>NC_079290.1:52354569-52966569 GCF_023638135.1 Falco biarmicus
ATATCTAACTGAGTAATGAATCCATTTAGCAAAAAGAATAAATAATAATCATAAATGACTGGCTGATTCAATAGACATTGAAGTTAACTCCTCTTGCTGTCAATAGTCAGTGGATCATGACTATGATCCTGCACATTTCCATTTCCAATTGCATGCTTTTACCTTTAATGAAATAATTCAAATTACATCTTACCAAGAACCCATTATATAAATGTTTTAAACAATTTTAGTAATTCATTTAATGTATGTAAACGTATTTGTACTCTAACTTCTAGTGAATTATATTGAAACTTCATCAATGACTTTCCCCCCCCCCCCCCCCCCCCTTTAATATTATACTTTTGGGTCTCATTTTTTAAAAACTAATGAAAATATTAAAGCATCAAACTTACTCGCATCTATGGATGTTCCTCTACCATTTTTTGGTTTGATTTTTTTTTAAATGTTCTTAGTATTCTGTGATAGATTGCATCAACATTGGGGGAAAAAAGGCTCCCTAAGTTCTGAAAATATATGATAACTGCAGTTCTTTAGGGATGAAATATGTGCATGAAATACTTTTGTGGTGAAATAGGAAAGAAGTACTTAAAATGTTTTGGGTTTATGCAGTATAAATCCTTTCTTAGGAATGTTTATCATACACTTAAATCTCTTACAGAATTTATTAGTTACAGCCAACAGATTTGGGGACTTTGGCACTGGAGATGGGTGAAAATCAGGAAACCAGCACCAGGAGACTATGAACATTTTCTCTCACCACACCGGCTTCTCCTAATGTCCCATCGTTCATTCAACCTTCAGTGTTTCCCACTGCAGCGTGCCGTCGTACCCATGGGTATACTCATGTTCCCTCCTTTGGAAGGAGGCGAGGATATGACAAGTCTGGTGGCTGGGCATTGCACCAGGGCACTGCTCTGGCCTGAAGGTTTTTGCAGCTCTACCCTGTACATCCTACCTGCTCGTCTGAAGAAACAGCGGCGCAGCTCATGACTGGGACACCACAGTGCTTTATACCCCAGCTGGGCACTGCCTCAGTACTTGTGAGGGTGAAGAGAATGTTAAAAAGCTGCACAGTAAGAAATAAAGCCTGGAAAGACCAGGTGTCATCAGCAGGGGTGAAAGAACCACAGGATAAAGCAGTGTGAGTGGGAATCGTGTGCAGTCACTTGTATAGGCAGATTCTCAGCTAATGTTTTATGAGGTTACCAGGACCTTCCAGAGCAACTGTAGCACCTTGTCCAGTTTCCTCCTCATTCTGGCTACAAACGTCACGAATATGAACTACCTTGTTCATGATAGCAAACTGCCAGCAAAGACTGAAGAAATAAGCAAGAGCTTTGAAAATGCAGGGCATTTCTTCCTTTGATCAGTTTATCAGTGCTGATGTTTCTAGTCTGTATTGGGTAAAGACCAAAGGAAAATGGGCACAGCTTACTCCCAAGGACAGATCTTCAAATATAGGAAAGATTGTCTGATTTCTCCTAGGGTTTCTGAGAAGATCATGGCAAAATTTTTGAAAGAGTAATTTTTTGGCTGAAGTTACCAGGACGACAGGTCTTCTTAGGTGATGATTATGAATGTAAATGAATCTGGATCAGGCCACTCAGTGAACTTTAGAAAACAGAGTAAGCTCCTGTCATTGTATTAAGTGATAATTATTTAAGAAAAAACGTAATTGTCACAAGATGGAAGAATTACTTAGATAGCAGTTTGACTCCCTGTTAACAGTCATTTGGATCTAAACTGCATTACACGGGGATTTTTGACAGGGAAGAGAAGGCAGCAAAAGAACCAGTGTGATTTATAGAAAATAAAACAGGTTCACCCATTTCCTGGTTATGGTCATTAACAACGGTATGATTTTGCATAATCATTGGTCCCATTCCTAGTGTACATTGCTAGAGGCTAACGAAACTTTGCATCTGCATAGAAATTAAGATGCAAATATGAGTTGCATTCATTGGTATGACTAGTGTAAACAAAGGGTATTTCTACTGTATATTTAAGGTTGAGAAACCTATTTTGTGAACAGCATGCTATCAGCGAAGACTTCACAGTTATTAAGTAACTGCAAAAGGACATGGTCAGATCAATGACGGGTAAGGAAAAAGGCATATATAAAGAGCACAGCGGTGTTGGGATACTGATAGGCACTTGCGGTTGTTCCCATCTGAGAAAAAGGCAATAATTGTCTGTATCATTATTCCTGTGTTTTAAAACTAAACAAAAACTGTTGTGTGTAGGGGAAAGAGGGTCTGAATGCCAAGCAGTAATTTTAGGATGAAGAATACAGAAAAGTCAGAGCAAAATGGATGGTTTAATTTCTCATCATTATTCTACTGAAGAATTAAATTTGCAAGGTCATGTTGCGGCTTATTCAGTCAGAGGCATATCAGTGAAGGTAACTGGATTCAGATGAGTTCCCACCCAAGAGATATTTAAAGAAGCGACTGTTCTCTAAATATATGTACAAAACAGCGTTGTCTAGACTTACATTGCATATTAAATCAAAGCTTGGCTTCCTGGAGTTAAAGGACCTGATTTTAAGCTCTTATCGAAAAACTGACCCAAGTTCTGAGATCCACCTTCCAAGATTTACTTTATGAAATAACACTGTATTTCATTTGCTATGGCTTCCACATACTTTATTCCTTTGTTTCTTTTTAAAATTCTCTACCAATACCTGTAACAGCAGAAGTATGCTTTATATAATTCCTATGCCTCACTAATACATAGTCATGGTAGAACAGACATGGAAAATACTGGTTATCTGTAACCAGGCCTATGCATTTACTGAATGTATTAGGTGAGTACTTTCTCTAATTCACTTATTTAATATATAGCTATATTTCAGATGTGTTTGCGATTGAATATGGGAAGGAAAATTCAGAGCATGGGAGAAAGGAAAGAAAGGCAGTGGAATTACTGTAGAACAATTCTTATAGGACAGTTTTTGAAAAACCTATACCATAAATTATTTCAGGTGCTAATAAAATTTTCCTATTAACATTCACCTTTTTACTTTATTAGTTTTCTTGACCCCTTCACTGAATTGCAGAGAAAGATACCATTTTAGGTCTTTTGAACAACTTGAGAAATGTGTGTCAGCTGGTTTTGATTGAATTAGTTATTAACAGCTGACAGCCTTAGCTTTAAGAATCCAACTATGATATTGCCACGGTTTAACCCCAGCCAGCAACTAAGTACCACGCAGCTGCTTGCTCACACTCAGCCCCCCAACCCCTCAGTGGGATGGGGTGGAAAATCAGAAAAAAGGTAAAACCTGTGGGTTGAGATAAGAACAGTCTAATAATTGAAATAATAATAGGAGGAGGAGTAATGATGATGATGATAATAATGATGGTTATAATAATAATAACAATGAGAATCATAATAATTGTAATGAAAAGGGAGACAACAAAAAGAGAGAAATAAAACCCAAGAAGGACAAGTGATGTACAATACAGTTGCTCACTGCTTGCTGATCGCTGCCCAGCCAGTCCCTGAGCAGTGATCGGTGGCTCCTGTCCAACTCCCCCAGTTTATATACTGTGTATGACGATGTTCTGTGGTACAGAATATCCCTTTGACTAGTTGGGGTCAGCTGCCCTGGCTTTTCTCCCTCCCAGCTTCTTGTGCACCTGCTCACTGGCAGAGCGTGGGAAACTGAAAAGTCCTTGGCTTAGAGTAAGCGCTACTGAGCAACAGCTAAAACATCAGTGTGTACCGACATTATTCTCATACTAAATCCAAACAGAGCACTGCACCAGCTACTAGGAAGAAAATTAACTCTGTCCCAGCCGAAATCAGGACAGATAAGTAAAAATGATATCTCAGGTTTTTCTTTCAGCCAAACACCTAATTTGCAGTCTTAAATGATTCAGTTCTTCCTTTTTTCTTTTTTCTTTTTTTCCAGTCTATCCAGAACTGCTGGTAGAAGAGCAGCTGGGCACTAACAAGATGTAGAAAACACCCAGATTTTTATCTTCTTTCACAGGGACAAGCGGTTCAAAATCAGATTCAGATTAGCCTCTAAATGAAAAGCAGAATCCATGTAACATTGAAATAGGTAGAAGAGGAAGTATCCATCAACTTTATTCCTCTGCAACATCTACTATGCCCTCATATGGTTAAACAACGTACAGCTTTAAGACAGTTCATGGAAAATAATATACAAATAGATGTGGCAGGAAAAATGTGGTTACCTCTGTCACAGATCCCACTGTTTCTTACCTAACATACCTGTGATTCAGAATCCAAATGTTCATAAACCTCAGGACTGGTTATTTAGGAAACATCTGGGAAATAACTGTAGTCTCAAACACAAACTATTTCCCATACCATAAGGTTCAAGAGCTTCTTAATTATTTTTTGAGAATAGGTAAGCTTCTGCCCTGTTCCTCACATAACCCCCTTCCCCTCCAAACCTCTGTCACTATATCAATGTGCAAAAATAGTTTGCTGCTTCTGGAAAGTGGTCTTTGATCAAACAGACAATTTGAAATATTTACGGAAGACATATTAGGTGATACATCCAGTTTTTCAGCTCTCATGCTGGTTTGTGAAGCCATCATACGAAGAGTTCCCCTCACTTTCACTTAAACCTGCTCCTTAAATCCCACTTGCCTTAATTCTGAGGATCCTCTGTGGCTTGGCTAGTTCATGCATGCACTGTATTTCATCCATTGCATCTCTACACGCTAACCTCTTCAGGACAGGGCCTCGGTACTTGGCCATGTGTCTCCTTTTGTACACTGTAGCACATGAGGAAGACATACTGTGAATTAAAAAATGTAAGAAGCATACTGGACAAAACTCAGACATTGTGAAAGCCATAAACCATTGGAGTAGCTTATTATAGGCCAGCTCATGTACCCAAATTGCAATTTTAATACAAAAACTTAAACACCGTCCTGGTACTGTTTTTATCAGCTGGGTCCTTTTATTCTGACAAATGCACTTCCAGAAAATCAAGAGAAAACAGATAGGAAAGGGGAATTCTCTTTTGGTACATAAGTTTAACTCCAAGAATTGGGGAAATATTTATGACCCTAAAATGGGGGCAAAAAGTCTTTTTGCCTGCTCACAGGCTGTCTGAAAGCAGTATCCTTGCTTGAAGAGGTTTGTGACTTTCCCTTGTCAAGGTCAGACAAACATTTAGGAAATAGCTTTGAAAAATAAGCAGTTGTGAAAGACATACAAAACAGAATGATTCCACTTCTTCAGAGACCACGTATATTGTGAAATTTAGCTCGTAAACGATGAAAAGTCGATTTTGTAAGATTACTTGGTGTAAAAATTGTAATCTTAAAAATGTTATACTTATTTGGTCCTATATATACAAAAATCTGGCTTTTTATTTCTTTTAAAAAAAAAATGAGAACACTGAAGTGGGGTTATAACAGCTTCTTTAATTTTTTTTCTGTATACTAAATTATGCTTATTCACCCATACATTCCGTCTCCAAGTATTCATTTAGAAGGAAGGTTTTGCAATAGTCACATTTAATTTATCAGGGTGCAATAATTTGTGTTTCCCAATCATCTTGCAGACTTTGGTTCATTATACTATTGTTTCACATGAGTAAGTTAGCAAAGTTTGGATTGATTGACTCTAATTAACTAAAACTGGTTCCAGGCTGTGCATCTATTGTCATGGTAGCTAGCCACAAAGCCCCAAACTGTTCAGTAATGGCAATATAACGTACTATCGATATGAAAACTCCAGCAAATGTTTAATGTTGGGCTTGTCAGCAAATGAAAATAGCAATAGCGGAGGAGAGAGAAAAAGGGACATTAGGACAAACATGTCTCAGAGGCTTGGGGGGAATGCAGCCTTCCAGAGCTGCTGGTGCCCTGATCTTTTCACTTCTTGTCATCTGGGCCTCCGACATGGAAAGAAACACAAGCAAAGCTTGCACACTGTTCTGTAAAAGAAAAACCCACATTTTTTTTTTTGTTTAGAAAAACCTCAAAATGGACCTAAAAGTGCAGGCTAAAGACCTTCTTGAATAATGTATGTGGGTTTCTCCCTCTCTATATTTTAAAGGCAAAAGTCTTTTCTCTTGGTTTTGTTAGTCCACTTGCATGAAGACTGAATCTATTCTCTATTTACTGCCATCAAAGAGAATCTAACCACTGTTAAATGCATCCCCTCACTCATGACATTGGTGAACCAGCTGCACTGAAAGCTTAGGATAACAAGTCAACATTCCTTTCTTGACTTGCTCTTCAAAATCTTTCTGAAATTAAGCAATAGCAATGAGGACCTCAAAGGATGAGCTGCCTCTGCTGGCAGCTGTGTGCAGCACCTTGGCATGTCCAGAACACACAAGTCTGAAAGTGCAAAAGCTTTATACCATCTTTAAACCATAGGCTGTTTGTTCTCCAGAGATGCATCACATGAAATATCAATCTCTGTATATTGTTACGGGGAAAAACAGTTAGGAGAACACTCAGTGAAGAGCTGATGTCAAACACAAAAGCTCAGAAATGCCAAGACTGGTTTCCTTTGCTTGACCTACCTGTGTGACTGCATTGCTGCAGCCTTCACTGTCTTGCTTAGGAGCTCTTTCTAAGATGAGATCAGTGGCAGTTAGTGTTTACTACTCCCAAGGAGCAATTCCTTAGTGTGATGTTTGGTCCTTACTGTGCAACGTGGAGCTGTCTTCCCTGTTTTTAAAGCATGTGATCCAAACTGTGATTCAAGTACAGCTACACCACACATTTCTAATTTTTCTATGTCCTGTAATTGCAGGACATGTCGCAACTCTGCTTTTCATCATGGGCAGTGCAGTTTCCCTTTTACAGGCGTTCTTTGTCCCAACCTTGTGCTATCTGTAGCACCTGCAGCCTGTACCCGAGCGGAGCCAGTTTCACTCTGTGGTACCTGGCTACCCTCAGGACCATGCAGGAGGGTTGCCCCATCGCCCACTGGGTGCCAGCCCCTTGACAGACTGCGGTAGCCCAGAGCCCCAGCCCCAGCTCTTTGGGGGCTGAGCCTCCCTGCACAGCCTGGCTGCCTCTCGTCTCCAATCTTTTTTTCAGGCCAACATCTTCTGCGTTCCCATTTGCCGAAATAAGGACTTGATTTTTATGGCATGACTGACCTCAGCCTGCAACACAAACAGGCACTAGGGCGAAAAGCACCTGTAATTTTTCCAAAGCAGCACAACTCGTCACAGGCTGTTTCCAAGAAGCTCTTGGTAGTTTCATTTCTTCCCTAGCCTGGACGGAGGGATTGAGAGCAAGGCTCGCAGGTAGGAGTTGGGGGGGGGCCTTCGGTCCCATCGGGCGAATGCACGCAGCTCCCATCGACTTCAGTACAATTTACATCCCTGGGAGTGATGGAATTGGGTCCCAGAGCCTGGTGCCGGCCCCGCTCTGACTCGCTGTGCGCCTCCAGGCAAGTCATTTAACACCAGGCTGTGATACCTCTCATTGAACTACACATTACACCAAAAAGGGTCTCGCGGAAGTCAATGGAGCTACTTGTGGAGCACTTGTACTTAGTAAGTGTGTCACAATCTGGCCTTCGCTTAAGTTTTCCCTTTTATAGGAAATTACAGACGCGTTTCCAAGGTTGTGGGGCTTAATTAGTTTATGTTTGCAAAACACATCTTATTGCTGGTGAAAGGGAACAACCATTATGATGATGATGATGTGTTCGGTGCATGGCAAGATCTTGGATCTGTCTAGGTTTTGCTTCATTTATTCTGTATAAAATAATAAAAATAAATTAAATAAAAAAAAAAAAAAAAAGGAAAAAAGTCCTTCCTTTGCAGTCATTTGAAAACCTATTTCTGTGAATGGTGCTCTCATTCTTATGTCAGAAGTGTTAGGGAAAAAAACCCTCAAACTTCATTGACAAAGTTCCCCAGAGCCTGAGCCCAGAGCACAAACCCAGTTGCCATGGCAGGGTGATGGGGACTGACTAGCCATAGAAAACTGTGGTGTGAGTGTGGATCGGATCGACTTGTTGGGTGACACTTTCCCAAACACAAAGGCCATTCCCTTTTCTCAGCTGTGGATATATTCTTTTTTTTTTAACCCTAAGATGTATCATACCTTTAAAAATTGACATTAGCAAACAGTTTGTTTTTTCGTCAGCTGTAATCGTTGTTTTTTTTTTTTTAATTCTGTTTTTTGTTGGGGTTTTTTGTTTTTTTAATCCAAGTATGGTTCTCATGGTGTAGTAAATGACATTAGGCTTTTGTAAATTCTTGCAGAATATAACAGATCATTGATTTTATAACACAGTCACTGCTTTTGCATTCTGATGAGATTATTAGTAGCAGCCTAGAATACAACATCCCTGCATACTGTTAGTTAAAAAAAATAAAAGTTTACTAAATGGTCTCTTGTCAACTGTATCTGAAAATCATTATAGTTTTTCTGGTTTCCTTTACATGGAGGGCTTCTTCTGTGAGCTGGTGGGTTACATCAGTATGAAGTTATAGAATTATTGTAGAAATGCTGTTTATTTCTCTTTAGCTCTGTTTGTTTTTCCACAGAAAACCAGTTTTTTAAGTATTTATAAATTGGTTGTAAAAATTGTTCACATGCACAAGACATGCAATATGGTATCTGAGCTCAGCAAATATATTTTTCCTTTCATCTTTTAACTGCGATTACATTAGACATTTTTATCTCATGTCAAAGCAAATACAAATCAAGCCATTTTCTGATCTTTTCACACATCCTGTCTTGAAACCCTAAAGCAGTTTCATTTGCCAGTGAAGACACAAACCATCTGATCTTTTCAGGCCAAATTCCCTCTCTTCCACCCTGCGCTGCAGCTCACCGTTGTACATCCAGCATGTACCTCCCCCCAGCATGAGCTGGTGACCCACATGCAGCACCGACCCTGGGCCACGCTTCAGACCCTGCTCACCAGGCAGAGGGGGAGGGAGAATTTAGCTTGAATATATTTTTTTAAAGGCTAAAAATAAGGGAATTTAAAGCTGGTTACTGACATGCAGCATTTTCTCTGCTTCCATACTGTTATTAACATACATCTGTATTAACACCATGACAGTCCACCCTACAAATTGATACAATACCAAATAAAGAGCCTGCACTGTGCACCGTAATGACTCTACAGGAGCCATTACATCTGATATAGTCAATATTACACATTTTTTTAAAATGTATGAATGCATATTTAACTGAGAGATCTGATCTGCTCCAGCAGTTCTGGTCTATCAGAAACATAATATGCATTTTAAAAAACTGCTTGCATACATTTTACATTTTTACCTGAGAAGCTGAACACAGGGTCACATATAAACATTTTATTTTTCTCTGCCTGCCCATGATCTGTTTGTTTCAAAACAAAACAAAAATGAGTGGGAAAGCTGATGAAGTCCTGCCTCTGTTGCCTCACTGTGCCACCACCAGCATTCCCATCCCCTTCCTTATGAGGACACTTGTCCATGCAGACATGGGTGGGGAAAGAAGGTGAGACTGCTTGCATGTATTTTTTAAGATGCAAACATTTGCATGGTAGGAAGAAAAGTACGGGTTGCTTTTCAAAAATATAAACGTGTAGGTGACTATTCTCTGTACCCTTTCTTTCTGCCTTCTCTCTCATGATGAGCGTGGCTGAACTTGTATGTTCAGCCACATGTATGTTTATCCACAACACAAAGAAGGTCTGGTGGGTCAGCAGCTGCAGGGGGAACAGGAGCACATTCAGAAGACCTGAGGGTGCCTGGGACTGTTCAATACCTCACACCAGCAAAGTAGAAGGAGGCTGATGCGGAACACGGCTCAACTCCGCAACTTCCTGGGGACTTGCAGCCACTCCTTGTCCTTAGGAAGCATTCCTCCTTCTCACTCATTGCAGCCCTCTTTGGATTCCTCCTTTATACCTCCATGCAGTTTTTACGTTCTCACACGTGTGCAGAACTAAATAGCGCAATCAGTAGAAGAGCATACATCATTAATTACTTCTACGCATCCATGGATGAGTTTTGAGCCTAAATGTAGCTTGCCCACATAACGAGGATTTGGACTGCAACATCACCAATGTTGCCAGCTTTGTAGCAAACCCTACTCATGGATTTTCCCTGAAAGCACTCATTCCTGGAGTCAGGTGATTATGTGAGCAGCTATTTCTAAATAAAAGCTGGTTTCTGTCACATGCAGGTGTGATTTGAAAAGGTAGCTGAAAGGCTCTAGCATCACAATATCAAGAGTCAGATACGCTTAGTTGTGCCTATATTTGTGGTTCTTTTGTTGGGCATCATGTGGAGAGGTGCACGTGCACGCTTTAAGGGGTGTGTGGCGGCAACGTGTGTACTGTGGACAAGGTAGGCTGGTATAAGGCATGCCACATCAGCTTTTCAAACACATACAAAAGCATGTTTTAGGACATCATAGGTAGCAATGGTGGCTGTGACCATTTCAGGGACTGTGGGTAAATGTGGATTTCAGAGAAGGAATTAGTGACAGGAGGGGATTTGGGGGCAGTTTTGAGTGGAGGAGCAGTTTCTTGTACCCTGCACATCCTTTGCTTCCTGGGGGAGAGGATCTTGCTGCAGGTGCATGTACCATTGCGGTAAGGCCTACATTAATACTGTAATGAAAAAGCTACCACTACAAGAGCTGAGTGTTTGCTCAGTGCTGTGTAAGACCGAAAGATAGCTGTCCTTCACTGACAGAGCTTCCACCCAGAACGGCCACCATCTTAAAGAAGGGAACAACTCGGGACAGCACAGAAGAAAAATGTTTTACAAACAGTCCCCAACCTTACAGTTATCTCCTGTTCTTTTATCAGAGGAGGAATTCAGTGTGCAAATATTATTAAAAAATAAATGTATGAAATAATGAGGAATCCTTTCTGTCAAATGGATATAAGATGCTAATTGTTGATGTGCTGAATCCCAGAGATGCTTGACATTCAAAAAGTGAGTGAAGTACGGCAGAGCATTTGTATAGGCCATCTGGAGATGTACACCATACTCTACACTTGATGAGAAAGTGGCATTGAACTGAAATTTCTGATTCCAAGACCTAAATATGCATCACTCCAGGCTTCAAATTTCATAGATTGCAGGGAAGATCACAGATAAACAGCAATCTGGCACATCTCTGACTAGAGGGAGAGAAATGCTTTGTGCTCCATTCCTTGCAAAAATATTAATTATTTGAAGAACTTCCATAAACTTAAGAATCAAAAACTTTGGAACTCACATTCCCATTCATGCATAGTTCTGGCTTCTGTGGTAATTTGACTGTGAAATCTCTGTGCAGACAGGGATATCCAAAATACTGTACCAGTAAACTATGTTGCCGTTACAGAGTGAATAGCAGGCAAAGCACAGAGACGTCATACAAACCTGCATTGTGATGACCTCAGTTCTTTCATGACATCAGGATTTCTCTGGTAAGAGAACAAAAACATCATAAAAGCAGGTAGTAGCAGTAGCTGCTCAACATCCCCTTTTTCTAGTTTTCAGAAATCTGTAACTTTTGTCACTGAACAGTTTTTGTTCTTGCTAAAAGTTGCTCTTACAAAGCACTTCTACAGCTTATTAAGCTAAAGATGATCCAGATGGTAGTGTTGAATACATTACATTGCAAATGTATACACTGCTGCTTTCTTCATACATAGCTGTCAATTCTGTGCAGTGCTGTCTCCCCTAAAGGCTACATATGTCCTGAATCCACCATGTTAGATGCTGTACCAATGCAGAGCTGTGAGTGAATCACAGCCCAGTTAGCCTGCAAGCTAAGAGGAGAGGGGCATCACAGGGCTGGATGTTGCATAGTGGTGGACTTTCAGAGGCAAGGCAGGGCTCTCAGCATAGCAGGTATAGAATCGGTGCCTAGTACCTGAGAGGAAAAGAACTTGAAGAAAACAAAGACATGAATCTGCTAATGTTTGCATAGTGCTCTTAAGACTGAAGAACAGCAACAGAGAAAGCGAGGAAGTGCTTCCTTGGATGTAGCAGCTGGGTGAGTGGAGCTTCTTGCATGGGCTGGGGAGAAGTCAACATCTCACCAGGGCGAAGGGCATGTAGAATGTCATAGGCTGGTTTGGAAGGCAGAAATTTTGAGAAAACTACATAGATAGAGGTTTATATATGGCATTGGTACACCTACAAAGACCAGCCCAGGCCACAGTGCCCAACAGGATGACAATGTGGGAGATACAGAAGAATAATTTCTGCCATTATGCACTGATTCTCAGGGACAGAAATCCAGCAGATTAGAAACGTAGCATGAGACCTTTGCTAACCAGTGCCCATCTTCACAAGCAGTGAATGCAGAAAGGACAACATATGGTTCTTACAGCATAGTTGAAGGCTCAGGATAAAGTACTCAGAGCTTTTCACTAGTGTTGGATGTAGGCAGGTTGGGGCTCTCTGCATCTCAGGCTAGAAATGTCTTTTCTGGTAAAAGCCTCTGGGAAATATCTGGATATATACTGGATAAACACCACAACAGAAGCAAAAGACTGCATAGCCCCTCTCATTCTCCCTGTACTTGTAGAAAAGGTATACTCACTGGTAACCTCCCACTTGGACTCGTATTTTTATGAAAACTGAGAAGAAAGAAAATGTGAGGCCATTCCAGGATGTGTGAAGACCATTCATGATAAAAGTGAGTAAATGTGACTGAAGTGCAAGTGGGCTGCACCCTTGTGGCACCAGGGAATTGTCCATCAACACCTTAGCACTTCTGGGCAACTCGTACACCTCCCGCTCTGCCAGCTGGGATCAACAGCCAGGGACACGATGGCTGCAGTGTGGCTGCATTCATCAGACCCCAAAGTGTGGTAGCGGGTAGCTGTTCCTCTTCTTCACATGTCTGACCTGCATAGTTTCATTAATATCAATCCTCTCCATGGTACGTCTGCTCTGTGGGATGTCACTGGGGACAATAGAGGCTCTGGTGCTACCCATGTGTTGATGATGTCCAGCTTCCACTCCATTAGATCAAGGTCTACTCACCTACCCACAGATGCTGAGTGAAGAAGAAACAGAAAAGCAGCTCTGAGAAAGCTGAATTTGGCTCAGAATTAACAATAATGTGCAGGAAAAAGCAACAATTTTCAGGGAGCTAGTCATAAAGGTCATGCTACATTTTATGAGGCTGCTACCTATAGTGTGCAAGGGATGTAGTCTCCAAGTTACACTCAGATCCTCATCCCTCTTGAGTATTCAGGTGGTGCAAGGTTTCCAGACAACTGGCCCATGCCTGCCGTAGGTAGACACACTTCAATGACTGATGCAATTCAAAATACCCCACCACAGCCCATGACCTACACATCATGCAGAACCCCTCCTTTTGATCAGGGCCTGTCCTCAAGGCTGTTCTAGGTGGCTTCCAATCATTTTTACCTTTCTGCTTGAAAATATTTGCATGGTTTGAAGCGGTATATTGGTCACAATTACCTTCTTGTCCTACCTTTGCTACCAAACCTGACTTGCAATAATTGTGTCTCTTGGTGGGACTCAGCATAGAGCTGGCAATGTTTGGAGGAACGGTATTATCAGTGGAAGGTCTGCCATTCTGGCAGTGGTATTGCTGTAGTGGTAATGATTCAAAGAAATGAGTAGCTCAAGATCAAGTAGATCTTAGACCACCTGATATGTTCAGAGTAAATGGTCTCCAAAAGAAGCCATTCTTCAACTCATTCATAGTAGCCCTTCCTAGGATAAAATACGGTGCCAAGAAGCTCCTCATGCAGCCTCTGGCATGTTGTAAGGAACCAGTGTCAAAAGGCAGAGATACTTCACTTCTTCAAAGCATTACGGTGTTTGTATATCCTGAAGATGCAGTTTCACATCTGGTTGCAAAGTATATACGTGGTAGTTACACCATGATACAAAGCACTGAGCCAGCACAAACTCTTTTGGTTGCTTCAAATTTGTTCACAATTTGTTCACACAAGGAGGCAGGTCAATATAATCTAGATCCTGATGAGTCAGGTGCTTACATACTGCTCTAATTTTATACTGGATCAGACATTGTCTGTCCTGCACAAAGCTGGTATAAGCATTGTGTTGTGCTTTCAGACTAGGCTTACAGGAGTGAGCTGTGTGCCTTGCCGGCTTCACATCTGATCTTTGCATCTGGGGACCTGCTCCTAAACTGATCCAGGGTTAATTAATGGGAAACGGTGTTTTGGTAGCAAGGATGCCACACTAATAACTCACCAGCATGCCAGGTGCAAGAGCTGCAGCGATCACCTTGTCTGTTCCTCTGCCCCAAGACAGAGGAGTGATACCAAAAAAAAAAAACCTGGGAAATTTGCCTGACTTCTTTAAAAGTCCCCAGTGGTGGCAATTTCATAATTTCCCTGAATAGTTTGTGACTACACTTCACTGCTCTTGTTTCCAGAAAGGTTTTCCCAATGTTTAAATGTAGTCTTCATTAATACCTATTGAATTTATCACTTTCTGTCCTACTAATTAGGCTCTACTCTTAGTATTAGGCTTTGATCATTTATTGTTAACACAAATTTCAATGGATTTGTAGAGTTCTCAGACACAGTATTTATAAACAGCTTTCAATTGGGTAATTAATCATTGCATCTGTTTTCTGTTATTGTGATTCCAATTCTGCATGTGTATACATGATTGATTTTTAGGCACACAAATGGTCCCATTAAAGACAATGACACTTGTGGATTTACAGCTGAGCACATACTTACAGGTTTGCAGAGTCAGGATACGGTAGTAATCTTGTTGCATAAAAATCCTCTAATTTCAGTCCTGGACTTCACTTACCTCAGGTCAGAGGTAGTCCTTCAAACCAGAAGTGCTGAAAAGTCTTATGAACTTTCAATAACTTTAAAAGTCAAGAACTGGTTTATGGCTACACAAAAATGATCATGGTACTGATACTGTCTTGGCAGACTGGATCATCATTACCAGGACAGTATATGTAAGAATAACTCACAAAGTATTGGTACCCTTAAAACAATTTTTATAAAGATAATCTACTAGAGATATTCAATGTTCCTCTGTAATTATTGCTGATGCAGTCAAAATTTTGGAGAATAAATATATTATTAAAAGACTGATTTGACTAACAATATTAGGTTATGACCTCAGATTAACATTTCAAAGTGGCTGACTTCAGGGAATGGTTTTGAAAGTTATGTTATTTTGCCCCATCCATGGGTTTTAATTAAAAAGTATTCAGACTACTTAGGAAAGCTGCTGAGAGAAATTTTTAAAAAACATCTTCTTGAGATTTGAATGAAGAATACAATTCTATAATAAAATTGCATTACCTGAATTGTCTATTCATTGTGCTTAAAAACTGACCATAAATTTTTAATTCCCTCAGAATCCTAGGTTCTTAATGCTAATGAAATCTGACCAATTCATCATTTTGTAGCAGATGCTACAAATGGTTACACAATTAGATGAGGTGCAGATCCCTTTCTCCCAGGATGAGGATGTAAGAGTTAAACTCCACAGGGAAAAATAAAATCCTGGAGAAAAGAAAAGATGCACCTGAAAGCGACCCTGGTTATCCTTGGAGTGGGATCACTGACTCCTCAGAAAATGCACACTCTTGGATGGGAAAATTGCTGGAAAGGCCAAAGAACAGTCAATCTAAAGACTGACTTATTCAGGGCTTGGGATCTAACTCAGAGGTTCGATGCATAGGAGGTGTCTGCCAGCACACGCAAGTGAAGCTGCAAGAACTTCTGTTTCTGCTGCTTTTCACTTCTTTTTCAAATGCAGGTTAAACTCTTGCCAACAGGGAGGGACAACACCACAGTACGCAGCAAGGAGCCAAGTCTCTCCTAACCCCCTCAGTGAAGTATTTGGGAGGGGAGAGCATGAGATCGGTGTTGTTTTCTCCACTGCAGGGGCTCTTTCGCACTGGAGCTGCCCCACCATCCCCAGCCTCAGTTCCCAGCAAGCCAAGGGCACCAGGCAATAGGTAACATGTATTTCCCCGAGTTTCAGGACAAATCTCTGGCAGTGCATCGAAGTGTGTGTGCCTGTGCCTGCGATGAGCTTTAGAGAGTACCTGAACAACCTATGCTATTTGTTTCTCAGCACCCTAGGGCACACCAGCATCACGGCACAAAGGCACCTTGTTCCTGTCCTGCAGCTCCAGGACATTCCCACCAGGCAAGTGCCACAGCACCTTCGCTATGTACAGGGTTAAGGATATCATTGAGGCTAAGGAATTAGTAGGACTAGCTGTTGCCCTCCTCTTTGGGCAGCACTGATGGTGGCAGCAGGACACGCTGAACCTGGTGTAGTGGAGCTTGGGCTGAGCTCTTCACTTTCCTGACAATTAGCCTGGAAACCATCCTATGCTGATCATCTGCTCCCCTTAATAAGTCATTGCAGCAAAAAGCTGAAGGGAGAAGGAGAAAAGAGCAAACTGCCATTCCTCTGTGGCTCTTCCCTGCCCTACAGGAATCCTAGGATTTTTTCCCAGGGAAAGCCAAGCTGCGCTTGACCACTGACAAACAGGAGGCAAACACTGCTGTGCCAACTTGACTCACCTGTGTAAGATACCAAATAAATATCATGTTTCTTGTGTAGCATCTCAGCAGCAAATGCTCTCATTCTGGCCATGTATGACCTTGCTGTCATAGGTCTCAGGTGCTACTTGAAGGCTGCAGCATCTCAGGTTTCTCTCTGGGCTCAGCAGAACCACAGGCAAAGGTCCTTTATGCACTTAATGGCTGAAAGAGGAAAACAAAATGGCATGTTCCACAGGGTTTGGGAGAGACCATGTCCTTCCACAGGCTGTCTGCCAGCAGGGACGTGGTTTGCCAGCATCTCTGCCAGCCTCTTGCTGCCAGCCATGGCACACAGCTGGAGTTTCCATGGGACTCACTGCTGGGAGACACACATGCATAGCCAGAGGCACTGCAGGGCACATCCTGTCTCTTCATCTCTTGCTGGAGACCTTACAGCTCACCAACTGGTCTGCAGGACTCTGCCTTCCCACCACGATCACTGCATAAAGACCCACAGGAGGGACAAAGGCCATGGGGGCCACCAGGTGCAAGAGAAGCCCCACCACTGTCCCCCTCCAGGAAAGCGCTGCCCCCTGCGGCACTGAGGGTGCCACCCCTTGCAGTGGTCTGCATGCCAGTCCCGTCTGCTCAGCAGCAATGCCAGCCCCATGGCCACGTCCCCTCCCTGCTTGCTGGGGTGATGTCCTATCTCCTCCTGACACTTACTGTCTTGCTTTTATCCATGGCTTTCAGTGCTGAGATGGCCATCAGTGCGGCTTCCAGCTCCCTCAGCAATGTGCCATCTTGGCTTTCCATAGTTTGCTGCTGAGCTAACGAGAAAAGAGGGTTGAAATGGCGGAAGAAAACTGGTGTTCCCTATTAAAACAGAAAACATACAAAACTATGGGAATGTGACATTGAAGGTGTGAATGTAAAAGGCCAGGTAATTTGGAAGTTGGGCCCCTCACTCTTAAAGAAGCGCTATATCATGTATTCAATTGCAAGGCGACAATACCAAATACTCTGTCTGACATGACCTCTGTTCATGGATTACTTTGGTACATGTAATTGAGGCCAGGAGGAGGATGTCTTGGAGATTTCTGTTAAAATTTCTTCTTCTCTCACCATCGCTCTTTTTGCTTTTATTCTGTTCTTTTTTATACCTGTGTTTTTCTTGGCAATAGTGGCACAACATCCATACAAGGTGCTAAAGCAAGCAGTCTGCCAGGTTTAGATACCAGTTTGCTAATAAACCTCTGAGGGTTTTTTAGTGGGTTGCACAGTGCTACATGCTTCACTTGGATATGTCAGATTCAACCTTGCTTTGGTTAAAGAGGTGTTTAATTAAAAGGACAAAATGTTAGCAATTCAGTAAATATCACAATCATTTTGAAGAGTGTAATTACTGAACAGGCATTAATAAATGAATCATAAATTATTCTTATAGTTGTTATTTTAAAAATTGCTTAGCTCTTAAGAATGATTATACAGTTGTTACAGTTTTTCTTGTTATGGACATATTTCAAGTATTTTACAGTGTCTTCCCTGTTCATCACCAGCCATCACACTGCAGCAATCCCTCCACTCTCGTTGCCATTTAAAGCTTTGCCTGTAACAAGCAGTGCCATGATGCCTGCAGTACCATACCCAGGCTGCTTCCCTGCCTGCAGGACCCTTCCCAGCACATCAGACACGCTCCCAGACACTGTTCCCAGCAATGCTGCACCAGCCGGTGTTGTGAGCAGCGGTAATGATTGCTGGTGAGGAGAGGATTGCAAAAGTGTTAACAGTGGCATCATAACGAGTGTGAGGTAGTTATGTATAGGTTTCTTAATGCTGCTCTTCTGGAAAAATCTGACATAGTAATGCCTCTTTCCACAGGGCGTTTACATCACCCTATGTCATACTAGAAGAAGTGTGAGATATAAATGCTGCTTGGTTCAATAGGTTAGCTCTTCAGTTCTCCAGAATTTACATAATTCTCTAGTAAATCCCATCTGTTATTCAGAGTAATTTCTATTGAATCCCATTGGTTTCACTCCTATTATCTTCTCCAAGTTCCACTGCTCATGGTGACTCAGCATGGTCTAAAAGGTTGAGTGTGAAGAGCCAGAAATGAGACATTTTTCCAGGAGGAAAAATACATAAGCAGGATGTCCTTTCCAGATGCTGACTTAAGGAATTTCATCTCACTTAGCTAAATTTCCCTTGCAGTTTCTGGTAGGTGCAAAATTTTTCTTTATGCTCTGTCATAAACTCCTCTTCTGTTGTGCACTGCTGAATACTTACCTCCAGCTCCAGGTTGCATTTCAATGGTAAGCAGTCATATTTGCTTGTTTCTTTATTTTTATAAATGCTTTAGAGTCCTTCTCCATAAAACGTGCTGTATAAAGTGTAAACTATATTTTAGTATTATGAGCACCACCACTTGCAGGGGAAGCTCTAAATATATTTCACTCTTGTAGTCTATCAAAGTAATGTAATGATGAACATTAAGGGTTTTTCTAAATCAGCGGAAGGATGCAAATATTTTTTTCTCTAAATCACATAGAATTGAATAAATCCAAATGCAGAGATAGTCCTCAAAGTCCCCCTCTTACTCTCTCTAAGATCTCCCTCTAAGATTCTTTTGCTCTTGCCCTTTTTTCTTACAAAACTATGAAAAGACAGGCAGCAGTAGCAGGTTTACAGTGTGGCCATGTATATGGCAGAAAAAGTCACCTCTGGAATTCTCCAGTACAATCCTCAAGGATGAAGAGGTGGGGTTAGGGTTTTGGGGTTGGTTGGTTGTTGGTTTGGGGTTTTTTTGTAAATTACATGTATTCAACTCTATATGATTTGGATTTTAAAACAACATCACCCATGGCCAGTTCATTACCTCATCACTCAGGCCAGCTGAGGGTGCAGGAGGGTGTCTTTGTGCTCTAGCAATTTTCCTATTCTACCAAATCTCCTGTAAGCAAGCAGGAGTGACCCTCTTGTAACAGGTTGTTAGCGATTGTAGAGATCTTAGAGATGGCAGAGATTATGTTTGAGGTGGTAAGTGGCCCCGAGGTGTTTAAGAGTGCCATATACTAGCTATCCTGTCCACCTGAAGCTCAATTCCATCACTTGCTCCCTCCACATTTTTTTACAGCTGAACTTGATGCAAGTAAAGGATAGGGCTGGTTTGTGACAGAGGCTGAGGAAAGCTCGAAAGGCTGTGTGGAAAGACATGAAGACAGCTGTATTCTAAATAAACAGGACATGAGCTGTTCTCAGTCCCAGAGCCATGTAGCGTGGCACAGCTTGCATCTGCACACCTGGGTTCTCTCCACTCTCTTGTCCATCCAGGACAGCATAGCTGTACCCAGGAATGGCCTCTGGCTCATGATGCCACCTCATCTGTGCTGGGGGACTGACTGCCTGGGAGAGCACTCGCTGGCACTACCCTCATGCCAGAGAACAGCGAAACAGTATGGACAGGAGTGGGTAGTGCTGAGCCAACACCCTGGCGCTGATTTAATTACCAGTATAGACATGGCTGAAGCACTACTGTGGAGGCTTTCTTGGTCTCTGCACGGTGGCAATGGGTAGTTTAGATGAGTGAAACTAATGGTATCGGAGGGTAAGATGGCTAGAGCTCTTGGTAATGGGGTAGACTAAGTAAGCATCATCATGGTGTGCTGTTGCTCTTCTCCCTCCTGGCCCAAAGCACTAAAACAGCAGCTGCCCAGCTGTGCAGCAGGTCAGTGTGCTACACCTGTGCTTGTCATCCTTGAAGTCTGTTAGCTTTTTCATATGCTGGTGAGAACATCCACCCTATATTTCCTGTTTCCTGATATCTGCCCCCCCCCACCCCAGTACAGGAAAAACATCACCAAACTGGAGCAAGTTCAGTGGAGGTCAGCAGGAGGGCTGGGGCTGGAGCACTTGTCCGGTGATGAGAGGCTGCAGGACCAGTGCTTGTTCAGCCTGGAAATGAGACAGCTTTAAGGGCACCTAGCAGCAGCCCTCCTGTACCCTTGGGGAAGTCATGAAGAAGATGGAGCTGGTTTCTTTATAACAGGGCATGATGAGAAGACAAGAGACAACCGGCACAAGTTAAAAGTATGACATCTTCACACTGATATAAGGAGAAAAATTTCCCCAGGAACACAGCAAGACAGTGCCAGAGGCTGTCTGGGGAGGTTGTGCAGTCTCCATCCTCGGAGCTTTTCAAGACTTGAACACAGAAATCCCCAAGCACCTATCTGAGCTTGTGCCTGGGCCTAATTGAAGAAGAAGGTTGGATTAGAGATCTCCTGAGGTCCCTTCTGATCTGAATTATCCTATAGAAAACTTCCTGGCCAAAGCAGTAATATAACTGCAGCAATAATCATGGCTAAACAGACCGCCACGTCATGTTTCCCAAAAAATGTTTTCCAGGATCAGGAAGATTCCAGAATAATTTTCTTTCTAAAACCCCCTTTTTTGACTTGTCCAAACTTTCTAAAAAAAATTTTGCATGGGGTGAAATGGAAACTGTTAAGAAATTGGTTTGCATGGAAAGATGGGGCAGTTAGAAGAAAATCAAACATCAAGCTCAGCAGGTACTAATTGGGTGGTTAGTTGTGAAGAAACTGCTTCCCCCAGGTATTGGGATAAGGCAGCATAGAAATGACTTGAAATATGGATGTGACCCAATACATCCCTTTTAATTCAATCTTTTTCCAGCCCATCGCTGGAATTTACACAACGTTTTATTGACTATGGTATCAGAAGCTATCAATTTGCTGCAGCCTCATAAAAATAAAATAGTGATACAGAAGAGAAACTGCTGTGTCAGACACACTTCAGCTATTACCAGCTTTCCTCGACCCCTTCATCTACCCTCTCATCATAAACATCATTATTCCATTTGCCTCTTGCTTCTCCTAACCATTAAAACAGGGAAACAAAAACATAGTCCAGAAGCTGCTAACACAAGACCTAGAAACGTGTCAGATATTTGCTGTCTGAAATATTTGTTGGCACCTACTAGTAGGAAGGAATGAACAAACAAGCAAGCAAACAGCATAAACCCAGGTGTGTCTGTGGGTAAGGGTGATAAAAGCAGGGCTATATATTTAAAATGGAGCAAGAGTGTTATCTCATTCTATGATTGCTGTGGTAATTGCCCATTTTAACGCATATTAGTGCAAACAGCTGTGCAAAATTCATATAAATGGTGGAACACGAGTGATACTCTTTAATTAAAAAAATTACAAGGTTTTTTTTTTTAAGGAGTTAAATGCATTTTGCTCATTGTGCTTGATGCCTTATGACACGAATATCTCCCAAGGAATAGTAACGGGGGTGCATAGTAACTGTTTATCTGTTGGTTTAATTCCACATGTATTAAAGAGACCTTGGTATGGTGAATTCAATAGTATGTTTTGGAATAACACCTTTATTTTGGCTCTGAAGGTCACAGACCTTCTGCAATACCAATGCTGTTTACCGTACTCTATACACAGTCACATGTCAAAGGCAGAGCATCTACCAAAAAAATAAAATAGCTTCGAATCAGGAGACTTAAAAGGCTTCTGCTGTAACATGCAGAGTGGCTCTGGTAAAATAAATTTACTAGCGAGAGCTGCAGGTATTTGGGTGAAATCTATGGGACTGGGTGACTTGAAGCCATGAGGAATCACAACATATTGTTTTCCATAAAGGTACAAAAATGTTTAGGACAAAATATAAGATAAGAACCTAGTATTGTATTTTAGGGTCTGTGCCTAATAACAGCTTGAGGAGAAGCCCTGGAGCGTGGAGCCCCTGTTAACCTCATCGCTCAAACGCTGGGGCTTGCAACCTTCCCCAGAAAGTTTCCAGTTCTTCAGTACATACATTTGCTGATGAGAATTGTTCCCTTAAGTATATACCCAAAGAGATAAACTTTATGCTGTATGCCAACTTTATGATGTGATAAAAGTTTGTGTTTGAGGTACCTTACTGATTATCTATTAGGTGGAAGAAAAAGAATAAAACAACCAATTAAACAGTGGCTCTCGTATCTGTATTTTAGCTAACCTGGTAATTGAAAAATGGCCCCCATTTTTCCCTCCCACACACATTTCAATGTAGTATTTCAAGAACTCTGTCCAAGAATATCACTATGTGAAAAAAACATCATCTCAAAATTATTAAAATCTCTGTGGGAATTTATGATTAATTTTAAGGCCTGGCAGATTAAAATACATTATTATGTACACTCTAGTGCATCCTTTCAGATATTTTCAGAATCTGATTTTGCTCTCTTGATACACACCAATGATTCTACATGTATCTAGTAGATTGCAAGGAATAGATTAGCATTAAAGAGGCAGTATTGTGTTGTTAGGTTGTTATGTGTAACTTGTGCTCATACATTAAGAAAAATGTAGCTGGCATTCCCTTGGACATGACCAGACCCCTTAAAAAAGGAGAGAATTATTAGTAGTTGGTTGTAATGCATTTGTAGAGCACTTCTGAAATTTTGACCTTTACTGCATTAACTGGCTGTTTTTATCCAGCTCCCAGGCAGAGTAAGATCTACAGTAGCCTGCTTAGGAAATGGAAATAATGGGCTTATTAGTAGGACTTGTTAAACCTTCATTTCCTGAATGTTCTACCTTTAGCACTGGACCTGGTTTTGCTATGAATCTATCACTCTAAATAGCAAAATCAACAGCATTCAAGAAGACAGACAAAAGAATGTTTTTTATTTAGGACAGGCTGACCAAATTGATCATTACTGCAAAGTCATTCACTCAGAGTTTCGCTCTATCAATGTTAAGGTTCCAGCTTCAGCCCAGAAGCTGCTGTATTTCTGACTAGAAGTCTGAGGACCCATCTAACATCAACTTTCCATCATTCAGAAACATCTTTGCGCTCCGTCCTGACAAGGTAAATATGTGGAGCTCCATAAGCCTTTTTCTTTTAAGGCATGTTTTCTCATGTAATTCTAATGTAATTATCTTTGAAACTCTTCCATGTTTTGCTTACAGCTTGGTATCAACCTGTCTGAATTGTGGGCACATAAACAGGACAAAGGGCTTTGACAGCATTATGGCTGGCATAACCAAATCCCTCTGTCACTGCATGGTCTCCTCTTTATATGCTCAGAGACCACACCAGGTGCAGGACCAGGCTGGAGTGCACACCCAGTAGACCAGTCACCATGATTCCTGTCCTTTTCACCACCTCTGTTATGAAGATGTCCCCTCTCTTTCAAGTATTTTTCATCCAGATACTGCACATGCAGCTTTACTGAAATCATACTGTTTGTTTGTGGCCAATGTCCTAGCAGTCAGACCCTCCTCCAGTAGAGATCTCTCCAGGCCATGGCCCCAAATGTCACATCATCTGCAAGCTTGGTTTTATGTCTTCTTCCATGTCACTGATAATGTTAAATGACATACAGCCAAGAACCAACCCCTGCAGAACCCCACTAACAACAGTCAGTGGGGATTGCTGCTTATAACTACATTTTGAGACCTAGATTTTAACCAGTTTTAATGCATTTAACAAGTGCCACATTGGTTTTGTATTGCTGTAGTGTGTTAATCAAAATACTTGGAAGTACCAGGTCAAATACATTACAAAAATTGAAGTATTCTATGATGACATAATTTTCAACCAAATTAATAATCTCATAAACATGTTATGAAGTTAGTTTTATGGGAACTGTTTTCTATAAAACCATGTTAATTGTCACTAATTACACTACATTATCTATTAATCAAATCCTCCGTCAATGATCCTATTTCAAAACCCTGGTCGGACATTAGTCTGAGAGGCCTGGAGCTAAGGGAACTTATGCTTTTCTAAGCACTGGCACAAAGTCGCCTTTCTGTTCCTCCTCTGCAACATCTGGATTGTTTCAAAAATTATTGAAAATCAATGATAACAATTTAGAGAGCTCCTTGGATAGCTCTAAATAAAACATGATTATTTTGAACATCTAACCTTGGTAATGGCTGCCTTACACGCTGTTGGGAATGCTGGGAAATAGTTCAGCAGCTGTTTCACATCATATGAATGTAGATATACTTTTTTCCCAAAATTAAAAAGCGAGAGATTTCTTGATTCCTTCCACCCTTTTATACTATAAATGTTTATTCTGACATTTTCATCTTCTTCTTTAAAAACACCCTTCGGTTCAGACCTTCTGTTATTCTAAGTCTAAAATTATTCTTTTTTCATTTTTCTCTTAACTCCTTTATCGGTAAATTTTCTCTTCATGTCTATTAGTTTTATTATTCAATTTTCTGTGTTTTTCTGCTTTTAATGTATACTCATAGCTATTGGCATCTCATTTAACATTGTCTTTTTGTTTTGGTGATTGTAGATCTCTATTTCCATGCTTTCTCAGCTTGTACAGCCTTTCTTCTGGACTTATGTGAATTTTGTGGGGAAACTATTTCTCAAACAGTTTACAGTTCTTATTCATATTTTTTCTGTTTAAATTACGTGGCTCAAATATTTTAGGCTGTGTAAAATATACCTTTTCTAAAGCACTAGACAGATGTATTGGGGATTTGGGCTGTATCCTGTTTTCACGTAACAAACACAGCCAATTTACAGTCCTGAGCACTTGTCAGATTTTATTTCAGACATAAATTTCTCTTCTTTTGTTAGATGAATTCCAGTATAACTTTTACCATGTTGGATAAAACCGGCATGGTTTGTTTTAGGTTTTTTGAAGTTATGAAGTTGTCATCCATGCTTATAAAAAATTCCAAGGACATTTTAGTTTTGCCAGGCAGACACTTCCTGCACATGTCAATCAGATTGAAATCTGTTCTTCTAATACAGACTATTTATCCCTACATCTTTATATATACAAAGATGTTCAAAGGACTGTCCATCCTATTCTCTTGTGTGATTTGGTAGCCCAGAATAGTTATTAATTGTGACTTCAGTTTGTTCCTTATCTGCTAAACTTTTGATCATGAGTATTTGAGAACATTTCCTTTAGAGCCGCCAAAGACTCAGAAGCAAGTACTAGTGTCGCTGATGTAGTGTTTTTCTTTCTATTCCTTTGCTCACCTGGTTCTTATAAAAAAAAAAAAAAATCTTAACATACCAAGCATGAAGTTCTTTCTCATTCATAATAACCACTACATCAAATAAAGGTGTTATTTGGTAAGAGGACTGGGATTTAAAATCACGGGTTCTCTTACTATTGATTCACAGAAACATTTTCTACATAGCTTTACTTATAGACTCAGGACATTCCCAAACCAGGGGGACTGTCCAACATGTGCTTTGGTCTCATTGAGCAAAGACCTAAGTAAACAGCAAAGCGTAAGGCAATGCAGAATCAAGCTAAAGTGAGGGTAAATTACACACAGCATTATTTTCAAAGGTAGCTCCCTCTCTGCATGCCTCAGTCCTTGGTATCTGAGCAGTATGAAGGTATCTGCACTATCAGTGGCATCATACATCCCATTCCCACAGTGACTTATTAAGAGCTCTGAAGTGCAAACTCTTGGTCTGGACCTCGTTCCCTCCTTTCTCAACCTTAGGTGTCCCGGAGGTAGAAGTCAAACACCGGCTGTGTGAACTCCACCTCCAAGCCCTACTCATAAACCCAGACTAGAGACTGTTTTTGCTAGTGTGGCTATTTTCCTCCCTACACTTCGATGCACCTGCTTCTATGAAGCAGATTTAAAAGGCGATGATAGTGGGTGTGGAGGGAGAGCACTGTAAGGGCTCTGGAATCCAAAGGGAAGAACACTGCAGAAGTAAGATTATGGGATGTGCTCCTGCAGCTCCAGTGGTACCTTCTGAAAAAATGTATGTCACCTGCTGAAGGTCAGGAGCACTGATGGCACTTAGCATCTTGCAGGACCTGCTGTTACCCACTGGCTCTTCCCCCCCACCCCCCCCACCCCCCTTCCCCACTTTCCATTACCTTGTAGACAAGCAATGTTTGTGTCTTACCTACTGCAGCTCTGAAGAAAATCTCTCCCTCCTCTGCCTTCCTGATTGCCTGAAACTTGGAGTTCAGCTGGGTAGCCCGAGCGTTTTGGTTGATTCCCACAGCTGAGTAGATAGAAGGGGAACGGCAGCTTTATATCCTGTCACCTTCCCATAATGACCAGGTTGACTCCGTGGACAAAAGGAGGGAAATAACCTATACCTCTCCAATTAGAGAAATAATGTATGTATCCTTAAATGAGGGTTGGAAAAGCTACTCTACAAGGCATCAGGTCTTGGGTTAGAACAAATCTGTGACACTCACTCGCTACCCAGATCTGAGACTTGCATCCTTACTACAGTTGTTAAATGAAAGACAGAACAACAGGTTGAAAGGCTGATGTGGTATCCTGCACCACAGTGCTCATCTCCTCACCAGCAACCACAGGAGAGCTAGAGAGCCAGGAAAATTGATGAAAGGGTAGGGTTGTGCCACAATCTAGACACAGGAAAGAAAACAGAATAAAATCAACAATCAGGTGCAGCGGTCACTACTGAGATGTATCTGAAGGTTTGCTTTTGAACTATACTGCAACTGAACTGAAAAGGGTTTTTTTTATTATTTTTATTTTCTTGGTTATGTGGGTCAGACTGAAGAAATGTATGCAAAAAAAGTAAGAGGGAAAACTAAATGTAATCAGCCATGAAATGGAAATGAAGGTTTATAAAAGAATTACATGAGAATCTGCCAATAATTTTTACAATCACTTCAATTTATAAAAATAAATAATGAAAATATATAAGAATAAAATAAATAATCCTGGCATTTTATTGCCCTTGAAATATTGTGAAGATATTTTTTTTTCCTTTTTTATTTTTTAACAAAAAACCTGCAAGAATCAGTCTGCAGTCTGGATTCTTTCCTCCACATTAAAAATGGCTGTTCTATTTTTTTTCTGTGTAGAAAACCCCAAACTGACATACTGCACCATCTATCTGTTGCATGGCCAGGACCCTCTCCACCTCAAGCAGACCTCATCTTCCTGTCAAACATGTGAGACCTCATCTTCACCAACCCGTCCATGCCTGGGTGGAAGGTACTGTTACTTTGTGCAGCTGCTTTGCACCAAATGTGAAGCCCAGTTTCATCTGCCAGGTGGGAAGAAATAAGTTTAAATATCCAGTGTCTGCAGTGACTCAATAGGTGCATTCAGTGCTTAGCAGCTTAAATATCTCCACAAGGAGTTTCATCCTGGGTACTTATCTGTCAGTGACCCAAATGGACTAGAGAGCAGGGATTTGGGCATCGAGGAGGTCAGGGTGTGAAAGTTATAGTACTCGTGTCAGGAGGTGATCAGAAAGCTGATGCTGTGCACTTTCCTGCTCCTCAGTGAACTGATTCACTTTGAATGGTTCATTTATTTATGTGACCATCTAGGGGAAAAAAGTCTTTAATTGCAGGCTCCATAATGTGTTCTTCACATTAAATTCCAAAGTGCTGATTTCAGTTGATTCTGTTTAGAGGTCCATATAGTTTCGTTGGTGAGCTGTGCTCATTCTTTAACTCTCTTGGTTTTGGTGACATTATATTCTTCATAACAACATAAATCACCTTTGGAAGGCAGCTGAATATTATTGACTCTTTTGTACAGGGGAAAAAGAAGTTATAACAATGTAAATTTGCCCCAGTATGATCAATGTAGGTGTAAATTATAACTAAATACAAGAATGAGAAGTGAATTCTGTGTTTTGGAGTAGAGATCACTTTCTTAAGCCATAGTATTTGTGGAGAAAAATCCATATTTTGGCAAAGGTAGATACACCTTTAGGGCAACAAAGCTGGTGAAGGGTCTGGAGCATGGAGAAGCTGAGGGAACTGGGGTTTTTTAGTCTGGAGAAGACGAAACTCTGAGGGGACTTTATTGCTCTCTACAACCACCTGAAAGGAGGCTCTAGGCAGGTGGGGTCAGTCTCTTCCAGATAACAGAGCAACAGGACAAGAGGAAACAGGCTAAGGTTGCACCACGGGAGGTTTAGATTGGATATTAGGAAAAATTTCTTCACCGAAAAGACTGTCAACCATTGGAACAGGCTGCCCAGGGATGTGGTGAAATCATTGTCCCTGGGGGTGTTTAAAAACATGCAGGTGTGTTGCTTAGGGACATGAGTAGTGGTGGACTTGGCAGTTAACAGTTGGACTTGATGATCTCAAAGGTCTTTTCCAACCAAAATGATGCTATGATTCTATGATATATTCCCTTCTCTTCCATGAGCCAAACTTGGACACAGCATGCAATACTTGTTTCTCAGAGGTGTTTTGTGATTAGTTGCTTTGAAATTCCTCCCTTGAGATCTTCAATATCCAGGAACTGTGCAGTGCTGTTTCCTCAGCCCTCTTCCCACCCTTCAGCAAGCTGGTTTTTTGGCCCCCAAAGAGATTATCTTTACACATCTTTCCACTGATCTTGTAGCTGTTCTTTCAATAACCAGAACAACTGTGCAAAAAAGGCCATCCAAATATTTACTGTCTTTCGCTGCAGCCAGAGATCAGTCTCCAGAGCACAGAGAGACCTTCATGAGGACTAAAAAGCAAAGATCAGTCTTGGAAGGTCAGCTTTCCCCAATGTTAGGGATCAGTTCCTCACAAAACAAACTTCTGCCAAGGATTGCTCTGACACAAGGGTGTTTATTATGTAAGCAAACTTGCTCACATCTCTTTTCCAGAAACCTAAATGTTGTATATGACACATGACCCATCTTCTAGGTTGTGAACTACATTTAACCCCCTTTCCAAGGTGCTAAACTCAAGGGTAACAGAGAAAAAAACAGTAAGGTGATCTTGCCATGCAGCTTAAGATTTTAAAAGCATAATAACTGCACTTTTTAGATAGTCAGAACTTAGTGAACCATTTAAAGTGACCCAGTTCATTGAGCGGAGCTGAACAGATGGAATTCCAGCCTCGCCATGCTTGAGTGACTCTCTGAACAATACAAAATCTTCCTTCAAAGCCATCTCCACCAGGCTTCCTGCCTCACACATGTAACATTTGAGGATGTTCTGGTCACTTCCCAGTTCAGCTCACTACATCTTGGGGTAAAGTAGGTGACAGACTATTAGCATTAAGCTATCGTTTGAGTTTTTTTCATTAAGCCTTTTAAAACTTGTGCTGTTTTGTTTCAGAATTTAGAAAAGAAGAATCCTATAGTATGATCTTTATTGGAAAATGTCTCACCAGGCTCTAGCCGCTGAAATGCAATGGCTATTTTTCCTTTTTTCAGTTGACTTGCCTACCACTGAATGCTGGCAAAACATATTTACTGCATTTTTGTGATTTACAGCAAGCCCCTTGGTCAGCAACTCTGACGGACATGGTGGCCATGTGGCTACCAGACAGAAACCACCAGCACCACCTGTGAGCTGGCTGCCACAGCAGGGAGAAGAGAGGGAAGATAAAGTAATTATGAGGACAGTAAGAGTAAATATGGTCAGAAAGCTGCCATCACTTCCTACGGGACAAGAGCAGAGAAGGATGATGGATGGAAGGCTTTGGGTAAGGTATTGATTTACTAAATCAAGGCTGAGCATTAGAGACCTCCTCTTAGAGCTGTAGTATTGGAAGTTCTCTTAAGAGCAAACTGTCCATGGCTCTGCTGCTCATGGACTGACAGCAAGAAGCAAGCTTGGGTGAGGCGGGCTTCAAGCTAAGTGCAGGAAAGTGTACACAGAAATACTGTAGGGTTTTAGTCTTACTGCATGCCTGAATACTTTAGAAAACGGGCTCTATTTCAGATTAATTTTGAAGTGCCTGTAGCAAGCTTTCCACTTCTCTTGGTTAGAAAGGTTTTAGTGTCTCAGTGTTGTTTTTTTCTTTTATAGTAAACTGGGAGTTCATTGGTTTGATATGGCTTGGGAAGAGAAGGACCTGTACTAGTTCATCAAAGAGTGACTATGAAAAACCAGTGTGCCGAAGCCATGCAACCTGGAACCTATCAGATCAAATAGCTGTGGCACAGATGGGGAAATACTCATTCACTGTGCAAGGCAAAGCCATCATCTGAAATAGTGAGGTGATTAAAACCCCAAAAAAGGAGCATGATCTGGGCAGATGCAGAGAAGGTCTGGGAGGCTGGCCAGGGGAATGAAGATCCTTTTGTATGTGAAACCAGAAGGTATTCATTTTTTTAAGAAACAAAGGCTTTTAAGAGATATTTTCCCTCTGGTTGTGCGCATCCACAAGGCAAGAAAAAAGATTAATATGGGGATGGAGAAGAGGTTTAATCTAAAGGACAGTGTAGGCAGAAGCACACATGGGTATAGGCTAGTTAGGAGGATTTCTAGCCAGCTAGAAGGCAGCTCTGAACCACTGAAGAAAGCTGACTGCCTTGCTGCTAAACCGAGGCAAGCAAGACCAAGTGGGGCTCAGTGGGTACATCTGGCATGGCTTCACATGACAGGGGCGCTCCCTGAACCCATGAGACCTTCCACTCAGGTCCTTGAATAAAGATGCCCACACCTGTAGCTAGCACTTAGTATTTCTCCTAGTGGAGACATCTAGAAAAAAGAGACAGAATCTTCCCTCTTTTCCAGGTTGCTGTGATGGCCCACTCGAGAGGCAATGCAGGCTGGGTTTTGTCACCACCTTTGCCATAGCCCTTCAGAAGATGAAGGTCTGTTATTTAAATGCTTTTCTCCTGCACTCTGTTCACTGACTTTTCTTTAGGAACAGGTCCCTGAAGTCTATGTGGTAAGGGGAGACAGTAGAGGCACCTGTAATGTAACTGACCCCGGCACCAATAACAGTTGCTAATAAGCTTAACTAGGTCCTTTGCATGTGGGCAAGTTCCTGTCTTCCTGGAAAGGTTTTAATCAACTTGCACAAGTCTCCTTCTCCTGTTCCACTTCATATGTACAACGGTTAGGTTACAGATAGCTCTGCTGCATGCAGACGGCTGCAGCCACATCTGTAGCAGCACTGTTCATCACACAGCCTTGGTCAGCATCCCCTCCTCGGACAAGCACCCAGTGCTGAGTCATGAGCACATCTGCTCTTTTTTGGGGAGCTGAAAAAAATAATTGCTGGCTGAACCTAGAAGGGAAATAAAATGCAATGAACTTAGTGACCATCAAAAATAGTAACTCACAGGAGAGGAGTTCTCTGGTAGCTGTCAGCTCAGACTGTAAAACATCGGAGGACGCTCCAGTGGCTGGGTGAGGTTTATATCCATCCCCTGAAGTCACAAAGTACTCCTGTTTGGGGTACTCTGGGACTGATAAATGCTAGGTGAGCCACACCGTAGCCCTGTGGTAAGCAAGGATCATACAGGTTTGTTACCATACACTGCTCCGTGGCAAAGCTGAGGGTAACATGGACAGATGGGATGCTGAGGTAGCATGACTACTGCCTCACAGCCCCATTTTCTGCCCTGTCAGAACTGGGATGCTTGACAGCAGGCTATCCTGGCTATGCTGCTCGATGCAGCCCCTGAACCTTGCAGCAGGCACCCTGCAGCCTAGGGGACAGCCATCACCTGCCCCCCACCATTGGCACAGCTGGGGTTCAACTCGCTGGCTCGTAACCCCCCAGATGTACTTTCCTCACCAGACAGAGGGCAGGGGAGACGTTGCCCACCAGCCCTGCCCAGAGCACCTTCCCCTCTTGGTAGGCTGCAAATTCTTTTCTGGAGGCAAATAACAGTTGCTAAGCCTCAGCCCCAGCCACAGTGGCATCCATTTAACCAATAGAGAGATGCAAAAAGCAATCATCTTGTTTGATCCAGCGGGAAGCTGGACAAGGAGAAACTATCCCCAGTATATTAATGCCTGGCATGAACCTAGCAAGTGTTGTAATTAGGTAGCATTAATTAGTGCTGGAAAAGGTTGTCATGTTATGTATCAAGCCTTTGGTTAAAAGATAGGAGCAGAATACTTTTCTTGAAAAAATTCCATGTATATTTTCTTGTTTTACTAGTAGGGATTTTTAATCAGTTGAATGAACTTGTATGTACTAGTTAACTTTGCTGGAGTTTAGTGGTTGTATTTAAAGCAGATTTTATCCTAGAATGATATTAATTTGATAGGATCCCTGATCTGTAAAACCATTGGTTATCTTGGTCTCTCCTGATAAGAAAAAAAAAGTGCCGAGGGTTTCCAGTTGGTGAGCACATTTGGGCAGAATCTTTCACACGTCACAAATTGCAGATGGGAGGCAGTGATCTCGAACATGCAGTCACATTGCGTGACCATCTGACACCTTCCATTTAGAAAAATAATACTTTCCTCACAGCATACGCTCCCTGCTGCAACCAGCACCAAAAATTATGCCTGGGAGAGCTGTTCCTCCTAGACTAAGGTCTTAAATATTTCTTAGGCTGCTTTTAAAAGATTCATGCAGCAGCACCACCTCACTCACATCCTGCTAAACCAGAGAAAATACTGAAATTCTTCCCCAGACAGTGTTAATCACAAAATAGCTGAAAAGAACAAAAGGGGGGAAAAGACAGCAGGAAAATTATATACTCACACTAGCAAGGTGAACAATGGAAGGCTCTTGTATGTGTAATTGAAACAATTCCATGTAAAACACCGCATGGTGTCCTATTGCTACCAGTTCCTCAGCTGCATAAAATCCTACAACTGTGGGGAAGTTCAGCTTTCAAGTGCCCTGGTTTTGTGCATAATTCCTTTTGACAATGTAGTGTACTGACGCTCATTCATTTGAAATTGCAATGACCATTTCAGGGTGTCCTTTGCTATATATTGAGGTGTCAGTAGTGATAAAAAAAAGTCTTTACTGTTTAAGGACAAAGCCATGTGAATTTAAAGGCTGACATCTTGCACTAGCCTACTGCATCCTCTTTGTTACTATGTCCCAGTAAATAGAAGAATAAAAATTAACCAACACTCATTTTTTCTACCCAAATTACGAGACTGACTAGGAACACATTTTTTAACCCATGATATTATCAGCAGTAGGGTGGTGTGACCTGAAACAGGAGGCAGCTCCTGCTGTCCTACCTGACCTTACCAACTGTAGCTATCTTAAAGACTGGGCCATGGTTTCCCCTTCATTTGCCAAGCAGATGTGCCCCAGCAGCCATGTCAGCCAAGCACTTAATTTCTGCAGAGTGCCTTCCTCCCCACATCACACCGTCACCGTTTCAAGTCTGCCATCCTGTATCTCTGTTCAGTCTCTGTGTGCCCGAGTGCCACTGATATCCAGGAAAAAGAGGTGCCTGTGTAGCTGCTATAATGTGGGTGTCTTCCTAGAGAGTGGAGCAATGGCTGGTTGTTGTACAGGTGAAATTTATCAAACTGATGGTAGGGCAAACATCTCTCCCCGCTCTGTCCAGGAATATGCCTCTCTGGCTGCCGTGAGTGTGACGTGAGCTGCAGCACAGCCCTGCAAGAGTCTCTTACAGTCACCCCAGAGGGCTAAGTCCTGCCCCAGGGTATGTCTCCTCCTAACACCCTAGCAGGGGCTCCCCCAGCCTCTGGGAGTTTTGACAGTTGTGTCTCGCTGCAGATTGCTGGCCATTAGGGTTGGCCTGAGCCCACCAAGCAGCATTACAAACACCTGTCATGCAGAAATAACAATTAGCGTCTGCCACCATGGGCCAAGTTTGAACTCACAGACCAGAGAAGAAAGGTTGTATCTTCTCTGCTCTTTTCTGCCACATCTTTTCAACACCTTGAGCCCTGAACCAGCTCTTCAAGAAATTAACTTCTCCAAGGCCCTGTCTGGTATTTTCTGGCCCAGGCCCCCACAGACCTCCTTCTTCCCACAGCATCCTCTCTTGTGAGGTCCTTCTTGCCAAGCAGATGTGATGCTGCAGCTGTGTGAAGGCTTTGTGCCACTTTCACAAGGCACACATGACAGGTAGGCACAGTGTTACCCCCTGCCTCGCTCCTGGCTGAGGATGGTGAGCTGAGGTTACCTATGCTGTGTAGGTGGTGTATCTGCACCAGGACCCATAGGCTAGGGAAGTATTGTGCATCAAAGCTGGGAGGACGGGAAAACACAGTTCATAGCAGACAGCCAAGATCAAAGTGAGGGAGACAAGCAACCACTTAATGGCTCCTCTAGTCCCTGTTGTGGATGCACACATCACCATGGCTGGTGCCAGCATGTCCCTGTGCACCCTTGCAGGTGGGTCTCACCTGTACGGTGTTTGTCTAGACAGAGCCCCCTTCTGCCCCTTCCACCAACAGCCATGCTGCTGCTTCCTAGCCCCATAATTAGCTCCTCCATTTACTTATGTGGTCATGGGACTGCCTCATCCAGCCTTCTTGTAGAGCAGGGCTTGCAGTTTTAGGGTGTTGCAGGACTAGTCTACTTTGGGTGCCAAGACAAAATTTCTCCCCTTGGAGCCAAAAGTGTCAGATCCTGATGTATCTCCCTTCTGGGACTATGTCAGCAGAATATGCACTTCAACGTTTGTTTTAACACTTTATAGGCACCTGTTTAGATCACTACAACCTGTGACCATTGCCTAGTAAGGACTACAGGACTCAGGTTTAGTTACCATAAGCAAAGAGCAAGTGGTGGTCCTAATGTTTGTTAGAGGGAAAAAAAGACCTAATGACTTCCCAGAATGAGCCCTCTTTCCCCACAGTGATAGTGCCCGCAGCAGGGAGCCTGTGGGGACTCAGAATGAGACCCTAGTCCTCTCTGTGGCTTGGGACAAGCCTATGTTATTTTGGGGCAGACAGTTGGATACCCAAAACCCAGACTTTTCCCCCTTGAATCCCACATTTCTGATCTGTTAGCTTAAAAGTTGTGACCTGCTGCTTATATCTCATCCTTGTGCTTGCCAGGAGTCATTGCCGTGTCTGGATCAGTAAGAATGAGCCAACTGGTGAACTTGTCTCATTATCTCCTTCCCAAAAACTTACAAGCATTACTCATTCTTGGATACTTGTAGTGTTTATGCTTTCCCTACCCTGAAGATTAGCTCAGGCATAGCAGAGCTCAGAGCACAAACCCATCTTTTGGCATTAACTTAGCCTCGGCTGGCTGTCATTTTACAGTAGTTGCACAAAAAGAGTAACTAGCAACAACACTTACAAATGATAGATTATATTGTATTGGTTTAGCTCATATTGTTTGCTTTAAATTTATATTGTGCTTTAAATGTCAGCCATTAAAATTATTAGGGCAATGTTTGCCCTCAAGTTTACAGCCCCTCTCTCCAGCAGTTCATAAGAGAAGCTGCCGCGCAGTTGTCCTCATCTCTCTTTAGTTGTACAGTAGAAGTCAGAGGGAGTGCCCAGAAAGTCATAACAGCCCGGAGCTGTTTCACTTCCCGACAAGATTTCCTTTTGGAAATCCAGGTACAGAACCAGACAAAGTGCATTAGAAAGCTGCATTTCATTTGAGAGACCTACTCACACCACCCTGACACCCACCCTAGATCCTTGACATCTGTCTGGGTGCAGTGATGCAAGAGGGGATAAGGGACTAAAGAGCCCCACCTTGCCTTTGGTGATGGGTTATTCTGAGTTGCCACCTAAGCAAGCCGAAGGAAGACCATTCCTTTCTGTAGGAGAGTACTTTATTAATACATCCTTTTTGACTGCTATTATTCTCTTTCATGTGTTGCTTTGCATTTTTCTAGTCTGTCCTCACATTTCCTGTAAAACACAGTTCTTAAATAGCTTCAGCTGTGCATACAGAACTTTCTGTGGATGTTCTTAATCTGTGAAAACAAGATCTGCAGCAGAGAAACTAATGCAGCCCTGAGCACAGAGATGCCAGTGACACTTCCTCAGGGCCTTTAAACTGGTGAATATGATCTTATTTTGGCTTGTGACAAATCCCTGTGATGAATGTCAGCAGTGTTAACACAGAAGTCTCCCTATCACAGACAGTGTAAAATTAACCCTTTCCAGCACCACTGTCAGCACAGAACAGAGATGTTGTGTTCTTCTGCAAGGGTCGGGCTGGAGGAAAAGAATGAAACAGGCATGGAAGTATTGCCAAACACTGACCTGGAGGGCAGAGACCCTGTGAAGCTGACCACACTCTGTGTGGCAAACTGGACAAGACATGAGTTGCTTGAGAGTTGTCCCAGGCAGAGTTTTCCAGGCACACTTAGTGAGGGCAGTGTCACAGTTTGTCCAGAATTCTTCAATAGATGTTTGAACCAAAATCACAGCTATCTTCCAGGCTCAGCTTTGCCATTACATACATGATGCCCAGGTCTCTCAGCTTCTGTAGGATAGTTTAGGTGTGAGACAAAGCTGGACAAAGTTTCAGTGGGAAACTTGAATTACGTTTTGCCACATAACCCTCGGACTGTGCATTAACAGCACACATGGTGGTGGAGGGACATAAAGGCAGACAGCCCATCTCAAGGAGCAGTCAGTGGAAAGGAAGCTAACAGTATCCTTCTGTTAAAGGTGCTGACTTTGTTGAACATTAGGTCTATGGTGTATATTATATCACTACAATGACTGAAAACATCCATGAGAGAAGCAGATCTGCAAGAGCAGGGAGTGGGTAGCCAGAGCTGAGTGTGCCGGCAGGCAGCAAGATGGGAGGAATACATGAGTCGTAGAAAAGCACTAACACTTCCTTCACGAAGAAGCACATCAAAAAGGCCTAGGACAAAATGGGTCCTGAAGATGCAGTTGTAAAAGAACCAGTGGATGTGTCTAAATGCGGAGAGCTGAAGGTGTCTCCGCAGGGGGAAAGCAGCAGGTGACAGGTACAATGGTGTCCTACATGAGGTTAAGGTAAAGAGGGAGGCAGGAGAGGGGAAAACCAAAATGTTTTCTGAAGTCATGATGCAGATGAGAACTTTTTGTAACTGCAATTGCAGAAAAAGCATGAGTAAATAAGTGGATTTTAATAGCATCAGAGAAGGTAAAAGAGTGGAACTGGTCCCCACATGGATCTGGGGGAGCAGAGAGAGGACACTACAGGTTTGTGAGGTGGAGAAGCACAAGGAGATGGCAGGAGCCCAGGCACACTGATGAAAAACTCCTCTGTTGTCTTGCACCTCTTGCTGGAGATGGAGCTGGAGCTCTGGCAATAGCTTCGGCTGGAAACTGTGCTCTGAAACAGAGCCTTTCCTGCACTGCAGCAGGAGCAGTTCGTGAACTGTGTCACCCTGAGGTCAGGAGATACCAGAGGCACAGGGTGCCTTGAACAAAACAAGCAAACTTTGCGAGGCAGAAAGCCTTGTGCAAACCTGACATTTTATTGTTGCTAACTAAAATAGGTGTAAAGCTGAGTGGTAGGAATAGGTCAGCTTTGAGCTTATGTGGCAATACATATACAGGATTGCAGGCTTTGTTGCTTTTCTGTAGGCTTTGTTTGGGGTAAAGAGGAGTGCTAGCTGTGCCCAAGAAGCTGTGGTGATCTCCGCACTGCCAAGGGAGGAAAGTGTTAACAAGGAAAAAAATTACTTAGTCAAAGCTATTATCCTGGCTCTTTCAAAGACTTTATTACAACATCAACATCTCTCTTCTTCCAGATGTGCTGAGCAATTCTAATTCCTCTGAAAGTTTAAGGTAGGTGCAGACATTTAGCTGCTTTGAAAATTATGTAGTATCATACTCACCATGTGAGCTCAGTCCTTAAATGCTGTATGGACACAACTGCCCTATGGCTCTTGATTCTGAAATGCAAGCTGAATTAAACATAACCATGAAGGACAGTTTAGATACAGCCTCTGTGTCTCAGCTCACGCTTTGGCAAAATGCAGGTACCTTTTACACACAGACAAGTATGATAAGGCATAAAGCTTCATACCTGATGCAAGACGCACTGAAAAGCCAAAAAACAGTGAAAAGAAAAAGAAAAAGAGCAATGGGAGGGCTGACAAAAAAAATGGGTGAGAGAAGTAGAATGAGTATCTTGGGAAAAGACATTTCCTGTATGGGGATGGAGGAGAGGCACAGATAAAGACAATCTGGTGCCAACAGGATCTTGTTGAAATCTCTCCCCAAGCGAGCAGGGAGCGGGCACTGCGGGGGCTGACGCCTGCCACAGGTGAGCAGGTCAGGAGCTCCAGGGCCATCACAGATCCTGGCTGCACCTGGCGGCCACCACACAGACCATGCTTTCCAACGGGGGTTAGCCAGGAGGCAATTCACTGTCACAGGTTCATTAAATTGTGTGGTTGTGTATCAAAAACACTCAACAAATCCAGCCAGTTTTCTTTGTGCTGTGTGGTGCCACAAGCAAAAGTAGACAGAAATGTGGGCAGGAGGGGTCTGGATGTTCCTTTCCTGACACGCTTTTCCTCTTTTAGGGCTTTCAAATGCCCTTTATAGAGACAGAAACTGTAGTCCTGTTCCCAAGGCTTTTGAGTATCCAGACTCCTCTCTCCTTGCTTTTTGGTCACTGGTTGTGCTCCTCAGAGGCCATTTCATCATGTTGTAAGGTAAGACAAGGCTGTGACCCAGATTCTGGTCTCGTGGGTGCTGTGGCTCAGCTGTATATACTAATGTTGTTTGGGGTTTCACTGTTTCCACCCTTCCTACTGTTCTTGTAAATTTGATTTCCCACTGCAACACATAAAGAGCAACAATACATGCTCCGAGGCACCATCTCTTACTTCTTTGTCCTCAGCCATAAGAAAAAGTCCCTTTTAAAAGCTCTTTGCTTGTATTCATTTGCCTTCTGCTCTTTTTCATAGTATTCAATATTTTTGTTGCATTTTTTTCTATGATTCTTTCCCCAAGACCTTAGATAAACCACAGAACACTAAACAGAGCTGCAGTTACTTCCTGGGACAATAAAAGCTAAGGGTCAAATGAAGAAGAAAACATCACTTCAAGGTAGGCCTATAAAATCTTGTGCATTTCAGGGGCAGTGCGGGAGTCTGCGGTAGAAATGTCTGACTAACAGCTGGTTGCCATGTCCTACAAACACTTTTCCTGCTGCAAGCATGTTGGAAAGCATTTTAAGGCCGCTGCCAGTTAAGGAAAGTCAGCCCAACAGGCAGCACCAAAAAATTGTGGGAGTTCTGAATGCAGAATTATTCCCAAAGGAGCCTTTTTTGTTTCACATGCCATAGCATTCTTCAGAATTTTGTAGTGTTTTACACTAAATAACAGCATGTTGTGCATGTGTGGTATTCTACATTTCTCACTGGTTCCTTAGAGGGCCCTCTCTGTCCCTCTCCACTTGTTTACTCAAGGGCAAGCAACTGGAATTACATATCCCTTGCACTCATCAATCGAGAGAACAAATTCTTGCCTGCACCTCTTTCTGGTTACCTGTGGGGCAGAGAGACCAAACAAGCATAGTGTCAGGCATGGCTGGAGAGGAGAACCCCCTCTTCAGAGCCGTCGCCAACTTATTGTCATGAGAGGCAATAAGGAAGTAAAAGGTGAAACAGACAACACAGTCATGACAAGTTTATTCCTTGGAAAGGGAGAAAGGATTTTAAAAGCTTCTAAAACATTTTCCGAAGAGATCACTTTGCCCATGACAGAAATGTGGCAATTTAAGTGGTAGGACACCGCAGCTGGGGAATAACAGCCCAATGCTTCATTCCAGTTTCTGGAAGGGACATATGACCAACTGATTCCATTTCAGCAAATCATCTTCTATGCAAAGCTTGTGTCTATTTGTTGTTTCTTTCTTAACAGCAGAACAGAGGCTTCTGAATGCGTGCATCTGCCCCACACTAGTATTTTTTAAAGGCTTTAAGGTTTCTGCCCGACGTCTTCTCTGCGTGAAGTCCCCTTCTTCAGACAACTCAAGAATACTTTGCAAATATTTTTATTGTAATTCTGGTGGCCACAGCATAGGGAGCATTCAGAAGGATACGGCTCGCTGGACTGGAGCGATGAGGAGGGTGGAATTCAGCCCCCCACATGCTTCACCAGGCTGTGCCCTGCCAAGCTTTCTTCTGCTTTGCCTCCTTGGAGCTGCCCTGCGCTTATGAGTTAAAAGAAAACTGCAGCCACATTACAGAGGCCAGCAGCATGAAAGTACAGTGCGAGAAGGACTTGTCACCATGAATAAACAGTGAAATGCATTTTTTTTTAAAGTTGCTAATTCCACTTGGCATTTCTGAGCCCAGCGTTGGAAACATCCATCTTGTTAAAAAGTGATGTCATTTGTGACACTAGTAGTATTAGAAGAGACTGCAAACGAGTTTTCAACTTGCTTTAATAATGATTTAACAACCAGGAAAGTAATCAATATTTTAGGGATAAATTTTCCACTGTGCCTTTAGCAGACTCCATTTCTGCCCATACAGAACCATGTCTACAGATCTGCAGGTGAAAATACCTGAGTGTACATGTCAAAAACGTACACATGAAATATTACACCTGCAACACTTACTGCCCAACACCAAGTTTGTATTGTGAATTTATAAAGTGAATTAAAAATCTCTTTGTCTTCCCCCAGTCTCAGATAAAACCAATCCCACCTAACTCTCTGATTAATCTGTGAAAGAAATCTTTATACCTTTTTTCTCTTACATATTTTTTGTGTTTAAAAACAACAACAACAAGCTGGGGATTTTTTGATATAGTTCAATATCTAGCACAAGGCACCATAAGGTCATTTACTGATAGAATTGGATGACATTTGGATTTCACATCCTGGTCACAAAATGAGATTATGGCATTCTAAACTGCTTGGGTAATTGATGTGCAGATGCTTTTTAAAAAAGTGGATAATCCAAACTGATCGGTTTACAAAGGGGAAAAAAAAAAAAAAAAAAGAGATCAGGTTTCTTCCTTTTTTAATGCTGATTCATTCCATAGCTACACCACTGAAAGCAGAAGCCTTTCAAATGGTTTGGGGGTTTTGTTTGTTTGGTTGGTTTTGCCAAGTGAATATTTCTTATGCAATTCTACTCCTACATAATAAATATTCTTAGAAGATTATTTGATCATAGGCAAAGTTCCTGAAGAAGTAAGTGTGAAATCTATGTCCTCCTTTCTTTAGAGTATCAGACTAATATTTCTGAACTAAATAGTTATTAAATTATTTAGTGTCTTAAATTAACTTTTTTTTGGGGGGGTGGGGGTGGGGGTGTTTTTTTTACCAAATAGTGCTCTGAACTTCTAAACATGAGTCTTTCAAAACCACTACTGCCCCCAAAAATCTTGGTCCTGCAGCAAAATTCTGTGTATGACCTCATTTCCATAAGGATCTTTTTAATATATCAGCAAGCTAGATGACTTGACTTTAGACTCCAAAATACTCACGTTATTATTGACAGTAAGTCATACTCATGTTATTAGTAGCATAATGAATTTTGGTTGCTTTATGAGAAGCTTTAAGTAAAGATTATTTTAAAAAATCTTTTAGGTAATTAGAAAATAATTAGACAAAGTACATCCAAAGGGTCAATTTCTGAGGGCCTTGATCCACGTATGTCCAATGCATTGTCACATTCCCACTTTGAAGTTAATGGGAGTTATTTTACATATAGCATTATACCATTTGACCCAAGGTTGTGAACAGCACAATATGGATGAATAATTTTGCCAGCTTTTTTCTCACAATTAAAATCCTTGTGTGTATTTGGCCAGTAAATGACCCATGGTGGTAATGTTAAAAATCTTGTTTATGATTAGCGAGACCAATAGCTACATTTTCATTTTAGAGCACATGTGATAATCACACCTTTGGAAACCGATGCTTAGCTCACCTGGAGCTGAAGTAGTGACCATGATTAGTGGCCAGGCAATTGGATTATACCTCACAGGAGGTGCTCTGAACTTTAGCTCAAAACTTGTTATCGTATACAATAAAATGTAAAAAGAACCAAATGAACTTTTGCTTCTCTTTTTCTTCAGACCTTCTCAGTCTAGAGGTGAACCAGGGGTCATAAACCATACCTGGGGAAGCCACGACCACGCAGCCAGGTTTATGATGGAGAGGCTGGAGGGCAGGGAGGGGATGGCAGAGCTGCCAGGGAGCTGCTGGAGACCCCACCCTGGGACACTGGGCAGAAAGCCTGGTACAGACTGCAGGCTGCAGGTGGGCACTGCTGGGCCAGGCATGCTGGAAAGCTTCACGTGTGACAGGGAAGAGATGTGTCCTCAGGGTGGGAGCTGCGTGCCTCTCCGTCGCTGCATGGCAGCCAGCTTTACAAGGAGGTTGGGTGGGAAAAGAAGTGGTCCCTCACCTATAGGACAGGTGTTGGGTGGAGCAGCATTTCATAAAGTGGCAGAGATGACTAGGGCAGTGGTGACCAGCTGTGGATAGAGCACAGCATGAAATGGAGTCAGACTGCAAGTGACAAGTAAAAACTGGGACATCCCGACACTAGGATTTTGCTTAAATGATGTACTACAGAAAAAGTCAGCTCAGGTGGGGCACCTGAGATGGAAGTTGGAACTAGGAGTCTGAAAAATCAAAAATTTTTCTTTTCTCTAGTCTTTACTCGAAATTTTTCTCAGATCTTGTTTGAAAACGAAACGTTATGGAAAGGACTATCCTTTGTCTGACTACCTTTCACTAGTCCTCAGAAAACAACAGCTATGATGCTACTAGTCATCCGAGATATCATTGACTAGGAGGATTTGTGTGCCCATATACGTGTGTACATGTGTGTGACAGGTGTGTGAGATGACAATGTGTAGTCCCATCCCTAGTACAAAGCACCAGCCTGATATTTCTAACCTGACAAATCTGGAAATCTGTGAAGTAGAGAAAATGTCTCCTTGTGCATGGTGCAGAGAGACCCTTTGGGGAAGTAGAGAGGTTTAACCAGGATGTCATAGGTATGAAGACAAATGTTTCAGTCATCCTTCTGAGCCTGTTTCCAGTTATTTAAGCAAGTGTTGACTTGTAATCTTGCAAAGAAAAACCTTCAGTACTTGAAGCAGGCAATGGCAGTTGCTCCTGGCAGAGAGGCTGATGCAGCTGCTGGGAGGTGCCACTGGTCCGTGGTGCAGGCTGCAGCACGGTGTCAGCTTGTCCTACCACCCAGACAGGCCCAGCAGCCAAGCAGAGGGGCCCAGTCCACACTCAGATGGGAGATGACTTGGGAATCCTCAGTGCACTGTGATGCTGAGGAAGCTCCAGTTTCCCACTGAATGGGAAAGCAATGCCAGGCGTAGGGTGTTGCCCTGGTGAGCTATGCAAGCCGTGCACAAAAAGGAGATGGAAATGAATTGTGGCTGTCCACACTGGGCTGGTGGGGCTGTCCAGTCAACTTAATGCTGCAGTATGATGGTCCAGTCAGCCAGCAACGATGGAGTCTCATTTGTCCCATGAAGAAGTTATACTGAAATTAACCTGACCATAGCATCTACCAGAGCAGGTTTCCACTGCAATATATTATTTCCATGACATGACATCTTCCTACAAAAAATGTCCCAGAGGTTTTCACTAGCTTTTCCACCTTATTTTCTGAACATGTGAACCCACAGCTTCCCAAAGCTACCCATTTGCCCATGTTCTCTCAATCTAACAAGCAAAACATCTGCAAAGCACTTTGCTAATCCAGAACTTTTAAAAAAATTCTCTTCTGCAAGAAAAGAAACAACCCAATCCCACACCCCAGCAAGCACCTCAGTTTGGAATTTTTCATTTTTATTTGGAATAAGAAGTATTTTGTATACATAAGCATCCCTGCATGATTCTGTTGCTAACTTGGAGGCAAATGAGGATATTTCAGACATCACTATTCGTAATATTTCTATGACATATGTGTCCTAGAAAGAGGGAGTGGGCATGAAGAGGAGGATCACGTCACACAGATCTAGAGGTTCACTAAACAGCAGAGAACACTGTGGAGAGTGGACAGCCACAAGACTACACAAACATAGACTAGTTAGAAGCTGCAAGGTTCATGATGAGCTTCATGTTTGATTTTGTTGAAGGTGTGCTCAGTCTTTGAAAGCCTGAAAAGTACAGGAGCAAGGGGTGACAAACGGTTTAATGATTATAGGATGGTACGCCGTATCACATGTTCTCAGTCCTTGGCCTGACCCGACTCCTGACCTGTTACATGATTGTAAACAAATTCTTTTACTGTTCCAGCCTAAATCCTGCAGTCTGCATCCAAGCAAAACAGTTGCTGCAATAAAATTATGTCTTGCTGAATGTTTTATGGGTAGCCACAGTAACACTGTTTCCTTCCTCTTGCCCACAGCAAGCTCTCCTGGTACCATAGTCCCCTGAAGGACAAGGCTAAATGTGGCACAATTTGGCAACAGGCTGTGATCAAAATCAGATCTGAACACCAGTATACAGCAGTAGTGACCCACTTTCACTCTTTATTTCCTCCTCTTGTCTGTGGTTCTCGAAAATCACTTGCCTCTAGCATTGTCACTTCTTTAACTCCCAGCCTAGAAGATCTGCTGTGCCAGAGCACCCCATGACTCAGAGAGATCCAAAAAGCCTGAGCTTAGCAGCATGCCTACTGAACTGAGACAAATAAGATGAGCAGGTCAGTCTGACGAGCTAATCAGAACTCTCCTCTAGGAAAGATTATGCTTCCAGGACATACTCCACATATTGCAGAAAGCATGTGGAATAGAGCCAAGGCAGAGATACCAACTCCAGCATAACCCACGTTCCCTCAGTCTTGCACATCCTCAAGGACAGTTTGTCTTTTGACCTAACTCTCAGAACCTTTATAAGTAGAAAATATCTTCCCTTCCATTCCTTCTCAGTGGGAGAATGCTTCTTATCCCATCACTTTCTCTGGTCCCAACACTGGGGATTCTGCAGCTACTGAAAAAATGCTGCCAAGTGCCCAAGACAGAGGAGGTACAAGACAGACCCTCTGATATTCCTCACATCTCCATGTGAGTACTCAAGACCTATATTTGTGACCCTAGTGAGTCTTGGAAGGTTACTTTGCTATGATGATAGGACTGAAGTTACTACTTCACTTCTCTGTCTCAGGCAGGAAGAGCACATGCTGTGACAGAAGAGCTGTAGACGGTACCTATTGAGTCTACACAGCTTCACGAGTGTCACTTCAATTTCAGTTCCAGTAACACTGCTGAGGCAAACACCCTCAAGTCCGAAACTCATCATTCCTCTAATTTATTTTTTTTCTTAGACCACCCTACAGCACATTTCTCGGTCTTGAGAGCACAACAGGTCTCTGTTGAAGGAGCAAATAAACTGTTGAGTTACATTCCCGTATTTTCTAATCTGAACTCCTCTTACTTAGACAGCCATACCAACACTTACTGTTTATCTTATCTTGTTCAAATATAAAAAATATAGCATATTGGCTAAATGGCACTCTGGGTCTGACCCACCATTCAGACCTAGCAGCACTCATATCCATTCCGTGCACCGTTTGGCCTTCTGTGGCTTTGAGAGAACACAGATAACTGATGAACAGCAGCCCCCCGCTGCCATAGTGCATACTGACCCACGTATGTGTGGCTAACACATTTGTGAACCCTTTTGGAAAACAAAATCACACAGCCCTCTTAAGAAGAGCTATTAAATGAGGTGGCAAGGGTTTTTTTTTTTTGCTTTGCTTCCCTTATGTTTGGCTTAGGAGAATTAGCGCTAAGTCTCCATTTCAGAATTTCAAAGATTGCTATCTTGCTTTGGGTCACAAATTAAACAGTGTTTTTAGTTCCATTCTTCTTTATTATTTTTGCATTGGACAGGCATAGTAAGACTTTGCAGATTGACACACACATGCTAAGGCCAGATCTGTAAGAAAAATAATGCTGTTGTTATTTGCAATATGTCTTTTCAATAAGACTCACCTACCACTGCTCTTTAGTTGTTGTAGCACCAAATTCATATGCCAGTCTAACACTAAAAATAAATAAGCAGTGACTTGTGTGTGCATGTGGTGTGTTTAGTACAGCAGATACTGGGGCAGATCGTCAGCTGGTGTAAATCAGCCTAGGTCCATTGACTTTAATGGAAACTTGCCAACTTACCCCAGCTGAGAATCTGATTATTGTTTTGCAAGTTCTTGCATTAAAGATAAGCATTCACATTCTGCTTTGTTACACTGGTGTAAGCGGGAGTAACTTCACTCAGGTCTCTGGAGTCTTGCTAGATGTACCTTACCTGGAAAGCAGAATTCAGCTAGAAATCTTAATGACAGTTAAAGCAGTTTTTACCTCTACTACATTTCATCTCTTCTGTTTTCCTTAAAAAAAAAAAAAAAAAAAAAAGGCACCAAGAAGGGAAAAAAAAAAGAACTATCAAACTATCAGGATGTCATGGAAATTCTCAACTAAATCTTTTTTCTCCGACTCTCATTTCCAGGCTTTGTGCAAATAGTTTATTTGATTTGACACCTACTGCACAAAGGGTTGCCCCTTCTTTTCTATCAAGGCTGGTATCAAGAAAAGAGAGAGAAAAATCACGCAGCTGGTAATACAGAGAACCCAAAAATATACAAAGACGTACCAGAGGGAATAGTCATCAACATAAAGTGAACAAGCACCCAGACTATTGATTACATGCTGCTCACAGAACACTAGGCATTTCTGCCAACTTCTTTCCACTCTTACACTGAGCTGCAGACAGCATGTTGTACTTTGCATCATCAGTTTTGATGAATAATGCACTGATAAACACTGCAGCCAATATTCTGGAGGAGCTGAGAAGCCAGATGTCATCTGGACCTCCAATAGTTTTAACCCTGGGTCTCTGACAGACACTGAAATAAACACTAGGCATGCACCGCAGAATAGGCGATGCCCAAATATGAGGTTAGGTACAATATTAAGCTGGCAGGCATATGAAAAATGAAGGGGCATTGCAAGCCTTTGATGAGCAACTTCCAGAGGTGCTGAGATAGTGAGAAAGCAGCACCCTGGAGTGAGCTGCTCACTGGAAACACCTGCCGGGCGCAGCATCCCTGTGCAAGTAAAGGCACGCAGGCAAAAGAAACACTGTTACCTGTGTCAGCTTGACCCCAGGAGTCGCTGCCCAGCTCCGTTTTGGAGGGAGCGAGACAAGGGCTCAGCAGACGCAGCCCCATGGGGCAGCAGGATCCCCATCCAGAAGGGCAGATGCTCTTTTCCCATGGCTGTGGGCTGGATGTGTTAGGATGACAATCGGCCGGGCATCTTAGCGATACACCAGAGCCTTGCTGCTCATTGGCAGCAATGCATAGTGAGGTTTCTCAAGCCCTTAAAACTTGTTTGGTATTTATCTTACTTGTATTGTCACCAGTGAGGGCTGGCTTTTTTAAGCAACCTGTGGGGCCCCTAGGTCCCCCCATTGATAAGGTCAGTGCTCAGGGGACCTCAGGGCCTGTGAAGGTCTCATTTCAATGAGTCTCGGCAGCACCAGATACCCTTCAAAATCTCACACGGCTTAGCAATATCATCAGTGAGATTATGCAGCTTTGGAAGTAAACTATTCCACCCACCCATCTCAATAATCTAAGATCTCAGCATGCCACGTAAGAGTAAAACTTACTTTTTTAATAAATGAGGGGAAAGTCTCTACTTTCCCTAGAATTACAGTGTAACGGGCTCATTGCTAACTCAAAATTCTGTTTAAGGGAGATCTGCTTATATAAAAAGCCAAATTAGGCTCTCAAAGGCTGAGCGTATGCCTAAGCAACGGAAGAGTAGTTTCTCTTTGCTGGCACTGCAGCACTGCTAGGGTCAGGAAGCCCCCTCATGGTTTGCTCACCAGGAGGAGGGCTGTATTATTTGAAGCATCCTAAATGTTCTGCTTTATTTTACCTCCAGAATTTCCCAAGAAAAACTGCATGTAGAAAAGAATATATATGGCTTAAATATGGAGGGGAAATGTTTTCCCTCTATTTACTTTCTCCACTTTCATTTGCACCTGAGTAACCATTCTTGGAATAGTTGGCAAATGCTTTAAGACGTGCCCTACTCCCACGTTGAGGGGAAATCCAAAAATAGGTAACACGCTCCTTACAATGCTATTTCTTTTCCATTCAGCTTGTCAAATAACTGACAAATGTGAAGCATGAATAAGGACCTCTTAAAGGTATGAAACAATCCAAGAAGAAAACTGGCATGCACCTGGGAAGTGGTTAAAACAAAGTAGTAGATCAGGAAACGCTTACATAGATAAGGGGTAAGCTGTAAAAAGGCAGAGGCAGTGACTATAGTGGAATTTCAATTATACTGACATTGATGGGCATAGCAGTAGTGGAGTCATTAAGGATGGATGCATGTTTCTGAGTGCTGTACCAAACTGTTTTTTTTTGGTTTGAGGAGCAATCAACAAGACCACGGGCTATTTTGGACTTAGTCCAAGGAAATGAAACTAGGTGAAATGAATAATATAGAAGATAATAAACCCTTAGGGCTAGGTTATAATATCATCAAATTGGAAACACTTCTGAAAATATTTGTGAATGGTTATAAAAGTACAATTATTTTGAGGACAGAATGAGTTGAAGAAAGTTGATTGGAATCAACTGTTTGTGGACAATAATGGAAAAGCATGTAGTATTTAAGAAATGGGGAGACTGCTATTTCGGTTCAGTTTATTAGAATCAAAGTCAAAATGATAGCAAAAACAAGCTAATGTGGCCTCAAAAAATGTAATAAAGGTATCAAAATGCTTTCCTTATTTAAAAGGCCAGGCATCCTTGAAAAATGGGAAGGTTTGGCAGTTTTAAAATGAATGAGAACAACATCGAGAGAATACCAACAATGAATAATATCCATTAAATATTTCAATCAAGACTGAAGCCAAGTTGCTCAAGTGTATGCATGCAATGTAAATGGTAAAAAAGAAGAAGAAAAAAGAAAGATGATAATGAAACATGGAACACTCATTCGTATCTATTTCCACAAATAAAAGGACCAGTGCTCAGGCTTTCATTCAGAGCACAGCTCCTGTGGTGGCAGCAGACTGAGGGTGTGAGTGAGGGCTATTCAGGTAGTGCACCCTTAAGGAAACTGCCAGTAGCGGGAAATCAGGATAACAGCTTCCATGTGGAAGGCTCTGATCCCACTCTCGCGGTGCTGCAGACCACGTAGAAGTGGCTGTGTAAGAGCTGGTGCAGGGTCTATCCTGGCAACAGGGTATTCTCGTGGTGACAGCCTGGAAGATTCAAGAGGAAGAAGTACATCTTTATCCATACAAACTACTCCAAGGGCATGGTCAAGTGATCAGAGAGGTGGTTCAAGCACACGTATTTCATTTCTTAGAGATGCAGTTGGGTACTCTGCCTCTCCTGGGACAGCCACGGCTTCCAGCTGAGGGGGGCAGTAACCTCTCTCAGAAAGCTAACTCGGTCCTTCCCAGTTTACCTATGTTTTCAGCTGCCATTTCTGAGCAAACTATCTTCTCCCAAATGCCATAGTTCATCACACCAGAGAGGTTCCCTTTCGTTCTGCTCAGCTGGCGATGGGAGGGCCAGAGTCACCTGGCTAAATCTTAACCTGGGAAGGAACCAGAAGACATTGCCTAGTAAGAGTCTCAGCAGAGAGACGGACAGATGGCAGAAGCTTGTGAAAACAAGAGGCTGTGTGGTGGGTAAGGGGAATGTGCTGAGGGAGGTACTTTGCCTCTTCCTGAGGAGAAACAGGGTGTCCTTGGTGAGAGCGTGCTGCAGTCAGCAGAGAGCCTGGCCAGGCAGAGACGGGGCTGGCCATGCCTGGCTGAGCAGCACTTCATGCCCCTGTAGGGATGTGTTGTTCAGCTGGCAGCATCTCCTGCTGCTGTACAGAGCCCGTGACAGGGATTGCTGCTTCTCCCAGGGACGGAGGTGCCAGAGCTTTCCTCCTTCCTTCCCCACAGCCACGTATTTCTCAGCCCACATCACTGGCCAGGCACGCCATGAAGCTGAACCCCCACCTTCTCCAGTACCCAGAAAGGCTGGAATTACTTATTTCGATTCAACCTTGCAAAGTGGAGAGATCAAGATGCCAGGGTGTGCTTTTTACACCCAAGACTTCAAGGTGCAGGCCTCAGGTCTAGCACTCAAGCTCCAAGACCACTCTTCTGATTTTCCAGTGTGCTTAAGCTGAGGAAAAAACGGTAACTTTTCCTGTGCTGCACTGATGACTCACAAACAGCCCCAGAATCTAGAAAAGGACCAGTTTAAGTGGTTTTATTCTTCAGCTGCAAATTTTGTACTCCATTCTCACTGGGTACTTTCAGAACACAAGACCACTGTTAACAGAAAGAGGGCTTTTTGGGAGGCACCAGCTCTCACATATAAACCTCCTTGCAAAATGCTCAAATCAGGTGAATCCTGAAGACAGATGGTTTCTGGTTTTCATGGTCTGAAGGACCTCTCATCGCTGAATCACACAATAAACCCCATGTCCAGGTTTCCATGATGAAGGTCAAAGGCAAGAACAGACTGAGGAGGACCATGAATAGTTCCTGAACCACACTGCAATGGTTCAGTGTGAATTGGGAACAGCATTATAGTCAAGAGTTTTACACAGCAGTAAACATGACACAGGACAGAGAGGAATCAGACACAACCCACAGCCTGGTAGTAACTGGTTTTGGCTTCAAAGATAAAGATGAAAAGCAGCTGATTTTTTCCAGTTACATGTTGTGGAAACAGACCCAGCCCAAATTAAGCTTCCAAGTCCCCAAGCTGTAGATGGGGACCTTGCAGTTTTGGGTTGGGATGTGAAAGATGTCCAAATAAGAGCAAGATCAATCCTTTGCGTGCCACCCCTCACCCATCCGTGAGACTCCTTGGAGAGAGAGAGAATGGTCCTGAGTGAAACTGGAGTTTATTGCATGAATCCTCTCCCCTCAAACGCTTTGGCACCTATCAAGGACTGAACATCCCCCATCTCTCCCTGCAGCCTCCTCACCCTGTGGCTGCTGCACCACTGATTCACATGCCCCACCAGAGCTTGCAGGACCCCTACTAGCCTCTGCTGTAAGTTGGCCTGAGGAGATGGTTCACACTGTGCTCACAAAACCCACAAAGCTCAGTGGAAATTTCAGCCCTGTGATAATGATCCAAATTTCCATGAGCCCATAAAGAGCTCTAAAAAATTAGTGGTGAGAGTGCAAGATCATGCCTACCTGTGCAGAGAATTACTTGTCGTCTAGGCAGGGAAGCAGAGAGGAGGATGTAAAAGGAGCAGAAGCAAATGCAACAGCAAGGCTACATCTTTGTAGAAAATTCAGAACTACAGATGTGCAAACAACTGTTCCCAAAGAAAATGAACCCTTTGTTTAAAACTAAAGTCTAGAGAAAGCAAGTCTGAGGGTGATCCATAAAACCTTGGCAAGCTCAAATCAGGATGTCCTCCTTTTCTCAGAGCATCCATATAAAGTAAGGAACAAAGGCAGGATTGCACAAGTGTAGAAACCAGAGTGATTTTATTTTTTTTTTACCGCACAGCCTGGCCACAGAGAAGAGCAAGACCCAGCCTTTGTGGCGGTAGAACCTGCCACATATTTGCCCTGGGTAATGAGCTCAGAGGAGGAGATTTGAAAGAAGACTTTGCATTGTTCGAGGAGGCTCTGGAGCAGAGGGAGGGTGGAATTCCATCTGTTCGCTTCCGTGCGGTTCAGTGAGCTGCTTCACTTTTAATGGTTCACTAGGCTGTGACACTTAGCAGAAATTACGGTAAATGTTTTTTAAAACCTTTACATTATCATTTAAGAAGCTGCATGACAAGATCACTGAAAAGCTAACCCTTTGATCTCTGCATCTTGTGAGGTTTTTTTGTCTGATAATGGAGACAACCTACCATGTGCCATTGAGGCTGGATAATGTGTTTGGTGTGCTTACTTCACTTTTCCCCCTGCCTTAATGGCACTCCGTATGGTGTTTTTTTCATGCCATTGCGAAAAAAGCAGATTGTTGCCCTTAAAATCTATAGTCACCTCAGCAGTTCCCATACAGCTCTTCACATGTTAGGAGAGCTGACAAACAGCTCGCATGCCAGCTCAGGTAGGAAGTACCCTATGTTACCGATCAGGTGGAATTCCACTTTGCCTGCTTGAGTGACTCTGTGAACAATGTAAATCATTAAGTAAGTCTTTGCAACGGTGCAGAAAGGTGATGGGGGAAGGGATCTCTGTATCTGGTGCTTGTTCAATGTAATTTCACAGGAAGATTCTTTATTTTCAATAAACCTTTCAAGAAGACCAAGTGGTAGTCAAGAAGTTCAGTTTGACTTAAAGACAGGGATGGGAAGTCATTGTAAATTCCTGTGCACTTCTGTGTTCAATCAGCATTTAGGATGTTTTTTTCTCCCTACATTTTCTCCTTTCCATCAGAGTTTTCAGCACTTTCTTGCATAAATTGGTCTTTTCCATCTGGAGAAAAGTCTATGGAGTGTCTGGAAGACTTGGAGAAACTATTTGGATGTCTTCACTGCTCTGTAGAAATTGGTCTTTTAAGTACCAAGAGAAAAATCTTTATCTTTTTGCAGAAAAGAAGGGAAACACACACAAATGAAGCCAGACTCCCCACAGATCCATGGCTCGCAAAGCTTTCTGCTGCCTTTACTCTAGCCAAAGGAAATGGTTTGTACCTTCTTTAGATAGACCACACTCCTCCATCAACTACACTGCAGAGGCAGCATGTCATAAAAACAGGAAGCCTGCAAAACAAATTAAGGCTACAGATTCCATTAGAGATCATTCTTATCTTCTCTGATCTTCAAGAATTAAATACTAAAGGCTGTTTTGGTGTTAGGGGACAACTATGTACAGATTCAGAACTATTTTTTTCCTTTTATCTGTTGTGTCTGATCCAGGCCATGGGCATGAGTTCACAGCATGAGTTCAAGCCCTTCGCTATATGAAGAGAACCCATAGGAAATAGATATCTCAAAGATATAGATTCTGAACTGGGATGGTATCCACAGCACTGGCTTCATGGTGCTCACATTTTGCCACGAAGCATGGTCAACACACTTTACAAATAGGATTTTAGCTGTCACAAAGGAAAATTCTGAAGTAAAATGTAGTTAAATAAACCCAGTGAGTTCTCAGTACAGCTCTGCTACTGTGTTGGCCCTCTTGATGAAAAAAATGCCCATTTTCCTTCTACAAGGTGGAATCAACCAGAAGACCAAAAGGACAGTCAGACTATTTATAAGAAAGCTGACAACTACTTGCTGAGAAGAGACAGGGGTCATCAGAGAGGGAGAGGGAGAAGGAAGCAAGGACTACAGCTGAATTTCAGGTGGAAGAATAGGATACTTTGGACAAGCCAGTAGTAATCAAGAGGAAGGAGGTAGATGGGCTGGTTGGGATTCCAGCTATTGGAATCATATTGGCCCCTCTAGCTGCTGATTTGAGTAAGGCACTACTGACCTTGAGAATTTGCCTGACATCTAAACCACGACAAATAAATTAAACAAAAGCAAGGAGTTAAATATTGGCACCACAAGTCAGTTTTGCATTGCCCCCTGCATCATATCCATACTGCACTTTGCCCATGATCCCAGATCACAGCTTGGAGCATCCAGGCTGGGCAAGCCCTCACATCACACTGCTCATATGCCGGTTGCCTCTGGCTGTTTCTGACTTCTCAAACAGGCACAGAGACAGCGAGGCATTCCCCTCTGCCCCTCCCCCCCCCAAACTCTGCTGAAATGTAAGTCCAAATATTTCTTCTCAAGCAGTGCCCAAGCCTTTTTTTCTTCCCCTCTTGGGGATTTGCAAAATCTCATTTGAACTCCAGTGTCCCTGTATCGGTGCAGTGGCCAGTGAATGCTTTATGTTACAGGGACATGCTACCTCTCAATCTAAACATGGAACCCTTCCGGCAGAAATATCCATATCTCATGAAGCTGGAAAAGCATGGCCATATAAAGCAAATAAATCTATCTGCATGTGGACTTTGACTGGTATCAAACTGGCTCATTTATTGCCACAACTCTTTGCTGGGAGATTTTTGTTCTGCTGTAGAGCTGCTAAATTCCCCTTGAGTACTATTAGTGTTGCTGCTTTTTATGTCTCTCTCCATGACACTACTCAATGCAAGTTATAATTAACTCAGAGGAAGTAGAAGGGGATGGACTCTGTCTGTTTAGGGGGAGATAGGTATGGAATGGGAAAAGATGACAAATAACCTTTGGGCTTTCTAGCATCCCCTGAGCACTTGGACCTTGGTTATTTTCAGACCTCGCCTTTCTACTGAGAGGCAGCCCAAAGCCTGTTGTCAGCCGCAAACTGCAGCGATCAGGGCTGATTTTCAGGGCTGAGGGAGGACTTGAATAATTTGACTTGTAAGACCTTTGTACTGGCCTTTTGCACAAGACTGGTTTTAAGCCTTGAAGAACTACAAAAGCCACCCCTGACTGAGATCCTAGTATCAAAGGTGAAAGAGTGTCTGTTGTCCAGCAACACTGGACAATCCAGAGAACGATTTATTGCTTAACTATTAAAGATTTAAATGTCAAATGCAGGACCTATCCTGACTCCCCAAGACCCCCACATTTGTGTATTCACACACAAGTTGGAGGGCTAGTATGCAGCTGAGGCATGCAAAGACAGGCTGAGAATGGGTAGCAGAGCATTTCTGAAGGTGCGTGCACTTAAACAGTGTCCTGGCAAGGTTTCTTGCATTTTTTAAAGTACTGCATTGTGGAAGAAGACAAGGGTAGAAAAACTAGCAAACTAGTGATAGCCTTGCATGTGCTTTGGACACAGAAATTATTCCCTCAGCAGCAAATAGTAAATGCTAATAGGATCTTGGTGACCAGCTCACAGAATCTTTGGAAGTCGACAAAAAAAAATATACTGACTTTGACATCTCTCCTGCAGGTACATACAGATGTAAGTAACTTTATACGCTGAGTAAACCTACTGATTTCAGCAGGACCACTCTCATGTACACCTTACTCACCTGGGTCTCAGTACTGTATGCTCACAGTCCAAATAGTGCATACTTTTGAACTATTCAGAAAGTGAGTTTCTGAACGAAGAAAACATTTGAATAACTAGTGTGCAATTTTGATCTGCATTCTAATTTGAAAACTCATCATTAGTTACATGATAAACATAAATGGTGCATTTGGAGTTGTTACAGTCCATCATGTAAATCCGTATTTAAGCATTATGAAAAAGAGGATTTGTGACTCAGTAGATCATATTAGCTGTAGAGCAGATATTCATGTTGATCAAATCTGTTTTCTTCCTGCCCAACGTGCATCAAGTCTATGTGATAAAAAATCCTTATGACATATTTACTGCTGTGTGAAATGATGTGGTCATTTTTAATTTCTTTGTATTTTTCCTATAATAATCCAAGCAGTCTGGCATTCTCTGAGGAGAACAGCAGTCTTACTCTAGGTGATCTCAGCTAGGTGACTGTGAGTGATGAGCTCCCAGTTTAACAAAGGTTCCCACAAACACTTTCCCTCTCACTCTGTGATGCCTGCGATGTTCAATGGGCATGTCCTCCTTGCAAAAAGCCATGCCAACCCCATATACTCTTTTCCCATCTAGCAAACATCAGGTCCATACTCTCCCCTGTTTTGAGCCATTACCCCACTGATCCATCACACTTGCTCATCCCAATAATGTGGTAGCATTTAGAGCTGGTCTCCTTGCCCAGCAACTGTTTTGCAAAGCCGAATCAGTAGAAATGAGCTTGGTGGTCTCCTGCCACCACTGCTCCCTGGGACACTTAGTTCTCCTGCCAACACTAACCGTACAGTGGTGGCTCTGACAGCCGCCAGGTCTGCCCTGCCACAGCAATAGGTATTCAAGAGGCAGACTCATTTTTCCTTCCATTCCTCAGGTTGATAGTGCCATGCAGACAGGTGAAGGCATCTCCCAAATGCCAGAAAGATCTCTACAGCTGATGCTGAAGGGAGAGGCAATAGCTCTTCTGTCTTGTACATGGTAGTACACACATTTTAAGTTCACTCCTCTTGCTGCTGCTGTCAATGCAGCATCAAACACGTGCATTCAGACAGGACTTTAAATGTAAACTAGAGAGATCTGCCTTAGTGTTTGGCCATGAGCTGGGAAATTTCCTTCTTGTTTTCATCCCAGGTGCCATCAGAGGATATATGCAATTACTGTGCCTTTCTATTGCACAAAGTTTTTAGGGACTGTTAATGACCTAATGTTTTTAGAATACTCTTAACTGCCACCATTTTGTATACATTCTTCATGTATGCTTGGAGGGGAGATGGAGGCAGATTTTAGTCCCCTCAGCCTTCTGTAGCTATTCTATTATAGCTATTATAGAACATAGCTAATATTCTATTATATATTCTATTAATCTAGTAGCTGTTCTGTAGCTTCTCTCTATTCTTTCCATTCTTTCTAAGTTAGATCACTTTTTCAAGGCTTGTTTTGCCATCTGAGGGGAAACAAACTTCAGATCATCAGATTTCTAGAAACCAGTATATTTAAGACAGCTGATGTTTTATTATTAAAACTGAGATTATCTTTACAAAGCCCCCAAGGTTGTTGCTGCTAGCCCAAGCTTGCGGAAGATCCCCACAAATCTGTTTCTATCTCTGACAAGGACAGCAAACAGTGGGGTCCCACCCCATGTGCTGCTGTGCTTTTTGACCGTCTTGGGTGAAATCTACCACAGTCTAAAACTGGGAGATGAGTCAGAGGGAACTGAAGAAACAGGGAGACGGTAAGACAAATTAAATGGGAAAATAAGGGCAATGATCTGCCTAGCAGATATTCAGTATTCCTACAGTCTTGTTACTTTTGTTTAAATGTTTGAATCAATGCTCCTAGTTTAATAAACAAAACAGATGCAAAATCTGCAGCTAAGTGTTAGGAGTGAATGTCAAGGCACAGCGAGCAATCTGCATGTCCCCTGAGACTGTGTTTTTTGGTCCAGGGTGAGAAACCTGTTGTTAGAATTGTTCCCAGATTATATCCCACCGGCCCTGATTACCTTGATGTTGGAGAAATGTCTCGAGGGACGTAAATTGCCTAGAATCATTTGCAACAGCTGCCAGCAACTGCAATTCTATGTTATTACAAAAGCAATCTCCCTTCCTGGGAATTTGATTTGCAAAAATAGAAGAATTAATAGAAATAGAAAGAAAGGTTCTAAAATAAGATAAGTTTCCAAAAACCAGGCACCCTTTTTGACACAAGTATTCCTTATGTTCTCAAATGGGAGTAATTACAGAACTGACTGTCACAAGATGGTACCCTGCTTATGAAAAATAAATCTCTCCCCTGAATTTAGGCAGGCTCGAGTCAATATTTCTTGCAGAAGAAATCTCTCCTTTAAGCTCAGTATATTTTCTGGAACAATGGATATTGAATTGTGTCTGTTAATATAATCACTTGACATCTACCGTTTTGTATATTTCGTGTTCCAGTGAAACCTTCTCTGTATTGCTAATGAAATAATTTTTTTATGTTCTCAATAATCATTATTCTCTTTAATGAAAAGTTAGGGCAGATCTTTCAGTCCTTACATGTGGGAATAATTTCTATTCTCACATTACTTTCTTGAGTAACTTAAGCTGACTTGAGTGAATTAAAGTTTTGTAGGGATGGCTTGTTCATAACTTAAGTGCTAATTGACATCTATTTCAGAACATGACATTCTGGAATAAACCCTACTTTAGGACATTAATGCAATTATGGTTTTTATAACAATTAGTATAATTATGTTTTGGGTAATAACTAATAAGTCATTGCAGTGGAATGTAAGGTAATGTCTCCTGCCAGCTGCCTTCAAAAATCCGCTGCCAGAGACAGTGAGAAAGATCTGTCCTGAGTCACATGGAGCATCTCCCACAAACATGATGAAATGGAAGAACAGGAGACATAATACTTCTGCCTTTTAATTTTGAGGCATGACTAATACTAGTGCTTGGAAATTTTGGAGTTCTAGTGTCACAGACAAAACAAATTGTTTCATTTCAATGCCTTTGCATCAGAAAATGAGTCAGGTCCAGTCTAATAAGTGATTAATAGCTAAAGTGAGCCGCTGGTGCTTTATTTCCAATCCCCTGCTCTGCCTCCTCTTTAACACTCAGGTAACTGTCAGAAAGGGACCCGGCTATTACAGATGACAAGGGGTAAATGCCTTCATGTTGTCCTCCAGAGGTTAAGGTTTACCAACCTCAGTTGGAAGCCACAATCTCCAATAACCATTAATCCACTAAACTCCAGTACGAGTGAACATATTTATGGCTGCAGTCACTAAAGGGTGAAATAAAGATTAGTTTTTAGTTAGGAACGCAAAGCTTTTTAGATCAATACAGACCCACTGCTGAAATCAATCTAAAGTTTGGAATTTTTAAGTAAAGATTTACTGGGCTTCCTTATACAGTTAATTTTCCAAAGGGGGAATAGTCTCAGCAATGTTACATAGTAATCAAATTGAGTAAACACTAGTCAGTTCGTAAACTGACCTCAGTTATGCGCGTAGCAAATGAGTGTACAGCAATAAAAACACCCATAATGTGGATAGTAAATTTGCCAATAAACAGGTAAAGCCAAAATGCACATATAGACTAACATGATAAAATATTAGTAGCTACATTTGCCTATTTGAAAACATAAATAATCAATAGACATTAATAATGAAGTTGTTCGTGCGTTTCTTTATTACTGTGCATATTAAGTGTTTCAATTATTTCTACTTAGTTTGATAGATAAATGTATATGCACATTTTATGCCTTGAAAAGAATATAGGATTACTCTTCAAAACAAAAGCTACTGTTTAGATGAAAGAACAAGTGGACTGGAAATACACAGCTTGTTATACCCCTCTGCTGTTCATGTTTGATGCATGTATACAATTTATTATGCAATTTCTTGAGATTTGACAAAGTAATTGTCTGGCAAACCATAGCTTTAATGATGGTTTTTCTGCTTCATACAAAAGGTCTGAAGGTAGTGTAGGAAAATGACTTAATAGATCAGTGTCTATAAATGCTGTTAATGCGTATTATATATATGTATGCAATGGTAACCCAAGTTATTTTCTGAGTTACCGCACAATATGTTGTGAGATTCCATGTGGTAAATTCGTTTTTTTGTCATCAGAGCTACTGCATGAAATCTTATACATTGAGCTGTAACTTCCAAAATAACTTGGGTCATTGCCCTAGCTTTAGTCTTGGTATCTGTTACTGGGAGTTCTTGACGGTGGACCAAGGGCTGTGAAGAAGCCTAGATGTTATAATAGCACCATGGTAGCTTAAAAAAGACAGAATTTCCATTGTTAATCCCATTTTAAAGGGCTTGTCGCTTAGCACTTAAAATCCATTCAGGTCTGAAACCAAAGTCAGGGTGCAATATATAAATTTCCTTTTAATCATATTCATTTTAAATCATTGTGGCTATTCTTGAGATAAGGAGAACAGAAATCCTAAAATTTTATTATTTTGAACACTTTTGCAGTCTTTTGTAACTAAAATATGTCTAATTTTAAAAAATGAAATTTCTCAGCAGAGGGATGTTCTTCATTTTACCTGTCTCTCTGTTTTATCATCGGTAAAGACTATTGGCTAGATTCATAGCTTGTGTGAGCAAGCACTGGGTCCACTAGGACTGTCCCTTTACATTAGCAATGAGCCTTTGTCTGCTGATGAGCTGTACTCAAATGGAGTTGAAATGGAAACCTTTTCCATTTTTCTCTAGCGTCGATTCTCAGCCCATGGATATTTGGGATGTTTATTTATAACTTGGTTTAAATTAATATGAGGCATTGGGCATAAAGGAAGATGCTATCTTGTGAGTAATAAGTACTTGAAAATCACCCAGGCAATTTGAGCTAAAGAAAAAAAAAAAAAAGAGATAAAGTTCTGTGACTGGGCTCCGACATCAAGTATCGCTTTATCCTATTTCATCTCCATTTTTTAGAATTAATTGTATCTACCCTCATACCTGCTTTTTTCCTGCCATATACAGCTCATGGATGAGGTTGTTGATAGCAGGGGGGACTAAAGTCTCCTTTTAATCCTCCGGTACAACAGAAATAGAGCTACTATTGATTTTCTCACACTCCTCATTTGGCACCATGCAAATATTTGAAAAGGTGAGGGGGGAACAATTTCCAGCTGTAAATGGTTGGCATATCCTTCACACCAAAGCAGACCACAGATAATCTTCTTGTATTCCAAGGCAATGTCACTCAGAGCCAAATACAAGGACATTTTTATTATGGGAACAAGATGCTGGCCTGACACAGCTGGCTGGTGACACATAGAGCCCTGCCAGCCATTTAGTGATGACTTCTTTTTGGTTTCTACTGCCTGGGCCAAATTTAAACCAGGAAGCTGGACACAACTGTCCACTTCGCTGAAAGGAAGAGAAACATTTCAGCAAAGGAAAAGGATTATTCTCCTGTTCCCATTTTCTCCACACTCAGGGTATCTGCTACTAAAGTTATATCTTCTCTGACAAAAAAAAAAAAAAAAAAAAAGTCCTTGTTTATCTGGGTACTTAGCTGGGTTAAGTCAGAGCCACAAGTGGGTTTCACCAAAATCACCCTCACCAACTAGTGAGGGTCAACACCAGTTAGGGGAATAAGGCTTGACCTTCACTGGCTACATAAAGTTAAAGATTACCTGGCTTTAATCTCATGAAGCTCTGTCTCAGTGTTTTGTGTCTGGGGTTTTTTTCCCTCAGCAAACTAGCTAACTTGACTTAGCAGGTTCTGACTTTTAAAATGCACTATGGAATAAGGGGTGAAGCAGCGTATTGACTATTTCACAATGGTGAATAGGTCTGGTTACTGAGCGAGCAATGATACGTGATCTCCACAGAGAGATCACCTTTTCCCCCTCTGCAGCAGAACAAGACTACTATTTAAAAACAGCCCTAGTATTTATGCAGCCAGGTCAGTTGGTGCTCTGTGTTATCTTAGAAAGATGGAGTAAAGCAAGGGGAGACCATAAACCTTAACTCGCATTTCCTTTGTCTTTTTATACTCATGTTTAACTTATGCCCCCAAAATTATGTTAATAAATAAGTATCCTGATAGTCAAAGTTAACACCACATTTTATTTTAAATTATTATTTCCTCACAAGGGAGTCGACATCCAATGAGTCCTCTCTGCTACATCCAAAGGGAGGAGACCATCTTGGGCAGTTGAAATGGAGCACTATGGGAGAGATTTCTGTCCCCACAACACTTAGATGTGATGGAGAGCAAAAGTCTTTGTCAGCAGACTTTGCTTGAAAGGGAATTAAAAAATTTCTCGCAACTCTTCTCTCCCTTAAAAACTGTTAGTGCTCCCTTGGGGCTTGTGAGAGCCACGTTAAACCTATGGATTATGTATTACTTCAGTACAAAAATGTACTCAAAATCTAGCCATTGCAATTCAGCTAGTTCTTGACGTTCTGAAGCCTGCCCTTTCCCCTGTGTGTCTCAAAATGCTGCCTCAAGAAACCAAGCAACTGGGATGGAGCACTCTCCCACTTAGGGATGGCTCCTTAGAAAGTTTGACCATGACTTTAGAGCAATTGTTGTGCCATTTGCCACCAACATATCCTCCTCCTAGTTCTGCAATGAGTCTTGTGTGCACCAGGCTGGGAAAATTCAGCCAAACTGAACGGCGAATGCAGACGCATGTCCCATGTCAGGTAAGCATTCCCTTTCAAGACAGCACTTAAGAATATGCTTTAAGAAATGCTTAAATGCTTTCCTGAACAAAAATGGACTTAAGCACAAGAGAGTATCCTTTAATTGGGAGTACAGTGCAGACACAATCACTAAAGCTCGTATTATGTGCCTGAAAATCGAGTCCCAGAGCATAAGCTTTTCCAAGTGATGGTTAGAGGGTTCCTAGTTGTCGCATGGTTCTGTACAGAAGGATTTGCTTAATCCACCTTGCTTTTAGATTGCAATTTCCCCAAGCTTAGCTGCTTCTTTTAACAGTTTTGAGTTCTGCCCCCGCCCCCCCCCCCCCCAGTTATTTTAATAACTCTTTCAGAGGCAATACCTTATATTTTGATTTTTCAGAAGCTACTGGTTTTCTACAAACTTTATTCAAGTCATCTTGATTGCATAGCACTGCATTGAATGGTTTTTTTTTTATTTTTTATGTAGTTTACCCCATGGCCTTTTTGGGGACTGTGAGAAAAGGAAGAACAGTTTGTCTTTTGATGCTTTTAGGATCACTTATTTAGGGTCCGGTTCAGCAGCTCCCTGTCCATTCCCACCAGAGCTTTGGGTAAGCAGGGCAAAAGTCTGAATACTTAATGTGTTATATTATGACTGTTACTGAAAAAAATCTGTTCTATATACATTCAGGCATAGAAACAATACTTCACGATATGTCTGTGTGTATAATTAAAACCAGTCAGCATTCCTGGAGGAATCTCAAAGCACTAGGCAAGCACGGATTAACCAGGACACAACCCAGGCCAATCAGAATGCCTGGACATCTCTGGGGGCAGTTGTGCCAGTCTCTAGAGGCACACGGCTGCAGCAGCCATTGGCATAGCAAGCGTAATATAACATTCAAAAATACCCAGCTGGGGATGGAGCTGGGGCAGATGTGCTCAGCAGGGCCAACGGACCACAAGCCAGGAGAGCTTTGGACTGCACTAATGAAAACTCTTTTTAGCATTTGTTAACCAAAGCACAGAGATATTAAAGGATGTACCTGGGTCAAGGTTGTTACATCTATATTATTAGACCCAAGATAACTTTTGATTTCAGATCTCTTTCCCTCCCAGCTCCTTGCAAAGCCTCACATCTCCTCGGTTTCCAGGGAAAAGGCCCCCTCAGGTAACAACAAGGCACCTGCAGGCTTTGGATGGTTCCCAGGCCCTAATCCCAAAGTGTGCAAGCCGGCGTAGGTACAATCGCTGTGTGCCAGAGGTGGGAATCCAGACATCCAGACTTGTGGGCCTTGGCTCTAACAACCACCACCACAACCTCCTGAAATCTTCCACTCCTGTCCTACTCCTGGACTGACACTGGCAATGGATGAAGTGAACAGTTCACCTGTACTCCAGCAACAGTGCGGCTCTGCTTCCAGGTCTACCTTCAGAAGTGCGAGCCTACAGACTTACACGTCAGAAACTTCAAGGTGGGTTATACAACAATGTTCAGGACGAGGAACAACATTGCTGGTAACAGCTGACACAGCTGCTGGTCATCTATTTGTATAGTACTGGTACTACAGAAAGGACCTATGGGCTCAGATCTTTCCAAACAACTAGTATGGCATGTTGCCCAACAAAAATGATCCAAGTTTACCCATAGTCTTTACCTCCCTGGAAGGCCCCCCACGAGGACTTCCCTCTCCTGTGGTGAGAGATCCCATCCATGTACATGAGTGCTGTCATCTCTGTTCTACTATCTGAAATGCAGCAGTGACAGAAACGCAGACTGTTGAGAGAGTTCAGCAGGCCAGACAATGTGCACAAAGGCAATGTCTGTGCCCCAAACAGGGGAGCCAGCTGAAGCTCTGTTTCTGACAGCAGATTCAATGACAAAGGGGCAGGTCTTCAGAATTTACACTTACTTTTGTTCTTAATAATTAAGATATGGTGCATGTAACTTGATTTCTGAGCTGTGCCAGGATACCAGTGTATATTTCAACAACAAGATCTGCAAAAAATCTGCAAAACATCAGTTGTGCAGAGAGATATTTCATATTACAAGCATAGATAACAAAGGAGTTCTAGATTTCTCTTTTTGATATAATCATTGTTATGGAAAAGTATTTACATTGCTTATTTACTGAGGTTGTTCCCTGAGATTTTAATGACAATGCCTTATACTATCTTGACGAAGGTCTCCTCTGCATGAGGACCTCTTCCTTTAATCACAAGATGTGATCTGGTTCCTTGTGCAGTATTGACCTCCCTGCTACAAGCCTCGGCAATGAGGCTCCGGTAAGTTGAGGAGTCTGCATGGATGGAGAGAGATGAGCTAAAGGAAGACAAACAAAAGTACATCTATGAACCTCTTGCTTTAAAAAGATGAAAGCATGGGACACTGCCTGCTGTTCTTTGGAAATCCTGCTTAGAGATAGAGCCCTATAGCAATGCGGAAGGCTCAGGGAGTTGGTATGTGTTCTCATGCCTCAGGAGAGATGCTTTTTGCTCCCAGTAGTTTCCCTGAAGTCCGTGATGGCCTTAGGCTTATAAACTAGAGATGTGAAGTCCCTGCTTAAACCATGTGGCAATCACATCTAGTTGTGCTCCAAACTAAAAATACGGTTAATTTTACATGATGCAGGTCTAGGAGTAACTGCAGAAAACAGAAAAAACACGGTATCTTCTGCTGACAGCTGCCATTTGTAAGAGACGAACTTTAATTTTCTACTTTGCAGATAAAATGTGTAAAATCTTGAAAAGCACCCATGTGAGTTAGAAACTTTGAAGACTCCCTTCGAAAGTGTTTAAGCTCATTTAGAAAACACCATGCCCAGGACTTTCAGAAATATTTGTCCAAAGTAATTCACAATTGACCACAAATCATATACATAAGTAAGACTGAACTTTATTTCAACCTGGGTTGGTGTAGCAAAGTTAAATAAAAATTAACCAGGTCTTTTCACTAATGAGCAAAACATACCGGTGTGCTAGTCCCAGAAACTTGCTACACATTGGCACAGACATATTTTGGCAGTTTACAATGGTGTAAGAGTCTGTGACACATCAGTCAATGAAAACTGATACAAAACCCCATGGGGATTATTTACAGCCATTACAGCAGTAAAGTTCAGCAGCACAAGCATGATATAAAAATTGTTCTTTCCATCTACTACAGTTGGGAGACAACTCGCATCACTGAAGACACCAGCTACTATTGAAACTGAGATGTCTTATAATCCTTGTTTCTCTTCACCTGAACAGGGTCAAAATCTGGGTGGCCAACACGGTACAACTGGGAGGAAGGGGAGGCACAACAGGAGCAAAACAAAGAAAACGGTTTTTGAAGCAGCATATGGTGGTGTCATTCTTTTGGGAAGAATACCATGCCCTAAAACACCAGCTGCCTAATCTCTCTTGGAAAATTCTTGCAGAAATAATTGACATCCAAGGGAGGAGGAAGGGAGCTATCTGGTGAGGAAAAACAGAAAGGTATGGCAGAACTTCTTTTTTAAGGTCACCAGAAAATAAATAAAAGCAAAAACTGCCTTGATGCCTTTCAGTTCCAGTCCTTTGCATTCCTGAGCAATCTGACTCCAGCTCTGTAAATGCATTGGCATCCTTGGCCAAATCAAAGAGAGAGACCATGAGACCTGGCATTCAAAGTCCCACTCCTGGTGTGTATTTTAATTAACAGGAGCCTGAGTATTATCTGGGAAAGGGGATGGGGCTCATGGCTTTCACACCAGGTAAAACTTTCTGTAAGTGCTCGCTCCAGTCTCCTTTCATGTGCATTTCACTCAAGGGCACACATTCCACCTTTTTTTTTTCTTTTCTTTTTCTTTTTTTTTCTTTTTTTTTTTGTTTGTTTTTTGACAGTTGGAGGTTTGACAGCAGAAGAACAGAGCTATTAATGTGAGGGTGCAATATATCATGAGATAAAGTGTGGAGAATATGTCCTCTACCAAAATGCCCCTTGGTGGAAAGAAAAAGCCCAAAATGCCTACAATGAGAATTCCCTCTGCTTCTTACAACTATAAAGGAGCAAAACCCAAAACAAAGCCCCAACCCACAGGCTGTGCTGTGCACGTTTCTAGGGTATCAGCTCTGGCAGAAAGTTGAAAGGTTACGTTTGTGAAATAGCAGCTGCTTTCCTGCCATTTGATTCAGGCTTCTGCATTGCAAAGTCTCAAAACCGAAAGACAAATCTGACAATATGCTAATCTTCCAATAAAAAAAAAAAAAATGTGACTTCTGAACCCTTATCTGTTGAAGAGCTGACAGTGAAGTTCAGAGACGGTTGTCTAACCAGACAAAACGATAGAGAAAATATGCCTTCAAACAAGATCATAAATCTTGAACAGTGCAGGAGAACAAATGTAAAGGGAACATTTTACCACTAACACCATTTAGTAGCCTCACTTTCTTTCTCTCCCTGCCACCCCTCCAGCCTCATCATACTTGCAAGGAAGGAGGATGTATCCCGTCAAAGCAATAACATGAATACAAGGCAGGGGGGGTGCGTGACAATATATCGGGTACCAAAATCAGACATTATTTCTATCACATGTGGGGTGCAGGGGGAGAGCAGAGACACAAAACAAATGCTGTGCGACCTGAATACAACAGACTTACCCCCCCACCCCCAGCAACACAGACACACACTCGCACACAAAAAGTTTGCATATTGCACAGGGCGCTTGAAGATCATAAATCTATGCATGAGAAAGATGTAGTGGAAATTTTTTGGGGGATTAGAGTTTATTTTTGTCATCTCTGTGAGACAGCTACTCATTCATCCAGATCACAGCTAAGAAAAAAGCTGGTCACAGAAATTAGCAGTTTCAGCTCAGCAGCAAAGTCGCCAGCCTGTGAAGGCAGAGAGAAATTGACTAATTAGCAATGCGCACTAAAACTTGACGGTTCTTTATAGAGAGAGAGAAGAGAGAGGGAGAGCGAGAGGGAGGGAGGCGGGGGGGGGGGGGGGGGGGGGGGTCGCTTTTTCCCCTTCTTTCTTCCAAAGATGTTTGAAATCGCAGTCATTTACGCTCGACAATTTTTACAATAGCCTTGAGCCATAATTTTGCGAGTCTCTCCAGCATCCATCCCCCTGTATGGTCTCTCTCCACTGGCCATGCACGACCGTTTCTCTCCCCAACCGTGGATTTCCTATTACTCTCGTTACGACTCACTGAGCCCCAGGCCCAAGGATAATGATGTGTTGTTTCTTGGTAGCATAATTTGTCACACGTACATTTTTTCTTCTTCTTCTCTTGCAGAAAGCTCTGCGCTCTCTCTCTCTCTTTCTCTCTCTCTCCTTCTCTCTCTCTCTCGTACATTTTCTTGCTGTTGCTAATTCATGGTGATCAAATGATGTACGACAAAATAAATTGTAAAGAGTGACTGCTCCGAGTTGGGAACCAGAAGGTTTTTTTTTTTCTTTCTTTTCTCCCCCCCCCCCCTTTTTTTTTTTTTTTTTTTTTTTTTGGAAGGAGCGAGCAAACCTTTAAAAAGGAAGGACAATTGATTTTTTTGGGGGGGAGCTTAAGTGAACCTTTACTTTGGCAGCTGGTTGTGGAGCAGGTAAGTTTCTGGCCTTGTGTCTAACCGTCTCTGTGCATTTTCTTGTGTCTCCTGATTTGTTTGTTGTTGGGGGAGAGGAAAGGGGTGTCTGTGTGTGCGGGGAGGGGGGGGGCAGTTGTGTAACGAACGCGTTTGCAGAATAAACTCCGATTGCAAGAAATGGGCAAAACGAGGAAGAAAGAAGGGGAGGGGGAAAGAGGAGGAGTGTGTGTGTATGGTGTATGTGTATATATGTGTGTGTGCATGTATGTATGTGTCTGTGTGTGTGTGTGTCTGTGTGTGTGTGTCTGTGTGTGTGCGGTGGGGAGGGGGGGATTGACCGGGTCCACTTAAAGGGAGAGGCTCCGGGAGGTTTCTGTAGCCGGCGGCGGGGCGCGGAGCGGGGCTGAGCGGCGCCGGGGCAGGGGAAGCGGCTGGAGGGAGCCCCTCGCTGTGCCGATAAATGGGGCGAGGCAGGGGTGAAGGGAGGCAGAGGCAGCCCAGCGCTGGCGAGGAGCGACCGAGCGCGCTGCAATGGCAGGAGCAGGTCTCGGCGGGATCCCGCTGAGGAGGAGGAGGAACAGCGGCGGCGGCGCTCCGCGGGGCGGGATGCGGCCAGCGCGGGTCGGTGGCTGCGCAGCCCCCGCAGGTGCGGCCGCAGCTCGGGGCTGCCCGGCCGCCCCCCTCCCCGGGCCGGGCACGGGGGGTGCGGCGGGGCCCAGCCGGACCGAGGGGCGGCCGGGCAGGGCCCTGCTCCCCGCCGCCCCCTCCCGCCTCCCCCAACTTGAACTTCACGTAGTTACCGGAGTTACGGTAGCGGCGCCGCCGGCTGCGAGGAGAAGCGAGCTGGGCAGGACAGCAGCGGGCGGGCGGCCGGCCGCTCGCCGGGCCCAGGGCTGCCGCTTCCCCCCCGCCCCCCAGCTATTTCTCCTCCGGGGTGCGAAGTATCGCAAACCCCCCCGCGCTGGGCGGAGGAGAGGGGCTCAGCTTCGGTGCCGGCCAGCGCCGGGCCCCCGCCCCGAGCACGCCGGGCCCCCGCCCCGGGCAGGAAGCGGGTCCTGGCGCCGCCGAGTTGCCAAAGCGGCCGGAGAGGGCCGGGGGCGGGCGGCGGGCAGGGCGGCTCGCCCTCCCGGCACTTTCAGTCACTTGGTAGTTTCTCTGGGCATCGTGGAGTCGGGGCGGGGGGGGCTTATCTGGTGTGTGTTTGATCGCGTGGGTGGGTGGTAGGGGGTTTGTTTGGCGGGTAGCTCTCAGCTTTGGAAACGTCCCCGGGTTCCTCCCTCCCCTGGAGACCAGCCCGGTTTGCACCGAGGAGGGAGGAGAAGGGGCGGGGGGGGCGAAGAGTAAAAAAAAAAAAATAAAAAATCTCCTCCATCCCGCCCAAGTTGCGGCCTCTCCGACCGAGCACGGCCGTGCCCGGGGCGGGGGGGGCGGCTCGGCGGCCGGAGGGGAGCCCGTCCTCCGGCTGCTCCCCCCCCACCCCCCCGGCGCGGCTGCTCCCCCCCCCCCCCCGCGCCACCCGTGCGCACACGGCCGGGATGCGCCCTCCGGGCCTCTAAAGCTCTGTGTTTATTGTTGTGTCGTCCCGTGTGTCCCCCCACCCCGCTCTCCTCCCCACCCCTCTGCCCAGGTTGGAGGAGGGTTTAAAAGGCAGGTGTGTCGGAGGCCGCTCGCCATGTCCAGATCCGGGGACAGGACCTCCACCTTCGACCCCAGCCACAGCGACAACCTGCTGCACGGCCTCAACCTGCTGTGGAGGAAGCAGCTCTTCTGCGACGTGACCCTGACAGCCCAGGGCCAGCAGTTCCACTGCCACAAGGCCGTGCTGGCCTCCTGCTCCCAGTACTTCCGATCCCTCTTCTCCAGCGGCGGCGGGAGCGGCGGGCACCCCCACGCCCTGGGGCTGGGGCCCGGCGCCCAGGACGGGCTGGGGGGCCCGCCGAAGGAGCCGCCGCCGCCGCAGCCGCAGGAGGAGCCTGGCACCCCCGTCCTCTTCCCCGGAGGACAAGCTGCTGGCCAGCCCGCGGGCCATCAACAACCTGGTGCTGCAGGGCTGCTCATCCATCGGGCTGCGGCTGGTGCTGGAGTACCTGTACACGGCCAACGTGACCCTGTCGCTGGACACGGTGGAGGAGGTGCTGTCGGTCAGCAAGATCCTGCACATCCCGCAGGTCACCAAGCTGTGCGTGCAGTTCCTCAACGACCAGATCTCGGTGCAGAACTACAAGCAGGTGTGCAAGATCGCCGCCCTACACGGCCTGGAGGAGACCAAGAAGCTGGCCAACAAGTACCTGGTGGAGGACGTGCTGCTGCTCAACTTCGAGGAGATGCGCGCCCTGCTCGACTCGCTGCCCCCCCCCGTCGAGTCGGAGCTGGCGCTCTTCCAGATGTCCGTGCTGTGGCTGGAGCACGACCGGGAGACCCGCATGCAGTACGCCCCGGACCTGATGAAGCGCCTCCGCTTCGCCCTCATCCCGGCGCCGGAGCTGGTGGAGCGGGTCCAGTCGGTGGATTTCATGCGCACCGACCCCGTCTGCCAGAAGCTGCTGCTGGACGCCATGAACTACCACCTGATGCCCTTCAGGCAGCACTGCCGGCAGAGCCTGGCCAGCAGGTGAGGGGGGCGCCGGGGGGCGGGGGGGGCTTCCCTCACAGACGCCCCCTCGGCGGCGGCCGCTGCCCGCGGGAGGTCGAGCGGGGGGGAGACCCCGCAGGGCGCGGAGCCGAGGCGGCGACGGGCAGGGATCCCGCGGGGGCCGGGCCGGGCGCCCTCCGGCCGGGCAGGGGGCGGCGCGGCGGCTGCGGCCGCGGCCGGGCCGGGCGACGGGAGCCCGCCCGCGGCGGCGGCTGGAGGGCGGCGGCGGGGCCGAGCTGCCCGCCCCCAGCACCACCAAACTTCTCGTCCCCTCCCCTTGGCCCGGCGGGGCCGCTGCGGCCGGGAGCAGGGGAGGGCGGGGGGCGCCCGGCCGGCCGCCCAGCGGCGCGGGGGGAGGCAGTCCCGCGGCGAGTCGGCGCGGGCAGGGCCGGCCCCGCGGCGCCAGGCGTCGGGGGCCGGACCCTGGCAGGGCAGCGGCGGGGGCGGAGGCCGCGGCCGAGGGCGGGAGGCCTCCTCGGGGGCCGGCGGGGCGGGCGGGTGCGGGCCGCGGCGTGGGTGCCTGGGCTGGCCGCCCGGGGAGGCCGTGCCCGCCCCGCTGCTGGGCTCCCGCCGGTGCTGGCGCCGGCCGCGGGTGCCCCCGCCATCGCGCCGGGTCCGTGGGGGCGACGCGTGGATGTGCGGCTCCGCCGCCCGAGTGGAGCCCGCGCGTCGGAACCTGTTGTGATTATTTACTACAGGCCGTATTTATTTATTTTTTCCCCCGCGATGTTACTCCTTAACAAGGTGTTGCATCTTCGGGGCGTTTTAAGCTGTAACACTCGGAGTCCTAAATCGAATCGATTATTTTCGTAAATAACTGCGTTACCCACATACACCCCGGTATTGCTGATGTTGGAGTGGTGTCCACATTGACCATGGAAACTTGGGACTTCATAGTCCTCACATCTATGATCTGCCAGTTATTTTTATTTAATGAGATAATGAATCATGATGTCAAAGATTGACAATACGAGTTTGGTGTTAGGAACCGAAAGCATGCTATGTAATTTAATGAGCAGTAAATATACCCAAAATGAAGGGGATGTTTTATTTTTCTCCGTTTAAAACATATGTTTATACTTAATTTCATTCAAAAATGGGAAGATAATACCATCTTCCAGTGGTATTATTGTACAGTAGCACAGTAGCGCAGAAATCAAAGCACACTTTGTATTTATTCAGCTTCTTAGAACTAATACGTGGATATTATTAATTACTTGAATGACAGCAAGAAAAACTGGTACATTATTAAATATTTTAGATAATATGCTCTGTTAACATTAATGCAGAGGATTCTTTATATCTTCATGTAATGGGTACCCTAATGATTTAACTTCGGGAATGCTGTGCCTTCTTTTATTATCTCTGGCTAGCTCGCTCTGTTAGTGTTTTGTTGTGCTTATCACCTTGTTGTCTGATTCTAACTCCAAAATCTTACAGCAAAAAACACATACCAGCATTTTGCAGTGTGAAGTATTTTTGAGATGCCTCTGTTGTAGCTGGTGCGGACCCCTCACATTTCAATATTCAAAACTGTTGACTTTCAAAAATGCAAAACCCACCTCCTTCTCAGTCGAGATTCTGCACGCTGCCAGGGGTATGCTAGGGCTCATGTCCTTGTGGATTGCTGAGATACCAGCCGGTTTGGTTCAGTGAAGATACCTTCCAGCTTCAGTGGTCCATGTCATTTGAAGGATATGTAGTGGTGTTCTGACCACTGAATGCTTACAAGTGTCATGGATGCTGCAAGAATCTGATACTCCTGGTGCTGGGAGCTGGCTTTCCCTGTAAGCGGGAGCGTACACAAAAGGATCACACTTTAACTAGACCTAGATTAGATTCTAAGTTGTGATTACTTAAAGACTTACAGGGGACTCCAAATGCCACAAACACCACATTTTTTATTTGTAGTAGGTCCGCATGTCTGTGTGGAGAGTGGTATTTTGGACGCCCTTAACCACAGTGGGTGAAAACGTACCATCACCTCAACTTTAAAATGTGTTTAATGACAGCATTGTAACTGGCTTCCTTTGATTGGGTTCTTTGGTGGTGGTGAAATGGAGCAAAACCATTTAGTTTTCTCTTATTTGTCAGCAGGTATTAGAACTTACTCAAAGTGTTAAAATGCTGAAGACGTTGAAATGCTCTGGGATACAGAATGCAATTGGTATATTTTCATTTGGGGTCTTGGATAATATTCCTGGCAATTCATAAAGGTCACAAAGGCACACCTTTGAATCTTAATCACTTTTAAGATTTCATCAGGCTGCCTAAGTGTACAAACGCCGCCTTAAGCATGAATGAAGAAACAAAAGAAACATACCCAAGACTATAGAGATTTCCAGACTTGGCCTCCCTGTTAGTTGTAATTTCTGTAAAATTGCAATTTTAACAGGTTGACATTCATTCAGTAAAATTTTATTCTAAGGAAGAAAATCTGCAAAGGTTTCCTTAAGTTACTAATTTGCAGAAGGAAATCTTGAAAGTCATAGTAAAATATGTGTGCAAATACATAAAAATTATTACACAGAAAAGGACTTTAAAAATTGATTACCATTTCTGTGAGCAATGGTGATCTTGGTAACTTGGAATTTAAAATTTAATGAAAGGTCATTCACAAAAGATTCGTATGTCCTTAGGAAGAGATTAACTGTTCCTCTTGTGCAGTACAGTATGGGTAAGTGGGAAATACAGGCAGCACAGTGGCATAGCCAGCTGCTTACTGTGTATTGAAATTAGAATTGTACTCAGAATTAGAACTTTCCAATAAGTTTTATGCATTTTTTTAAAAAAAGATTGGTTTTTTGTAACACGCTGCTTTTTTAAAAAAGAGTGTACACATACGTATGTACATGTCCATATGTGCACTGCCACTTTGCACTACTTTGTAATTGGGACTACTTAGATTACTTAAAGAAAATGAGTATAATGGGAAGCTTGAAATGTGGTGGTTCTCCTCTGAAATGTAACTAAAGGTAGCTCTGGTTGTTTCTTTAAGCTTGTTCTTTATGTGGTACATCACATGTACTCACTTTTCTGGCAAACACAAGGTTTTGCTGTTGTTAGGGCTGGAGGAAAACGATTTGGGATCATAAGAGCCAGACTGTGTGCTGTGGGCAGAGTTATTTATGAAGTTTGTGGTACAAATGGAGATCCTGCAGCGCAAGTGGTGCTGGGGCTAGTAGGGACCCCGCTTGTCTTTTGTGCTGCAGTGAGAAATGCTGTTTACCTTCAGGGAGAGCAGGGTTTTGTTTGTGGTTGTTGTTTTTTTTTCTTTTGTGAAATATCCTGAGAGAAGGTAACACTTGAACGCCCTCATGCAATTTTGTGAAATTATTTTTCAAAGTACAGCAACTAAACGATCATTGTTTAAGAAGTTGAGAAATGACGTTCCTGACTTGTGAACCTTGCTGTACACTGTGAGGTTTAGGACTTTACCACAGGGGGTGGGTGTTTTGGCTCTGATCGGGCATTTGATCAGGTGCTCAGCTCTAAGCAAAGTTAGTAATTCTGTTGACGCTGTGAATCTCACCTATAGCAGGGCCTCAGCACGCAAGCCGCTATTGAAGCCTCTTGAGGCACAGCCAGTTTTGACATCAGTAGGAAAAATCCCAGTTGATTTCAGGATGGAGAGGGTTGGGCTCACTATGGTGACCCTGACCATTAGGCTTAAATGATGTTTGTGTGTCTCTGAGAGACACAGGTAACTGTGCTGTGTCATGTTTTCTGTAGTTCCCGAAAGAAAATACATTTAGCTAGAGGAATGTTCATCTTTGCGTTATTTATTTGACTCTTGGGACTTCACTGGAGTATTGTGTTGATTAAAATGTCTCTGTGCTTTATTGTGTAATATATTTTATATAATACAGTATGTGTTTTCAAATTTTAAAAACTTCTGGGTTAGAGCATTACCATGTTGCTGGAAAGGATTTCACTTTTAAAGATGAGTGAGCTAGTGAGAATTGTTATTGCTTCCATGTTTACTTGCCACAATGAAAATGGTTAAAAACACATCACTGCTATGAAATGCCGAGCTTTTAACTTCAATTTTGCTTGTGCTAATGCACAGTATAGCTGTAGACAGGGAATGGAGCATTGTAGAAAAAATATTTAAATTAAGGGGCTTATTATTAAATGTTTTACCTAAATATTGTTGCCTTTTTATAGAACATTGCCATGATTTTATGGTTTCACTCGCCTGTAACTATTTACAATGACTTCAGTTCCAGACAGACATGGAAAGCAGGCTGGGTGGGAAGAGGCAGCCCCTTAACCACCTGGCGGTTGCTCCTCTACTGCAGGACACATGCAGCTCCTCTCGACATCAATGGGCATTTGGGCTGGTCAGCTCCTTCCAGGATTTGCAGGCAGAGCAGCAGTTAGATGTCTGTGCAGCTGCATCAGGTACCTGAAGGCAGATGGGAGTGAGGAAAGTAAGGCTAGGAGAGAGGGGGAAATGCAGAAAAATAAAGGAATTGAGGTGCCCCAGGGGAGAAACAGGACCTAAGTAGCAGAAGCAAGAAAGTACAAATGAGGGAAAGGGGGGAAGAAAACAGTTTGAAAGAGAGAGGAGTGAAAAAAATAGGATACCAGACAGCAAAGGAGGTGAGGGGGGGGAAAAAAAAAAGACCCTGACAGATAAAAAAAGGAGAGGGAGTGAAACAAAAGAAAAATCCTTAATTCTTGGCAGAAACAGGGAAACAGCATCTGTTGTCAATACAGCTGAATATTTAAGTTTCTAGAAAAGCTATTTCAGATGTGGGGGAGGAAAAATGGATGGGGATCAACCAACTGACCTGAGATGGGAAAAGCTGTAGGCAGGAAATACAGAATTACAGAGTAAAAGAGAAAGGAGGAAAATAAAAAGACAAAGAGGTAAGACGGCTAAGCCTGACCATGCTGTTTTCTGGGTTCAGTGAAGTCCCAGCATGTACAGACCCAGGTGTTTTTCTGTACTTTTTTTTTCCCTGGAATACTAGACCTTGGGGAGATTAGAAGTGCAGATTCTGGTCCTTCTGCATCTAATGTAGGTTTTTGGTTTTAATTTCAGCAGAGAGAGGTTGTCATCCAGGCTGCTTGGCGTTAGGTAATATTAGTGAAAGTGTCAGCAAATTAAACAGTGAGAAGTTATGAAGATTATATGTCCAGTTTTCACTCAGTAGGGAGGTGGTAACTGTTGATGAAGAAGGAAAATATGAAGTGCTGAACAGAGTGAGATGCTAACATCTATGTGGAAGGCATGTCTACCCAGTCTGTTTTACTTCTATGGAGGAAATTAAAAATTTCAAGAAACTGGTTATATTCCTTGGCAATTAAATTATTTCCTTCTTGAATACACTGTGTGTCTACAAATCTCACAGACTGTAGTTCAATTTGACTTCTTTTTCTACTGAGATTTTTGTAGGATCTCAGTAGGGCACGTTTGGTGGTTGTAAAAAAAATTGTGTGTTTTTCACTGAAATACATTGTTGTGTGTTCTGGTAATGGCCAACTGCCTGTGCCTTTGTGATCCTGACACCAATACCTGGATTTTTAACTAATATTCATACTCATGGTTAATTGCAAGTGAGAAGTATTTCAGACCCCAAATTAACGTCAGGATAAAAAACATACCTTAAAATGTATGTGGATTATTAACATTTACATTATGGTGTGGATGAAGTGATTGTGAAGCCCTGGTTTATTTTAGTGGCTTTGGATCAGGTTTTACATGCCTGAATTAATATCAGGAAATTGTGCCTGTGCCAGGACTCTCTCAGCTGAGCTGCAGAAGGGAGACTGACACATTAGAGACTGGGGGGAGCTGAACCACAGACCTGTAGTCAGTTTAATCCTAGTTAGTCTCACCTACTTGCCTTACTTGCCTTGTGTGCATTCATTTGCCTTTGGAGACAGGCTAGTGCTGAAGTGTGAGTGGAGCGTTGTCAAGTATCCAAGCGGGAGGAAGGCCTAGAGCTCAAGCTATGGTCAGAGGCAGCACGGTTGTCCTAAATGGACTGTTGTGGGTCAGCACAGTCCTTGGGAGCCTTCTTAAAAGACGCACGTGTCCTGGCTGGTAAAATCCTTGAGAGCTCTGGTGGCATAGGTGATAGCCAATTACTTGGCCCAGCTGTAGTACTCATTAGGGGAAGCATAATTTATGAAGAGCATTTAATGGCCTTTCTTATGGGCAACTGTCTTTCCAACAGCTATAGATGAAGAAAGGATGCCAAGTGTCACGTGCAGGTATCTCCCCTTCCCTTGCCAGCCAGTGTCCTGATCAGAGGTACCAGTTGGGGTAGTCTCCTTTGTGAATTGGCAGCTGCTTCTGGTTTATGTCCTTGGGCAACACATAGTCCCAATATCTCTAGCTCCTTCCCTGTCTCCTGCCACTTCTTGCTCCAGAAGTTGTTTCTCAAAGTCCCCACCTGAAAGCCTTTTGAATGTCCAAACCACTCATTTTCCCTTACCTAGTCTGCCTCATAAGCTCCTCCTTGCTTCCAGGCCCCTCTGCCAGATAGGGCTCCTCCGCAGATCCAGTCTACCTGAGCTTCACCTCTACCTGTCGCTTCTCTTGAATCCTCTGCTGCCATGGCTCCTGGCCCCTCAGTGCCTCTTCCACCAGGCTCCATACCTCATGCAGACCACTGTGGACTGCTCCAGACCTCTCAGCTTGGATCTCCAGAGGCTGCTGAAGCTGGTTGGTCTGTGATGCTCCTTGGCTTTCTGTCACCCTGGCCCTTGTAGCACTTGAAGCAGCTCCAAATATCTGCATCTGCATGTCCAAACTCTTTTTCCAAGGGGGAAAATTTTTCACTGGATTTCAAGCTACGTTGTTCTAGAGGGAAAATAAAGTTTAAAAAAAAATAGTTTTAGTAAGCCGCTCAAACTGAGGACAAAGTGCCTGGGAAAATGGGAACTTCATCCTCAAATGCTGTACTTCAGCAAAAATGCCCCTTTCCACCACCCGCAACAGTCTGTACAGCTCATTTACAACTCCTGTAGGTACCTACAAAAATGGAGGTGTCTCCCATGAGGTCCTGTGCTGTTCTTGCGCATGCTTTAGCAACACAATCCAGGATTGTCCAGGGAGAACTTAGGTCACAGGTCATGCAGAGCCTCTTAGATGAGTAATTTCCCTCTCAAAGTCCTCCTGGTATGATTTATACGTAAGAGTATCTCTTACAAATGGAGTGCCGTAGGATCATGGTGGGCATCGCACACACCTGTCTTGGCCACCTCTATGCCCTGTCTGAGGCTTTTCTGTTCACTCTTTGCCTGATGTGCATCCCCTTCATGTGGAGAGAGGAGACAGAAAGGAGAAGGTTTCTGAAGGTGTGTTGTGGCCTGGGGTGACTATGGTTTTTTCCTTATAGCAGAAGAATGTGGAGGTTCTGAGTCTGTAACTGCTGAGCAGTGAGTGGAACAGAGCTGTGATGGTGTAATTGTTTGGATTCGTACTTGAGGAGAAAGTACAGTGAGGCTTGAGGGCAAGGGAGTAAGGAGAGCAAATGTAGAACACAACATCAACAGGAAATAGTTTGCCAGGAAAAAAGATTTGGTTCTGTTAAACTCACATTATGGAAAAAATCCTTGTAATCTGTAAAAACACCATTTTATCTTTTCAAACAGCTCCTGTGTTTTAAAAATCAGAGCAGTTTTCTAAATCAGAGCAAAGTTTCTTATTATCCTTAGCACAGCATGGCCTGAAAAGATTGAGCAGGGGAGTTAATAGGAATCCTGAATGAAAGTTTTGAGTTGGACTCCACTGCTCTGCAAGTATCTCTGTTACTGATTTTCTTGAAACAGATCCTGTCTGGTATTACAGTTTTACCAAAGGATCATCCGAAGAAATTAAGGAATATGGGAAGTTGAAACCCATTAGTAGATACTTCCTGGCATAATTTCTTATATTTGCTGTCTCCTTGAAATATTCTTTAAAGACTGTCATCCCTAGTACTTAGTAGTCAGTGCTTCTTGCTGTATTCTTGGAAAGCAGACAATAAACTTTGAGCAAATATTATCAGCTGCCAAGTTCAATGGAAGCAGACTGTTTGCGATGAAGCTGGAAGTAAATAGAAGTTGGTGCCACTGTTGGTTCTTACTGCCTTCCCTGACTGCTGCTCCTTTCAGGAAAAAAAAAAAAAAAAAAGCTGTGGAAAAGTTAACCAGTCATAGCTTGGGTAAGACAGCAGCAAGTTGTTGTTTCTTCTTCTCGGCTTCCTAGGGAAAAGGAGGCTCAGCTGGGGTGAACACAGCCTCTGATGCAAAGAACTCCTATCACCATGGACATCTGATATAGAATCAAACAAAAAAAGGACCTTCTTGACTTTTCGCAGTCTGAAAATCAAAAGAAGAGTTGATTGAAATGTCTTAGGAGAAAAATGAGGATTTGACCACCCCAAAGCACTCTATAAACATTTCCATCTTGCCATCTCTGCCTAAACCAAACAAAACAAAACAAAAAAAGTGGGGAAGGGAAAGCACATTGCAAAAGCATCTGGCTTTGACATTTTCTGTAGTTCTATTTTTAAAAGTACTAAGGAGAAAAAAAAATATCTTTTAAGGTTTTTCAGAACTTCCAACAATATGGAAGATCAGTTGTTTGCATAGTTTTGTCAATAAGATTCATGATACAGGAGGTTTTGTGATTTCATTTACCAATATAAGCTTTGCTAGTAATTCCTCACTTAAAATGCTTCAGATACTCACTGTGGGGCTAGGAAGGATATCTTTAGCATTCAGATCTCAGTGAATTTAAAGATATGTTCAAATCATCTATTTGTGTAGATATTGTCACTATAGAAGTACTGTTCATGATCTCACATAGACAACACATCTATTAAAAGCCTGTCTCAAGCTATAAGGAGCAACAGTGTGGTGCACAAATACAGCAACCTTGGCAGGACTCCATGGGAAAGCTACTGAGCATCTTTCTGGGGAACTGCACCAGTCTCCTGTCAACATGAAGAATAAGCTGATAGTACAGGGAGACAAAGGTGAGAAGGACATTCCTGTGTGTTCCTCCCCAAGGAGTGCTGATGGTAGATGCCACTCTTCAGGATAGTTTCCCACCCCTAAACTACGTATTAGTTCTGAGATTGTTATCCCAGAAGGAAGGGACATTCACTTTAAAAATCTTCCAACTGAAAAAAATACCCTAAGTCTTCAAGATTTACTTAGAGGCCATTCTAAAATAGTAACAGCACTGGGATCGGATTCATAAAGAAAAATTGGATATCCAGAGCTCCAGATAGATTGTAAGTTATTTTAGTACAGGGGATGGAAAATTATCTGGCAACTGTAGAAATAAAGGAAACTTCGTCAGGTAACTTGGCAACAGTTGAGTGTGGCCTGTCAGACAAAGATTCACTTACCCTTAGCTTTCTGCATTTTAGATAGAGACCAAAAAGAAAGATTGTTGTTGGAGCAAACAGTGACTCTCCTTTTTTTCTGTGTATTTATTTTAAAAACATGCTTTGGACAAAAAAAAAAAAAAATCTAGTAGATTCAGAGGACAAAGGCAACAATCAATGTCTTCAGCAAATCATTCCCAACTTAGTATTTATGTTCCTAAACTTCAGTCTGTCAGTGGTCAGCAGCATGCATTAAATGAGCAGGAGAGCAGGTGTCTCTTGGGCATCACAGAACCTCTTCACTGAACATTATGGTGAGCTTGCTGCAATGAAGGCCTGTCCTCGGGGCCTTCTGCTAAGCATGCCCACGTTGAGAATGAAAAGACGAAAACCAAAATCTTCATGGCACTGAAGTGAAGGATAAGACTGGTTTTCAGGTAAATTATTAAATGAAGACTTGTCCGCGGGGCCTTCTGCTAAGCATGCCCACGTTGAGAATGGAAAGATGAAAACCAAAATCTTCATGGCACTGAAGTGAAGGATAAGACTGGTTTTCAGGTAAATTATTAATAGAAAGTTTTTTCACGTTGTTTCAAGTGTGCCTTCGGCAATAGGTACCTTAGAAGAGTCACAAAGTCCATTCATAAAGAAACATTCATACATTCAGCATATTTGGGAATGTATTTTGAACCTAAGAACTAAATAATTTCTTGGTTGTAATTTGCAAGAGGCTATAGCATGCTTTAGGTTTTGACAAAATCAAGATATCCTTTTAGGTCTGTACTTTGCCCATAAGGAGAAAGATATTTATGGTGGGTCAGAGGTCCATCAGAAGTCTGATCTGCAGGACTTGATTGGGTGGCTGTGAGACCTCAGGTCCTTTTCCTGGCAGTGCTGTAGGGTTAGGAAGATACTCTGGATGCCTATTCACCTGCAGATTATGATGTTCAGTAGTTCATTTTATTTGATAACAAAACCTCACAAAAATTCTCCGTCCAAGATAAATTTCACATTGTATCTTACAGCTTTCATCAAGTTCATGGTTTAAACTCCTGGATAATTATATTTCTCTCTATTAAACGTGTTGCTAATCATGGCTATCTTTGCAGTCAACTGTGTAAGCCAAAATCTATTGAAATAATCAGTTTTCATATGACACTTTTGTTGCACTGAAATGCCTATCCAGGAGCAGGGAAGATAATTGTCAAAGATCTCATCAAATGTTTGGTGATGGCAAAACACTGTCCTCGGTCACAGGCAAATGGATGCCTGCAGCATCAGTTCAGATTTGCAGACTGCAACTAAAATCTCCATTACATTTTTGTTGGACACAACACTCCTTCAGATACCTTTTTAGAAGAAGAAGGTTGCAAAGGACCATCCTGGTTTCTGAAGATTAAATTACATCTTTAGTTGTTAACAAAAGGTTGGCTACCAAAATGCTGATTGGGACAGTTGCCTGTTACCTTGAGGTTGGTATCTAAACCTCTTGTTTCTGCTGCAGGTTAATACAGCCTCTTTTTCTGAGATTCTTGCTACTTGTTTTGACAGTATCACTGTGTGTTGGCCTCCAGTTTCTCAAGTCCTTTGATGCAATGAGGGGTGTGGATGTGATTGAAATTCACCATCTGCTCTTGTTGGATCTGGGCTGGTCTTCTTACTGGTTTTGTTCATGCCTGAGTTCAGTGAGCAAATGCCTGAAGTTCAGTTTGGCGCTGTTGCGTTTAAGGTCAGCGCTCAAGCAGGAGCAAGGCATCCCATGTCTGTGAGATCCCTGCTCTGATGAGCCACCTGGCTCTCTCCATACTCAAACCTATGGTGATAGCCTATATTAAAAGAGAATTAATAATCCAGAATTGTGGTTTTATTGTAGCTCTGAGTTAAGAGGAAAGTATAGTTGCATAGTCTTTTTTTTTTTTAATAGATTACCATGTTCACCTGTAGTTTTCTTTCTGATGTGTAACACTACACCAAATGCATTAAGAACCACAGAATTGCCACTTCATCATTGCATTCTTTATGTTTCTTTGCATTTGCTAATGCAGAAGGGGAGCCTTATTGCATTGTTTAAAAAATGGAAAGAGTGTGGAGCAAACCTGTTGTTGTTGGGACTTGTTTTCTTGCTTGCCAGCCTTGGTAGAATGAACTTCTACTAACTGCCCAGATAAGGAAAATCCATCAATGCAAGATTGGTGGATATGCTAGTAAAGAAGAACAATGTACAAGAAGAATATTTCTCATTTGTGTGTTTTCCATTAACATGAGGCTATCAAGGTTGCAAAAGAGCAAAGTTGGGGGTCATTTTCAGGAGTATTGAGGTCTGTTACTGTCTTTTCTACTGATTACTTGTGAGTTGATAAACTCTTGGGCTCAGCATTTTGCCCTGTGTATTCATGGTTAGTTTAGACTATGGATTAGTGACCTGAGTTTTAGAGTTGATGTACATCTGCTGCTGCCTATGAAGTGAGTAGGATTTAGGTATGTTGATGGGCATTAAACATCTCTGAAAATCTGAAGCCACTTAGAAGAGCTCTCAAATTCCTGGGTTTGTGTGCCTGAAGGAAATGATACAAGTTTGAAAATGTTGACTTTAAAATAGACTTTGGTTTCCAGTCTTGTAAGTAGACAAAATAAATTTCACACCACATGGGGTACCCATGAACTTAATTAAGGTGAATTAAGTTTTTCAAAATCTTTGCAGAACAGAAACTGCGAAGTGTGTGCAGAATAACAACACATGTATGTCCATCAGTGAGAACTAGAGCTGTGAACTCTTGGTATAAGAAGTGCTTTTGGGGTAAGATATGGGTAAGTTTATCTCAGCTTTTTGCCATGACATCAGCCTGCCTGGTCATGGTTAACATTATTTTAGCCTTTCCTGACCAGGACCCACTACTGTTAATTGAACACAAGGTGATCATAATAGCCTTGCTAGGACTCCATGAACCCCACAGTATGTAACTGTGTTACACTGTGAAATAAGGACAATGAAAAGAGACTGTTTCAGGTATAATGCAAAACATTTCACATGGCAATCTTGAGTTATGCAAATAGCAAAAGTAATAATGCAAGAAAAGGAGAAACTTTATTTTGCTAATATATTACACACATTTTTAAATCCTGCCTTCATCATAGTATTTCACTGAATTAATTTTATTAATGTTTGGAAAAGTTTTCTACATATAAGCAGCGATCATTTCCATGTCTTTCATATTTTAGAATGTATTGTAAGGTTTTGACAGCACTGCTCAGTGCAATACGAAACAAAAATAATATGTAATAAAGAAATTTTTTTCAAAACCTGAAGTGTAGCTTTCACACCAAAACTTAAAAAACAGAATTAACTCCCAGAAAACACATCAGTTTAAAATGTGCTGTTGTGGTTTAACCCCAGCCAGCAGCTCAGCCCCACACAGCCACTCACTCACTCCCCCTTGGTGGGATGGGGGAGAGGATCAGAAAAGTAAAAGTGAGAAAACTCATGAGTTAAAGACAGTTTAATAAGTAAAGCAAAAGCCACACAGTCAAGCAAAGCAAAACAAGGCATTGATTTACCACTTCCCATGGGCAGGTGGGTGTTCAGCCACCTCCAGGAAAGCTGGGCTCCTGTAGTGGTTACTTGGGAAGGCAAACACCATCCCTCTGAACATCCGCCTGTTTCCTTCTTCCCACAGCTTTAGATGCTGAACATGGTGCCGTATGGTCTGGGACATCCCTCTGGCCAGTTGGGGTCAGCTTGTCCCGGCTGTGTCCCCTCCCAGCTCCTGGTGACCCCCCAGGCTGGTGAGAGGCAGCACATGCCCTGGCACTGTGCCAGCGCTGCGGGGCAGTAACTGCAACATCCCTGTAAGTAGATGTTGCCAGCACAAATCCAAAACATAGCTCCATACTAGCTACTGTGAAGAAAATTAACTCTACGCCAGCCAAAGCCAGCACACATGCATATCTTTAGTCACTGTATTATCTTTGCTTGGTTCACTGGAAGAGCTCTCAATACAGATGAATTAGAGACTTTGAGTAAAAGAGCTCATCTTTCCGTTTCCCCTGCGAGAGTTCCTTGTGCTTTTGGTAAAGACTGTGCTGGCTACAAAGTTCTCATTAAATTTTCATTAAGGGCTTCTGTTCATGCTACATCTGATTTCAAACATGTAAAAATACAAAATACTTTTTAAACATTCCCATATAGCAGTGCAGTGCCTTCCTAAGAAACAGTAGCTTCTCAGATTGTTTAGCTGAAAAAGTAATGTTAAGGATAGTTGCAGCTGCCAAAGTCTGGAAACTCAGAGTTGTATCTGACATTTCATTCTTCACCTTAACTATTGAGCCTTGGCCATTCATTGGTTTTTCACAGTGTTTTGGAGTTAGAAGGGAGTTTTACAGATGAAAGATGAAAATCAAAATAAACTCCTTCATCAAGTAAACCTTGCAAGGGCATTTTGAATTTTACAATACACAGGGAGTTGATTGTGATATAACATACAACACAAGAGGGTTGGAATAAACAATTTATTCTCTATCGTTAGGGATGACCATGCATAACTGACTTATGGCTCTGGTTTGCTCTGCCACTTGTTACGTGTGCAGTCATCCCTAACTCATACCAAAAACAGTTTATCATGCTCCTGTGTTGCATAGTTTTTATCAAATGTTCTCCCATTAAAAACTTTACTGGGGAGATTGAACGTTTCAAGACGCTGGCAATGCTTATGAAAGCTTTCTCCAGAGCTTGGTCTCACTTAGTGGAGTCTGTGCTGACAGTGATCATGAGACAGTTCCTGACAATCCTACACAGATACAGTGTCACGGGCAGGTAGCAGTCATCATTTGATGTTACATGGCAGATTCAGTGCAGAGGTCAAAGCCTGGATTGTCAGAAACACTGAAGGACTGCAGGGGCTCTCACCAAGTCAGGAGCGAAGCAGGGGAGCAGGACAGTGTGGGACAGTGTCACTGCCCCTGCAGCGTAGCTCCTGCCCTTGCAGTGAGGGTTTTCTCTCTTCCACTGCCAATTCAGGACCTTCCCTGAGCCCTAAATCTATTTAAAAACAAACAAGGCCATCTGCCAGATAATTCCCTGGCCATCCTTGTGATAGATGTATCTGCAGTCTGTAGCTGTCTTTTGGATAGCCATTTGAAAGGTTTCATTCCTACGCGTCATGTGGATCAAGGCTTCAGCTGCATGCTCCCTTCCTGAAGGAGGTTTCTTTTGGGTAGTGTGTGTCTACATCACAATCTAGTTCATTTTGCCCAGTCTTCTCAAAAGAGGATGCAATCCTGATACAAATTGGTGGGTCCCCAACGCTCATTCTAGGTTGCAGTTGGAGCTGAGCCACTGGCATGCCTCAGCAGCAAAGCACCTGCTGCCAGAGTGCACTGCTGAGGCTGGAGCTCCTGGGTGGTGGTCTGAGCCCAGTGTCTGCAGTTGTGGTGGTGGCTTTTCATTCATGGCATGCTGTACCTTTCCTAGCCGGGAGTGTTTGCTGCAGAGTGCTACAGTGATGTTGTGCTTGGAAAGATGTTGGGGTTTGGCAGGGGTGCTTTCCACCGAATGCACGGTGGCCCTGCACATTCATTCGTATCGATGCATGTTTTCCGGGCTACCTCACATTCCTACTTGACAGGAACATTTTGAGTGTAGACCTTTATTTCAGTGTTATCACACCCAAGCTTCGTACAACTGATGAAAGTTCAATTATATGTGAAGTGACTATTAAAGCATCAGGGCTCATCTGGGGGTCTGGGCCTCCCCTCCCCTTTTCACTTAAAATTGTGCTAAATCCCTTAATGTTGGGAAGAAATCGTACATTCATCAGGTGGAGCGTTGGAGGCCAGGGTGCAGATAACCGCTTTTACTGCATATGAGACATTGCAGTCCTGTTCTTAAGAACTGCCAGGCAGATTGGGAATCACGGTCACGGTTAATAGCAGCGAATTGCCAGCTCTTGATGGGTGGGTAGTCACTCCTTTCAGTGGTTGCCCCCTGGGGGAGAAGGTAGAAAAACAGAGGGAGGGAATTAGAGTGACTTTGCACAGTTGAGCAGGTTCATGCCGCTGGATCAGTGGCAAGCATTGGCAGGGCTCCACTCTGGGGAGGCTCACAACAACATCACAGTCTCATTTTTACCAATTGGTGTTGCTATAGCCAGTGGTGCACAGGGGGAGAGCAAAGAGAAAGGGGGAAGCCAGGGGGGAGAGTGAAAGCAAGAGTCTGGACTAAATTAAACAAACAAAAGTGCTTGTAAGTAGCATTTAACCCATAACCATTAGCCCAGTGCTGCTAATTGTACTAAACTATATATCTGAAGTTCAGTGTGTGATTAAAGAGTTGGCTCACAAACTCTCTGCATAACCTTAATTTTTTCAAGGTTCTTTGAGTGTAGAATGGCTTATAATAATGATTTTGACTAATACGATTTTTGACATGCAACTTTAATGCTTAACCTTAGTACAACTCCAGAGCATTTCATGTGTATTCAGCTGTAAAGAGTGATGATTTAAAGGGATAATATAAGAAAAAGGTCGTTCTAGAATGAACCTCTAACAAATTGCATAAAGGAAGCTTATTATTCCATGAGTAGAGAGATATGCAGCTTTTCTGATCATTTTTTCTGCTTGGTTCAAAAAATTGTTGAGACATGATTGGGAAAAGAAACAAAAAATGAAATAGAAAACTGCAAGCAGTGAACATTCTTTTGATGGTTATGATTTTGTTGCCACTAAAAATACTCCTCAGTAATGTGGTTGTTCATCTTTCCTCTTGTTTTGGGTGAAGAATTCGTTCCAATAAGAAAATGCTGTTATTGGTTGGAGGATTGCCTCCCGGACCTGACCGGCTACCCAGCAATTTGGTTCAGTATTATGATGATGAAAAGAAGACGTGGAAAATACTGACAAGTAAGTGGTTTATTTTTGTACAGTTGTCTTGATGAATTTAAAAACATGGTTAATCAAATTAGACACTTTATTGATTTGTTTCTCTTCAGAGATTTGTTTATGTATCACAAGGGGCTTCACAATGGAGCAATAAATTGAGATTGCAGAAGATGCTAATTTTATAATAGGTTAGGCCTAAATTAACATTGGCTTAAAATCATTCCAGTAAGTTTTTTAAGTAAACTTGTAAGTCTTTCATACTGCAACATGAATACATGAATATTGATGTACATATGAATAAAATCTGCTGTAGGAAAATAAAAAAGGCACTGTTCGAGACAGTTTTCTCAGAGTCAGATCCCTGGTAAGCCATAGTACTAGAGCACACCTTTGATACTCTTTTGCATTTTCATTTCCTTCTTCCAGCTTTATCTGTTGTCCACAATCATTAAAGAAAGGTTTCCTCTGTACTGCTCTGCATCCATTGCTGACAGAAGCATTGGTGGAATATACCAGCTACAATAAACAGTGCATGGAGGCTCCTATCACAAAATTCTTTCCCACCTTCTTTTAAAGGTTGATTGTGTTTTAGAGTAAGTATTATGCCTCGAGCATCGAGATTTGGAACTTATTGTTATGTTGGTTGCGATTCCAAGTCTGACTTGGTCATGGAATCAAATCATAGCTTCTTGAGTGCAGCAGGCTGTGTGTGCATTAGTCCCCTTGTGGCTAAACTGGCTGCATTGGTCAATAAAACTAAATTTTAACTGTCAAAATTGCCCAAAGCAGTATAGATAAAATAATAAATGAGCAATTTTGATCCATAAATCAAAGCCATACTTCTAGAACTGGACAACTGGTAAAACCTGGTTTTCCTAATAGACCTGCTTTTTTTCCCTAGTGAAATACATTTTACAGAATTTTGTTATTCATCCCTTATCCAAAGTCCTTTAATGGGATACATCCACATTAATATTATATGCACAGGTTGGGATTAAAAAGAATTAAAAAGGCTGCTGTGATGCAGGACTTGAAATGATGCCTTTGCAAATTGCTTTCTCCCATGGAAAATTTAGGAGCTTTTCTCAAAGTGCTGCAATGTAAAGACTGCTTAGGTATAGATACCCTGGACTAATATTTGAGGGTATTGTATAAGAATGGCAATTACAAAAGGCCATATGAACTGTACGTTAGAAAAATCTACAGCATCTGTACTAGGGAACATACACGTTTTTCACAGTTTTCAGAATAATGAGATCTAATGCTCACCTCTGTATGCTACTTCTAAGAAAATTCTGAAGATGGTAAGTCAGTGAAAAATCAAACATGTTACGTAAGGCAGAAGTGTTAAGTTTTTTTTTAATTTGTTGCCTCTAATCCAGTGGCTCACCAGGAGGGGCAGGAGAAATGGTTTTCCTGCTTCAAGATCTGAACTCTCCGCTGAGTTAAAGTAAAAGCCTTTACTCTGAATCTCAGTGATCTGTAGATGTGTCAGATTTTTAAGAATGACATTTACTCAGTTTTTAGTTACTTACATTGTGATTCTGTCTTCAAGACTGGAAGAAACTGGATCAAGGGGCACGATACCTAAATGTTACTCTGGTTAGAAGTCCATTGCTAGTATTTGAGTAACACCACCATCTATGGTGGTGTTGAGAGATGTTTCTGAATCATTTTATGTAATATTACCAAAAGATTGTAGCCTTTTTTGTGTTACCCCTAACAAAGAGTAAACAAAAATTCTCTTTCCATTCTGGCTAATGCATGTAACCTTCTGTGCTGTGATTAAAGGATAATGCATCTGTTACAGTCCTAGCTAGTTCATGTTCAAGTACTTGGTGCTCAGAACTGAAAGTCCTGAAGGTCCCAGGATCTTTCTCAGTGTGGCTGAGAACGGCTGTCAAATATACAGCCCCCTCGTGACATGAGTAATCCTGTTCTTACAAAACCTTCTAAAAAAGGATGCCCTCTTGGCCTGGACTGCTGTTCAAGGAACACAGAGAAGAATGCTTGTCTTTTCAGACTGAAAAAGACTAAATGTTAGCAGCGTGATTTCTTAGAAAATATTATTACTACTCACTAAATAGTAGCAATAATTATTTTAAAAAAAAATTGAAAAAAGAGTTTCAAGTATCCCCTGCTTTATTTTCCAACTCAGTATAGGAGAGAATGGGAAGTGGAGACAAGTTGGAGTAGAACTTTTGTCCTGTCCTTTCCATAAAACGTTGAAGGACTCCACAGCACAGGAGTGCAGGGACTTGAAGAACTGTGACTGAGCAGTTTTAGGGAAGACAACAAACTAATCACCTTATAACATGATGATAGTTGAGGGTATTGTATAAGAATGGCAATTACAAAAGGCCATATGAACTGTATGTTAGAAAAATCTACAGCATCTGTACTAGGGAACATACTATGCTTCATGTTTTTCAGAATAATGAGATCTTCCAGTGCAGTCCTAGTGTTGTATCAACACAGTATGACATTTGTGGTGTGGGGAATATCTTTATTTTTCACGTAGTTTTTGCAATTCAGGAAGAAGTAAATTTATTTCCTTTCTTTACCCTTTTACCTTTCTCCCAGTCCAAAGTTTTGGAAAATAATTGGTCTGTTTATTCTTATCAGAGACGTACAGTTAGCAGTGAAGGAGGAAGATATTTTTTTTCTGTTTCTTTTTCACTTGTTTAGGCAGTGCTGTCAGTCCTGAGGTTGCAGTTCACCCCCAACTCGTCAGTGCAAACGAGGAGTTTGCTCCCTAATGAACAGGAGCAGAGCAAAAGCCACGTCCTGCTCATAAGATTCTGTGATGGGAAGAATCTTAGTCCTTGAAGCCTGGTTATTTTAGGCTGCTCTATCTTATTATCACCTTAGGTGTATTTGATTTCCTCTTGTACTAGCAAAAGTTTACAAAGTCTTTTCTTTAACTTTCTGTCCTCCAGTAGGCTCCCCTACGCACCGACAAAAAGTCAGGTTTTGCCCTTAGAGGCTTACTGATCCAATGTAAATGTGCACAGAAATTCCCCTTTCCTTCTTCCAAACCCACCTACATTACTGGTTTTCTGCTGTCTGTTCCAGTGGCGTTTGGAGGGTAGGGAAGGTGGGAAAGAAGCTTGCAAACACTTAGCCCTGGGTGCAGTGGCAGGGTCACTGAGGATGAGATAGATGAGAGAAGTCTGAATTTCCTTTCGTCACCCTCTGCTGAGAGAAACCCCAGAAGTTACTCAGCAGGGCCTGCAAACCCATTTGAGAGGGAGCTGCTTGCCTGTTGCCTTTTTCCTTCTCGGCGCGGAAAGGCTGTTGCAAACCGTTCAGTTGCTTAGGGGTCTGTGTCCTGCCTTGTGTGATGCATAAGGAACAGGAGAAGATCAACCATCAGAAACTACTGACTCTGCGTAAGCCATGGCGCTGCAGTTGGAGCTATGAAGACAGTTGCAGGTGGAACAGCACAAGCTATCGAGTATGACAACTCAGCAGAGTAGCAATCTCATTTTGTTCCCACGACAAGAGTAGATCTATTGGCAGGAGATACTGCCCACCTCTCTCTGCCTGGCTAGCCAAAGCACCAAATGCATCAGTACTAATGGGAGTAATTCTAAAGGTATCAGGAAAACAACTTGCCTTGTTCATAGACCCAGAAGAGGAGGGGAAGCATGCACCCATTTCCAATTTTTTAATGTCATCATCTATAGGCAAGAATGCTATGGCTCGAGGGATCAGTAGATTTTTCACAGTCTAGTATTACTGTGTATTTTTCCTGTCTGGTATTTCTTAGAGAGTTCTTTTTTTTTCTTTTTCTTTTTTTTTTTATGTTGGCAACAAAGGATAGAGTCAGAATAAAGAAAAAAAAAAAGGAGAAAGTAAGTGGCATTTTGCAAACATTTTCTGCCACCTAATTTTACTTAATGTGGGTACAGTCCTAATCTGAGATCCATAACATGCACATTGCTGTTTAATTTGAAACACTCCTTATTGCACAGTCATGCCTGAGCAAAGTAGAGGCTTTTAGAGACTGTATGGCAAAGTACAGTGAACGTATCTTCACTGTGTGGTTTCTTTTCAGGCTTGCCTACACATGCACAAACACCAGTTCATTTTTTAACTGGATAATACCTATGTCACATAGCAGGAACAGGCTACTACTGCCCAGTGGCACAAACTGAATGGCTGATGGGTGTTTGACAGTCCTTGGTAACAGCAAAAGTTCTGTTCTATTAATGGGGTTTCATTATTCTATAATATTTCGCAGTCTTCATAACTGTGTACTGAATGTGGGGCAGTGGGGGGGTTCTCTGTGTCACCACCTCATGCCTCACTGCTCAGAACCAGCCACTGCTGCTTGGGTTTTAATTACCAGCTTCGGTCCTGCCAGGAGTCCTCGTTTAATCTTAGAACTCCTTTAGCTGTTTGTTTAACTGCAATGTTTAAGATTAATTAAACTTTAAGGAAGTGAAACAATGTTTTGTTTGTTAGAATTATTGTGTAATAATTGCAAGTTTCAAAATCCAGAGCCTATAAAGATTTTTTGTGTTCAGAATTGCACAGCTCTCCCAAAAACCCTACTGCTAAGGCAATGATGTATTACTTTCACTTTCATTATATGTTTTTAATCAGAGCGTGACTTCACACTAGACAAAGCGATGCTTTATGCATGGTCTCCCTTGTTTTTTGCTAAAATCTTTTGACATGATTAATTTTACTTTAATGCTTTTGTCTTGTTGTAATGGTAAGGATGATGGGTATAAACCAGGGCAAAAAATACATGCTCTTCTGTCATAATGCCTCAAAGCATTTAAAAAATATATTAAATGAAAGAAAAAAATATCACAACAGACTGATCCAACTGGAATTAAATTTCTTGCTACGTGAACAGAGAATGCAAGAAATAAATAAAAATGATGCAGTCATTGTTTTAGTTTTATTTTTTCCATAGCAATGTATCCATCTGTCTGATTAGAAGCGATGAGTAGGAGAGAAACTGTGTCTTACAGATTTCTAGGTATACAGCAAATTGTTCTTTCAACCTAAAATTCCTTTTTCTTTACAGCACAAAAGGGTAAAATATTGGAAACGTTACTGAACTTTTACATGGCACTTCCCATCCATGTGAAGCTGCAGCTGCAGCAGGTCTTTCTTTCATATCAGTACTTTGTTTTTCAATAAGATGCTAATTGTAACCTTCCTTTACCTCCCTAGTTAACCGTATCATCTGGGTAAACCAGTGAGCACCAAAATAGTGGCAAACACATGTATGGGCAATAATGCATTTATACCTAGGGATTGCACTACATTTGGGTTTTAAGCCAAGGCCAATGTCATTGTCCAATGAGAAGTATGACATGGATGATATATTTGGATAGGAAGGACAGGGAAATGTCCAGAAGGTCACTAGACTGGAGAATTTAGTCAGTATGACCAGCACCTCATTTCTGGTTACCTCTTTTCCTAGTTATTCCTTAGTCTTATTTTTGTTATCTTGACCCTCCTGCCCTTTGCTGGGTGTATTTAAGTCTGTTGTGTTTGTTCAATGTCTAAGGACAAACAATGAATCAAGCACTTCGATTTCCTTCTCCATCCGTCTCCTTCATGCCAGCAGCAATCACACAATATCAAGGAGTTGTCATTTATTTGTCTTCCTCTGACTCACTGATCATAACAAGCAGCCAGTAACCTTTTCATCCTCAGTGCTCTGTTAAAGGCAGTCTGCCTTCTCCTTCCTTCCCGAGGTTGGCTGTGCTTTCATTTTTCCATGAGGCAGTCTCCACTGCAAGTAGTCTGGTCTGAATGCAACATATTTTCATTTCTGTCATTCTGACTTTTTAAATTTTCCTTGAATATGTTCTGTGGCAGTACAGCCTCCTGTACAGCAGTCCTCCATCTTCGGTAAGAACATTTTGAATGTCAGCCAGCACTTGGGCATACTGGTGGTTCTAGAAACCATTTCATCATCATTATTTATGCATTTTATCCACAGAGAGCTCAAGTAAAAGGAAGGTACAATGGTTTGCTTCGTGTCACAAGTCAGCATCAGAGAACCTGGGTCAGTCCACTCGCTAGCCCACATCGTTTCTGCTGGTGTAGGTTGTATTTCTTTTTTCTCTGTTTTCTTTAGCCATTCTTTGGTGCTCCATTGTATCAGACTTTCCTACACAGCATGATACTTGGGCAAATTAATGACAAATCTCCTGTTCCTCTGTTTTTCTGAGATGGCTTTGGAGTCACTAAGAGCTTCCTGTGTTGGAGTGCTTTATCCAGTTTTCTCTTTTCCAAGCTGGTCACTTACAAGACAAACAGTATGATTTACATGCTTACATCAGAGGTTCTTGGGAGAAGTTTCTGAAGGCTTGAGTGTCATCTTAAGTACCTCTAGATGGCTAGCACATATTGTGCCTTTGGAAATATTACATCTTCTAAGTAAATACATTCATCCACTGTAGAGCTTTTACTTTTTAGAAGAATGATAGTGTGTTAGGAACAAAGGTTTCCTCCTTCAGTTTACCCCCAGTCAATTGGTAACTGAATAGAAGTGATTTGAGACAGATGGACAGCTTCTCTTGACATATGCCAGTTATAATTTCTTCCCCCCCTTATTTTGGCACTTGTGAGAATAGTGCACACTTATGTTAATCAAAACTGTGTCTTGATGAACACTTCTTGGCAGCCCTGATAGATTTCATCTCTCTTACTCCATTTGTCCAGCAGTCAGGGATGCTGCAGCTTCTGCTTCAGTGCTGTGTTGAGGATGTTTTCAGCACTGCATTGAAAACCTGAGCAAGCATTAGCATATTGCTAAGGCAGAAGTCTTTATATTACCTACTAGACAGATTTAATAAATGTGGTATATGTATGTAGAAGTTCAAGTACATGTACATGCATGCATGTGATTATATGTATTCTTCTTCTTAAACAAACACACTGATTGCACTAAAAGCTAATTTTAAATATAAATTCCATCTGTATTTTCCATCCTTACATTTAGGCCCTTTTAAAAGTGTCAAAACTAGGAAAATATGGTCACAGAAGAAGACAGATTCATACACAGAAAAGCTGACTGGTACGACTATCCAACTTTAAGATTTAGGAGATTAATTCAAGGTGGTCAGGCACACTGCCAATAAGCCACATGTTTTACACATACAGGGAAGTGAGAATATAGAAGTGAGAAACAGAAATATAGTGAAGAGTATTTTTTTTATGTGTGACATACTAGAGGTTAGCCTCAACTCACATTCTGAGGATGATGCATGGGAATTCAACCATGCAAGTGCCATTAATGGTGCATACCTCCATATCTAAGAGCAAGACAGAGCTCTCAGAATGAGTTAAAAACGTAGCATGTTCTCACAATGAATGCTCTATTTGTGCGTTAAATATCATTTTCTTCTGCACTCCCATTTGAGGTAACTTTCAAGAAATGCCAGCCCTCTTTCTGTGCATTTTTTTTTTGATTACAGTGTTGTTAGCTTCTGATTTTACACGGGTGTTACTTGACTCTGTGCATCTTTTGTGATAACCTCTGTACTCTTTGCCTTATTTGCGAGTGTGGTGTCTTGCAGATTCTGGATAGCTTTCTCTTCCTGTATTCCTAGTCACTTTATATCTTGCTGTGCTGTGTCTTTGAAATATTCTTATCTCTGCATTCAGTCTGTTTGTGCTGAAGCCCTCAACAGTCTTTCGTCTTCTCTTGGCTACTTTGTGCCCTTTGTGAACGTGCACCTCTCTGGAAACCAGGATGTTAATTTTCTTCTGCATATACAAAGATGCCTGAATCTTCTCACCCTTACGCTCAGAAACTTCACTGGCAAACAGTTACTTTCAGGTAGTCCAGAAATGTTACGCCAATGTCCTGTTCCCTGGCTATGCTTAGACAGGAGTGTTTAGGGTTGAGAACCTGAGAGGGGCAATGGGACAGGACAGAACCGCATTCCAAGACATCCTTAGACAGTACAGAGCTGAGCCATGAGTGGCTGCAAGTAAGAAGGCAGCAGGTGTAAGACAGATGAGTTATCAGATGGTCTGTGGCATTTCCACAGCAGATGCTGATGTCAGGCTTCTGCAGAGACATCTTACAGAGAAAGCTTCTGGTTTGTGGAGATATAACTCCCTGCTATATCCTTGCAATTACATCAGAACCTTTGACTCAAAATCTTCCTCCTGGATCACAGAACATATCTTCTTCTTCCTCATCTTTCAACTTGAGTTATGTGTCTTTACAGATGGCTTGAGGATGACTTCCATTTTGCAGCAACTTGTACTGCTTTGTTCCAAGGAAAAATGAAAACAAATTCCTTTAAATGTTTTTACAAAACCAGAGTTGTATCAGAATGTCCCTTCTCATTTCAACATCTCTTTGGTTTGGGGAAGAGGCAGGAACTGAGGTTTGAGTCCCTGCTTTGCTTAAGTCAGAGTACAGTCTTTTAATTTATGAACCTCTCATGTATGTCGCAATGGGTATTTCACAGCTTCGTCAAAGAAAGTTTTGTCCAGCTTTGCAAGGCTAACTGCAAACCAGAAACTGCATAGGTACAAATTTTAAGTTGCTATGACTTCACCAGCAAACCCAGGTGAGCAACACTTGGGCCTAATGCAGCCGTAGAGGATCTGCAACATTTTGAGTCATCTCAGCCTATGGGCGTCATGTGTCTGCTACAAATACACATATCCTGGTCCAGTTGGAACTGGGAGCTGTGGTGTTCTCTCTTCTGTCCAAACCAAGTGTCCCACCTGCCTAGGTATAGATTTCAGTATTTTCACATATTAGAATATTCACATAATAGAAATTCACATAATTTCTAGTGAAAGGGAATACTGCCAAAATTGTTCTCACCAGATCTGTTTGTGTAGGTCCCTTAATACTGTTTGGCCACTGTCTCTAAAAAGTCTGCCATCTGGAGTAACTTTCACACACTGTTACGTGGTGGTGTGTGAATGTAGGGCTTCCTGCAAATGTGGCTGTCTGCTTCTTAGATGATTTCAGGTAAAATTTATGTGTTTATTCTTATCTAGTTGCTCTAGGATTTATGTAGCATTAATGGGAGCTAGGCATGTATGGAGATGAAAATGAACTCTGGTGTGTTTTTAGTTGCTTACTTTAGAAAGCATTCCCTTTTTTCAGTATCTAATGTGACATGTTATTTATGTACAAATGGGTTGCAAACAGGATGGCAAAGCACTGCTAGCTGGGCAAAATGCAATCATAAAAAAATCTCATATAAATCCACAGACTTTTCTGAGAAGCTGATACGTGGTTTATAAATTTTCTTCTCTCAAATGTTCTTAAACAAAAGGCAGTTTCCTTCCAAGAAGTGTTTTGTACACAATTATTTGCAATACAGATTTCAGAAGCCTGCCTTAGATTTCTCGGGTTTTGTAAGTGCTATTAATGGCAAGAGATGCACATTTTGCATCCTCAGCTTGTTGTATGTCCTTACTGCGTTGTAGTGGCTCATTGTTTGTAGGAAGTCTTTCTCTTGTCAATTTTCCTCTATTTTCTCACAGCTTGATTAAGGTCCTTTCTCCCTTCCCTTCCTCATCCCTTCCCCCTTCCCTACTGGCTTCCCTGCTCCCATACCTTTCTTCTGCTTAAGACAGAAATAAAATTTATTACGGAGTTTTTCTAAGCTTTCTGTCTCATAGCAGGTGTTGTATGAGATACTGCTTTCATTTAACTGAATGCTGAAGTATCTGCAGAAGCAGACTAATACGTCTTTACGGGGATGGTCTTAGGTATGTTGTTTTGTCATATTTATATATTGTGATTCTACTCCCAAATGGAGATTGTGCTACTGTAGGGTATGCAACTGCAGCATGACTGTTCACACCGAGAAAAAAAGTGTTAACAAATTGAATAGTAATGAATTAACCTGCAGAAAAAGCATTTTGCCCTAGTACACAGAAACCCTGCATAACTAGAGCATATAATTTTAAATGAAGCAGGCTCTAGGAATGCCTCGATGGGTGTGATGTCGATAGTAGCTCATAATTCATGGATATGAATTATGGCTGAATATCAGGAAAAAACTTCCTGACATTGAGATGTATTAGGTTGTGGAATAATCTCCCATGGGAAATGGTGGAAATCCCATTGCTTAAGATCAGACTGAGCACTAGGAAAGGAACAAATCCTGGCCTGGCCTCAATCTTTCAGGGCAAATTAAATAATTGCTTTAACATACGCCTTCCTGTCAATCTAGACAAGTGATGTCTTCTGGTATTCGCTGGGCAGGAGCAAGAGAGGCAGCTGTGGTAAGAGCTACTCTACCTTGCCCCATGACTGCCCCCTCTGCTTGTGAATATATCACCCCCAGGGGTAAGAAAAAGGGGTGGCTTCGGGCTCCTGCAGAGCTGTCCTGGAGAATCACTGTGCTGCCTTCTTGGGAGCCGTGGCTTGGGACCTGAGGCTCTCAGCTCAGCTCGCAGCTCTGCTACCGGGGGGCTCACACCCACCCTCTGCGTGTGATGCGGGATGCCTCCAGTCCTCCACCTCCGTCTCCTCCAGTGCTGCCCTAAGATTCTTGCTGCTCTTCTGAGTTACCTTAAACTAATGTCCATGAAGGGGTGGGAGGTGCTCTCACAGTCTCCCCAGGTGGTGTCTTTATAACAGGGCACCAGGGCAGGGTGTTGAATGCAGTAAGTCTTGTCACAAGAGTGTTTGAGCATGCAAAGCCTAATCAGGTGGTGTTGGTGGACTGGGGTGAGTGGCAAAAGCCCAAAGCGGGGTGGTCTTGTCCGCAGTGCCTGCAGGGAGCAGTGTGTGAGATTAGCTGGGCTGTGGTTTTGCACAGAGGGGGTGGCTGGTTTCCAGCTGTGGTGCCCTGAACTAACCTGCATCCATCAGAACTGCACATCAGGGCTGAGGCGTGGGAGCGAACCCGGCACCTTTAGCGTGAGAGACCCCCGCTCAGGATCCTTGGGAGCTGGTAAGAGGGACCACAAAAGGGAATTGGGTTTTTTTCTGCAGTGTGAACATCTGTTTTCCGTGAGCTGGGTAAGCCTACCCAGATGCTCACTGAGCTCAGCAAACACCCAGAAATGATGTAAGCCTGCCATTTTCAGTACCAAATTATCTGTGACTGAATCATTTAAAAATGTCCCATTTTGTTACAAGTAGATGATGTATTTAATGCACACGATTTAGCTTTAATTTAGGGGGGGGGAAAGTCTTCAACTCTGAGATGGCTGCAGCTAAAACTATTAAAACAAGCTTGTTTCCTTGTGAGTAAAAACTAGACAAATGCAAGTGAAGTGACAGGTTTTCAGTGATGGCAATAACTAGCACCTTAATGTATACAGGTAGGTCAATGTTTTGACTTCTGATTATTAAAAAAAAAAAAAGGAAAAAGAAAAAAGTTTTACTCTAAAACTTGAAACTAGGAGATGTTAAATGCTCCTCCCTGGGTTAAGCATGAAAGAAAATAATGAGAGATGCTTTTGCATCACTTTTAGGTGGGGAGGCTTGGCAAATTATGTCATTAGAAATCATTAAAGTAGATTTAAATAGAATTACCATGATAAGTGATGTAAAAGCCATGTTTCTTCTCTTCTCCTCCCTCCCCCCCAAGTTTTACAGGCAGAAGAACAGAACGTGCATCTCTGATCTATACTCACCAGCAGCTGCTTGCTTGCTGGTCAAGAATTACAGCTGCTCTATGTGCACAGCTTTCACAAACATATATACCATATGTAAAAGATACTTTCCTGATTGAAATTACATGAAAGGAATGTCAAAGAGCTGCCAGATCAGAAAGAAAGAACCAGATTTTTTTTCCTTGACATGTCATTAAAGACTAACAAAAAAGAAGTCCAATTAAAGGTCATGGAGCAGTCTTCTGCCCTCATGCATGTGAAAGGCATTGTGCAGGCATAACTAAGGCAGAATTTGACTCCCAAATTAACTCATTTACTGGATGTAAAACTGAAAGAAAATCCTTATGACCAGCTTGTAAGTGTGTATATAATGAAAAATTACAACAGCAGAAAAATGTATTCATATCATATCTCTAATTCAGCAAAATATTAATCACACTGATGTTCAGCAGTGTGTTTAAATACATGCTTAAGTACTTCACTAAGTACTGCCTGTAAACAACTCTATATGACAGTGCATTAACATAGGACCCAGTTTATCTGTATACTTTCTCCAGAGAACTACAATTATTTAAGCACTGCGGCAGCCAGTAGCACAGTGCTGGATAACTTGTGGTGTCCAAATCCCAGCCTTCTGGCTAGTCCCTGTGCAGTCCTTGTCTCCCACCTGCATTACCACTGATGTCTGCACAAGTTTGTTTAAACTTTGTTGTATTCAACAGAATGACAACTGCTGGAATCAGCTGGGCATTTACTAGCTCCCATTAACTTCAGCTCCAGGAAGGAAAGATATGTCCAGGGCAGAATTGTCCCATGTAAGGGTTTATACAGTGCTCAAGCTTCCAACTTGTAAGTCCTGTTAACGTGCAGGGTGTTTCAGGAGCTTTCTGCACTGGGGCACATTTCACCCAGCAAGGTTGGAGCCACTGTCCTCCTGTCAGCTCTCGGGCTGTCTCCAGTGCAGCTCCAAGAAATTATCATTTCAGCACTCAGAAGTTTGATTTTTCTTAACTGCAAAGATTTACAACAGCAATAAAGCCCTGACATAGCATCCCTTTTCTTGAAACCATGATTTGGCTTCACTCCAGCTGCTTGATTTTAACAGCCTGGCCTCCTCTCAGAGAGGCAGGGCTGCTGCTGTGGAAAGGGGTTTGTCCCCAGGTAAAACAGTGCTGGTACCCGCCTGAAGCAGTTGCAGTCACTTGAAGGCTTTCATTTGAAACTTTAAATACTGGAAAATAATTCATTGTTCTCAGAGAGAATAAATGATCTCTTAGAGAAAAGTCCTCTGGCTTTACATGGCACAAAACATTAGTGTTCAACAGGAATGAAGATACATCTTTAAGTAATAGAAGAATTTGTCTGAATAATGCTAAACTCACTGATTTTGGAGGAAATGTTTTTCTACAGAAAGCTTCTATTGATCTATCTCCTATTGATTTTCACAAAAAAAATTCTTCCAGGGCTGGCCATTTAACTGTATGATACCACAGTGATTTGCCTTTGCTTCTGAAGTCACTATTACCTTTTTGCTGTATGCAGGAAGTGTTCTTGAGAGCTCTGTCTTTCCCCTGATGCTCAGAGGCTTTGCAGAGTCCTGCAAGGGTTACGTAGCAGTGGGATGCTGGAGCTGCCTGTGGGTGCCCAGCCGGCGACAGAAAGCCTCTTCCTCTTTGCAGAAGCAAGGCTGTAGGGGTAGCACCAAAGTACTGGAAGACTAATGAATGCGGACCAATTCTGGGTGTAGGGAGCCCCGTGGAGGGTGCAGGCAGGGTTGAGGAGTAGGTGGTTTCACAGGGGTTGCATAGTTGGACACGGACTGCAGATGGCCAGAGCTGCCCACTGAGTCCGCAGCTGGAATTCGTTCTGGGTGGGCTCTAGAGGCTAATGCAAAAATGTCATGCAATTGTCACAGGAAAAAAATGCAAGCAGAGTCAAGTCTACCTATTAGGGGTAAGAAAGGTGAACTGTATGGATCAAACTCATACCACTCCATGAATTCTGGGGTGAAATCTATTACGAGTTTAATGTCTGCTCTACTAAAAAATTATTTGTGATTGTCAGACAGATACTAAGAATCTGGAAAGAAGTATTTGATTTGCCCATTTGTTGATTGTTTCTATATGCATTTGTAACATGCTGTTTCCTTCCACCAGGGGATACAGCACCTGCTGAACTCAGGCCCCAGACCAACTGGGACCTTTAAAACAAAAAGAGAACCTGAAAGTACACCAGTTGGGGCTAAGTCAGTAGCATGAAGTTAGTTCAGGTATCGCCATACCATACCGTAACAGTTTTGGTACTCACAGTTCTACCCTGGGACTGTCCCTTCAGAGTGTAACAATACTGTCCTTTGTCACGTGTCGAAATAAAGTCCAACTGAGTACCTAATTCTGATTATTTCAGGGAAGTTGCTGCAGAGTTACATTAGCAGTGTTGCCAACAATTTTATCTCTGATCTTGCACATTTAGTATATTAAGACAAAGCTTTGTGAGTCTACTGATTATTTTTTAAATGGGAGGTTTTGATCTTATGGTTGAAATTTAAAAGCAAATTGAAAGTAAATTGAAGACAGTAAATTGAAGGGGCATCAAACATATGCAGTGTCTTGGATTTAGTGGTCTGGATTGTAATTTTTGAAAACGTTTTGGGTTATCAGCACTTGTGCTGTAGAGTAGGGAGCAAATAACTAAGCCCATGAGATTTGTAATGCAATTTGAAGACAAGATTTTTGCAAAAATGCTTAGTATTCATGTTTATCAAAACTATGTTATGTACCCTGGTACTGCAATAGGAGAATACGTATTTGTGAACAGTGACATGGATCTCAGCAAGTATCTCAAACAGGTTTTTGTAATCACTCAGGTTACATCCTCTACATCCTGCAGAACAGCAAAAGGTACTCCTTTACGTCAGGAAACAAAATAAATCAGACTTAGCATTCGAAAGCCTACATATTGCTGATCATATGGAGCTGTCTTTGCAGACTCAGTGTCTAAAGTTCAGCTTTAATGACTCTACAGAATTTTAGCAAAGTTATTTCTCTAATAAAAATGCCACCTTGCTTCTTGACATAGTTACAGTCAATGCAAAATTTTTGCGGTTTTTTACTGTGTAAATAAAGTAGACCGTTCTAAGGGGTAGGCTGATTTCACCAGCTCATTTTGCAGGTAGTTGTTGTTATATTGTTTGTCATCTATGGAATTTTTTTAGTTTAAATTTTTTGTAATTTTGTTATGGTCAAGAGATTGCAAGAGATCCAGCTCATCTTCTTTTCTCCAAGGCAGCACCCACCAATTGAGCCACCATGCCTGCTAGTTCTCATGTTCCTGGGTGGTTACAAATGTAAGGTAAAATGTGCTCTTTAAAACAATCTAATCAGTGCTTTAAGGTAGGTTAAGCTAGTGGCTTTTTCTAATTGTGAGAGACTAGAAGCAATTTCTGCAGCCTAGCTGATAAGTGGTGACTTTCAGAAGCACAGTGCTAAACCAAAGCAATTGCGTTCATCATCTGTTCCTGCTTCGTAGTATGAATCAAAACTGTATCAACGGTAACCTAATTTGTGTAAAACCACATTTATTTTAGCCAGGTGTGGATCGGCAGTGCCCGTATGAATATGTATATGATCAAATGCACTGCATTTGGGATTATATTCTGTCTTTATTAATTTATAGGAAGACTGCAAACTTCTCAGACAGGATCGGTCTGCATTAATGTCAGGTAATGATGCACTGCACATTTTGTCTGTTTTTGCAATGAATTGAAAGAAGAACTTCTCAAGTGCACTTTTTTATTTTACTTCCTTTGTGTTTCTTTTTCTGCCATGTTTTTTCCATCTGTTTCTCTTTGTGAAAAATGCAGATTCATCAGGAATGAAGGTTGAGTTGAGTTTTCACCTGCAGGGTATGTGACAGGACATACTGTTGGGCAGCCCAAATCTGTCTACCCATGCTTGTCTCCCAGTTCACAGCCAAGATGTAATCTTGCCTAATCAAGTGCTGCACTGCCACTTGGGTGTTACCCCTCTGTGTGTGGCTCTTTCAAGGTGGCTTTTGAGACAGTAGCAGGGATATAGGCCTGTGAAGTGCCAGCCGTGACAGGCTGCAAAATGCAAGTTATCCCGTTGCTGGGGTAAAGAGTACTTGAGGGTGTGCTTCCCCCTGTCAGTGCTGCCTGCCCCATGTCAGGAGCATCCGCAGCAGCTGCCCTCTATAGTCTTCCTCTGCTGGGCAGGAGGAGGACTTCCTTTACCTGTGCCAGACAAGCAAAAGAAAAGACTGACTTCAAAATGATCCTGGCTTTTTACTGTTCTTCTCTTGGCCATGGAGAAGAGCGAGAAGAGGATTCTGCAGGAGCTTACAGGGCTGGGCTGGGTCGTAAGAAGGTGCATTGTAGAGGATCTAGGGTATCTGCATTTTCATGGGAGGCTAGGAGAAGCTGGGTGTTGGGAAGGAGACCTTGGCTCTATTTTATATACAGGTTAAATAATAAGTAGTGTTGCTGGGATGGGTGATGCCTTGAGAACAGTTCCTTCTTGTAAGCGGTTGGGAAAGAGAGGTGTAATTCAGCAGTGCCTTCAGACATTCCTGATGGAATAGGCATTCTTCAGCTTTTCTGCATGCCTTCCCCAGAAAATCATTCTTTCGGGAGGTGAGAAGAGAGCTGTAATCTGGCCACCTTTGTGCACTGTGTTTCCATTGGAAAGGAGTGACTATTTCAGAAAGAATTCTTTATTTTCCTTTCATTCCGTAGGTTATTTTTTTGTATCACTTGTTTCCTCACCTCCTCATTCCCCTTCCTTACCCCTGTAATGAGGAAGCACGCTCTTTGTCAAAAGCGAGCACGTCGGTTTACCCAGCTTCCAGATCATTATTAAGAGAGAGAGGGAGAGAGATTTGGCGGCGTATTGGTGAGGAAGGGAACTGTGCCTGCTATATTTCACTGGGACTGGCGCGTGGAGTAGAAAAGCAGATGTGTGTGGACTGCCAGAGAAATCGCTGACTGATCCTCGTGCAGTCTGGGTTCGGGGAGCTGAGACAAGACAAGGCAAAGCAGGTATGACTGATAACCGTGCCAAAGCCTGAGCACCTGCCGTGCCTATTGCAGGCAGCGGGAGCCGGGGAGGGCTCAGCATCTGCCAGGATTGATGCACCGAGCATTTGCTGGGGTTTGCGTACTCCATTTGATTTCTTCCCTTTCACGCCGAACACGAGGAACAAGCAGAAGTTAACTGCTTGGGAGGAAGCTGGCTATGTCTTTTTTTGTGCTGCGTTTCACCTCTTTTGTTTTTTGGTTGGCTGCAAAACCCGAAGCCAAAAGATGATTGAAATGCCTCTACCGGGGAGGGGGGAGCCGAGCACACCGCACCCCATCTAGTGGCTCAGCCTCGAACTGCCGGCGAGAAGGAAATGCGGCAGGAGGAGGAGGAGGAGGAGGAGGAGGAGGAGGAGGGCTCCTGCAACTCCTGCCGTGGGCTTTCGGACTCCACAGCACCTACCTGGGTGATTCAGGGATGCTGAAGCAGCTGCAGGGTAGGCAGGCGTTAGCTGCCTGTCAGACCTGGGGTGGATCACCCCCAAGGGGCTTGCACCAGGCTTGAGAAGAGCGTTAGACAGACAGCAATACCAAGCCCTCCAGAGTTAGGAAGTACGAGAATTAAGCTGCTTCTGCAACCTTAATTTGGCCTCTGTTTGCATAAGCATTAAGATGCAATCTCTAATGATACCACACACTATTCTTTGTCACATGTCAGTGCACAGAAGGGACCGTGCTGAATTTCTGCTTGCAGTATGTCTTCTGTTGTTCAGCGAGTAGATCCTGTCTGTCACACATTACTGAAATCTTCTGAAGACAGAAGTTTTCCACAAGGTTCCCTTCACAGGCTTCACAACAACAGGGGACAACTGCTTTACTGGCATCCGTTGTGGTATTTTTGCACCATCCTCTTTGTGAGGAGCATAGGCTGTCATTGTTTCCGTTTTGCAGGTGAGGAACAGAAGTGCAGTGAGGTTAAAGTCAAAGGTATCCTTTATTTTGGGGTACCCATTTCAAGGCCCCTCAGACTGTGCTTTCCAGACTGCTTCTCGCACCTACTTCAGTTACAGCAGTGAACATGGGGCGCTGCTGCGTATCAGACACAGGGATCAGATCAGGCTCTCTGAAAATGAAGCACACGTAATTAGTGTTCTCAGAACAGGGGAAGTGGGTAGCTGTGGAAAAAATTAGCTTAAGAGACTTGTCTAGCACCACAGCAACATCATGCAGCAAAGGCAGGGACAGGATTCCATCCTCCACCTCAGGGCACAGCTGCCTTAACTGTGAGGAATCCCATCTGCTCCTGCAGCCCCCAGACTCTCCCTACACACCTTCCAGAGGTAGAGCAACCTCTCACAGTCAGATGTCTCGTTCACTGTTACCTGCTTTACTCATAGGGTGGCTTCATCCCCTGTGCAGGGGTTGTGGCTGTAAGGTAGGTGAAGCTGTTGCTGTTGTTTCAAGTTCCTTTCTACCCAAACCACATCTCATGGTCTTGTCTCCTCCTTCACGGCAGCCCTGGAACTTGTTTGACTTCTGGGTGAGCCTGCTCAGGGCATTAAACCAAAATGAAAATGTACTCGTTTTCTGGGTTATTTTTCCACCAGATTATTGCTTTGAAAGGGCTCACTGAGGGGTGCTGAGGACAGACTGTGGTAGCATGAAGAGGGGCCTGGATTGCACGGGCTGTGAGAGGAACAGGGCCACAGCAACACTGGGTTAGACCCATTTAAATGTTTTGGTATCGTGTGCAGAGGTGGTAGTTTCACAGTCACGAGAAGCTGATGCCAGCTGGTGCTGCTGCTGATACATCAGTCCTTCCCTTCTTCTCATGGCCTGGCTTTTCTGCTCATTCCCATTTGTGAGGCGAGGCAGGGAAGCTTAGTGGGGAACAGATCTGGGTTAAATTCAATGCGCCTTAAAAAAATAGTGTGGTTTCTCGCCTGTTTATTGCTTGGCTACATGTGTCCATCAGCCATCACAGGGAGTGATGGGACCTGGGACAAGAAAGGGCAGAAATGTTTCTTGCAGTGGCCACTTCTGCAGGCCAGGCCTCTGCTGTTCATGGGACTGAACCTTCAGTTCACGGACTGAACCTTCAGCAGTTGGGAAGTATCACAGGTACTGTGTTAAGGGCCATACCAACATAAACAGCGAGGTGCCAGAGGAGACGTGCACTGCAGTCTCTCGTAATGGCAGTCCATAAGTTCTGAATGCCCCACATCTCCTCAGCATACCTTTCAAGGTATGCTGAGAAACGGTGCGTCATGTAGGCTGGCTTTGTAGGTCTGCCATACACATCCCTGCCTTTTGAATTCAGGTGGTTGCTGGTGGCAGTGGAGGCTGTGTGTCCTGGGAACCAGGGGGTGTAAACAGCCCAAATTTCCACCCAGATGTGCTGACAGCAGAGTGTGAGGAGTGCAGGACTTGGGGCTGTGGATCAGTATGTGCTATTGTGCTTGCAGATTTTGCTCTCTCTTCCTCAAGTCCTGGTTCTTTCTGCCTTGCCCCCTCTGACCTGACCTGATCCAACTCATCTCTGTATGTTTGTTTCAGTTTCATTCCCGTATTGAATTCAGTCTCCACCAGAACCTGGTCCAAGCCACGGTTACTAGCACAGTGAGTCCCAGTTTTGTTCATAGAGTCCCTGTGTCTTGGTCCTCGCTTCCCTCCACCTACCTAACTGAAAATGATACTTTTGTGAACGCTACTGTTTGCAAAATTAACTTCTTCAACAAAAATATAAGCCAAACGAGGATACTTAGTTAAGTATATTTTAAGTATTTGGGATTGATCCCAACAACTTTAATTTACTCTAGTGTACGTGTCAAATCCTGCAGTCCCAGCATGGCCAGTGATTTAAATTAACCTGACCTTTTATCCTGTTTGTCAGCAGTCCATGACCACGCACTAGTGTGTGATTTGTGAATTATTTGTGATTCTGTGTGAACATGGTTTAGCCCATGAGTTTTGACACCACTTGATTTAAGTAGCAGCTGCTTGTGCTGTGATACTCAGCTTGGTATTCAGTTTTGAGAAACATAGTTTTGCTTCTGTTTTCTGACTGGATGCTTTCTAAATCCCCAAAAAGTTTTTGAGGAGAGAGAAAAAAATTTCTGATATGAGTGCTTATATAGAATGATTTTTTCTCATTGTTGTGATTAAGCATCACAACACATTTTTCATAACAGTTTTTCTGAAAATAGTGAGCAGTTGTGTTATTATAGAAAACAGAAGAAAATTAACATAAATTTAATCCAAATCTATTAATGGATATTTTTTTTTCAGATATACATTCTCATTTCATCTTCTGAGAGTATAGATTTACAAAGTGAGTGATCTGTGTCAATTTTACCTAGGTATGTGGTCTTGCTGCCCAGGTCATATTTCCTTCCCTGAATTTGAAAATGTTCTGTGGGCCTGCCATTTTTCCCTTCCTTGGGAGCCCACCTGTGAGGAGAAGTCTAGGAAAGCTGCATTGCTGCCTGGTTTCTGTTGGAGAAACCAGTCTTTGGTATTACCTAATTTACGTGGATTGATTCCTGTGTTTCCCTTTGTATTTGTCTACCTAGTGGTTAGTACATTTTAGAACGGGGTCTTATTGTCCATCCTGAACAAAACAAATACTATAAATTGTGTTTAATTCTGTCTGTCATGGAAAAAGTGTCAACAGTAGGACAGTCTTCTCCTGGTACTTGCAGTGATCACGGTGGTGGTGATGAGAACGTTAAGCTCTGCTAGGACATCTTCAAGTGCCTTTTTTGCGCAGGGTGCTGGTGGGGATGTGCAGAACGGGGGTACAGTCTGGGCTGCAGTCCTCACTCAGACAGCAACATTCCTACTTACGGGTGTGTATCAGGGCGTGGTGGGGCTGGTGGCTCCATGAGAACAGACGTCAACATGCATCCAGAGTCCATCCAGGAGATGAGGCCAAAGACAGGACTTGAGACGCGCTACAGCGTACCTACGTGGAGTCCCTCCAGGCCAGGTCTGGGTACCTAGGCTTGAGCTGAAATGGGGCTCCTGTGCCTGTGGGCGAGTGGTGTTGGCGGAGACTTCAGGCCAGTCAGGGCCGTTGGGTCCTGTTGGTGTCCTCAGCACCCTGGCAGTACGTTGTCAGTGGCCTGTCCATTAACAATTCACTCAGAGCCACCTTGGTGGTCACTGGCAGGGACTCCTGAGCTTCCTTTAGGCAGCTCAGGTACATTAACATAATGCTACATGGACATTTCTGCTTCTGCATGCTGTGCCTGGGCATGCTGGAAGTTAGGCATGTTAGAGTTTCAGACTCTTCTTCAGATACCTGTACAAGGTATATACCTTCTGGGAAATGAAACATTTTTTGAGCTTGTTTCCTGGTGGTAAGCATTGGGCAGAACCTTCTACCCTCTTCTGCTTTATATCTAGTGTTTTAGGTATGTGCTGGATGCTCTTATATACAAAATCTTTCGTTTGTGAATACTGAAGTATTTAAAAGGGAAAATCCTAAAATCCATAGCAGTGAAGGTTTCAATTTATCTGTTATGAGTGAACTTAAGTGTATTGAAACAGCTGTTTTAATATGGTGAAATATGGGCACATTCCTCCTCCATGTAGAGTTTTGGAAATGGAAAATCATGTTTTTCTTCTTCTCCTGGAATAACTTCAAGACTTAGTGGGGGAAAAGAAACTTTTGGTGGCTCTAAAATAATACATTGTTTTAGAGTGGAGAGCAGGATAGGAAGTACTGAGACCAGGAGAGAAAATAGTGAAAGATTCAACTTTTGGGGTAGTGGGGGCCAAGTAAGATCTTGCTGCATGTGACGAATTCTTTTAAAAACATGGGTCCCTGAGCAACACCAACAGAATCCAGCCAGGAAAATGGAAGGAGTGGTTGTGGTTGTCCTGAGCTTGGAAGGTTACCTTCAGAGAAGACCAGGAAAATGCATGCATCTCAAGGTCAGGTAGAAATTGAGCCACAAATGGACGCAACTGGTCACAAGCAGTTGGGTGTTAACAAACCCCTCCTGGTCGGGGTCTTCTGTCCTGTGGCACTGTTAGAAAAGGGAATGCATGTCCTTGTGTTGACATCTTGGAGGATCTGAAAGCCTCCAGTGGGACAAAACAGTATTTCTTTCTGGAGCTTTCTGGCAACTCTGCTGTGATTTTCTCCCATCGGGGACTACTCATCACTTCCTCCATGAGGAGATTTTGTTGTGCGAAATGTCACACATGAATGTTTCATCATGCGACTGTTAGATGTGATGAGATGTCATTCCCCAGTAATATATGTTGGGTTCTACTTTAGAGATCATAAATCCAGGCCTGAGTAGGTACACAGCACATTCTACTGGGGAGCAACCATCATTGAGGTAACAGTGCATAACTCACGATGGTGGACAGTAAGTGTCTCCTGATAAATGGTCTGTGGGAGTCAGTGGGGCATCTGGGTGGCTGGGGGCAGCCTTCAGCAGGTTGTCAGGTAAGTAGGGGGTAACAGAACAAGATGAATTATCGCTTTGAACCTTCCCACAAGATCGTGCATTACATCCCCCTGCTCCGCGTCATGCCAAGACATTTGGTGTATTGTTACATGTGCTTCTCAGTTGCTATATGGGCCGTTCAGCCGCACACAGTCATTTCCATAGGGAAAGTGGCAGGGGGAGCACAGCAGGGTGTGCGTCACTTTGCTATACACTGCATGGGGAGGATTGTGCCAGGATTTTGGTAAAAGAACATCACCTTTTAAGGTGAGAGTGCAGTATTTTCCTACTTTATTTAGACACTGTTGATCTGAGTAGGCAGCTTTATTTTATTGTTCAAATGAAATCCAAATAGGTGCTTGCAGCTTTGAAAATATATGGGTAAAATTTGTTCTTGCAAGCAGCCAAATGTATGTGTTGCCTGAAAACCAATAGAACGATCTGCCATAAGGGTGAATTTCACCCATAGAAGCAGGCAGGTCTGTACTCAGAACTTGCATCCAAGTAACTTCAAAACAATTTAATTCAGGGGGGAGCTGAGCATGCCAGATATTCCTGATGTTGTTTGCCTGATGTGGTGTGTCAGCATGAGTTTAAGTGTCTTATGTTAGATGCTCACATATGAAAAATGTAGCCCATTAAAACAATTAAACTGATGATCCTGCTGAAAAAGCCTGGCTGGTGTTATTCCAGAGAATGTATCAAAAGAGTAACTCCTGACATTTGAATTAAAAAAAATAATATTTTCATTAATAAGGAATATCTTCATAATGTGAAATGTCTTCATTAATTTGAAATAATTTTATGAAATGTCATTCACTGTGTTACGAATGATTCCAAGGACTTTCATCTCACCTCTTTCTTGGTGCTTATGTTATCTTGACTAGAGGATACGTTTGGGGTGGCATTTTGCTTTTGCTTACCTGCAGCCTCAGGTGAAGTAGTGACTGTGTCCTAGATGAACTCAGATATCCTGTGCCCATCCTACCTGTGATGGATTGAATGGAGTTGCCACAAAACTGGCAGGGGGATGAAGAGGTTGTGAAGTTTCTGGCTGAGCTGATGGAGTTCTCTGTGGTGCAGCTGGACCAGAGCTATAACAATTATTTGCTCTCAAAGGTGACTTTGAGGCACAGTGCTTTATCTTAGGATTTTCTGCTTATGGTGACTGCTGTTGGATTGTTCCAGGCTTCCTCCACTGAGCTGAGCTCAGACTCAAGATTGGCATTGGTGTGTTGCTAGAAAAAGTACTACACATGTATTTGCTTGAATTTGAGGTTGACAGGGTACAGTTTGGCCTCAGGAATGTTAATAGAGGTATTTGCCATCTCCTGTTGATGTCTCCTTTTTTAACTTTGTTTCATTACCTTTTGAGCAGAAAATACCAGTGGGTGAAAACCTGATGCCTTTGAAGTCAATGGCAAAACTCCCACCATGTTCACTGAGGCTAGAATTCCGTACTTAAACTGTGGTCAGTCTTTCCCCACGGTTATTAAATAACAAACAATCTAAGTGAACAATTCACAGAGGAATCCTAGTGTTTATTTATATAACCTCCTGGGTGAGAAATAACAAGTAGCGTTCAGTAATAAATGCATAGCCTTCCTGAACATGATGTATGAACCAAAGAAAGGTGAATAGTATCTGATACTCAAGAAATAATTGGACCAGCTGTGGTCTGCCCAGCCTTTTGCAGAGGGGGCTGGGAAAGAAATTAGTATTGTATCTCTGCCATGAGCAAAATCAGAGTCCCCTAAAGTGAGTTTGTAGGTGCTTTCTGTATGGAAAGAGACATCTTCTCATATTACTCTGCCCTCTGGAGAGCTCTGGAAATAACCAGTTTTCAAGTAGCAGCAGTTGAATATTATGTAGCCAACAGGTTAGGCTGTTAATATTGTGGAAGGTCGTTATTGACTCCATATGTCCTCTGATAATGACGTCCTGGTTCTGGAAACACACTCTTCTCTTGCGTCATCTGCACAGGTCATTAGAGATGATAAGCTTGACTTCTTGGTGTGTACTGAGTTTTGATGGGGCTATGCTCAAGCTGTGCAGTAGCTGAGGAAGAGATTTCTTGGCTTTCCTCACAGTACCTCCTGTATCCCAAGCAGCTGAACGGTTCAGGGCAGTGAAAAATCTATGAGGGTTTTACATGGTTTTTTTAAATTTTGAATAGAAGAATCAAATGCCGTTTGTGAAAGGAGTTTTTAGCAGAGCAGGGGAATGGCTATGGGCTGTATCAGCTTTCAGATCTCCTGGGACCAGAACTCATCCCTCCTCCTGTCCTGAGAAATTCCATTCCTGTTCCTCTTTCTTTCCTGCTAGTTACTGTTGAAGTGGCGATAGACAGGGGAAGGTGTAAGAAGAATGAGGAAATGATGACCCCTTGATTAATGTATGGAGAACAACCAGATGCTGTTTCCTAAATGCACAGTTGTTGGCAGAAACTAAGCAAAATAAACAGCACACGTTAATGTGTTAGGTGAGTGAGGTGTGTCGCTGTCACCCCCATACAAAAGTTAGAGGTGCCTTTGGAGTATCATTGCATCTAGCTGACCTCATAGGTGTTATGGTTGTGAGTGTTTGGTTTCATGAGCATTTGGCTATAAGCCATAGGCTCTGTTTTTGCAAGTAGGTCCCAGAACATTATCAGGTGCCTTTCAGCAAGTAAGGTTTGGCATATGAGAGGAGTTTTTGCCTGCAGCAGGTATGGTGGTGTGCAGAGTGCTGCTGTGTCTTCCACCCGCGTCTGCATCTGAAGAATGTCCATGAGTGTCACCTCCTGCACAATGTCACTGATTTTGTGTAGTGAAGTATTTCGTAGCAAACACCGCTGCAGTCTTGGACTCCGCTGCTTTCCAGATCATTCTCAAGAATAAATCACCCATTCAGTTTTCACCTAGAAAGCTCTGCATGTTACGTATCTGTACCTGAGAAATTGCCTCCCACCTTACTGAGGGTCTGCTGCCAATCATGCATAAATGGCATGGGAAGGGGGCTGGTGGGGTGGTTGCCTTCTGTAGGGCTGCTTGGATTCGTTTGTGCTCTTGGTCCAGGGAAGCACAGGTTTGTTAACTGCGGGCCTCCCGAGCTTTGCGAAGTGTGTGTGAGGGGCAGGGGCCCAGAAGAGGTGGTTTCTGCCCACTCCAGCTAATCTATTTATATGTCTGTCTCACGTAATTCTCTGGCACCTATCACCTTGGTAGCTAAGCGTGTTTCTCAGATGACCATGGCTGTTTTTCATCTTCTCTTTTTAATAATCTTTTCTCCTTCCTTTTAAATTGATCTTTAATAAAGTTGAGAATTCTTGCACAGGGTTTTATAAACATGTGTTATTAAATTTTAAATCTGTTTTGAAAGTGCCTCTATCCTACTCCCTCCTAGTAAAGTGACCTTTTTAAATGGAGGGAAGTGGGTTTAGATGACAGTCATGATAAATGCGGTCATGTTCACTCAATAAAATAAGGCCCAGTGCATTTGAGGATAAATCAGTGAAATGTACAGCCCCACCTGTCTGTCTCCATCATTCATTTCCACTGTCACTTTCACAGTGGCTGATGGATCACAGTTGCTGTAAAATTAGACAGCCTTTAATCTCATTTCATCCTGATTAGCTTCTCCTTACCCTTTCCCTCTAACTCACTGACTGACACGCTAAAAACTCACACCGGGCTGTGTTTGAGCGTGGCGTACAAACTTCTCTTCAAATACCCTTTTTGCGGGGCAGGCATGTGTTCCACTGAGTTGAAATCGAAAAAGAGAAGATGGGATTTTCACATTATTAAAGCAAAACAGCAGACAAAGGCTCGTATAAAATTAATGGAAGCAGCAGCCTGGCCAGACTGTGTGATGGGCCAAATTCTTCCTGTTACACCCTGACAGGCCCAGTGAGTTTGAGAAGATTGTTCCTACTAGAGGCTAAATTTAGCATGCTCGTTGCCGTGTAATTTTGACTGTATCTACGAAAAGTTAGGTCCTATATAGTTGTGTGTTTGAAAGGAATTACAGTTCACATCATGTTTTCTGATGCTTTTAAGGGGCATTTTATGGTGGTAAAAAAACCAAAACCTGTTCATTCCTGTTGTTTTGATCTCTGTGTATAACTCATGATTCTGAGGGACCCTAAAAACAGTCGGCAAGATTGACTGTGATGCTGGCTGTTTCACAATTTTGATGCCAAAAGTCCCTTCTTACTAGATGTCCACAGTGTTGCTGCACCCTCCCTGTTTTGTCCAGCCCCCTCCAGCCCCCTGGGCAGATTCATGAGACCAAGAACAGAGTTTTCCCCAAAGCTCTGTGAGAAACAAAGATTATAGTAATGGTTTGCAGTGTTTTATCGCAATCACCTTTCCTTCTTAAGCCCCAAACCCAGCCTCCTTTCCAAGGCAAGCTTCCCTTTAGCTTTCCTGTGGGTTACTGGTGGTAGTTTGGGTCATTTGGGCCCAGTCCCATATCAGTGGGAATGTTGCCATCAAGTTAAGTAGGAGCCAGGATTAAGGCCTTAGTTTTCAAGGTTTAATTACCATCATAAGTGTGGTAGTCTTATTGCATAGTTTATATGCATAGGAACAGCAGAAAAGCTTAAAATATAATTTCTTCCTCTACTGGCCCTGTTTGTGTCAATATGGAGGATAAATAAACAACAGCCTTTGCAAAAATAGAAACAATGTGAAAAATAAGCATGTGTGCTGTCTGCAGCCATTTGTTTTGGTAAACACTAGATCTCCTCCGACTGACCAACAGAAGAGCCTGGTTGAGGGTACAACCACTGGCTTGGACCTAATATGGAACCCTAACACAGAGCATTGGATTAGGTAAGGATTGAAGCCCCTCCAGAATGATCCTGAGGAGTTTCTTCTTGAGAGGAGGGGTCCCAAAAAGCATCTAAGAAAATTTCCCATGGGAGATCCAAATTCATTATGTAGTACAAGCATCCACAAAATCAAGGAAGGTGCTGGCATTATGAGAAAGAAGATTTTAAAATAGGAAAATGTCTTGAGCTTAAAGAATGAGATAAATATGATATGGGGGCTAAGAAGATAACAAAAATCTTTTTCATTATCTCATCCCAGTGTAGGAATATCTAGGTAGTATAAAATCTTATGCAGTGCCTGGTATAGGATTACTTCTCAGTTATCTAAAGTATACTAGTAGCAAATAACTTTAATTAATGAACTTTCACTGTACTTGGCTGCTCAATTTAAGAACTGCTTCACTCTACATGACTTGTAAGACCACAGACTATGGAAATGATATTCAACCTTTACTAGAAACTAAAAACGTACCTTACTTATTCATCATTGCCTTGGCAAAAACTTTAGTGAGAAGCTTAAATGAGCCCACTTGATCTTTAAGAAAATGTGTCCTAAATAACAAAGCTGTGCATATTTCTTCTTATTATTATTTGCATATGCTATACTGCACAACTGCATTCTGAGAAAAATAAAAGATAATAAAACAAATGAAATGAGAGATATATCACCCAAAATAATCCAAGTGTGAGATAGGCTGCTTTTTTTTTTTTTTTTTTTTTTTGGCATTGGCAAAAGAGCACAAAGTAAGAGCTGGCCCTGAGTCATATTGATTTCCCACTGCACTGGTTTCCTAAGTGCTCTGTTGATCCGTGTCAAGCAATAAGTTCCCTGCCTGTACATGCACATCACCTCCCCATTTGTCCTCACCTAGATTTAAGGTGCCCATATGATGAGCTGAACAAGGACATCATTTTTCCTACTGGTGTCATTGGGCCAAAACTACTCTATGTGGTACGATAACTAATGCTATGTAAGTTAACATTTACCTATCACAATAGTGCTGTATGGCACACTGCAATAATATAGGCATGTTATGTATATATAAGTCCTTATTTTTGTGTCTTAGCATTTGCAGTGGAAAAGGTAAATTTAAAAAATAGATTATTGCAACTGTAGTTGGTCCATAGTAATTGCGACGCCTCCAAAAAAAAAGGGATATTGCAAACCTAATGCCACAGTTTTGATCTTTGTTAACAAAGGGCTTCCTGATTAGATGAATAGAAAATGTGTGATTGTGCTGCTAATGACATTGTACAGGAAATTAAGCGTATACATTTGGAAAAGGCATTAAATCAGCAGGACCTTAATTTAAAAACTTAAAACTGTATGGAAATGCAGCTTGTTCATTGCTGTGTAATAGAAAGCTACTGAACATACTGACTCTTCTTGTGGAAACATTACCAGCAGAACAAAGCTGGGCTGAGGTTTTTTTAATGTTTCCTAGCATACCAGGATTCTTAGCATCTGCTTATTTTCAGGGAAATATCAGGCAACTTCCCCTTTTTACAAGTTGGTTTTAGAGCAGCATATATGGCACTTGGGCTGGGGGGGAGGGGGCGCTGAAGGTCCAGAGAGAATTCCAGCTTTTTTCCTTCATAATTTGCAAGATTGAATAGTGTAAGATTACTGATTAGTGGCTTTTTCTGCTGCTAAGTCAGTGGACATACATGCTTGGGGTGATGCATTCCCCTATTATTTTATACAGATGTAATCTCAATGTTGTATTTTGTACCTTTGGAAGTATTTGATGGAATCAGTGCTCTGAGCTGACAAAGAATTCTTGCTTTACTTACAGTTATGCCATATAACAGTGCCCATCACTGTGTCGTGGAAGTGGAAAACTTCTTGTTTGTGCTGGGAGGAGAAGACCAATGGAACCCTAATGGTATGTATAGACTATTAAGAGACACAAGCAGCATCTGCCTTCCTGTGTCTGTGTCCATCCATCAGGTCAGCTGATGTAGTCATTAGCTAGGGATTTTGAGGACCCTCAGCCTAATTGTTGAAGCTAGCAAAGGCTACTTTTAGATATTGGTGTAATAAATATCTGGTACTTTAGCATTAGCACTTCCGTCATTCATCAGCTCCCACATCCCTTGAGAAATGCCACAGGCAGCAGAAAAGACTCTTTCAAGTGCATGCACCAGGCAGCAGCTGTTAAGAATTTTAACCTTCATTTCCAGTCTCCTTCCAGTCATAATATAATAATGCAATTGCAGTAGATGAATGCTTCTTTTCTATTGTCAAACAAGATACTCGCAGCTAAAGTTGTTAATGTTTTAATTATCTAGTCTCTGAGATTCTTAAACTGGTCCTTTTTTTAGTCTTGTGCAAGAGCTTCTCATACAGATTATCTGCTGCTACCTTCTTTGATTTGATTACTTCATAAATTTACCGCAAAGAGAAATTAAACAATTTAACAGGCTTCTGAGCAAAGCAAAAGGAGAATACCATGCCTTGCAAAATTCACAAAATTGTCAAGACATTGTTAAAAAGCTTGCACACAAAGAAAGAGTTGTAGTTGTAGCAGTCTGTGTAACAGAGATAATTATGACTGAGAAACCATAAAACAGCTTGCAGGTACACATTTTTACTTTAAAACACCAGAGGATCCAGCTGAAATTACATATACTGCATATATTTTATTGTGAATGCCCCATTTCAGCATCTGCACTAAACCAAATTATAGAAAATTGTTACATCTGTTCACTTCCTAAAACCTGAGACAAACAATCCAGTCCACCCTATAAGCATATTTCCGGTGTACTTAAAAATATCACTAAATGTCTTGGGGGAAGAGCCCCTTACTTCTGTTGTTGAATCTCCTTTATATTAAACAGGAGGTAGTGTGGTGTCATTATTGACTATTATTATTAGGACCATCAGCCACATCTAACAACGGAGGGCCCCTTGTGCTTGGTGGTAGGCATATGTATAATAAGAGGCAGACTTTGTTTTAGACAGTTTGTAGTTAAATGGACATGTCACATGAAGGATAAAAGAAGTATGATTACCCATAACGTAGAGATGTGGAAACTGGGTCTCAAGGTGAGACGTTACCTCATGCAGAGATGTTAGAAGGGGCACATACACTGCATATGCAACAGGAGTTGAGCACAACTATATGTCAGGTGGATGGTGCCTAGGTCTGAGGTCACCTAGATCAACTCCTGAGCTGAAGATGTTGCTGAAGACATCTGACATCTTCCTTGTTATGTGCATACTAGGGTGGCAATTTTTCTGTAGAGAAGATAGTAGGAATAAAAGAGGTAGGAGCATTGCTGATACTGATCTCTTTACAAATTTACTGCGAGAGAAATGGATCTTACTTGTCACAAAAAGCAGACCTGAAATCATAAACTACACCCAGTGCTATTCCTGGGCTAGTTCTTTCTTGGAACTGATCTCTAAATGTGCAGCTACATGAGAGCTGCTCACATGTACCTGCTTGAATTTATGTAAAGGCCGTTGTCTGCTGTTCTCATAGACAGGAGGGGCTTCAGACAGACCTAGCTGGGACTGTCTTGCCAGAGAATTACAAGGCTTTTGATTTGAGTGAGAATGTGCCAGGTGTTTTTCCAGTGGAAAGAATTACCCTTGAGATGGGGGCCATGGAAGGAGCACGACACATTTCTTTAGCCATCAGACTGGCGGATTCTTGAGAAGCTGGGTGGACCCTGAGGGGCGCCCATGCGCCCTCCATGCTGCCCCTGTGACTTCCTAACAACTTAGGGTGCACGGGACACATTTTTTCTCACTTCTTTACATCCTTCTGTAGCTATGCCTTTCCAGTCACAAGGGATCCCTGCATGAGTAAATGCTGATGAGAGCAGGTTGAAGAACACAGGCATGGATTTAAGACCAGCCTTCTTAACCTTCAGAGCCCTTCACCTGTCAGCATGGCTGCAGAGACATTCCTGTAGAGAGCAGAGAGCAGCATCTGCCTCCTTTTGTCCCATCGTCCTGATTTGCAAATCCTGATTTCTGATCACTTGTCACAGTTCCTATGTTCTGACAGGTGTTTCCTAACATGTAACCTGACTGATGAACAAGGCAAAATAATAAACTATTCTCCTTCAAACTGGAGTCCAAAATTAAACTGGAGTCAAACCAGTTACACCAGGCAGCTTAAGCAGGTCATCAGGTCCTTTTTCTGCCATCACAGGCATCATGTTTTCCCATTTTGTAAATTTTCTAAGCTACATTCAAAAAGCAGTTGGAATTTTAGCCCCCACTACTCCTGTTGGAAAGCTGTTACAGAATCCGATGGCTCCAAATGACTAGAAACCTTATGCTAATTTCCAGTAAAATGTATTCTTTGACTGTCTAAATCACCTTGTTCTCATGCCAAAGTTGGCCTTTAGCTTAATAGTTTTTCCCCTGGAGATTTGTTCTTCTGATGTATTACAGGCAGTGCTCCTATCCCCTTTCAGCTTTTGTTTTCCCAGGTGCAACAAGCCAAGTTCTTTGTTTCCTGCCATAAGGTAAACTTTCTGTTCCTCCTGTCTCCATAGTAGCTCTTCTTTGTGCCTGTTCTGGTGTGATTTCATCTCCCTTCCTGTGAAGTGACCAGATTTGTATCCTGTTTTCCCACTCTAGGCTCACTAAACCCTTCTCTTTCTACCATGCACTATAAAAGCCTCCACATAACATGGTATTTGTGCTGAATATGTGTATGACACATGTTCTGTTAAGAAGCTAAGGTCCCCTAATGAAAGGTTTGTATGACAAAAATTAAAAAGTTGTTATATGACCACTGAAATGCCTAGCAACTGAAAGATGTAGTGAATATGGCAGCATTAAAACCTCCTACATTGTTTTGAAATCCTGCTTTTTGGAATAGAAATAGGTTAATAAATGTCTTAAACAGTGAGATGTAGGGCCAGTTAGATGCCTGCTGTTACTGTTTTACTGTTTATTGAATCTATAGCTCTCACTGCCTCTTTTTCTAAATTGTATAGACTAAAGGAATTCAGAAAAGGGACCAAAAGCAAAGCCTCGCTTCACTAAACCCAGCAGTAAAATGACCAGTTGCCCTTAGTGTATGGGGATCTCACCCTATGTCTTGAGATGTGTTTGCGTGGTGCTCAGCATAAAGGGCTTTGGTCCTCATTAGGCACCACGCTGGATTTGAAGGGAAATGCTGCATTATTCATCAGTCTTCTGCTTTACCCTCCTCATATAGAACACACTTGCAACACAGCGAGCGAATGAGTTTGCTTCCAGACAGAGTGGTCAACATGGTTTCTTTCTCTGTTTTCTTGTAGAACATGATCTTAAATTATTAGAAATATAAATTGTAGCTGTATCATTATTCTTCTTTACGATCTTGATAGTCTGTTTACACATGCTGAAGTAAGTGTGGAATGAAACAAGCAAAGCGAGCCAATCCTACAGAGGCTTGTCTGATGCAAAAATTTTCACCTTGTAGAATACCCAGTGACCATTTATAGAACTGTGACATATGCAGTTGGGTTATTCTGCTGGCCTGTGAAGCCTCTAATTCAATTTTTTAGTCACACATACATAAACAAAGGTTTCTGTTTCCGAGATCCTCATCTGTTAGAGTCTCAGGTGTTACAGGAAATTGCCATACACTCTCTTGCTTCAGTTTTCTTGCTTTGATGTCAATCTGCATGGAAAATAAGGTGAAATCTTAATATCGTGAAGACATGAATACAGTTCTTGGGCTTGACAGCAGGGATAAGCTAGTTAGCTGGTGTATGTTGCTCATGTTTCATATTTTAGCTAACACACTTGGAATAAAACTCCAAGAGTGTATTCGCCCTTCGATGCACATGTGTAGTTTCTTCTAACTTACACTGAAAGTACATGGTAGAATAAACCATCTAGTGCAAACACTGCATACCCCATGCTGATGGCTTATGCAGCTCCGGGTTATTTGCACAATGTTTTTTTACAGTGTTCCACATAGAGATGATGTGAGGAGAAAGAAAAGCACATGTTCTCCCTTTGATTTTTTTTACCTGACACAAAATACTATACTTACAAAAAATACTGTGGGGATGCCCTCTTTTGGGCAGTAATTGTGTTTAGTGCTGTGATTTATGGTGGCTGTGAAAGTACCACAGCATCTATAAGTAAATTTAAATACACATTTTCAAGATCTTATTACAGAGAGAAAGAATAATCTCTATCTGCTTTTACTGCTAGCAATTGCTAATTCAAACCTTGCAGTGCCCCATTTGTTGAATTATTACTGTACACATAGTGTAATCATACATTGTTGTAAAAGGGGGAACCCTTCATAAAAGCTGTCAACTTGCAAAGTGTATGTAATATATATTACAATCATGATGTTAAATACATGAAACAAACAGCTGAGTGTCAAAATAATCTATCTTTACAGGGAAACACAGCACAAACTTTGTTAGCCGATACGATCCCAGGTTTAACAGCTGGATACAACTTCCACCCATGCAAGAGAGGTAAAACCTGCTACATGTTTTTCAATATATGTTTTATCATCCTAGGAACAGCTGAAGTTTGGCTTAGTTCTGGGAGTAAGGAGGCCTACAGAAGCATTGAAAATGCTGAGATAAAACTGCAGCATGCAGTTGTGTCCCATTTGTCTCCTAATTTTTTTGAACTTTCCAAATTCATAACTCCAGATGCCAAATCCTGCAGTGCTAACTCATGCAAAATAACCATGGACTTCGTGCAATTACTGGTTGCCTGGGTACTGTCTGAAGGATTTTTGTGAAGCCTCCATAGTGTCCTGTCACATTCCCTGACTGAAGTGTCATGATGAGTTTGCAGTAAACAAGCAGTAATTATAGTCAGATATCTTACAGGGAACGGAAACCTTCACACATTGAATCCATCCCGTTTCACCACGCCAGCCAGGAAGAGGTCTCCAGAATGTCTCCCCTTGTCAGAGGACTCTTAATCCTAGCTGGTCTTTGAGTGAAGTTGCTGCCAGCTAATGCATATTAGAGTAGCACACGCTTTAATCTTACTGTGTAAGAAAGAGCAGAGGTACCTGTGGACTTGAGCAGTGACCCATAAAAACAGTGTAAACTTCACCCTGGATCCCAAATCCTACCCTGGCAGGGACAGTGTCCCCCAAAGCTAAACTGAATGATGCATGTTTCATATGAAGAATCTCAAAGGCAGAAGATCCAAAGTTACAGTGGTTTATGAAAAAATATTCCATGTCCATCCTTCAGTTCAACACCTGTCTTCTCATGGGTCCAGCGTAGAAGAGATCGCACAGCATCTTCGTAAGACACTTTCCTTATTCCATGTGCTGTCAGTATCATAGCTCTTTTTCCACTGGTTGTCCACAACGTTCAGGTGTCTGGCAGTCATAAATATATTGAACTCAGTGCAAATTTGTGATTCAAGGTGCATATTACAAGATGCATGGAAATATGGCTGTCTTTTCAAATTTCCAGAGGTACATTATCTGTCTGTAGAGTCTTTGAAGGGTCTTTGTTCAGAATTCAGTTCGATTGACCTAAGTCCATACTCAGCCCCACGTGCAATGCTTGTAACCCAAAAATACTGCATTGTACCAGTGCATGAAAAAGCACAAGTGGAACAGATCTGAGCAGGTTCCCTGTTGGAGCTGAGTGAACTGATAAAATTAGCCATAAAAAAGAGCATCATAGTTCATTATAGTCTCTGGCTTTATTAATAACTTCATCCTTTACTTTAAAAATGCTTTACTAGAGTTCCTTTTTTCTTTTTTAGTTGTTAATAGAACTAGTCCATCAGCAGGCTTTAGCTAAAGAGGTGGCCCTGGTTTGGCAGCCCCCAGCCTTATCCCTCACCTCTGCCAGCACTGTGGGATAACCCCACAGCTGAGTTTTTACCTTAAAACAGAGGGATGCCTCCCCCTCTGGTTCAGCATCCTGGGCTGAGTCACCGTCAGCTCAGGTGTTGGGGCAGGCAAGCCAGGAGGTGCGCGTGAGATTGTGCAGGTCATCCTCAGTGAACCGGGAGGCTGACTAGTGTCTGTATGGAGCCTGAAGCTCTTCTGTGGAGCCTAATCTGTGTCCTAATTAGGCCCTCTGAGTATCTGCAAGCAAAACTCCCGAGGGGCACATGCGGCTGGCTGAACGGTTGGGTTTATTCGGCTGACAAAGCTCAGAAGGCAGAAGTAGGTAGCTGAAGGCTGAGGAGAGCAGGCAGCAGGACTTTGGCCACCTCCACAGTGGCAGTTGCGTTTTGCTTAGAAAATCAGTTTATAATCGCAGGTGCGGAATGTGACTTGCCTTGTATTCCGGTGGAAGCTGCCGCCTTCAGCCAGGAGTCAGAAACTCTGCTGCCCATTGCGATTGCTTAGCAGCTGCATGGTGATAAACTGTAATGTATTAGCATCTCAGCTCCTTACAGTGTTGTTTAAATGTAGTGGTCCACTCATACATAGTTCCTTCTGCAAGGGGCCTGATGACATTAATTGTCATCTCTTTTGTTCAGGATATGTAACTCACAGGCTTGCCCATTATTTTCCTTTAAAGGCTCCTAAGCATTGGGGCTATTGCTGGAAAACAGGGATATTCAAATCACTTTCTAAAATGTTTGGAGGTAGAATCTGGCCCAGTTTTTGGAAGATCATACAAGATAGAGCTTTTATGCACTTTCCTTCCCCAGCTCCTTTAGTGAGATAACGTTCCCATTAAAGTCAACAGGCTATTTTCCACCCCCCCCCACCCCCCCCCAGGAGTACAGGGTCATGCCCTGTCTCTGCTGGCATAATGCAGGCACCATTGACAAGACAGACTGTTTAATGGGTTTTTCTGAGTCATAATGGTCCATCGAGTCAAAACGTACTTAGGATTTTTAGTCTGAGAATAATTGGCTGGATAGACTATAATAGCTCCTTTGAAATGACTGCCAGGTAAATGTGGGTCTCATTCACAGGCAGCATATTCTCAAGCTGAAAATCTGTATGAAATATTTGTTGAGTAAACTTTTATCTCGTATGCTAAAATCCATATCTAATTGATTTTACTGTATGAGTTACAAAGAAAAGTCTAATCCCATTATGAATTCAGAGCCATCAGTGTGTTTTCTTTAAATCCAAAGCTTTGGTTTCTTTTCATTTGAAACATCTCAAAAATACATGCTTTTGAAAAGTATGTACTATTTTCAGACGTGCGTTGTTTAGAGAAGCAGCAAATGACTCATAAGCTTTTGAAATACACATCTGCCTGCTGATGCAGTAACAACGGGATGCTTTTTGGAGAGCAGTTCAGTTAGACTAACATGCTTACTGAAGGAGCGGTCTTTGTAGCAGACGTGTCTGAATTTGTGGCATGAGCCCCAGCTGGACACCTCAGTCAGTACTGTTGCATCTTCCCATCTGAGCCCAGAGCTGTACAGGGTGTGTGGAACATAACATTTAAAACATCTTATTTCATCTTACATTCCAAGTTAAAAGTTTTTGTTTAAAGACCAGCAAAAAACATGGCATAGTACCAGGCCTGAAGAAGCACAAGTGGAAGTAAGCAGGTCAGCATCCTCACTGAGGCCAAGTGAACTGAGAAAGGAAGCCACAGAAAAAGAGAGAAAGCAATTTCACATTTTATTTTAGTCTTTGACTTCAATAATAGTAATGTTAGCCCTTATTAAGATGGTCTTAGTTTTTAAAAAGCAAAGCATATACACTCTAGAAGTGTCTCTGAAATCAGGTCCAGATATTGTGATGATCAGTAATAGCACTGATAGTTTTAAACCCGAGACTGGTAGTTGTATTTCTTGATTCAGGACATAAAGTCATGGTCTGTGGAAATCAGAAAAAAAATTTTCCCCTTTGTGTGTGTATACTTACATAGAAGAAGTTAGTTGTATTGATTATTGAGTGAAGGAGCGTGAAAGACAAGCATTTCAAAGCCCAGTGAATGTCAAGTACTTGCAAGTCCTGAAGAAAACCACAAAATAATTCTTACTGTCCATGTTCAGATCCTGAAGTGCATTCCAGTTATCTGATTAGAATGGATAGTGTCTTCCCAGTTTTGTGGGGAAAGTTGTCATGCAAAGATTGCTGTATTATATTTTAATCTGAATCATATTTTACAGCAGTTTAAAAAGTCATCATTTAACAGCATGCCCCTTGCACACTGTATCACTGAAAAGTAAAAAAAAAAACCAAAACAAAAAGCTTAAAATATTTGGGACAGAAGCTACGGAGTGAATATCACATCCAGGCAGAAGAGTGAAGCGTGCGACACTTTCATTTTTGCTCCTTATAGTGACACTGTGTGGATGAAACCAGGAGTACACGTACAGAATAATGTCAGTGAAATCCTAGTTAAGAGAATAATGCCTGCAAGTTGTACCTACCTCTGTTTATTAAACCTGAACTAAAAAAACACGCTGAAAGCAGTTCATTAACGGGTTTGTCAGAGGAGGTGTGTGAGGACAGGCGAGCAGATGCATGAGCAGCCTAAGCATTGATGACAGACACTCTGTGTATTTGAGCCTTGCAGCTGCCGGACACAAGGGAGTTGGAGAACATGTGCCTGCCCATGCAGGCTCTCTGATGTCTAGTAGAATGTGACCTCTGCAGCCTTTCCCACTTTCGGGGCCACTATGGGCTGTCTTCACCTCTGGCCTGTCACATACTCTGGGGAAGCATATAGGCACTTGATGGTCTGTAACACCTATACCCTCTGTCAGATTAGAGTGAAATCAGCCAGCAGGTTTTTGTTGAGGAGACAACATTCAGGCAGACATGGCTACATGTACAGTGTAATCAAATAAGCTTTTTTTCTGTAGAAAATCAGTCTAAAAACATAGATGCACAATTTGCTGCCCGACCATGCAGAGCAATATATGCCATCAGCTGCTATCTGCCCATTGACAGATAAATTAAATGGTCTTATTTAATTCGTCAGTTGAGCTGAAGGCACTTAGCAATATTCCTGTCCTCCTATTTGTATCTTTTTTTTCAGTAGCCTTTTCTCTGTGGTGGTGGTCCCACTCAACAAGGGGTGCTGTCCTGCACTGTCCAAGTTGCCCACGTTCTGGCAAGGTGAAAGCAAAGAGGTAGACAGGAGGTGCTCGGTGACCCTGGCTGGTGAGGAGCCCTATTAAGTGTGCACCAGATCCAAAAAGTGGTGCCAGAAACCCGCAGCGCTGCATCACATCTGCTCCCTGAATGGCCTAACAGCCCTGCTGTTTTCTTAGCTGTATCTTCATGTCTGCCTGACCTCTCCTCCAACCTAAAAACCACCAGCCAGTCTCAGCATCATTTAACAAAGAGGGAAATTTCTCCAAAATGTTCCAGCATATACAAATTTTGTGAAAACAGGCAGCTGGGTAAGGGAGAGAGATCTTATTCGTGCCTTTGCTGAAGGAAATGCTCCTGAACATGTGCCTGGCTAGATAGCAGGTTAGAGGCATGGCACACTGGGCTTTGCTAGCTCACCTGGTCATGGGATGGCTATAGGGAGGCCTGGGGAGGAGCTGGGACGTACCAGAGCTGTTCATTGCAGGATGTTGCGCTCTGTACGTGGACCACCACCATCCTGAATGTTTGCAGCAGTCTGCAGGATCAAGCCCTTGATGATGCAGGTGACTATCAGGCCCCCAAGATGTACCGTGATTCAGCAGTGTAATCTGCAGCCACTCCCAAATTCAGATTCGAGTGCCTGAGCAGGAACCGGAGCACATTGTGTCAGCCACGGAGCAGGGTTTGGCAAGCTGCAGCCGCGCTCCAGTGTGCCTGCTTTGCAGGAGCTGTCAGAGCTAGACCTTGCTGTGCCTGACCTGCCTGCATGTCTCTGGGTTCCCACAACACTCGGGTTTCACCCTGGAGAAAACACCAAGTTTGGGACTGACAGTTCCTGTTGTTCAGTATTTTGTACAGGTCTTCATCCTAGCCTAGCTGTACTCTTTTGCAATTCTCTTTGTCATATCATTGCAGCTTAAAATTAAAGGCCTCTACCCTAGCAAACCTTCCTACTGCTGAATAATCCAGGGAGCTTTCCCTGAAAGTGAATTACACCAAACAGGGTCTCTCAAGATCATCTACTGCTCTATTTTTACTTCAGCTACAGAGACTCGTCATTAATTTTGGAGGCACAAGGAAGATGAACTAATATATGCCTAGCAGTCCTGGCCAGAAAAATTAATTCTTCTCCTGCATACCTGAGTTGCATGCGAAAGCGGACAGATGGCTAAAACTTTTCTCAGAGTTAGTTGGATAGAGACAGACTTCTTTAACTCTTGGAGTTAAAGGGCAGAAATTTAATACTGTGCCTAGCATAAGGAAAGTTGTTTTATTTGCAGTATTGCAGAAATAAGAAAAAAATAATTGAAGAAAAATTTTGATGATGTGGTTCTCTTAGTAAATTGGGAACAATGACCCTTGAAGGACCATAAAGAAAGTGAATGTCAAGATAATTTATTATTGTTACATTATCTACCTCATTTTTCACTTTGTCTTACTGAGTTGTTACATCCTTACAAGGTAATGCCCCAAACATTAATGAGCACCTTTTTATCTTTCACGGCTTTAAAAAAGTAACAAACAGCTTTTAAAAGGGGGATTTTCTGCCAGGTTTATGTATACTTAATTGTTTTGACACCAGAAATGAAGTATTTATGTGATGTGGGACACGTATTGGATCAGCAAAGCGGCCACCATCTCTAGGATAGCTGTAAGCCTGTGAAGCTCCTGGACACTTCTCTCTGAAGTGGCATTTGAAGGAGCCGCTATCTTAGGTCAAGGAGTCAGCTGAAGAGGAAAAAAAAATGGTTGATGTGGCTAATTGGTTTGTTGTTGGCTTGTTTTGTTTTGTTCTGCCCTGTCCTCCAGGAGAGCCAGTTTCTACGCCTGTCGCCTTGACAAGAATTTGTATGTAATTGGTGGAAGAAATGAAACTGGCTATTTGTCCAGCGTGGAGTGCTACAATCTGGAGACAAACGAGTGGCGTTACGTGTCTTCACTACCACAGCCTTTGGCAGCCCATGCAGGAGCTGTTCACAATGGCAAGATATATATTTCAGGCCAGTGTCTTTTATAATTCCTGCTGTAATAACAAAAAAACCAACCCAAAACTACCAACAACAAAAAAAACCCAGAAACATAGAGCTAAATTCCTGCTGCAGTGCAGTGTCTTTATGTACAGTAATTAACAGATGTATATTTGCTTTGCAGGAGGTGTTCACAATGGAGAATATGTCCCCTGGCTGTACTGCTATGACCCTGTGATGGACGTCTGGGCCCGAAAACAGGACATGAACACAAAGCGAGCAATCCACACTTTGGCTGTAATGAATGATCGACTGTATGCAATTGGAGGAAACCATTTGAAAGGTCACATTTTTAATAGCGAAAAAGCATTTCACTGTCCCCTATCTCCTGATAAAGAATATCTTTGTTAGACAGTCATTGCTAAATACATTAAAAACCAGGCAACGCAATTTAACAGGACACTTGAGCCAGCAATTTTTAAAAACATTTTATGCAAATTATTTTAAAATTACAACAGTACATTAAATATATGAGTAATGAATGCTTTAGATAATAAAAATGGGAGCTTCCATTACTCAAAGGCATTGGACAATTTGTCACTACCAAGAATTCAATGAAACAAACAGATTATTCTTTGACCCAAGAGTACCAGCAGTATTTTCCTCTGTAAATCATTTTCCAAAACGTGCAGTTAGAGAGAGCTTTTTTCAGACCAACACACAAAAACAAGGTCTTGATTTAATGAAGAGAAAGAAAAAAAAAAAAAAACTCCAGCCATTAAACATTAGGACTAGGTTCTTTAGATCCCTCTTTAGTATTAAATGTAGCTTGTTAATTATAATTCATTTTAGCGGTCTACTGTTTTCATCTTTTGAAAAGGTCTCATATTAAAATAACTACTGCTTAGGCATGTGGTATTTTTTTCTTAATACCTACATGCTGTTGCTATTATTGCTAAAGAGATTCTGCTTAATCCGTCTACTTAGACAAAAAGCACAGCTCCTGCTCCTTTTTCCCATGACAATATTTGACAGTTTAAATTCACATTTTTTTCTTCTTTATCCTTTCTTGCTTGAAAAAAAAAAAAAGCCTCTCAACAACAAAAAAGAAAATCGTAATGCAAAATAAAAAGTGATGTTAACTGCCAGTAACACCAGGCCATGTGCTTGCATGATTCCAGCACCCGAGTCCCCATGAGACTCTGAAGCCACATGCTGCTTTTGAAGATCTGTGGAGCATATAGGGGAAAAAGTCTCAGATGTAGATTTTCCCTGGTAAATAGTAGTGGTGCATAAAACTCTGCAGCCAGGTGCAGGGCTGCTGTGCCTCTACTCCCCATCCCTCATTGTGATGGGTGTTCCTGGACTGGACCTTACACAGTGAAGGAGGTAAAAACTGCCTGCGCACCTGCACCTGCAAATTTTGTAGAGGTTGCAAAGCTCCACGGTGTTTGCTTTTTTGCCTGTGAAAGTAAAAGTTAACATGTCACAGCCCTCCTACTGCTAAAGCACATGCTTTGGTTTCCGTAGGCTTGAATTGCTTCCATCCTCCCTTCTCCTTTTTTTTCACTCAGTTTCTCCTACCATCCTCTGGGAAAGAAAGAGCTTCTAATAAATGTTGTCGTTTTTGCCTCTACAACTGTTACCCGAAGGTGCCTTCATTATGTATGAATTGCTTGTTGTTGTGAGAGGTATTTAACAACTGGGCTTCTGGAAAGCTGCCGCTGTCTGGTAGAAGGGCCTTTTGGAAAACTGGTTTCTTCTGTACAGTGAAACAAAAGGAGCAACTGCAAGGAGAGGAGGAGGGAGGGGACTGAAGTGCAGATAAAATGCTGCAAATTCTCCACCCTGGGGGAACAGCCGGGCTCCATGGCAAAGCCCTTTTTTGTGAAGCTGGATCTGTACACTAGTGTTAGTGCATTTACCACATCACAGCTAGTCATGTGCCTACTGCAGTTTATTAAAGAGCTTTTGACAGATTCTGGGCACGCTGCGGTGGCCTTTCTATGGCCCCTTGAAAACTTTACAGCAACAAAAAACTATTTCATCATAGCTGTTCATTCCTGATATAAATAATACTCTTACAAGCAGCATCATTGTAAAGTACCAGTATCACCAAACACCCTTTTCCAGAAAATCTAACTTCTCTTTTCTGTCATACCTTGATGGAGAAGACAGCAGTGTCAGTAAAGCATCCCAGTATATTAAGAAAGCCATAATTTTACTGCAGTGCTCTGATAAAGAAGGTAATTTGAAATAGGGAAATGCCTAAATATTGCAGCAGGAACCAGGACTCCTGGGTTCTAAGTCTGTGTTCTGCTCACTTAATTGATACTAATTAATACAGCTTGAGAGTCTTGAGCTGAGACCCATCTGCCCTTTGGTGATTACAAACCAGCCATTGCTTTGAGCCTTTTTCAGTCTGTCAGAGAAGGATCGTGCCACCTGTTTTTTTGGTTACATTTTCTGTTGCCTTAAAGATTTTGTCACTTCATGGCTGCATGTCTAGAGGGTACACCTTAAATCAGCTTGAAAATTGAAACTGGTCCTGAACATCATGTCTGTCATGCTAAGCACCTTGTCCTTCTGGAACAGTGGCATCAGTTGTCTAAGATCTACTTTGACTTGTTGGACATAGATTTCTGAGCAAGATTTAATCTGTTGACTTTTGAATAGATTATATCTGTTGGCCTTTGAGAAAGACTGCCAGGACAGCCTTTTGCTACATGTGCAGACTCACATTAGCGCTGATAGATGAGGAGGAATATTGCTTGAATCTGCTTGCATTGTTTATAGATTATTACTGAGTGTAAATTTCTGATCTGTTTGGGTTTTGTATGTCCTTATGATTTGTAGAAGACTGTAGAACCTAATGGTAAAAGTCTTCAACAGATTTATTTGAACTGAATGAGACATTAATATTAAATTTATGTGGCAGTATTTTCTAGAAGTTTAACAATTACATTATAATTGTAATTATACAATCGTAACTATAATTTAATAAATTTAACAGTAAAACAAATAATAAAACAGTGTGTCATCATGCATATTCTTTTTTCTCATTGCCCTCCAGGTTTCTCACATCTCGATGTAATGCTTGTGGAATGCTATGATCCAAAAGGTGACCAGTGGAATATCCTCCAGACTCCCATTCTGGAGGGTCGCAGTGGCCCTGGCTGCGCCGTCCTTGATGACAGTATTTACCTTGTAGGAGGCTACAGCTGGAGTATGGTGTGTATCTGCTTTCTGCAGTGACCCTTCCATTCCTCCTGAGTTCTTGGAGCCAATCTGTATATCACTGATGGGATGGAGAGGAGACAAGGGATGAAGTAGCTGCAGGAGCAGATTTTGCTTTTGGTTTGGTTTTCAACTTGTGGAGAGCATGGAGTATTTTTCACCTTTGTGCTTTTTCTGTTTAGATGAGTTGTTATCAGACTGTATTCACTGATATGGAGTAATATAAAAATCAGATGAAATTTGGCAAAAGTGATTGACAGGACTATATGCTTACAATTCTGCTTGTAAGGTACTTGTAAAAGAGTCTGATTTGCAGAGGCTGGGTGCTCAGTCCATATGAAAACCAAACCTCTTGAAGGGCTCCTAAATTAGAGCTCAAAACCATGAGACACTTTTGAACATCTTTAAAGCTGATGTGTGACTTGGATTTTACTAAAGCAACATTTAATATGAATTTTCGTTCTACTACAGGGAGCCTACAAGTCTTCAACTATTTGCTATAGTCCTGAGAAAGGGACTTGGACAGAACTGGAAGGAGATGTTGCTGAGCCACTTGCCGGACCTGCTTGTTCAACTGTCATATTGCCAGCCTGCGTACCTTACAACAAATGATAGTCAAGGAGCACTGACATGAACACTGGTCGCATTTGGGAAAATAATAACGGGTGACGTAAATATTTTATTAGAACAGGATTCCTGTTAAAACAAAGCTACCATAATTGACCCCTTATTCCATATTTATGCTTTAGGAGTGAACTAAAAAAACAAAACCCAAGTGTTGTCCCATCTCAGATAGATGCCGGTGTCTTATGAAGCAAGTAGCTAAAACACACCGAATAATACATGCTGACAGACTGCCATTTCAGACTGATTTTAACTTTTTCCTGCTGCAGAGATATTCCTCACGTCAAATTTAACTTTAAAACAAATGAAGGCTAATTGTTCAAATACAGCCTGAAGAGAAAAGATCAGTATTGTGCATTGTATCTACCTGCATGTGATCTGTGTTGAAGTCATGAGGATGTTGTTTTCATGAATGCTTCAGAATTCAGATAGTGAAAAACTCACACTGCATTGCAGAATTGTCTCCTCCTCTGTAATCCTAACCTACAGCTACTTCACATGCTCTGCAAGCAACACAGCATCAGAAGATTATAAAAGGTAAAGAAATACCATTCAGTTTTTGCACAGCTTGGCAACTAATACACTCTGCCTTCAAAGTCCCCATGTGTAAGTGCAGCGGAAACCAGACTACAATGAAAGCCATGCTTTACAGAGCACTTCTTGCAATAGCAGCTTAGGGATTAGGATCAAATTCTTTTAATCACACTTGTGTAAAGTCAGAGTCATTTCACTGAAATCACATGGAATGACTGTTTTCACATTAGTATAACAGAAATTCGGTCCTGCACCTGAAATTCTGGGTTCGTAAAGTAAGTTATTTCTGACTACTTAACGAAGCACCAGAACCCTTACTTACTTTTCACTAACCTGTTAGGTAGGAGCATCCATGCTAGTTGCTTCCAAAGATGAGAAGACTGCATTTAACTATGAATGTATTACTTTGGACTTTTAAATGATTATGCAGAATTTTGGAGAGACGCTGGTAAGTAGTTAAAATATTCCTGTGTGGTTGATCTTAAAATGTACTATGAAAGATTTTTACTATTGATCCAAAGTAATACAAGGCTAGACTTTCCACTGCCATGTAGTCTGTGTAATTATTTACACATTGCAAAGCAAGTTCAGAATGCTGCCACGTGGGACCAGTAGCATTTAGGACTCACTTCATGAACTCATAGCTGCTTGCACAAATCAGCCTGTCTGTGTTTTAAGCTTATATCTTTCTCTCCTGGCTTTGCAAAAGCAGTGACAACATCTGAGCCTGATTCTTCACCACCTTGCAGTTAACATAAGCGTCTACACCTCAGTAAAGTATATGCATAATTATTCCATTATGGTTTGCTGGTGCTGCATCCGTTGCCCTCAGGACCGTCCTCTTCACTGGTGTAAACAGACAGTGCTCCACTGAAGCCAATGAATGTACTTTGATTTATGTCAGCTAAGAATCTGGCCTTCAATTTACCTAGTTGTAACTGGCTGCATACCAGATAAAAGGCAAAAGAAATTCAGATCCTGCATTTTCAAGCCTGCACATCTTTCATGATAGGACTTAATGCTAGTGCATTAAGCAAGGAGCAGGCAACTACCGGAGGTTGGTTTCTGCTGCAGAGGCAATAGATGGGAGAAAGAATTCATTGTTTGCTTTGCAAAATAGAAAGAGGGTGAATGTACACAGAAATTACACTATATATTGATGCTTGAGAGCAATATAAATAATGGAGACCAAATACCATGGGACTGTTTCTCTCTGGCATCAGTCCAGTTTTATTGCAATGCAACTCCCTTGCTTGCAGCAGAATTACATAGTTGTGAAATTGGAGTAATGCAGTAAAGACTGATACCATACAAATGCAATAACCTACTTGTTGAGGTAGCTGCACGCCTGGAAAAAAATAGTTTAAACAAAGTAATTATCTGAAGATGCTAATATTTGAATGTGCCGTTGGGCGGTTTTCCAGTGAGCATCACTAAGGAGCTCATAAAGGTGGAGTGTATATCCTAAAATCTCAATCCATTTCTACTATATAGTGCAATCTTAGTTGGTTTTGTATTTATTTATATTGTTCAGATCCAAGGGATCCCTTGTAAAATATATTTGGTGCAATCATGATTTTTTTTTCCTTTCCTGTTGAAAGTATATAAATATAAATATATATAAAAAGGAAACTGTTAAGATACTACATGAGAAAACCTTGAATGACATTGAAGATCAGGATAAGGTCTGCCATTAAACACTGTCACCTGTCTCTACTAAGATGTACCATTTGTAAAGGATATTTGTTGTCCTTTGAAGTGGTTCTTTTTTTTACCAAGATAATTTAAAGATTTATGAAGACTGTATGTAAATCTTTCTTTCAGGAAGGCATGACCAAGGAAAGTGAATCAGTCACACAAAGAATGTAAATTTTGTACAGTACTAGACTGTGTAAATGAAGCTTGCTTGTAGGGGGGGAAACTTTAAATAAAACTTTATGTACTAATACAACTGTCTGCCATATTCCTACTTATAAAGTGTATGTATAAATAATATCTACATTAAATTCTTTGGAAGTTTTTTTATCATGCAGATGTGTAAACTTCTTTTATTTTGTGGCCATACATAACAGCCTCATTGTTCTCCAAGTGTCATTACTCAGTGCTTGTAAATGCAGTGATGCACTAAAATGTAGTGAGTCAGTCTTCCCCTAAGCCCACGTGCCTGGCCTGTGCTTCCAGCAGGGAAAGCCCCACCTGCCTGTCAGCGGCCAGGGTCTGACCTCAGAACCCTGCGGATGCGATCGGATGCCTCTGAAATGCCTCTGCCCTGCATTGCTCTGCCCGTTCCTCTGTCCCATGGTAAGGTAAGTGAAAAGGACAGTGCTCCATTAAACATGGTCTTGCTTTGGGGAACTTGATGTTAGTTGTGCCGATTTCTTCCCTCTGTGGCAACTGACCCTTCTAACGATTATTTCTGTTCTTGGAGGGGAGGTGCTGGCACAGGTGAGCAGCAGAGGAGCTGGGATGAGGTATTGCCAGGCCGAGAAGACAAGGTAAAGGCAGGGGGTTTACCAGAAGCAGAATCGTTATCAATACCAGTTCCTGTACTACTTATATTACTTATTCATGCCTACCAACCTTCGTCAGGGACCAGAACCTTCCTATGCAAACCACGTGGGTGCACTGAGCAAACAAAAAGGCAGTCCTTGCTCCCCATGCTTACAGCAAGTGTGAGCTGTGCTGGGGGCTGGCTGTGGGTGCAATGAGAGTCTGGTCTAACAAGAGGAGATCAGTCCTGTTCAAGTCTTCTGTGAGGAAGGGAAAGGTGAGCCAGCAGCAATATGGTAAGATAGCGCAATGAGTAGGACTGTTTCATTAATGAGTTTATTTCAGAAGAGGAAGGTAGGAAGAAAGATTTTATTTTTTTTTTTTAAGTAATGTGGGAGAAGAAGGAAGAGGAGAAGCTGGAAGCAGTGGGCAGAGTAGAGAAAGGAAGGGAATGAAGCCAAAGAAGAGATAAGAATGAAAGGAAAAAATAGAAAATGAGAGCCTGCAATAGGGGAAAGTGGGAATTTCTTGTGGATCAAGGGCACAGAGAAAGTAAGGGCTGGAGTAATGAGGAAGGCAAAGATGGTTTCTGAGAAGCACACATCAGAGCAAGCCTGGAAAGAAATGAAGGAAAGGCAATAAAAAAAGCAGAAGAGAAACATGAGGAAATGCAATAAAAGAGGACATGAAATAAACATGAAACTAAATAAGCACGTGCTGAGGGTACCACTCCTTCAGCTAATCATTTACAGTGGTCCAGCTGTCAAGCAGAAGGATCAAATCAGCAGAGTACTTAGGTACTTTAGGTGTTGCTTTCAGACTTCAGCACAAGAAAAACCATGAGGGATGCCCAGCAGCACTTCTCTGCAGTGCCGGGCCTGCAGCAAGCGCCCAACTACAGCCAGCACCTGTGGCAAGGGAAGAGAGCAGCAGCTGATGGTGAGAAGCACAAGAAGAGCAGACGTATCACAAGTCTCGGTCCTCAGTCCCTGCTGGGTGGGAGGGAAGCATCCTTTCCGTTTCTGATTCTCAGATGAGAGTTGTTGTTGGGAGTTGGACACCTGGACTGTTTCTCTGCTGTCCTTCCTGCCAAACATTAATTTTCTCCTCTTTGTCTTCAGCATGGCAAACTTGCCCAGGTAGTTTTGCGGAGCTGGGCCTGGAAAACAAGACCAGTTAATGGAGCTATTTCTCTGGTCCTGAGCTGTGGTCCTATCCACTGCCTGAGAAGTGTGCGAAGTCTGGGTTGCTGCTGACTTGCGACCCATATGCATGCCCTTAAGGAGAGCAAAGATGGCATTTCAGAAATACACTTTTCATTTATTATAGCACTGTCTTCAAAGGTACTGTGCCCCCACCTCCCAAAAGCTGGCACTGCTTTCCTTGATGTGGTTGTCCCCAGTCCTGCTATTAATACAACGATTTACTCTGCTGGCTGCATCTGTGAGCCAATTTCTGAGAAAAATCCATGCCAAAACTTACTATATATACCGATTTGTATTGTATTATAATCACTCACCAATACTAGTACTCCAGCTCTCTTGCTTTTAAGGCACAGACCATGTTTCAATTTAAATGGAGCTTTCTGGGTACAGACAAAGGAGACAGAAATCCCACACAGTACTGAAGAGGCCAGGAGGGTAATTGCCAATATACACACTCATGAGTAGTTTAAGATACACGTTCTCATTTCTGCTGTTAGTGTGGCAGTGGAAAAGAGTCAGTGTTTCAGCCTCTCAGGTCCAGACCGAGGAAGCAGCGACAGCAGTGCTTGAGGTCAGAATGGTTAGCGGGAAAGGAAAGTACGCTAATGAATTCTGGAGGGCTTGTAATGCCATAAAAGATTCAGTTAATCTGCAGCATAGATGTTGATCAGCGAAACTGAACCTAACTCTCTGGACCTTGTCAGATGTATTCTGTGCGTGTCAGTGTTCCACACCAATTACAGATTTTAGAAGATGCTCTCATGCAAAACTATGTGCCCTAATATATAAGCCAGCTCAGATGTAACTAAAATTAAAATCTGACTGTGGCAAATCTCTGTGATCCTGATATATGAAAATCCAAATAAATTATTTGTTCCCAGAAATGAAAAATAACTTCAGCAGGAAATTTCAAAATTACTTATGCAGGATTAATCCAGTTCAATGAATGCATCTTGCGTTGATTAATAAAGCAATCCTGAATTGCAAACTAAAGCGAGAGGAGACTTCTGGTGCTGATATATTTGTGTATTTCTGAAGCTAGAGAGAAATGCGTGCTTGCAAGAGATGTGGTCAACCAGTGTAAACAGAGATTGAATACAAATAGTGATTTTCTAATTGTCTGTTTTCTCCCTGCAGCAGAAAACTACCTTTGTGTCATTGATCCTTTCTTGAAGAACACAGGTACTATGTTACCTGCCACAATACTGAATGAGAACAGGGCATCTAACACAATTGTACAATGACTCCAATTAGCATCCTGATGACATCTACTCTTTTGCCTAGCAAAGAAAAGAAAAACTTGAGCTACTTTGTGCTAATTGTCTTGCCACACGGAGTAGAAATTTTGGTCAAGTAGCATTAGCTTTTGTGGTCTGCTGTCCTTGAATTTAATTGGCCTTAGAAGTGAATAGATACAGATATTTAGAAAGTGAAAACAAGGGAAGAAGATTTAAACAAATGTAGCATTTTTGCAGCTTTTTCTTCAGCATACACACACACACACAAAAAAAATTGAATTCATTTAAAGTGGTCTCATCACTTAATCTAGAAACCTGTTCTTCCGTTTGGAGAACTACCTTCGATCATTGTAGTGTTTTCAAAAAGCATATTTATTAATGATTGACGTATTTTGCAAAATATCTCTAAAATCCTTATAGTTTTATCTTTAATAAACGGTTCCTCATACCACTCAAACATCTGCCAGAAAACCACACTGGAAGGATTGTGTTTGTAAAGCTGCTTAATATCTTGGTATCTTGTGTGGTATTCAGTTCCTGATTCTTTGCAAACTCGCTTCCATTTTTGCTTGCATTTGTGCAAAACAGTTCAGTTTTCAGAAGACTTTGGCTCATCAAGAATATTTTGTATGAATGGAGTAAGTGAACTTTGAAAATGCTTACTGTGAATAGTGAATACTGAGACTGATGATCCATTGCGCAAACTGTAACAGACAAATTGTTGCTTCCTCTGTATTTAGGGGTTTTGAGAAAGGTGTATAAATACACACCTACACATTTGGACCTGAAAAATGTCAAGTTCATAGACCATAGCAAGTACTGCTGTGCCATTGTTTTTGCTAAAACTGTAAACTCGGTAACAGCACTGACACTTGGATGTTTTTTTCTTCAAAACCACCTCTTTAACTGCAGAGATGCCATTAGTCACAGCAGGGAGCATAAGCAGAAGGAGGACGTCTGTAACTATAGCAAGAGAGCACATTAAACTGTAGGTCAAAATCATGACTGACTGATTACCTTCAGGGTGAACGTAAATCTTCAGACTTGCCAGAGTAATGGGAAACAGGACTAACGGGCTTGCTGAGGTCATCCCCTGCCTCCCCTATGCCACGGCGGGGTCGGCGATGCCCAGTGCACTCGCAGCAGACGTTTGCTGACTCGCTTAACCTTTGTAGTGATGTGTGACGGGATGTAGTCATCGTCATCATTAGAAAATGCTTCTTAATGTCTATCTTAAATGTCTCATTAGTTTAAAAAGATGATTCCAGGAAGAACCTAAAAGAGAAAACAAATATTTTCCGAAAATTTACATCCACAACGAAATAATCTAAAACTTCCACAAATGACAGAACCTTCAAAGCTGCTTTTCCTTCTCCTGCTCTCAGTAGATATGAAGAACTTTTTATTCCCACTCTTTTTGCAGCAGCTTTTTTTTGCAAACCTGAAGACTACCAGTCTTCACTTTTCTCTAGGCCAGTGACTTGGTCTCTCCTCCCTGACTATGGTTTTTACATCTATCAGCAGTCTGATTTTTTCCTTTTTAGCTGATCTCCAGCTGGCCCACATCATCTGTGCACTGACCAGTGCAGAGAAGACCAGAAGATTTCTGACTAACCTGCAGTAACGTGGTGCAGGGTTGCAATGGACTGAAGCTTCGCAATGAGGTCTTTCCATTCCTAGTAAGCCTCCCTGTAACCTGCCCAAGTCGGAGCTGATCAGGCTGATATTTTGGCACTATTCAAGATGAAGCATCCACTTCTTAAAGCACTTCCACTGAGAATGGGAATAAAAACCATAATCTGGCTAGGTAGGACACAGGTACAGAGTCCAATCTAATAATCCATAAGTGAATGGATTTTACATACAGAACTGCATGAAAAGCAGTTAACCTGCTGTAGGAAAGTGTGGCACTTTTATCAGTGACTGGGCACTCAGAAAAAAAAAATACTGTTGCCTTTTAAGCTCTTTCGCTTCTTTCAGTGGAATAAAACGAAAGACATTTGTGAAGAATTGTGTCAGGCACACTATCACCTCTTGTGAATTATTCTCCAAGCATTCACTTTTGCCATGATATATTCCACTGGTTTCAAAAGCTATTGAGGACTGCCAGTACCCGAAATGAAAAGATCCAACATTGCTCCAACAGTGGCCTATTTTGACTAGCACAAGGCTGTCATGCTCTGGATTCCCTCCTCTTGTTTTTAGATGTGGCTCAAGGCAGAACAATTTTCATAGCTATATGTATTCATAGCTATATGTATGTATTCATGCTTCCAATCACAAAAACACCAGCTCTCCTGTTTGTCCTGTGAAAAATGTCATCAAACAGCAACTTCAGCTGATTCCAGCACAGTTACTTTTTCTGGGTGCATGTACCATCTCTCTGTCCATCCCTGGCCCCATAGTTCAGAGTTTAATCAGAAAACCTTTTGTTGCAATCCTTAGCGATACTGGATGTGGTAATGGGTCTTTGCATTCAGGGTTGCAATAACACTGGCCACTCCTCTTACAGCGGGAAGAAAAAAATAAGGGGTTGTCCCCTTGGCCTGCAAAGTGAACTGTATATTAGACTCCATGTCTAGTCCAGCCTGAAATGTCGGTGAGTGAAGCCTCAGACTAGCCTACACCCTGATCACTACAAACCTCGCATTTCTATGCTAGCCCATCGGGCAGGCCACAGGCTGTGTGGCTTCACTCCCTCGTCTCTCCTGCATTCCTTGGAAATGTGTGACAACCCATCCAAGCCCCCCCCTCCCTGCTGCACAAGGTATTCCCAGGGCTGTGCCCAGCCCTTGCCTTCCTGAGGACCCATTGCCCAGGGCTGGGCAGCAGCGCTGGCACTAGCCACGCAGCCGGGACTGTTACCATGCCCTGACCCCGTCCCTGTTTCAGATTAAGCAATTAAACTATGCCGTTTAGGGAATTAAATGTGCAAACATTCTAGGACAAAGCTGCAGAACAGAGTCAGTACTCTCATACTTCACACACATCGAAAGCTATGGAGAGGGCTCACAAAATCATTGTTTAGACCCAGAACAACACTTAACAGATGAGACAAAGGGCCTTCATTCTGTACTCATTGGTTCCAATTAGAGGATGAACTGCCCCTGTTTTCCAAAGCATGTTTAATTTTGAATGGGTTTCTCATGGACAGTGGGCTACCATAGGCAAATCTCATTTTGACAAGTACTAATTATGGACAATGCAGTGGCAGGCTGTAATCTCTGTCATGAGAGCTATCAACAGGGATGCAGCGAAAGCTTTAACAGTGGGTGGCAGTACTCTGGGTCAAATTAATCACCACCATAATGACAATGAAATCAGTAGAGCTTTGGGATGTTAAGTTTGATAAAAGAAGCCATTCTGTTCTCTGTCTGCCTGTTTACATTGCAGCCTGGCCTCAGCTTGAGCTAATCCTTTGTCACAGTGTTCAGGGCTGGCTATTTTTTTGGCATGGGGTAGAGAGAACAAAGAGCTGCCCCCTTTGCAGAAGCAATGTTTTCATGTCCAGATCTGAGTTGCTGCAAGTGGATTACCTAAGTGTGAAGCAGACAGCCCCAGCTTTGCACAGGCTGCTGTTTTGAGGCACATGAAAGGACTCAAAAATCTAAGTGGAATTTTTAGGGGATGCAACCTCAGAAGTGCTGAGGTGTGTGAAGCCAGCTCCATTTGGCTTTGGTTTTTGTCAAAGAGCTTTAGGAAAGTCCGTTCTGCCTCCTTTGCCCCCTTTCGCCATGGCCACAGAGCTTGAGGTCTGAGCAAGTACCCCACTAAGAGCACGATGTAGGCAACTGCCAGGATGAAGAGACACAGTGCATGCAGACACAGCTAAAAAATGAGGTTCCTAGGAATAACCAGGTGGACCAATTCTGCATGTAATGATGCTACACTAAACTCTGTCAAATTTTAGCCCAAGTCAGCCTTGCCCTACAGCTATGGGCTTGCTCACTGAGAGTGCTTCATACTGCTTTATTCTGCTTCAGATACACGTTTCACACTCTGCTGCTAATGGCTGTTTCTGTAATACTGAGCCTTGGAACATTTCTCAGCACTCGTACCAATGTGCATGCTCCCTCTGGACCCCCAGAAAGGACACGTGCAGAGGCTGGACAGGAGCTGCCACCTTCCCTAAGAGCTCTTCAGGCTGCATGCCCAGGGCTGCAGGGCCCAAGGCATCATCCAGCGCATCCCAACTGGTTTGTGTGGACCAAATATATAAATATATATATTTGGAAGCCATTCTGTTCTCTGCCTGCCTGTTTACATTGCAGCCTGGCCTCAGCTTGAGCTAATCCTTTGTCACAGTGTTCAGGGCTGGCTATTTTTGTGGACAAAGCTATAGGCTGTGCAGCTTGTGTATCTGTGTGTCATGATCACAAAACACCTCCTCATTTTGCCATGCAGGCCTCCCCCATCCCCTTCCTACCCCACTCAGGGTTATTTCCCCATGTCCTCTGCATCTTCTGACAACTAATCAAATACTGTTTTGATGCGGGTGATGTAGCCCAGCTTTTTGTCTGAGGCTAAAATGGAGAATTTTCATTCCTACATCCACGGTCCCATATAATAGAAAGAATCAAATGTAAACCAATGTCTTTCCATTCACCTGTTTAGTACCAGACTAGTCACAGAAATATACAGCTATCCTAAAATCCAAATAAACTGCCAACCATCCATTTTGTATCCATTTTGTAACTATGCAGAATAATCTATTCTTTTATTAGAGTGGTTAAAGGAGATTTAGAGGGAGGAAAGAGCATGGTGACTTCCAAGGGAAGAGTGAGTGATTCAGTGCAAAAAGGGTAAATTTCATCTGCACATTCTTAACTGCGAGGACATTCTGCACATCTCAGGAGTGCACTAAGTGGTGCAGTAAACCAGTAAATTAGAAGAATGTAAATTCTTTAGTAGGAATTGCACGCAAGGGAAAAATGCTTCCTCATGCTCATATTTGTTTTCATGAAAATAATGTACACTATTCCTAAAATCATACTGGTACAGAGCTGAGTAAGACATCAAAACCAGTAATAGATATTACACTGGACTAAGAAACGGCAATGACACAATTATCTTCCATGTTTCTGATGATCACTGCGATAAAGTGAGGAGCTGGCGTATGTAGAGCCTGGCGCCGAGTAGGGGGCCTTATAGCTCCCTTCCCCTCTTACTCTGTCTGTCTTATTTATCTCTCATTAAACTAAATTGTATTCTTATTGGCTGACTGACCTCTGATATTGTTATTAATTGATTTATATAGTGCCTTTTGCAAGCCTCAAGGCACTTCAGAGAATTGCAAATATATATAGGGATCACTTCACCAATCATCTGAGTGCAGCCACCGTTGGGGTGGAAACCAGTGGTCATTGCAGTGGCCCTGGGAAGACTTTGGGTTAGAAAAGAAGGCAGACTAGCAGAGCCAGCACTCCTAGCAGTCCCACTGCCAAACAGCTGCCTTGACATCAGACCGGGACAGTTGGAAATCTTTAAGACAAAAGACTAGTTCTAGCAAATGATGAGTTGATAGACCATGCTCAAAACCAAGCATGAGGCAGAATTCATGGTGACTTCAGTGCCCAAGCGTAGTTGTGGTAAGGCCTGTATTTTTTAATGAGGTCCTCATGACCACAGAACCCCCTGGGCATTATGCTCTTAGAGCTTCTGCCCAGCCTGACCTCCCCACTGGCTCATACACACACGGAGACATGGCTTTTGTCCCTGGCAGCATGCATCTGCAGGCCCCATGGTGCCCAAAGGACTGCTGGAGGTGCTGGCACAAGCAAACACCATGTACAGGCATAATCGTTGAACAGCTACAGGGAGCCAGGCCAGGTGCTTCCTCCTCTTGCCACATCAGGCACCTGAAAAGCCGACAGGGACTTCAGACTGGAGACTGGGGCCACCTGGCTGTCTGTGTCATGTTTAGCTCAGGACCTAAAGTATCCCAGACAGCATCCGATGGCTGTTAGCACCACTTCTGTGTTTCCTTGGTGCCTACACTGTTACAAGTGATGGAGAGAAAAAAGGTTAAAATAGAATAACACAGAGATAGCAGGTAGCCACCAAGAACAGAAGGGATCGCACACACCAAAAAAATGGCAGAGATCTTCTCCACAGAAGGGCACCTGGCCCTCCTTTCCTTACCCTCGGCAGTGACTCTCCGCACCACAGCAGGACCATGTCTGTGGTCCCTGCGAGCATTTATTACTTCAAATGTGGGGATACTAGTTTTTCAGTGTAAGAGCTTGAGCATTCACAATAAACATTTTTAATACTTTCCCATCAATTATAGATGAGAGGGCTTTGTGTTTTTTCAGAATATTATAGTTTTGTCTTCATTTGAAACATCTGAATGCCTCTAATTAAAAAAAAAAAAATAGTCGTCTTTCCAAAGGTGCAAACATAGCAGAGAGTATCAGAAATATCTTTGTTATGTTAGGTCATTACAGCTACTTAGACCTGAGTGAAATGCATTGTACAGATCTGAAGGTTTGGAACCCTTCCCCACCAAAACAAACCCTGAATATGAAAAAGTGCACCCTTTCCAAAGCAGAATTAATTTCACTGGCTCCATGAACAAGCAGGTCTGCTCTCGTCTTATCTTTCAAGAATTCTATGCCTGATTGCATTTATGTTCTCATTTAGCATCTCAAAATGGGCACTTTCTTTCAAGAAGGGTTAGTGCATGACTCACCCGCTTAGTTAATCTGACTAATTAGCATACTGTCACCCATTAACAGCATTAGAACAACAACTGTAGCTCTGACTACCTCGATGTCTGGAAAACAGACCTCTTCTAGTTTGCAAGGACATCAGTTGCTCCCCATCTTTTGGTAGCCATGGGGTTATTTATCACACCAGCACAGGATTTGCAGATGACTCTGGAAGTGGCAATATAATTCTTAATATCCTGCAAAAACCCTCAGCCCATAATCTTTCCTGATGACTTATTGGAAATCATTCTAAAGTTCAGTCCTCAACTGTAAGAAACCTCTCTGGCACCTGAGCTGCTCCCATGCACCTCTTCCAACTTCTCTGAAGGAACTGATGGTGGAAATTAAATAAGTTTTCCTTACATATAAGTCACAAATATGTGTATCGATATTAAAATCTTTTGTACTTCAACCAGCCATGACGCTCTTGGATGTATTTCCCACAGCTATTCTAGGTGTATCAAGCCCTGCTCGGACAGAGGTAAGATTTGTGAGTCCTTAGAAGAGTAATTTTCCAAGAAGCATGCCTTGCAGACCAGGAACACTTTTATTCATGGAGGTGATGCTGGGAACAGCAGGTTAAAAGACTGAACTAGGGAGGCCAAGCCAGCGACTGCCAGAGCTCCTTAAGACAACTGCAGAGTGCTCACCGTACTCAAGCAGATTTACACACCTAATTTCAGCCCGTCCTAAATAGGCTGGAAAAGCTGTAGGACCCAGATAGGTGTGAATTCCTATTATTTATCTCAAAGGACTTTCACAGGAAGCCTAATTACAGTCACTTAAACGCCAGGACAGTTAATCATTTCACTGCTGCTTACCATACCAGAAATACCTATCATCTAACAGGCTTCCTCTGTGTCACCAGCACACAGGTGAGACCCGCTGGCGCCACACACCTTCACACCACACTCCCAAGGAGTAAACCTGCAGCTTATGGAGGCCAACGCAGCCTGCACAGCCCTTGGATGGTCCTCAAAGCACGACAGAGAGTATTTCATCTTCCTTGCTGTTAGCATGGAGATGTTGGATGCCAGTGTTTGGCTGGCTTATTCGAGTGATGCTGGCTTTGTTGGGTGCCTCAGAGCCTGCAGGGTGTGCCTAGAGGTTTTGTAGGTAGGGCTCCTTGCCTCCTTCTCAGCCAGCAGTGAGAATTAGCAGACGTAGCACTTGAAAATACTTGAAAATACTTCAACAAAATACCATAAGCTTTAGAAATCTGAAATATTTAGTGGACCTGCACGTTTTCCCTGATGGGAATGTTGCTGATGAAAGCAAACCCATTTGCTAGGGAGGCTCACATTGGACAACGTCGGAGCTCACGCTAAGTGAAGTTTCCATCTGCTTTGTGTAAAAGCTGAGCAACAAGATCCCCTGACCAAAAATCCCTCACAGAGCACTGGTCCCTGCAGGAGGTGATGCTGCTTGTACACCCCTCCCGCTGCGCAGTCACGCCACCGCCGCTCCTAATGACTGTCCCTGCTTACAGCTGAGGCTGAAAAGCCGGAGCTCCTAGCACAGATGGAACACCACCAACATGTCTCGCGCATCCGAGCCTTGGTTTCAAAGTGCCCCTGATGGTACTGACAACGATTTTGTCCAACTCACATTAGCAGCTAAACTAGTTTCAGGACCAGTGGAGGGCAATATTGCTTTGGCTTCCTAGAATAAAGGGACCTAGGCACCAGCTAGGGCACTGAGCTGGTGTGCACAAGGCAAAGCCCTTACTCTGGGCACAGGATGGCTCTTTTCGCTCCACAAAAAGCAGTCCCCAGGGCATACGGCCGCCGGAGCACCAGCACCACCTTGTGAAATGTCTTGGTCCCTAAACACCAGCTTGCTGTAGGAATCAATGTTTTTGTGCAGCTATCATGATCCCAGACCAATGCACAGAGAAAGTCAGAGGTGGAAGCAGTTCCAGGGTGAAATAGATTCTCTGTATGTACCAGTACTCTTATGACATTTGTTATTTTCCTAATTATAAGCTTGACTCAGCATTTTACAATTCCTCATGTCCACAGTCAGCCCATGTTCAAGTCTAAATAAATATATAAAGGAGGTCAAAAAAGGGATGCTTAGGCCATATTTTCTGGAAATAGTCTAGTTCACGTAGGATCTGAAGTACTTCTGGATTTGAGCAAACTGTTCAGAAGGTGAAATCACCAAGCCTGCAAATGTAGCAGGTGACTTAAAACCTTTGCCTTTTTTAAAATAGTTCCTTAGATTCCTTTCATAACATTAAATCCATTATTTTAACATTAAGAAGGACCATTCATATTTTGTGTTAACTGTCTTAGCACTTTCAAAATGATCTTGCAGTGATACGACTTTGCTATAATTTCTCTCTCCTGTTTGAGATTTTGATTCATTTAGCATTTCCCTGGAAGAAGAGTTTCAAACTTGTGCTCAGGGAAGAGCTGTGATGTGTCTCCTTTTTCATCTTTGGTGTCCGTGGCAAGCGATGGCTGCTAATCAGTACCTGCAGAGCAGGCGGCTGCTGGGTGACTAATGGTGCTGGGGTGGGGAGCAGCCTTGCTGGAAAGATGGAAGTAGAGCAACGGGGCTGAAAGCTGGTCGGATACGGATGGCAGGGACATTGTCCGAACTAGGGGCAAAGCTGGGGTGCCTGAGGGCTAAGGGAAAATTAAAGCCTGATGGGGTTGCAGGTTAAAGGTGGGCTTTATGGGGGCAAATGCTGACGTTTTTCCCTTCCTCGCCCTGCTCACCTCCTGCTGCCACATTCCTGCTTTGTTCTACTTCCATCGTGTCTGAGGGGACCTGCAGTCTCCATGGAGGCTCCCACAGCAGGCACTGCTGCATTCCAGGGACACGCTATTAGCAAGCACTGTTGAGTCCTGCCATCCAGGCTGCAGTGGGGCAAATCTGTCAGGAAAGATGACATCTTTGGCTAGACCCGCTGGTTTGGCTGTAAAAACACAGGCAGGCTTTCTAGGTTTTTTTTTGCCTGGAGAGAAGTTTGTGCCTGAAAACTTGGCTATTTTTCCAGCAATATCAGATGCTCCAAGAAAAAAAAAAGGTAACATTTCTTCCTGCAGTCTGTCTCTGTCATATCAGTAGATAACCACACCAAAAACATGATTAGGAATTTGGCACATGCCATTCAGTGTGGGCTGCAGGTCTGTGCCTGCTGAAATGCAGTCCAACAACCAAAAGCATGCACCTCAGCCCATTTTTGAATTGCGACCTGTGTGTGTTCAACCTTGCCTTTACAGGGAGCAGAATTTATTACCCAGCACAGAAAGTGATAGAAGATTGGAACTGAAGCCTGGAGAGCCTTAACGTGCTATTGGGGTTCCTTTTTGCATGAGAGAGGCATCTATATCATTTATACATAATTATTAATGATAGGATAGCAGCAAAGACGAGTGACTCAGTGAAGGCTAAATAATTTCTCAAAAGCCATGGATTGACAGAAAATATCTCCACTTTATCTTTAACATGTGACTGCAAAGAACAGGTTGGCAATGCAAAAATCATTCCTCTTATTGATCCATTATCCATCCATCTTTCTGAGAGAGTTTGGTGTTAGAAATATTATCGAAAGCTTTAGTGAAGACCTGAAATCTCAATCACCAAATAGGTCCTTCAAAAGCCTGAAATCAATTCAGGCTTTGAACTTTTTGTCTTGTGATTGTGCCAAGGGCCCGGTAGAACCACAAAGCTTTAGATGCTCTTTTATCATTTGCTGTGATACTTCTGGTCCAAGGAGTCCCATATTATTACATGTACCACGTTTCTGGCTTCAGAAGAAAGGAGGGAACTCTGTTGGAAAGCTTCCACTTTTAATGACAAAAGAGGGTCCTAGACTTCAAGAAAGACATTTACTGTACTTATGAAGACTTGCACCTTTACATATCCACAACTCTGATCAAAATCAGGGAATGCAAAGAGACTGTGCAGTTATACGACTGTTGGCACATCACATGGCATGAGAATGTGTTGGTTTGACTGCTGATACTGGCTAGGACCTCTTGTAAAACCATGCCTGTCCATCTGCTGAAATACACATACTTTCCAACAGCCTGCTCAAGTCAAGCTAAGCATACAGGCAGGATTTTACAGGGTTAGTCTAACTTAAGTGTGAAAAGCTGAGAAAGAGGACATTCTTCTCTTCTATTACATTTAGTGTTACATTACCAAAAATATTGAATTAGAACTTTATTTAGATAGAGTTATTAACTGTCACATGGGTCCTTAGCTCATTATATCAGTGCATCCAATTATCTTCAGTTCACAACCCAATTGGCTTATAACACATGATTACAGTGAAGGACTTCATACATCCCCAAATTGTCTTCTGAGGCATCTGTATTCCCCAGACAAAGGTGACTTCAGCAAAATAATTGCTAAAATTTTGTCTGTTGAGAAAGTCATGGAGTGAAAGCTTCTTGGGAATAGTATCTTCCTCTTCTGCAAAGTTGGCACAGGCTTCTCAACAGGGTGAGTAGCATACAAGCATATTTCTACTCCTGCCTTGGGAAAAGCAAAAGAAACGAAAAGGGCAGTGCTGGATTGCAGACAAGGTGTCGATACACTTTTCTTCCAGAGGATAGAGACGATGCTCCTAGGAAGGGTACTTCACCCCAGCATGAGCTTGGTCTGTCTGCCTTGCTTTCCCCAGCCTGGCTGCCTGGCTCAGGCGTAAGCAGCACAGAGAGCAGGACTGTGCTGTTTTGCTGGGCTCAGTGATCTGATAGTTTAGCTGGATGCCTACACTGCCTATGCAAAGGGTCAGTTCCTGCTCTACTTTGCCGAGGACAGGAGATTACAACATTGATCATCTGATACTGAAATCCTATTATCACACCTAGTGGTTGAAGACTGTTTTGAGTTCCTTTTATTATGCTGATATTTAATAAAACACATATATAGAGTCTTCATAAATAGGAAGGGACGTGGAAAGACCATCTATCCACTCATCAGCTACAGCTAATCTTTCCTGAGAAAGTTTGCTATCCAGATCCTACTACAAACAATGAAGATGCCAGCATCTGCCCAGATAACCTGTAATAGTGCCTCATCATTGTTGCTCTCAGACATTTCATAACATCTAAACTAAATCTCTCCTGATACAATGTAGACTGCTTAATGCTTGTTGACAGGTTATTGTTGACCTCTTTGAGGTTATTTCTGTCCTCTTTGCCATTTATGTTTTTGAAGGTGGTTAATCTGTGTGCCTTAATTTCTTTCTTCTTTGGATCAAACAGCCTGGTTCCCTTTTATCTTGCCAAAGAGTTTAGAGGAGAGCAAAGAAAATGGCTAGATCCACCTTACCTCATCTGCATCTTTCTTTAAGTGCTCAAAGTGTTCAAAAGTGGACACCATTCTCCAGCTGAGCACCACACCTGCACTGAGCAGATGAAGGAAACTTCACGTACATTGCAAAGTCCCTTTTTTTATACAGCCCAGTATACCTTTTTGCCATATTATTAACTCATATTCACTTTAACTTCCAGATCTTCTCCATGACTTTTATGCTGTTTCAGCTGTTCCCAGTTTTGTGGGTTTTGGAGTATAGATTTTCCTTGGTGAGTGTAGGAATTTTCCTGATGAAGCCACACAGTACTTTGTTCTCATTGCCTTCTCCAATATACTAAGTATAGTCTGGATCCTAGTTGTGCCTTTCAAAGTGTTTGCAGCTCTCTCAGCTTGGTGTTGTCTGCAAATCTAACAAATATACTCTTTATTTCATCAGCAATGTTGTTACTGTAATTTACTCTGAATGAATATTCAACACTTTGTATTACCAGGTCCAAAACAGACCTCTGGACATTCCCCCTTGAAACATGCTGCAGTGTGACAGTGGACTACTAATTATTCCCTTTAGTTTTTGAAGTGATTTCGGACTAACATATCCAGACCATATTTCCTTTACTTGTGCATGGGGATCCCACACGTAACCATGACAAAAGTCTTCCTGAAGTCATGATTTATGGACTCTTATTCCTTCTTCCCTCATCCACAAGGCTTGTTATTCTGTCACACAGAAGGAAATTAGTCTGGTTTAATACAATTTGTACTTGACAAATCCAATTTGTCCTTGCAGCTAGTTAGATTATTTGTTCCATGGGCTCTTTCTTTCCCTGCTTTCTAGAGATAAGCATTATGTTTATCATTTTCCAGGTTTATCCCATGTAGCTTATCTGCCCCACATTTCATTACTTGTTTTCATCTCTAGCTTCTTCTGCAGGTAAGATTTGGCCAACTTCATGGGTCATCAAGCAGTACTCTTTTAAACTCATGCACTCCTATCCGTTTTGTAATGTGCATGTTAAATGGCTCCAGAAGAGTTTTGGAGCACTCCCCCAGTGCAACTGTCCTTATTTCAGAGAATACATCGATGCTTACACTTGTGGATAAACTACAGCCACATTTGGCTCAGTCTCTACAACCATAGCACCGCCAGTGACTTGTCAGTTCTGCTTTGGTTAGGCACAGACTGCATTAGTCCAAGGTAATTTTGTTCCTCAACCTAAACAACCACAAACTTCAAATTTCAAATTAATTCACCTTTAAGGCAGGTCACTTCTTGGATTTTGATTTAAGAAAAGTCATACTCCCAGTACAGCACAAACAACTGTAGTCTGTGAAGGACAGAAGAGTCAAGTTTCACAGCCTGCTTCAATTTTCTAACAACTCACCAGCCCCTGTGTCGTCCATTCTGGTTTCTCTCACTTCTTTGGTCCTCTCATTACACCAGGTCCTATCTACACCCCGTGAAGCATGATGCTGGAGAGATAAGCAAGGTGGAAACTCCAAGTACGACATAAATGGATGAGGCAGCTGTGAAAATAGGTAAGCAGAGTTGTACAGAGTAGCATACGGAGAAAATGGCAGCGCAACATCAGCTCCCTCAGCCATACTCCTTTAAAAAGTGCTAGCAGTGACTTCAATACGTCTGGTGTACAAATAACCAGAGGAGAATATTGAGCAGAACAGTATTGCCTGAGAAAGCACCGATTTCATACTGTTGGATTGTTCTGTGGCAATATTAAAAAGTTTCCAGGCACACTGTGAACAGACATATTTTAGAAATGCAAAATTGTTTGTTTTCTGTTGGAAGGGGAGGTGAGTTTGTCACGCAGGTGTGCAGCCTGTGTCCTGCTGCAGGAGTGTGTTTTGCTGAACAAGGTATATGGGCCCTTCTCAACATTTTTTTACTGTCTCTCCAAACGACATTCAATTGCTTGATCAATATTTCAAATGATGTTCCCAATCACTCTTTCACCTTTGTGTGTGTGTGTGGACCTGGATAGAAGCTTGGTTTGTTCTAACTCTAAATCAAAGAAAATGTCCTTGATTTAAAACAAAGCTTTTACTTAAGGGAGGCATGTCTTCAAGAGGATTAGGTTGAGTTAGAACTGAGCATTGATCATTTCACACCTTTGGGGCAGAACTGCATCCTCTGTTATGTCTCTCTTCAATCGGTACTAAACATTCATGTTCATATAGCTTCCCCCCTTTCTACACCTCCCTCAGATTTTTTTTACTTTTTTTTAGAAGGGAGGGGGAAGATATCATCCGTGTTCCTTAGGAAGATGTAGAGGCCCAAACACAATTTATTTATTCCTGCTTGTCGTACAGTTACTGTTTTAATAGCTCATCAGAGGATGTGAGCTACTTAATTACATTTCACCTTCACAAAGTGTTGTTTGAGTTTTTTTAAAGGAACAGCACAAGAATGCTAATCCCCCAAGTAAGGCTAACAGCTTGTGAATCAACAATGTCACCAAAAAATAAAACATGAGATAAACCATCACATTTTCTCAGGTATCTTCCATCCTAAAGGCACATTTCAGGCACTCTTGCTCCAGATTCCCAAGGAGCGGTAACCAAACTGATGGCAGGTTTTCCTGGTTTCAGCTGGGGTAGATACAGTTAATTTTCTTCTTAGTAGCTAGTACAGTGCTGTGTTTTGGCTCTGATGTGAGAACAATGTTGATAGCACACTGAGGTTTTTAATTGTTGCTGGGGAATGTTTATACCAAGTCAAGGACTTTTCAGTTCCTTGGGCCCTGCCAGCGGGAGGGCTGGAGGGGCATGGGAAACTGGGAGGGGACACAGCCAGGACAGGTGACCCAAGCTAGCCAAAGAGGTATTCCATAACATATGACGTCATGCTGAGTATATAAACTGGGGGAAGAAGAAGGAAGGGGGGGCACCTGGCATTATGGCGTTTGTCTTCCCAAGTAACCGTTACACATGATGGAGCCCGGCTTCCCTGGGGATGGCCGAACGCCTGCCTGATGGTGGGAAGCAGTGAATTAATTCTTTCCTTTGCTTTGCTTGCATGCGCAGCTTTTGCTTTACCTATTAAACTGTTCTTATCTCAACCCCTGAGTTCTACATTCCTTTCTGATCCTCCTCCCCATCCCTCTGGGTGAGGGGGAGTGAGCAAATGGCTGTGTGGTGCTTGGTTGCCGGCCGGGGTTAAACCACGACACAGGTATAAGACACTTTGCATCAAGGGGCAACCTGCCCTCACTGGTGGCCAGGGCTCAGCTGTGCTCCCCCTCTGCAGCGTCTAGACCACTCATGCAAGCTCCCCTAGCTCATGTTAAACATCTTCATCTGTATCCAAATTAACTCACAAAAATAATCAAAATGGATTTTTTTCTGTGGATGCATGTGGGCAAAAATATTTTCTTTCACCAGGGCAAGAGGGAAGCCATCTACCATCCCAGTCTCCAGCGCCAACTAACCTAGAGCTGCCTAAGTGGCAGCAAGCAGAAAAGATGCTGTGACCACAGACTCTCTCAGTCCTTACAGGAGCACCGTAAGGGCTCAGCAGTCTGTGACCAGATCCAGGCCCCAAGGCCTTTGATCCTGACAAATTCAAACTACAAGGAAACCCCCTACACTTGTGTTCCCCACTTGAGGCAATACATCACTTTCCAAGATAGAGAAGGCTACATTATTTTTTTTTAATTCTCAGCATGTTTAAATTATTTAAAAACTTGTAACCTGAAGTTATAAATTTAAAAAAAAAAATCTAAAGCAATAGCTTAACATTCTGAAATTATTATTAAACATTTTACAATTTTGAAAAGCTTGAATAGTGTGATTTGGTGAAGAGTTTTGTCTGCTTTTAAAGGTAGCCTTAAGCAAAAACTACATAAGAACTGAATAATAATAACTTAAAAATCACTGTCTTCCCGACAAATACTTACCACTCAAAGTTGCTTCTGCGGACATATTATTATACAAGAAATAAATAGATTGCATTTGTTCATACTAACAAGACATTGTCTCAGAAACACTAGCTGTCCAAAAAGTGCAGACAGTGATAACAGGGTAAAGAGCACTTCCAACAGTCAGACTAAGCCAAGGGAAGCTAGGAAGGAAGGGAGACAACAGCAAAATAAAAAGCAAAGAAAGAGATGAGGAATTAAATATATTCCACAGAAATCTTGTGTTTCAAGGGCTGAAGTTCTCACGTCTAGGATTTCTGCTTCAGACTAGTGGGGAACAACTGAGGGATATAACAGGGGTGCTGCAGCAGAGTTACTTTCTGCCTTTCTAGCAGATTATAATTTCATTTTTACAGAACTGTCAGGTTCTTCAACTTCTTCTGTGCTGACAAAATACATTTCTGTTCAGCTGAATCATGCAGTACAATACATGTATGCTTTCTTTCCAAGGCTGCTTTCTGCATCCAGTGCTTTTATGAGACTTAGATGAGGTTTTGGTGATTCATAGTACTTAAACCACCAAAGAGCACTTTTTCAATTGGAAAATTCAGTTGAAGTAAATGCATCATCAGCATGATTGTCCATGCATGAAAGAACTACAAGCAAAACAATGAGACCATTTTTTAAAACCCACACTTAAGCCAAGAAAAACAGTTATCATGAACTATTAAAAGACCTTATTTTTCAGTTTCCGTGAATCTCTTATGGAAAACATGGGTTATCCTTGTCTCTGCATCTCTTATTCTGAGAATCCCAAATTGCAAACGAAAAAAAAAAATATAATGTGCACATTGTTTTGGAGTTGTTAACATGATACACAGCAACATAAATTATATTATCTACAACAGATTAAGCTACTACTGATCTAGCCTTATTCTTGTAGCGATTTTTTCCAGGAGGATACCTATAGGATCTAGGCATTGAACACTCTCATTATTCTATTTTGTGCTTTTGGAATTCTTAATACAAATAAAATGCTATTTGAGTCTTTTAAGAATTAATAGAAGATGCTCTGATTGCCAAGCACACTGTGGATTTGAATATTATGTCAGATACTTAAATGAAAATGGACACCTACATTTTTGACGCTTAGCTGAAGGAAAACATTCTATCTGTGGGTTATGTGTGTGCATGTGCCTATATGGCATTTTCACAGATGATTTGATAGTGGTGCTTCCAAAATATTTCTACTCCTAATAGCAGCAATGCAATCTTTCACTCTTACTCCATTGTGGCAGTGTTTATTTATTTGTTCACTTAAATAGATTTATATAGTACATAAAAAAGGTCTGTCCAGAACTCTGCATGCTTTTGATATACATGAAAATATAGTCAGACTGGTAAAAACAAGTATAAAACCAGCAACCTCCATTAAATCAGAAAAGAGTCACAGAAAAATAAATTTAAAACTATTCCCTGCTCCAGACAGTCATTCAGATAACCTGCACTAACCAAGACCACAAGGGCAATTTGAGAAGGTGACTTCAAATCATAAAAGCCTTTAAAAAGGGAGCCCATGAAGCCCCCAGCTCTAAGCGTACCCATCCCAGTCCCAGCTGTGTGCCCCGTGACCAGCAGGGACTGGAGATGGGTCCAGGAGATCTGAAGGTCAGAGGAATCAGGCGATTTCACAGGAGAGTGGTACAGCCCAAATGTGAGAGCTCCTCACTGGGAGCTCCTTGCTGGCATTGTTTGTTCCTGGTGAAAAACGAGAGGATGTGTGCTCATGTTGCCCTTTGGGTAGGGTTTGGGGGTAGCTGAGTGCTCTTGGGCATGGAAGAGTCCCACCCTGGGGAGATGCCAGCTGCTGTACCATTTACGAATCAAGGCTCAGAGGACTAAACACCACCACCAGTGGCATCTGTCTTCCAAAAACAACAGTCCACCACAGGCAGGAGGGCTTGCCTCTGACAAGTTGACAGCCACCTCCGGGCTGGAATGGCAAGTCCAGATGTGGAAGAGAAGCTTATCTGGCATGGGAGCTAGAAGGACTGGCCATGGCAGGACACATGTCAACAGAAGCAAGCTGGTGAATGACAGGGGAGGTGAGCTAACACCTACAGGGTAGATGGAGCTTCTTCACTGGTTTACTCCTCTAGCAGCTTTGCCTGATGAACTTGAACTGAAATACGAGTATTTCTATTAAAGGTGATACAGATGTGTGTTCTCAGGCTCATCTATAAGCAGACTGCTTGCATAGTTTCCTCTTTGTTTCCATTACTAGGTAAAAAAGTAGCGTGGAGAGTACGTAAAGGCTTCCCATCAAAGCTCTCATGGCTGCTTGGCCTTTGGTATATGACCTAAGCCACATACTCCATTTTGATCTTTTAGAAGTGCTGTAGGAAATCATTTCCATAAACAATGCCTACACGCCCCTACAAGGATGAATTCAGTCCTTCACCTCTACATCTGCTCTAATTTTCTACTCCCCGTCCCCCTGATTTGGAGATCAACCAGCCCCCTCAGTCTACACTGCTCCTGATGTTACAGGTGCTAAGAAAAATCAGAATAAGCACATGTACTTGGTGTCCTCCTCTGAGTCCTTATATCTTGATGATAATGTAGCTTTCCACTTTCTCTTCCTGTTCCAGGGTTCTTTTTGTCATGTAAATATGCCTTTCAATTTTTTTTTCCAAAAAATATAGATTCCTGTGGCAAAGTCCCCTGCAGACTTGTTTTCCACAAGTAAAGAATGGAGTAGGCAATTAAGTGGCTGCTGTTTCCAGGTGGATAAGTAAGGGTGGTTTCAGATTTTGCTTCTCATGGATAGCATTACCTGTAAATCAGAGATACAACACCTTGCTAAAAAAATGGGGAGCAAACAGGAAGATATGCAGGGATGGTATTTATCAGGATATCTTCTGTATTGAGTTTGTGTGGCCAGGTTTTGGTAGCAGGGACCTACAGGGGTGGCTTCTGTGTGAAGCTTGCCAGCAGCTTGCCCCATGTCCGACAGAGCCAGCGCCAGCCGGCCCCAAGATGGACCCGCCGCTGGCCAAGGCCGAGCCCATCAGTGACGGCGGTAGCGCCTCTGGGACAGCGTATTTAGCAAGGGGGGGGGGGGATAAACTGAGCAGCAACCTGCAGCCAGAGAGGAGTGAGACTGTGAGAGCAACAGCCCTGCAGCCCCCCAGGCCAGCGCAGAGGGAGGCAGGAGGTGCCCCAGGCCCCAGAGCAGAGGTTCCCCGGCAGCCCGCGGTGAAGCCCCTGGCGAGGCAGGCTGTGCCCCTCAGCCCGTGGAGGGCCGTGGTGGAGCAGATCCCCACCTGCAGCCCACGGGGACCCCAGGCCGGGGCAGGGCGATGCCCCGAGGAGGCTGTGCCCCGCGGGCAGCCGGCGCTGGAGCAGCTCCTGGCAGGGCCTGTGGCCCCGTGCAGAGGAGCCCAGGCGGGAGCAGGTTTGCTGGCCGGGCCTGTGCCCCCGCGGGGACCCGCGCTGGAGCCGCTGTGCCTGAGGGGCTGCGCCCGGGGGGGGACCCGGCTGGGGCGGGCTGGGAAGGGCTGCTGCCCTGGGAAGGGCTCGCGTTGGTTGGAGAAGTCCATGGAGGGCCGTGTCCGTGGCAGGGACCCCCGGCTGGAGCAGGGCCCGAGTGTGAGGAGCCTCCCCCGAGGGGGCAGGAGCGGCAGAGGCAGCGTGTGATGGACTGACCCAGCCCCATGCCGTCCCTGTCCCCCTGCGCTGCTGGGGGGAGGGAGAGAATTCGGGAGTGAAGTTGTGCCCGGGAAGAAGGGAAGGGTGGGGGGAAGGTGTTTTTAAGATTTAATTTTTATTTCTCATTACCCTAATCTGATTTGATTAGTAATAAATCAATTTTCCCCCAAGTCAAATCTCTTTTCCCCTTGACAGTAATTGGTGAGTGATCTCTCCCTGCCCTCACCTCAACACAGGAGCCTTCCGTTACATTTTCTCTGCCCCGTCCAGCTGAGGAGGGGAGTGACAGAGCGGCTTTGGGGGGCACCTGGCATCCCACCAGGGTCAACCCACCACATCTTCACTTCAGGAGTATGGGAGCTAATCATGGGACACAACTTGTAATGTGTGAACCAAAATAAAGCATAATTTGAGCCCTAAATTATGTTTTATAATATACACATCAGCATAAAGTCTACTAGAAAAAAATTTGAATTCTGCCATAGTTGTCAGAGTCCAAGGGATTCCCATGTCTACAGAGGACTCACAGTATACCTTAAGCTAAAACTGCATTTTGAAATGTCCATGAAGCCTAACTAGAGCAACCTGAGGCCATAACAATCCCAGTACAGAGTGAACATCATGATGTGTATAACAAATGTATAAAACTTCACTTTTTTTCCTTTTTTTTTTTCTGTGCCTGCCCATGCTACAAATGTTATACCTTTTTAACTCACAATATAGTACCTTTACTGGAGCAGGAGATTCCAAAGCAGGCTAAGAAGAAAAAAGGAGAAGGAAGGAAGAGGGAAGAAGACCAGAAAGTCACTGAAGAAGCTGGGCTGTACAAATATTGGGTGCCTCTCCCTTTTGTACATCTGCCTTCTCATACTATCCACATACCTGAGAAACAAACATCTTACTTCTTTCTCTGTAATGTATCAGAATCCATCCTTCCTAGCTGTCTGTGTAACTAATATTTTTCTCTGCTTCAGCTGCTTCTCACTCTGATTATCCTCCCATCTTTCATTTACTCACCTTACTTCTCTTCAATCAGCCGAAATTACTGTGACCACCATACTTCCTCTTTCAAATATATTGAGAGCTTGTTTTCTCCAGTTTATCGGCTTTGATTTCTTCACTTTGTCATGGCAGAACCAGTTGGCGTCTCTCACTTGCCCTGTTCTCACAGTCCTTCCCAACACCGCTAGCAGTACTTTTCGCATAAAATATTCTCCTTTCTCCAGTTCATTAAGCCACTGACCTACCAAATCTCTCCTAAAATAATCACTGCTTTCACTATGGCCAAAGAGGCATGTTGATAGCACATAGGGTTTTTTTAATAACACTTGCCGGTCTCTCTGAACAAACCCAGGGCAAACAGCCCTTACTGCCTCCTGCTTCCCTGAGCTCTCCTGGCCCCAGCATCCCTCCTGCTGCTGCATGCTGGGATGCGGCCCCTGTGCTTTGCTTGGTGCTGACGCTCTTCCGCATGTCCAGTGTAAGTACACGCAGTGGGGTTGTGCCTCCTGTATACCATGGCCCCTTGTCTCTGGCTCTCAGCCCATCAACTATATAAATCCTGAGAAGTGTTTGTATTTTCTCATCAAGCTGAGCACATTCTTAACACGAAGGAATTAATATCAATGTGCACTGCCTCCCTTTTTCCAGAGCTCGCCTGAATTCCTTGCATTGAACTGTTTTATCTACTTGGATTCATTTCCCTTCAAAATAAATAGTATTTTCTAAAGTATTGCAGCAATGTTTCTGCTAGGAATATAGTGCCTAACCCTACCCTAGTCTTGAGCAAATATAATTTATTTAACCATCTCATAAAATCAGTATAATAAAGAATCAGGACTATGATACTCCCAAACATTTTCTGTTAAAATCTTAAGTCCTTTTTTCTTAATTTAACATGGTAACACACAGCTTCATTAGTAATAGTTAAGCAATTGTCTTTCAGTTTTCTCTTACACTAGTTTCCCTATTTGAATAATAATTTTCAAGATTAATATAATCCTGGAAATACACAAAACATCCCTGCATCAAAAAAATCATTTTAGCATTTTCCTCTGAAAAGATTTTTTCTCCCACCAAACTAACACACATGTAACTTTTAAGGTCTGATTTTTCCAAATGAATGCTACTCTTACTGCAAAATTTTCAAGTTTTGTTGCAGAGTCACAAAATGCTTATTTGGTAATTCATAACAAAACACTTAATTTTTATTAGATTTAGAGAAGAGATTGCAGGCCATAGGAAGGATAATGTGACAAATTTCCTGGAAGCCTCAAAAAAACAGAAGCTGCTAACTTGGGTCCCGCAGACAGGCAAAACATCTACCTAAAAAAAGACTAAGAGTGAAATTGCAAAATTACAGAAAAGTGGCCCGATGTAAACACCCAAAAAGACTAGGGTTAATATTTTTCTAGTCAACTCACAGAGTTGACAACCTAGTCTTGGAGAAGACAAGTCATATCAAACCTGATTTCCTTTTCTCCCAGAGTAACTGGCTGCTTAGACGAGAGGCACCTTAGACTAAGTTCTCTTCTTTTTTGTCTGGTTTTATGTGCATTTTGATGGCTTTTGAATGGCAAAAAATGCAAATATATTACAAATAAGAGTACAGGTAGTGCTTGAGACACATGAAACACTTCTGAGCAGTGCGAAAACTCCCAAGCATGCAGCTGGAGGTGTTCACCAGGGCTGCACAGCGTCTGCTGCTGTACTTTACTCCCCGTGGTCAGTAACTGCCTGTCCAAAGACATCACCTCATTGCTCACCTGCACACATAGCTACTGGCAACCGAGTGCATAGAATATTTCAAACATTTCTATCTGATAAAAACATATTAGAGTAATCTTTATGGAATATCTGGAGGGTAAATGCATCTTTTAAAGAATTGCCCTCTAATATCTTATTTTCTAAAGCTGTACGTAGGCAACAATATTAATTACTAAATTTCTGAGGGTCCAGCGGTTTCCATTTAGCATTCCTGCAGCTAGATAACTTTTTAAGTTCCTGTGTATTAATTTAGAAATGTAACACTGAATAATGGTTTTGAAAATCTTGACCAGATAATTAAGCAGCAACCCAAAGAAAGCAGTTTTGAGTAACGGGGAAGACAAAGCAACTCTGGGAGGACTGCATGTATTTAAAGCTTGTACTTCTCAGGCTGTTCAGTGAGCAAGGCTGACAGTGACTGACTGACAGCAGTAAATCACTCATACTAGAACTGGTCAAAAGTTTGTTTTTCCAGAAATTTCAGTTTTCACTTACAGTGTACTGGTATTTCAGTAACAGAGATGAGGCAGGCTCAATCTAAGGGGAAAAATAACATTTGTGACTCTGCCAAAAATGCTGTGAATTTTTGAGTGAACTTCAGGTATAATCAGGATTTTATTAACTATACAGATGGCAGTCAGTATGGTCTCTTAAAACAACTATTCCTTCTGCTGCTCTAGATTCAGAAAAAAATCATATGTTGCAAAAGGCGCTACAGAAGAAAGTGTACCTTGATTTTTTAAAAGTGTTCTTAAAGTTGCTGCGTGACAAATTTACTAGCAATTTTCTAAATATTCATTACTAACAACTTTGGGTCCAAGAGCAACAATGTTGAGACAGGAATGAGGGCAACACTTGCTTGGTCTCCTTGTTGGTCTCAATTCTAAGGTTTCAGAGGGATCAGGACCCCCTTGTAAGGCTTGGATTATTTCAGTTTGTTCTGTTAATATTTGCCTTCGTTATCAGTAGGTCAGAAATGTGACTTTGAATCCAGAGGTATCGATAGATGCCCTAACTAGAAATAATAAGCTAACCCAGTAATGATGACTTCTGTTATTAAGGAAAGCCAAATTAAAAGCCCCTACAACGCGGAATCAGGTCATGCGCAGGTATAAACAATGCATACCTCATCGCAATCACTTTTCAAAAGAATTTTCATCAGTAACCCCACATTTGAGTCATTCTGACTTGGAGAGGTGTTCTGTTCTCTGATGAAATCTTAAAAATTATATTCCAGTTTAACAGTTAATCCTGTCTTTTAAATAACTAAAATACTTTACAGTTGGCCTAGAAATTTCATTTAAGGATTAGTGAACCCTGTTTTGCTTATCATGAGTAATTTACCTCACTTTTGTCCACTCAGAAGTGGTTTTATCTTAACACTAATGAAAGCAAAGACTTTAACTTTGGTCACTTAACAGAACCTATGCAGTGAGTAATCTTGACATGAGCAGTGACTTAGTACTGCAGATTTTAAATCCAAATTAAACCTTGCTCTTTCTTCTCACTACCATTTTTAGTTTATACCTTCAGCTCAGGAAAACTTGCACAAATACGCTGCCAATATTTGTAATTGCATTATTATTCTAATATTCTATCAAAATAATTTCAAATGGAAATACATTGAATGCCCTTGCAAAATTTTGTAAGCTTTATTTCATTAAAATAGGCTGTGGCATCTATAATGGTACCATCAGAAACAGGGCTGTACTTGAAGGATGCTATTTCTTCATCCTTAGTCTATATAGTTACGTTCGCCTCCTTAACTATATTTTTTTATAATGGTTGCTTGCAAGAATGTGCAAAGCACATTCTTAATGATAGGATTATACTGGATGTTTTGCATGAAATATGCTGCTGAAGAATCTCTTTGGTTTCTTCGTGCACTCAGAGCAATTTACAGTACTTTCTGTAACTGCTATGAAGAGTTATCCCACCTTTTGAAGGGGTTTGATTATATGAAAATTCAGCCGCTGTAACAGTTCATTGACTCTTCAGGAGAGACTGGGGTAATACGCCACACTAAAGCAAACCAGGAGGTGAACTCCAAAACCTGTGTGAGCATTTTGAGAATTAAAAAATATGGCATTACCATCTTTGTCCAGAGTCCTCCAGTACTCCAACAGTAAACTGAGAAGTTATTCTTAAACTGAACATTTCAGATAAAAAGCAAAAATGTAACATATCTATGAAAACAACCCTATTTACAAGTATTCAATGAAAATTAATGTGATGCTCTAATAACCCAACATTTTAAAAAAATTACATCCCAATAAACTGTGTCATTATTATTATTATTGTTACTATTTATCACATTATTAGAAAGACAGTCAAGGAGATGGAAGTGAGTGATCAAAAAATCCGAATGAGAGGCAAAGACAACCTTTTACAAGGATATCTCAATGAACATCATGGAAACCTTGTTTCTTCTTTGCATCAATTGACTTGTAGCTGCACAGTCATTATTTTCAGGTCATTAGCTTCATTAAACTAACTTTATTTGTCATTAACTCTATAAATACAGCATCATCATACAGTTTACAAAGATCTGGAACTTTTTAATAATACATGAAATGTCTATTTTAAAGAAAAATTAAATTTCATTCATTCATTGGTAGCTTTTCAAGAGCTAACTTTTAAATGGTTTGACGGTGGTAAGAGATGGAAAGACTGTCCCCTTGTGGATAGGATATGAGGAAAGTGATACTGTAACTCATGGATAGCAACGGTAACCCTGGGCATTTGGAATTTCAATAAGAAATCAGCTAGAATCCTGCCTTGCACATTGCTCATAAATCAACACTCAAATGTACAAAATACTATGAAGAGCCTTTTAATTTAAATTGGTTGGCCTGACAGACAACAGAGGGTAAAGGCTGAGCTAACGTAGCATCATTGCTAAGACCATCAGTCCAGGCTACCACCTAAATCTACCTGCTGCAGGCAGCTGCAGTGTTGCCCTCATTTGAAGAAAGCTGTTTTGTGAAGAACAGCTTCTGAGCAGAGAATGGGAGAAGGTGCCACAATAAAGACAAAGTCTTGTGGTATATCTATAAACCAACATGCTGCCCACATGCATACATCTTCCAAACCCATGCCAGAGCATCCATCTACAGGACAAAGCACCAGCCTTGTCCTCGCTCCTGCAGCTGCACTGACAGAGGGACTGGAGAAGGATTGATGCACAGCTGGCTGGAGACATCTGCCTGTTGTTGCAGATGTTAGATTATCTGTAAGAGTTACAGATTGCCCGTATACATCATCACCTCTGATCCATGAGAACTACAAGAAGATGCTAGCACCCTGTCATCACTCAGATCTCGGGTAATCAAGAGTAGCTTCAAATTTCTGCATGGGGAAGCAGAACTTCACAGGGCTGCTGAGATAGAAGGGGATGCTAGCAGCATAGGAAGTGTTCTGGTTTATGAAGTCCAGTCCTTCCCTGTTACAGATGGTTATAGCTTCCCTAACAAATTCATCTTGTTCTGCCTTTATTAAGAATTTTCTCCAGACACCTCAGTTGCAAGAATTTTCTGAAATACCATTAGAAACCTCACAATTTTCAGCTCAGCCATATTCATGCTCAGTGTGTATCTATTCACTCTACCATCCTTTTAAGCGACTTTTTTACCTCCTTATTGTTTCAGCCCTGACAGAGACATATTCCCTCCTAGCCTTGTTTTGTTAAACTAAGTAAGCCACACACCTGCAGCTTGTAGAGGACAGGCTCCCCAAACTCTTTCATAATGTGATATGTCAGCTGAAAGTGTCCTGTAGGGTAAACTTCTTCCACCAACAGTCACTCAAGAATGTATTCAGTCTCATCAATACACACCTCTTCTCTGTCCCTAATAGAAACACTTTGATGTCTTCTTTGGTAGTATTGGGGTTTTTACAGTCACATCTTAGAGGTCACTCCTAAAAAGAGCAGCTAACTCAGTAGCTGATTTTACCAGTCATTTCCTACTGATTATTTCCCAGCTTGTAGCAGAAATTCTCATTTTTCCAGAAACAAGAATCAAGAAACAAGTTGCCGCCATCCTTTGAAGATTTCCTACCACAAAGTCCTAAAGGTTTGTGGCTAACCAGTCCGATGCAGGCAAGTTGAGGTGCAGGTTGGTGTGTGGTTCAGAGCAGGGTGATGGGGAAATAAGCCTGCAATAATCCTTAGCCTTTGATAAGAGGACATCCTGAATCGTGCCAGGTGGAGCTCACCAAGTCATAAGTTGTCCTCCACAAAATGTGAGTATGTTACATCTACTGCTCTGTGATACATGAATTGATTGAGTAGTTGCTTGAAGTTTCAAAAATGAAGGTCTCAGAATCTGTCAGGAGTCATTGCAGGCCTAGACAGACACAAATATTTGTAAATGTCTGTTAGCACTTTTAATTCAAATACATCCCATTCCTAAATTTACAACACCGGACGAGTTCAATGTGCACATCAGCAAATGGCCAAGTGCCTTACAATTTGGATGATGTGGGATACTGGTAAAAACATTCCGACATACACTCTGCAAGTCTGCACTGAAGATATTTTATTATCTTTTTTTATTTTTTCTTTTTGTACATTACAGGTCACTTTGACTGTCAGATGAGAACGAATCAAAAGTGAAAAAGAGGAAGCTCTTAAAACTTACTTCCTCTGTCTGTAATGCTAGGAAGCAATGAGAAACCAGACTTTTATTCCTGTACTTCACAGGGGAAGCGTTACGGGGGTTGTGAAAGTTCCCTCTTTCCTCCCTGGAGATGAAACGTCATAAAAACCCCCGCATTTTTGCATAATTTCATAATCCTGATTCAGGGCAGTGGCTGAAGTGCGGCATGTGGAAGCCTGCGCAGGATCTGTAAGGGGTCTGATGTGGCCCCGCCACGCAGTGGGGTGGATGCTGCCTGCCAGCGGTGGTCACCTGAAGTGGCTGTCATCTGAAGTGGCTGTCATCTGAATGCAGCTGGTGGCCGCCAAGGGAGGGTGGGCGAGCACAGCCCGGCTGCAGTAGCCCCGGGGACCCGGCCACGGTGACTGCTCTGGGCTTGCTGCCGGCCACAGCATCGGCTTACAGCACCCCGCGTCAACCATTTCGGCCTCAGTTTTTAACTTTTTAGCAAACACGGGGATCAAATAATTCAGAGCTTGGCCGGTTTCGTATTTTGTATAGCACGTGCGCAGATTTTTGGTTGGCGTAACGACGGCGACATTCAGCCACACTGGGGAAAAAAAAAAAAGAAAAGGCATTATTCTCCTAATTATTCTTCAAAACCGGTTTAGAGCACCGCCCCTCACCCCGCGCCCCCCTCACCCCGCGTCCCCGCAGCCCAGCACGCCGCGACAGCATCCGGGGCTCCGTGCGGCCCGCCCCACCTGTGCGGGGCGGGGGGCGGCGGCCCCGCCGGAGATGGCGCCCGGCCGGGCCCGGCCCCCCCGCACCGTGGGCGGGGGCGGTGCCCGCTCCCTCGCAGCTGGGCGGCCCGCGGCGCTGCCGCCCCCGCCCCGCTCCACCCCGGCCGAGCCCGGCCCGGGCCGGCCGGTGCTCGGCGCCCGCCATGGCGGGGCACGGGCAGGGCGGTGCGGGAAGGCCGGCGCTGCTGGTGAAAATCGTGATGGCCGGGGAGTCCTGCGTGGGGAAGACTTCCATCGTGCGGAGGTACACGGAGCCCGGCTCGCCGCCCGCCGGGGATTCCACCTCCTCCTACTTGGCCACGATCGGTGAGTGACCGCGGGCCGGCCCGCGGGCAGCCGCCCCCGCCGTCGCTGTCCCGCTGCCCCTGGCTGGCACCTGCCCGCGCCCCCCAGGCGCCCCCGCCGGCCCGCCGCCCCTCAGCGCCGCCGCCCGCACCCGCGGTGCCCGCCAGCCCGCCGCACGGCCTCCGCACGCCCGCCGCCACGCGGGGCCCGTCTCCCGGCGGCTGCGTGGGCACGGCCGCGCTGAGGGACTGGCGTGTGCCCCGCGGGGCCGGCGGTCGCCTGGCCGCCCGCTGCGCGCCCGCGCCTCGCCGCCCGCTCCCGGCTGCGCCTCCCGCCCGCAGGCCGCGGGCGCGCGTTTCCAGCGCAGCCTTCCCGGCGGCGGCAGCTCGGCGCTGCCGGTCTCGGAGCGGGCTCAGCGCCCTCGGTTACTGCTGCGTGGGTCCCGCCGCGACCGGCAACTTCAGCCTGTGCGGAGGTTTGACGGGGTGTCGGGAAACGCGTCACCCGGGCTCCGGAGCCGCTGCGTGCCGGCGGCTGCGCTGCCCTTGCTGTTTGTCTGGGACGTTCAGAACGATGTTAAACTTGGGAAGACAACTTGTTCCGAACTGTTTCTGGTTGCCCAAGTCTCCAGAGGGAGGCCCCGTTGCTGTACGCTGCCGTGGGTGCAGAGAAAACGGTGTCTGCCTCAGGGAGCTGTCAGACAGCAGCAGAACGCCCAGTTCATCTTTCATGCTAGAAAGGGATTTAACTTCGTGCTAATAACTTTAACGGTGTAAAGTCCAGGTATCGTCTACTGTAGGTGGCCACGTGCTGATGAGTAGAGGAGAGCCGCTGCCGCGATGGAAGCGATGAGCCGTGCCCCATCGGGGCGGCCCCTGTGCCGCACCACGGCGCTGCCTGCCCCGGGGCCGCAGGGCGCTCCCGCCGCGCGGTGCCAGCCCCACGGCGCGCTGCCTGAACACGTGTGCTGTGGTTTGGTTTGCTGCGGAGGTTTTGCCAATTTCTGATTGGGAAATTCAGATTTTTCAAAGTTTGCGCGTGTGTAAGAACTTTTTTTTCAATTTTTGTGCTGTTGAAGAGAGTGTTGAAGTATGCACGAGAAACTCTGTGTCCCTGCATTTGGAATATACATGGCTCTTACACGTTTTTCGGTGTGGGAGGAGTTGGCTTAACTGAATAAATAACAGTAGCTGTGGCTGCAGCTGGTCCAGAGAATACTTAACGTTCACGAGATGACTTGACCTGCCCACATGACAATGGCTGAACTTGAACTGCTTTTTATTTTCTTGCCCATTCTTGCAAAGCAGCTTCTGAATCTGACAGGAGCAAAAAGGCAACCGGCAGTGAAGTTGTGAAATTGATCCTTGTAACAGGCAACTTGTTGCCAGTTTGGCAAGGAGTCCCAAAGAATGGTGGTGAAAATAAACATTGGTTTTGTTTATGTGTTTTATATTGGAACACAGATTCCTGACCCTGAGGTTATTATTTTGAGGTGCAATTTCTTTTGCTCTTAATTCAGTCCACGACAGAGTCAAAAACTCGTGTATGGTGACGATGCTAAGAATATATATTCCAAGTTGTGAATTGAAATAGTTCAAGGAATAGTTAAGACAACAGAGTTTTGTTACAGTTACAGACTGAGATTAACCTTACTAGTTTTATTACTGTTCCTGAAACCTATTCTTGAGAGATTTAAAAACTTAAAACAGATATTTATCTGAAATGTAAATGAATCATCCAAGTGTGGTATTTATTGTTATCTGAATGTGATTTTAAAGTTACTTCTGAAATGCTGTGTTCCATTTAATTCTATTTTAGGAGGTACGTTAGAGCTTAGACTTTTAAAATGAATGGCGTTGTGAGTGATGGCTTCCCAAAGAGTAATGTTGCAAGTGGAAGTTTCTTTTTCATGAAACAGCTACAACCAAGAAAATGGCCTGTAGGTCGTAGCTCATAATGGTGTAAATGAAGAAGACACAATGTAATGGTTTTTCTGCTCATAATGTCTTCTTCTTCTTTGTTGACACCATAAAAAAATAAACAGCTGTTTTCATCCGAATGCCTGTTTCATGCAGGCTCAGTCAAATGATCCTTATCTGTCATGCAGCCTATTGAATGCTTACCTGATGTTAATTGATTTTTCACCCTACCTGTTCAGCTGTAACAGTTATTCGAGTAGATGGAAGACTATCCAGGCTGTGCAGTCTCGCCATCCAAGTTCCCTGACAAAATCATGCACCAGCATCTTCCTCAACGTCAAAAGGTTGTAGGCACAGAAGTTAAAAGGTTGTTGAAAGTCTTGTTTCTGCGTCATCATGAATCACAGGTTTGCGTTACTAGGGAAAATCCTAGCGTTACTGCAGGGGGAAAATAACCCCAAAGATTTTATAGTAGGCTTCAGTAGTGGTAAACTTCTCTAAAATGATGTATTGGGGGGGGGGGGAGGGCAAGAAAAAAAAATGCATCCACAGTACATTTTCATTTAAAGCTTTTTATGCAGCACTTAAATACTCAAGGCTGGGTGCCCTTCCTCCTTATCAGTTACACAGTTTAGGTAAACTATAACCAGTTATAGTTTTCTAATTAAACTTCTATGCATCGTAAGGTAGATGCATTGTATTATGAATAGACTATAAAGAAGAAATTTTTGTTTAAACAATGGCATTGCATATAAAGCTATAGAGAAGGTTTATGAACAAAAAAACCCCTTTTATACAAGTGAACAGGATTGTGATCTCACAGGATGTGAGGTTCTTACTTTGCTGTATTACAGTGGCTCTGGTCTGGCAGCATGCATGTTTTCTGTGAGAAACATTTCTGTAGAGGTGTGAATCCTCCCAAGTCTGTCATAGTTGAAAGTCGTGTAACTCCCGTTGTAGGACTTTTTTTTAAAAAAAGTTAACTTTATTTTGACATTTTCCTCAAAAGGAAACTTCCGCTTTTTAATGCCTACATTTACAAAAAGAAAAAAAAATTAAGAATGAAGTTGCAAATTCAGGTCATTTACACATCTGTTTCTAATGCACAATGAATAAGAGAACCAGCTCTGAAGTCTGTGTAGATTCCTTGATACTCGCTTCAGAAGGAAAGTAATGAACAGAAATGAACCATATTGAAGGTAAACATGTCCTGTGTTACAACACTTGTATTAATCCTCATCTTAATGTTCCTTGTTTTCTTTTTTACAAGGCTAGATTTTTTGTCACTCTTCTTTTCCTAACCATCTTATCCCATGAGTTGCTTTTCTTACCAAACCAGTAATTATCAGTGCTTGTGACTGCTCAGATACCACTCCAGATATTCCTTGACATGTACAGGAAAAGTCTGATTCAAGTAATGCACCAACAGCTAGTAAGGGTTAAGTATGTGTAGGAGTAAGAGGGTGTAAACTCAACCTGCAGCATCTGACTGGGTGCTTGCCCAGCCTGGGAATGGGAATTGATACCAGCTGCTGCCCTGTTCCCAGAGCACTTGCTGTGTGACGGTAAGTGGGCTAGGTAGAACCTGCACCTAGACATGTACCACCCTCTGTCCATGCTGTCACTGTTGCATGCTGCTAAGCTACACAAACTTGCATTTTCCCTGGATGAACATATTTTGTTAAGCCTTTTATATCAGGAACTTGCTAGCTGTATTGAGGTGAAAAGTGTGTTGTAATTTGCTTAGGCCGCTGCAGAAGACCTCTTTGAAGAGGACTTTTGCAGATGGCCAAAGGCTATTTATAGATACTGAGGGAAGAGTGGGGCAATTCACAGCTGAATTCCCCTGTGGCTGACTATTTTGATGCTGTTTAGACCTAATTGCCTTTAAGGTGCCTCAGTCCTAATATGGACATATTTATTAAATGGAATATAAAGAAAATAAATTATTCTCATGGCTATAAAACTTGGAAATAACAACTAGAGTTTGAACTTGTACCCAGCATACCCCTTCTTGGTTTTATTTGACAGCTTAAAAGAAGCAAGTACAAGCTGTAGCATTCAAATAACATTTATCTCAAGAGCAGTAATCAATGCTCGCTTTGTTTTGTTGATCATGTTGTATAATACATGGGCCTAAAAGCATCTGAAATCTGTGCGCTGTCTTTGGCATTGTATTTCTCATTTTTCTTTTCTGTCTTTCCAATTTGCTAAGTTTGCTGGAAATTTCATATAAAGACATGAACAATTCATGCATGCAGGACATATTGACTTCTGTTTTTCACTAACATTCATTGACCTTCTATGTCAATAAATTTTGAAGTTGACTTAAGAAGTCAATAAGCCTTATTTTAATTTAGATTAAGTTTTAGTCTGATTCAGCACTCTGCTTCCCTTTTTATAAATAAAAAAATGCTTATAGCAATTTATTATTAAAATGTGTGTCAACTAAGAACTGTTTCCTATAGGTCTGGGAATCCCTGGCTGGATTATAATTTTTTGCTGTATTCCCAACACACAATTTGAAAGTGACTTTCCAGCCTCCCAGTGTGTACTGTGTCCCTCTCAACTACTCTAACATCAATTGTAGAATGTGATACAGATAATTAAACAAAACCAAGTGAATTTCAGGAGCAAATGTTTTCCATCACATTGGAATTTCAACTTACATGAGCAAATTTAACTTAAATTACATTTCCATCTGACATTATTAATTCCATCAAAGAAGCTTTGTGTATTACTAACTACAGATACCAATTATATTATTTCATCTTTCCTTTCCGTTGGAGTTTCAATAAAAATTAATCAAGTGAAGGACATGATTATCATAATAATTTTAAAAATCTACTTAAACTTTTTTACCACATACACACAAAAATGTTAATAGCATTGGAATCACGTGTGTGAGAGTGTACTTGTCAAAGTTCTGTGCACCATACATCCATCGGTAAAAGGGAAGGGAGCATCTCCTCTACTGCATTTTTGGTTTACTGCCATGGATGCTTTCCTTTAGCAGACAGGTTCTTGCAAAAATCAGTGCAGTGGTATTAACTTAAAATTTTTGTGCTTTTTCAATCTGTTTAGTTCTTTCAGATGACATTACTACTAGTGAAAAGTCACTCTGAAGTCATGTTAAGTAGCCATATTTTGACCTTACGGAATTTTGACCATGCAGTATGGCCAGCTATTGCAGTGTCACCTTAACTTCACTTCATATAATTGACCAAAATAGCCTTATTGTTTTTCAGTGGGGGAAAAAAAAGGAGCAGAGAAATGACTAAACAGTATTTTGGATTTCAGCAATAACGTAATTGGGGAAAAAAATGGCTAACTGTGAGGAAATGCATCACTCTAAACCAGCAGCTGATAGCTGGCAGGTACTATTATTAAGATTGAGGCTTCAACAACCCATAAATCCAGGTATCGTATACCACATTTGGAGTACTGATTTGATAATATAATAAAGGAAAACACTATAAATTGTAGGGAAAAGTATATTTGAGGAAAGATCTGTAGTGTATGTAGAGACAACATTCTGCACTGATTTTAAGTGCTAATGCTTGATTTCATCATTAGTACTCTGGATCTGGGATACACAATGATTAAGGCTGTAGACAATCCTCTTCATTTTGAATGAAATCCGGTGTATGTTCTAGTACAGCTAATTCCTATTCCTGTTCATGTAACCTAGATATCTAGATATCTTTTTTTTTTTTTTTTTTTTTTTTCTTTTAGGGATTTGGAAGTAAGGACAGGAAAATGGTGGTGTGCCTGTAAACAGTTTTGTGACATCTCTGTCTCCCCATTCATTGCCACACTGTTGTGATGAAACTGGAAACAACTGAAATCACCAATATATTTGCCAAGTGTTCTTGTGCATAGGCCATGAAACTGCTGTCATGTCACTTGCCTATTCATGGAGATACCTACATGTAATTTCAGAGTATCTGCACCTTCACTTTGACTTGCCCCTCCATTGCTTTGTATTGGCATTGCTTTGTATTGTATTTGTGTAATGTATTGGCACATAGTTCTTTTCATCATTGAATAATTTCCTTTTACAACTCCAGTTTTGAATCTGTATTCTTTGTTTGATATAGTTCCTTTTCATTTTCTGTTCAAAATTGCATGAGAGCTAAGAAACAGTCTTCAAAGGGAATCTTATGTTATTATGAGAAATGTTACAGATTTTCTTCTTTCTTCTAGGCATTGATTTTAAAGTAAAGCCAGTAACATTTAATGATACGAGAGTGAAACTTCAAATATGGTAAGTTTTAATTTATATCACAAATGAGAACCAGCTAAATTACATTACAGCATGAAAAATCTCATCTGCTGTTAATTGTGTGTCTTCCTAAAGTTCAATTGTTCCTACTAGGTCATTTTAAAATTTGAATTTGGCCTAGGGGAGCATATTTTTTGTAGCAACTAATGGAAGTTAAAAAAAGAGTTGTTGTTAAGTTGCTTTAACAATAACGCTTGCAGCGTACAAACAGTGCAGATCTACGATCCATATTAAGTATATTTAATTGCATAGAGTTACAATCTATATACAATCTAAATAGAAGTTACAAAACAAGAAAATTCTACATTTCATTACCCATCAAATGCACATTCAAAAAGGTCACTGAGGGACAGCTAGTAAGATGAATCTTTGGGAGCTTACACTCTGGTTTTTGATTTTGAAGTTACTTCTAAAGGCTGTATAGGCTACTGACAGCCATCTCTCCAGGCATCCAGTACTGGAGGTTGTCTATATTTACCAGTATTTAACCTCAAGGAGTAACTCTGTACAGGAATTATCTGACTAGTATTAGACCTGCTTCATACAAAAGTCTTGGAGGCTTGTTTACAGCTTCTTTAAGGCATAATTATGTGTAGGAATTTCTGCATCCCGTTGTTTTATAGCTTTTTCCCAAAACCATCTTACTGTCTGTGTCACAGTTTACAAAGGACTTGTCAGAATATGGAGTGTCATCTGACTCCTGCAGTGCTTGTACTCCAGATTTATTTTTTTATCACCTGAGTTGTATTTGTCTTAATGATTATAGTGGGCATGTGGTGGGCTTGAAGTTACACTCAGACTTCAACCACTGGTTTAGCTTCCCTAGTGGGGCTGTATTATTCAGAATAAATTTCCAGTGTATTTCTTTCACTGCTGTATCTGGCACCCAGATTTTCTCTCATCCTTATATTTTCTTGTTCCTTTCATTAGGATACACCATTCAGAATTTGAACAATACTCCTTAAAACAAGTGGGTTTTGTTGGGGATTCTGCAGTCTGATCATCTTTTGTTTGTGTGTGTGATTTCTTACAATTTCTTTCAGGGATACTGCTGGCCAGGAACGATTCCATACACTTAGTACTAGCTATTTTCGTGGTGCTCAAGGCTTTGTTCTTGTATATGACATCACAAATCTGGACAGTTTTCAAAGTATAACAAGCTGGATGAAAGACATCCATGAGGTAAATATATCTAACAGTGGTTGATCTCTTTAATGAAGGTAGTTAACAAGTTACTGCAGTTAAATGGTTTAAATGACTGCGTGAGATATATTGTTGTTACTTGGGCTGTATGTTTCTAACCAGAATTTCTTACATTGAACTCAGCACACAGTATGATAGTAGGATTATTGTTATGTGAAACTGGAGTACAGTGTAGGTTATCCAGGACAAGCCTATGGTGATTGCATAGATGCAAGTGTTTTCTGAAGTACTTTTAAAACATAGCTTCCAATCTGGTTTTGTACATGATGGGTTATGGTGCTTTTGTCACTGGTGTGGCTATGCACAAGCCAGTCTCTGTGAGCTCATCCCAGGATTTTAATTGGCTTCCATGTCAAAATTCCATATCATAGCCAGTGATTTCACTTTCCTAATTTCATTACTTCAGTGTAGTTACCTCATCCCAGGAATCAAAAGGAACAAATAAAATGAAACATCCTCTTTGTCCTCGGTGGATATTTGAGAGGATGATTTCAAGACAGGGGAACTGGAGGAGGAAAAGGAGAATCCCTTTTTGGTGGCAGCGAGCTGTTGGGTTAGCTCAGCTGCTTGTGGTACTGCAGCTAGAAACACGTGTCTTCATGTGACATGGGAAGTGATTCAGCAGCACGTGGCTGCCAGACGGAGAGCGTGTTCCCACCTCCCTTCCTGCTCCTGAATGCTGGCTCCCACTGTGCTGCTGCTGGAGGTGCTTGTTGGAGCTCTCAGAGGTTCACTCTGACTTTCTAATGTGGTAGCAAACTAATACAGCAAAACCATTTGGATGGTTTTCTGCTCCATCACTGAGTTTCAGAGGTTCATAGAAAGGTCTGACAGTTACTGGAATTGGTGCAAATAAGCAGGTAGGAGTAGGAATGTCAGGAGAAGAACGTGTGGAAACAGTGTGAGGGAGGAACCAGAGAGGGAGGAGTGGACAAAGCCCTTAGATAGCAGATCATTCAGCTGCCTGTAACCTTGTTCCCTGAGTCTTTATTGCTGGGTCTCTCTTGGTGTGTTTGCTGTTAGGTAGAGGCAGGTCAGTTTTAGAATAGGTAGTTCAGCTGGAAGGGACCTATAACAATCGTCTAGGCGCCTGACCAAAAGTTAAAGGTCGTTATTAAGGTCCGAATGCCTCTTAAACACTGACAGGGCATTGACCACCTCTCTAGGGAGCCTGTTCCAGTGTTTGACCATGCTCTTGGTAAAGAAATGCTCCCTAATGTCCAGTCTAAACATCCGCTAGTGCAGCTTTGAGCCATTCCTGTATGTCCTATTGCTGGGTACCAGGAAGAAGAGATAAGCACCACCCACTCCACTTCCCCTTTTCATGAAGTTATAGAGAGCAATGAGATTCCCCTAAGCAGTAGCATGGATGTTTGTAGTTAGCATACTTGTGTAAGTTAGTGTGCTTGTGTACGAGTCAAAGTGAAGTGGTGGTTTTTGTTAATTAAAATCAAGTAACCATTCAGGCAGTTTTTTGTAATACTCTGTGAACTGGTAGGAATGTGGTATGATGGATGGGAGAGTTCGTCTTGAGAAAGCAGGCTCAAAATAAAACCATCCAACACATCCTTTTCGCTCTTCACAGCTTCAGTATATGGATGAATAATGAACTACACGTGGTCGTATATCCAATAATATATACATAGGCTATCTTACACTCTTGGTAAAACATTACCTCAGTATTAAGAACGTTACTATGGTGACCTAGTATGTCATTATCCTTGGCCTTAGAGTCATCTTAAAAGTCTTAGTAGCAACAGAGCCAAACTTCAGTAATGTGTGACAAAGGAGATTTGACTTCCTGGCTTGTCTGCACGCGCTTCAAACTAACACCCGTGTTTTATTACTTCGTTAATAAAAGCATGCGCCCTTCTACTGTTAGGCAAACCAACAAAAGTCCTAGCCAGACATGCCAGTGGTGGTAAAATTTCACAATTAGGTAAGATTTAACTCAGCACATGGTATGATAGTAGGTTTACCGTTCCCTGAAGCTGAAAATGCAGATAATCCATATATATCCATTTTTATATATATCTATATATGCATTATTTATCTATCCATATGCATAAATTTATATATAAAATACAGATCTGTCTTCACACTGCCTCCAAAGGGGTTATTTTTTCCTGTCATCTTTAACTAGATCAACAGGATGGTTGATTCAGTGGGCTAAAAAGCACAACCATAACCACAAAGAAAGTATCAGGACTGTATGGCTAGGATGAAGGCAAGGATGGGACAAGCTCTAGTAGCCGCCATACAGGCTTAGATCTGCTTAAGTCAATCAGGAAATCACACCTGCACAAACCTGCTTTCTGTTCGTGACACATAAAAGCTTTTGTGTAAACAAGCTCAAGCTATTAATATTTAGACTGTTTAATCTTAAATCCTGAAGGTACTTTGTTAGTTTAAAATTTTAAAGAATGGAAAAATACTCAATTTAAAACAATTTCTGGGAATGTAAATTGCATGATTGATTGTACCAATCTGAACGTAGCAATTAGTGAGTGTTGTAATAGAGCTAGATAATAATAAAAAATTTAATTCAGTCCTAGTGGGATATCAATTTCTGAAGTGTCTTGGTGAAAATATATGGGGCCATTCACTGCAAAATAAGTGTTTTTAAGCAATAACTGTTAAAACACAGGGCATTTCATGAAAATTAATTACTGGAGGTTGGTGACATTCCCTACATTTGCTTTGGTCTGTGAATGCAAACTAGTATTTAATTTCCCGCAAATAAATGCCCAGTGTCAAAGTGGCTGTTGTTACAGCACCCTTTAAGATACGCAAGGGTAGAAAAATTAAATAAAATTTTAAAAGGGAAACAGATTCAGGTTTCAGTAAGCACCAGACTAATAGGTAATGTGAAGCTTGCACCTGAACCATTCAAACAGGATTTTTTGAGAAAATTCAGTTACCACATTTTTTAATTCTTTGTACATAGAGACTTTAAAGAGAAAGTTTTCTAAAAAATCTGTTCAGTGTGCTAAGCCATTTTTGCAACAGTTGAAAATAACAATCTAAGCAATTTTGCATTCCTAAAAACTCCATTGATTTTATGAAAACTGGCCAGTCAGTGCTATTTCAATCGGATTACCAGTAATGTTCTTATTGTATTTCAATTATTTTAAGCGTGGAATACAGCAACTTTCCTGTTAAAAATGAATTACTGTTCAAGGGAGTTCAAGACACGAATATGCTGCCATATCTGTACTGTTGTAAAATTTGTATTCACAACTAGAGGAAACTAAGTAACATGACTGTACTTAAAAAGCTAACTAGAAAAATATACTCACAGATTAATATCTTAGGACATTATTGGCAAATCCAATACAGGTATATTGGATTTGTAATGTACTCATTAGGAGCATAATAATTGCAGGGAAATTACTTTAGAATCTGGAACGATTCTTTATTTGTAGGATCGCGGGTCATGTCCAATTTATTAAGGTGTTCCTCTTGTCCGCTGACATAGTTTCTTGCTACTGTATGCAGCTGTTTTAAAAAGCTGATTCTGTTTGGCCTTTAAAAATTAAATACAAGTAACCGTGTATCAAATCCATTTGCAGAAAACATTTATTTCAGGATGTTTTGAACAAGGTTCCAGCTAACATATTGGCAAAAAGTTCCTTACAGTAGTGGTCAAATGCTCAAACAGATGCCCAGAGAGGATCTGGAGATACTTGAAACTCGGTTCAACTAGGCCTTGAGCAATCTGACTTGATTTTGAAGTTGGCCCATCTTGAAGCAGGGGGTTAGACCAATGACTTCCAGAAGTCCTTGCCAATCTAAATGACTTCATGACTCACATATAGCATCGGAGTCTCCAAAAGCTTTTGATGTAGATGGTAGGTCCTAGTTGCCTTTTAAACACATTGGACTCGTTTTCATTGTGCCAGTCTCCTGGTGTGGCTGTGAAGGTGGCATTATCAGTTTCTAGCAATTACCTGTGTGCTAGCAGGGAATTTCCAGCACACAAGTTTCTGCAAGGAGAAGATAAATTCATTTTCTCATGCAGTAGCAAGGCTTGGTGACATAATTTAGTGTTCTTGGAATGCATTAGCTTTCTATTTGTGCTACCTGAAGAAGCGACCCTTCAACCAAGGATATGAAATGTATGGGTATGTTGGGTTACTGCCATTTTTGCATAGTGCCTTTTTTCGGTTCTGTTCATTTGATGCATATGAGAGTTGGGATACTGGACTGTCTTTTAGTGTTTCTGTATCATACTTAAATAAAAACAGCACAGCAATCTGCTTTGCAGTTAGTTCAAATTAGTAAAGTTTAACTTCAAACTTTTCTGAGTTTTACTTCGTCAGATGGGAAAGCTTGTCAAAAGGCTCAGATTGTTCCAATTCATAGATGGGTTTGTTGTTGTAGCTCTGATTAGAACTGAAAATCCTTGTTCTTGTTGCTTTACTAAATTGATTTATCTCTAATTCCAGATTGGTTGCAGGACAAATTGGTTTATATCTAGTTGCATCTAAGTTTGCTAATAGACAAACAAATTTCATCATTTGTTTACTTCCACTGAAATCCTGGAAACTAGGCATTTATTACTGAGGCCATAAGGTGGCACTTAGAAAAATACATGGAAAGAGATTATGTATGGGAATCATAATAGGAACATTGCCATGTGGTGCTGTCAGAGAGACTGTGAGGACAACGTATACCTAACAAATTACTCTTCATTAATACAAAAGATAAGTTTCTAGGGTCATTGTCTAGCGAGTAGGAAGAAGAAACACTCCAGCTTTATGGCCTTCCCCAGCTCTGCCTTCATCTTGCTGTGCGACTGTGTGTATCCTCTTCAGATTTGAAAAATTACATTAATGATACATGTCTTTCTCAAATACAAATACTGTGGTGTATTTAATCAGGTATGGATTTTCAATTTCACTGTTTGGACCTACAAAGAAACTTCTGTTCCCTTTTCAAGCTGTAATCAATGAGTACCCAAATCATGCAGCCCTGCATAGCTGTGCCCTCGAAATGTGGTGGAGGGACAGGGTGGTGATTCTGTAGGATCCATCACTGGACAGACAGCTTCATACAACAAGGAGTGTGGATGAGCTGGTAATTACAGTCAGTTTGCTGCAGGGGAGGCTGAGGCCAGCCGTTCATGGTAGGGTCTGTGCTCACCCTTTAAAAAGTGAAGGGATAGTTTCTTCCAATTACAGGTAAGTACAAATGTGATGTAGTTCTCTTCCAGCAAAGGTGTCTGTGCTACTTTTGATACTCACATGAATTCACAGCACCTTTTTGAAATAGTTTCCCTGCAAAATGAGAACAACTGCAGAAAAAAAGACCTAAAAATTGAAAAAAATCCAAATTACATACAAAAGGGATGAGCGAGATATTTTCCCTTTTGCATTTTTGATTTCTGTTAATAGCCACATAGTGAAGCAGTAAGTTGGTTATTTACCTGGTTGGCTGCACAGGCTCGGTGAAGGTTGAGCAGTACGGTGATTAGTGAAGAACATGAATGGATGGCGCCTGTCAGAGTAGGCTGCTGAAGCGCACCATGGTACTGTGGTGCGCGAGTCCAGTGTTACCTGTCCGGTCCATGGCACTGCTGCATTTGAGGCTCTGGCCCTGCTCAGTCGTGTGGCCACCAGGCATGGCAGCCTGGCTCCCACGGCTCCCAGATGCAGCTGCTGGGAAATCCCTTTGCCAAAACCTGGTGAGTCCAAGCTCTGTCGGATGCTTCGAAAAACTTGGTCAGTCTCAAAAAATCTCTCTGCTCCAATTTTCTGAGAGAAATACAGTGCTGATACTTGCTTTTGGGGCATTGTAAAAAATATAGGCTAGGTTTTCTACAAATTGAGATTATTTTAAGTTTCAGTAAGATGTGACACTTGAAATTTAAAACCAGAAGAAAAACTGGAGAAAGTGAAGCAAAGATCTGGATGTATTTTTGAGATACCAAGAGAAAGCGCCCTTTTTTTTTTCTTTTTTGGTTTTTTTTTTTTGGTTTTTAATTTCCGGAAATAAAACCTTTTTGCCTTGATGAAATTGATGAAACTTTAATAGTATTTTTCCATGACACGGAAAAAAAGTTTTCCTGACTGTATTAGCTTAGTCAATGCTGACTTGCGTAATAGCATCTTAACAACTGTGAAATAACCATCCTCTTTAGCTATACATTTTGCATTTGGAAAGCTTATTCCTGAGCTATAAATAGGATGAAAATACACAGTGAGCTTTTGGAAGCACTAGAGAGCCATATTTTTGGCCAATTCAAATCAATGTACCTCTGCAGGGTTTATGCCAACTGAGCACTGAGTCAAACTTCTGCCTAGTCATATTGACTTAATTTTTTAAGACTTCATCTACATAATCAGTTTTCAGAATTTTAAAATGGATGTCATTTTGGTGTACAGTCTTTAGTTTTCTAAAAGCAAGAAACTGCAAGATACCATCTTTAAAAAAGGAGTACTTCCAGTGCTTTGGTGGAGGATCCAGTCAAAGTGAAGATACATTACTGCATTATATTGATGTTGCTGAAATAAATACTTAAGTGATTGGTGATACAGATAAATACTTATTGAAAGGCCTGGTACTCCTAACCTCCTTTAAATTTTGTTCTTATTTAAAACTGTTTAGAAAGAACATTTCTACTGCAAAAATGTGTACTGTTTGTACAGAAATAAAGTTACAGAATGAATGTGATGGTTTTGTACATACGGTATGTGAGTATTTCCCTTTGACTTTTTACTTCAGAGTGAAGTCAAATGTCACTTGTAAAACGTTCAGCTACATAACAGTCTTCTTACAAATAAAAAGCTGATTATGTGGTGAGATTGAATTGTCTGTTTACCCTATTTTAGGGACTGATGTATGTGTTTTTATGTAGGAGGGCCATTGACCTTAGTGAGTAAAGCTCCAGGGCATTCTGAAACAGCCAACATTTTGGTCTATTAATCCAGGTTAGATTGATTCATTATTTTAGGCCTGTACTTTGTACTCTTGTGTTAAGCTTACTTCATTTTAATACTGCATTATCCTGAACATCAGCTGTGGGTATGAAATAAGATTAGCTGACTCAAAAATGAGAGTAGATTAAAAAAGATGAAATAGTGTTCCGTAATAATAAATTGTGCCTACTGCTGTACTCTTGAGATGAGGCAACTTAGCTGTAGAAGTGCAAATAGACTGAAAATAATGATTCTCTTATCCTTTAATGAAGAGAGGTTTTTCTTTGCATTTCTCTGAAGGGAGGGACATGTCCATGTGTATGAGTGCTGGGGAAGCGGATTGTGCCTAATTTTGTTTTATGGCAATGTTATAAAAATTAAGACTTCGACAGAGATCAGAGTCCTTGTAGAGAGTGCCCTTGTAGATAGCACCCTTGCAGGAAGATCTTCAGGCTTTTTGAATCATCAGAGAAGCTGTGTGAACATGTACTTTCAAAATATAACCTATGGGATCAAACTATGTTAGCTTTAATTGTTTCTAGGTTGAGACTCTCAGCTTCCTCCATGGAAGCACCAAAAGTGGTTTTAAATATTACGATTTTCACAACAAATGTCAGTTTTCAAATTCCACATGCTGTTGTAGAACTGTTCCCTTTCCTTTTCATTATTCCAGTCATGTATAGTTACGATGGCTTATCTTAAAATAACACTGATGTAAAGCACCCAGTGCATTTCACAGTCATCATGTATGTAGCTGTATTAGTGGAATGAAGGATGGAGACAAGGTCAAAAAGCTAGGTTTTTCTTCCTTTTCAAATCAATGAGGGTTTAAAATTTTACTTCATTAAAAATCTATCGCCTTCTTCCAAGTGTCTTGGAGTAATCAAACTTTTATGTTGAGTTTGAAACTTTGAATGTAATTTTACTGTCTGTGTGCAAAAGTGAAGCACAGAGAAGTGCTCTTTCAGGTACAGCAAAATCCTTCCTTTTTACTTGTGAGTGCTGGATATAGTCCTGACTCATGCTAATCCATGAACCCATTACTTTAGGGAGGGCAGCGTCTGTGAATTCAGGGCATTTCCAGTCACTTTAAAGCTTCAAGATGGAGCATTCATCACAAGATGGTGCCCATGCACCATATACTTTATGCCTTATGAAAAGGGTTAGAAATTATCCCTGGTACTTGCAAGTGGCTTTTTTCTGCTCTTTGCAATCTTGCTGTTTTCCTCCAGATCCCAGTAACTGATGGAAAATACTTCCACATATGAAAAGGTTGGGGCAGAATTTAGCCTTTACTGTCAAGGAAATAAAGTGTTGAAGGCTGGTGTGAGCAGAAGGTGAAGGGCTTTTGTTGTTACTTATTAATGCTCTTCTCTTTTAGAAAGCAGGTGATGAAGTGGACGTAATACTGTTGGGCAACAAGTGTGACAAGGAGTCAGAACGTGCAGTTCCAAAACAGAAAGGAGAAAAGGTATCACTGGTACTTTATTTGGGTTCTCCTCAGTATCTTAGTATGCAACTGTGACCTGTTACACTGAAAGTGGTAAAAAGCTCCTGAAATCCAAAAATTCTATTAAGAGTTGCTCCAGAAGAACACCTGTGGAGTTCTGGGGTGTTTGGTGTTGGGTTTTTTTTTTTTAATATATGAGCAGAAATATATTAAGTTACTCCTAGCTGATTTGTTTAGAATATTGGTTTTTATCTCAAAGGTTAAAATGTACTTTAAATGTTTTAGGTGTTACAATAGTAATTGTATATTTTGAATTAAAAATAAAAATATTTTAGGGTCTGCATTCTCAGAGTGCTGTTGTAATGTGGAATACTAAAATGCATAATACATTTTGCATAATTTTTCTGGTATCACCCATCTGATTTTTTTGCTACAAGCTTGACAATAAAGAACAATTCTAGCAGCCTGTGTATAGTGATCTGCATCGTCCATGAATAGCCTTAAGTAATACTTGGCAGATATGTTTAGGGAATATCCAGCTTCCGTGGTCTAACTGTGTGTGTGTCGTAAGGCTGAGACTACAGGAGAATTTATACCTGCTGACCATGTGTAGGGGAAGAGCAGGTGTTAAGTGGGGAGTGCTGTTTTAAAGGTGATGGCAAATTACTGTCACTGAGAACTAATGAGGAAATCCAGGACCCGTGCTATGGCAGAGGAAACGGTGATACTGGCTAAACGTGCCTATATACCAGTAAATTTTGCAACTGCAGACTGTATGCATCTGTTGTCTGGAACTTGGAATGAGCCCTTCTGGCATGCTTTCAGGCATGGTAAGTCAGGCAGGACATACTGTGTTTGAAGTAACAAACACTGATAATTTCTTGTCAAGTATATATCACACATTAGGGAAGTTTGAAAAATAGCATCACCTTTTCAAGAGCATTACAAATAGGAACTTTTGAAAGTTCATTGTTTGTATGCGAGACACAAGCAGTAAGGTTGCTGAAGAATACATGTATACTCTCAAAGAATGCAGTCAGAAATCTAGTCACTGGATGCATGTGCACAAGAGGGCAGTAGCAGGGTTTTGCGTATGGTATTAACCGTGACATTTTCTGACTCCTGTGTACTTAACCATACAATCAGTTTCTCTTAATGTAGTGGTTTTTTCAGAAACAAATCATTACCTCCTCACCAATAGGTCTCCTTTCTAGATTTGTCTCGTTTTTTGAGGCAAGGCAACTCTTCAGTTATACTGTTTCTTCCTTTAGTGTGATTTACAAATGCTAAAGAGTCTGACTGAACCAGATGGAGAAAGATTCCATTAGCAGAGAGAGAGACTAGTTGTCCTCTCGCTCCAAAGAAGAAAATGCCCTTATTAAGAGGGGAAAATAGTTTGATACTAACTCTACCACATAATAATTCATACTTAAATATTTTGTATTACCCTATGAGTATGAGCTTTAAGTATTGTGCTGTTCAGAGTCTTACAGGGAAGAACGCTAGATTCCTTGGGAATCTTACCATCTATGTTGGCATTTCTGTAACAACCTGTCATAACTGAATGGCCATCATGCCACTTCATAGACTAATTTAATGCTGAGAAATGTTTTTTTTTCTTTTGTAATTGTATAATTTTGACCACTCAAAAATTGAAAGTTTTATTTCAACACACTGAAGTATTTTCTTGTATTAATAGCTTTTTATTCGTTTTGACAAACGTTTGAACTCAACCTTCTTGGTCTCCTCCATCCTCCCCGCCCCACCTCCCCCCCCAACATTACCTTTTTCTCCAAAAAATGAATAAAAATATTGAAGATTATATGACTTGGTAGAATGTGGCCATTTTTCTCCTTTCAGATCTTTATAACAGAAAAAGCCAAGTAAAATACTCTTTCTGGTTTGGGTTTTTTTTTGCTTTTGCTTGTCTTCATGTGCCTGACTTCAAAGCTGATTTTACAGGTACAATACAAATGAAAAAAAAAAAAAACCAAAAACATTCTTCACAGTTCTAGGAGTATTTCAGACACATCTTTCTGATTCAGCACTAAAAAATCATAGCAGCACTTTGCTAGGAAGCGGTATATTTTAAGTTAAAAGAAATGAACAATTGTAATTACATTTTACCTTGGAAGAGATACTGGCATTACTTATTTTGTTATTGTAAGAGCTTATTTCACTCAAGATCTCTAAACTGTTGTCAAGGATAACATAAAATAACATTTCCCAGCAGCATAATTCCCATAGGTTTGTAAATGTATTTAGGTATTTTATTTATGCATCTATTCAAGAGATGCTCCCAAAGGCAACAAAAAGTAGTTCTTTGAATGTGCCTTTCCAGTTTCTTTAGAAGAGGGAGTAGCCAAAGCTGTCTTCATACTTCCAACTGCTTTAACACTGTTGGGGTTCTTTTCCATCTCTTTAGAGGACTTGCTTGCCACAGTACTTAGCAGTATGCAAGGTGAATTCAAATAATACATGCATTAATCTTCTCTGACCAATATTGTGCACACACAGAGAATATGGGGGTGCATTGATAGGTGTAGTAGGCAATATAGTAACATGATACAGAGAGGAGGCTGAAGTACTCAAGTTCTTTTTATTTTATTTTTATTTTGCATTGGTCTTCACAGATGGAGCTTGCTCCCAGACCTCTGCATGTACTGTTACGGTTCAGGAAGGAGCAGGTCAGTCAGCAGTGGGGAAGCACTGGATTAGGAACTGCTTAGGAAAGTTGGATGCATCCACAGACACGATGAAGTTCACCCACATGTGCTGAAAGAGCTGGTCAGGGTGAGTGGGGCCACTGTCAGTGAACTCTGAAAAATCATGGTGGTTGGGAGAGGTCCCTGTTGACAAGAAAGATGCCAGCATGAGACCTATCTTTAAAAAAGGCAAGGAAGAGGGTTCAGGGAACTGTCAGGGGACAGGTTCAGTCAGCCTTTCTTTAGTCAGTGGAAGCATCATGGAGCGTATTGTCATAAAATCCTTTTCCAAGGAAGTAAAGGACACAAAGATGATCTGGAATGGTCAGCGGATGACAAATTGTGCCTTACCACCCTGGTTGCCTTCTATTGATGCCAGGAAATGACTGTGCGAACAAGGGAATAGCAGTGGTTATGACATATCTTGAATTTAATAAGGCTTTTGTCACCCTCCCATGGCATCCTCACTTGGAAGCTGGGAAGTGTGGCCTGGACAGGTGGACCATTAGGTGGACTGAAAATCAGCTGCACTACCAGAGGCAACGGACAGCAGTTGAAGGCTGTGTGTCTAGTTGGTAATTATGGGCAGAGTACATTGGGTGTCTAGAGGGGCTCACATTCAACATACATCAGTGATCTGGCTGACGATACAAGGAGATTTGCATGTGATGTGAGGTTGAAGGGTGTGACTGGCACACCAAATAGGAGAAAACCAGTTCTGTGGGACCTTGATAAACTTGAGAACTGAGCCAATAGAAACATCATGAAATGCATTAAGAAGTGCAGAGATTTACACCTGGAATGGAATAATCCCAGGCATGAGTCAGTGCCCTGCTGCAGAGCATTTGGTGGGTTACAGTGAACACCAGCTTGAATATAAGGCAATGGTGTTCTCTCATCGCTTAAAAGCATGCTGGGCTGCATTGGGACGATAATGGATGCTGGTGAGATCTGGTGAGATTATTAGCCCCCCCCCTATTTAATGCTGGCAAGGCCACTTGGAATATTATGTCCAGCTTTGGCTCCCCCATTTGAAGAAGAGTGTTGAGAAACTGCAGAGGGTCCAGCAGACAGCTAGCTACAAAGATGATTGGGGTCTGGTACCTGTAATCCACGAGGAGAACTGAGGGAGCTGGGTAAAGAGGTGGCTAAGGAGCAGTTACTGGTCCACAGCAATTGAAGTGTGGTTAGAGGAGTGACAGAAATAGAGACAGGCAATAAACCCAGGGGCAGTCCTGCTTGGGAGGTTCAGGCTGGAAATAAGGAGAACAGCTGCACTAGAAGGGTGATGTAGCCGTGGAAGGGGTCCTATAAAAGTTAGGAGATTCTCCATCGCTAGTGGATTTCAAGACTTAGGTAGGCAAAGCCATGGCTTCCCCCATAGCATATGGGTAGTAGTCCCATTTCAAGTGGGTTTATTTTTCCAAATGATATCTGTGATTCCATGATTAAAATGATTTGTATTCATCAGAGTTTGTACATAAGTAGCATCTAGGAATCTGGTACATGACACAAGAAAGAAAAAAGGAATGTTTAATAGTAGATTCTGTGTACTTTAAAAGCTGCAAACTAGTCTTCTCCACTTTATTAGCCCAGTATTTTTTATGGTTTGTATTTTTCTTTATGAATCATTATGCATCATTGTTTTGCATTGACATCTGCTAATAGTCAGATGATCTTAACTTTCTGTAACAAGTTGCTGCAGTACCAAAAACAGTTCGTAGCAGTCAGCTGGAGTTTTAAAATTCCTTATGAAGCAGTCTGTCTTAAAAAAGAGTCCAAATCTCATCTTTATATTCAAAATTACATTTTCTTACAGCATTTTGGAAAAGAAACCATTTTGCTTACTTTTTTTCTACCTTTAATATAATCTTTTATTATATTTTGACTAAAACTTGGAAGTCCAGTGCTTGCACCTTCATGCCTGATTTTGGAATTTTTGTAAAGCATTGATTTGTTACTTCTAGAACTCATTGAAAGCAAACATAATTACCAATATAGGCTTTTTATCCTGATGGAGAGCCTTCCAAATAAACCATTGCCTGGGATTGCCTTCTCCAGATGTGTCCGAGAAGGGATCCATTGCAGAGGGAGTAAATACTTTACCACTATGTTTTTCTGGGAGATGTTATTCCCACCTTGGCCCCCTCCCTTGGGAGGCAATGATGCAACTGTTTTTCTTTTTTTCCATGTATTCCACTCTATACTTTAGAAAATGATCAGGACCTTAAAAAGCTTTGAATACGTTGGGTTTTTTTCCTCTCATACCAATGTATCTGTAAGAGAAATACATTGGAGATGAGAGAGCACGAGTAAATTAAATAAAATCAACCAATGTAAAGACTGCCCTTTTCTTCGAAGTATTTTCTCTTTTCTATTACCATCATACATTTTTGCATACATATCTGTTCTTTGCTTGCCTTTTATCTCTGTGCTTCACTCTCTCTGGTCAAAAGGATGATCTGTTTTTTTATATTTCATCACGCCTCTTTTACCAGTGTTCTTGTCAAATTTTTTTTCTATACTTTTCTACAGGCACTCCATTAGTTTCCTCTAAATAATTGCCTAGGAGACAGTTCATTTTCCAAATAAATCAAAATATGGGAACAGACTCATTAGAGTTTATTCTTATTTACAAGTAAAGATAGGTTAAAAAAGCTGTTTTCAAAATGCAAAGGTTTAAGGTGAATGTTTTTTAAGAGTTACCTGAAATTTATTAATGAGGATGAAAATAGAGCACTTTACTGAGCTGACATTTACTTAATCGGTGCTTATGTAGCATGTTAGAAGCTGTGAGAACACCTCCATATCTCCTACCATTAGTATTAGGAAGCATTTCTTTCCCTGAAGTTCATCCCGTTTTCTATGCTTTTTTTTTCAGCTTGCTTGGGAGCATGGAATACCCTTTTTTGAAACCAGTGCTAAAGATAATGTGAACATTGAGGATGCATTCTCAGTCTTGACTAATGAAATACTGGAAAAGGTAGGCTGCTTTTCTGAGTAGAAAGAAAATGGGACATTTTTCTTGACAGATTGGGTAAACAAAATTGTAAATACAGAAGTTTTTTAGCAAAGCACATCCAATGATGTTTTTGCATTATGGGGTTAATATTTTGGGGGGGATCCTGTAGCTGTAGACATACAGAGAAGAAATGTGGGGGAGAAGAATTTTGGGAGAACAGCAGAAGAAAGGAGCAGGTAAAATACGGTTCAGAGAGAAGGTGAAAATTCAGGAAAACCGCATTTGTGGCTTTCCTTCCCATGCTTTTCTTCAAGGGAGAAGTCACAGCTCTATATTCCACTTCTGTGCCAGGAAGGTCCCTTTTCCCTGTAGGTTTCTGCAGAGTATGCACACTGTGAAGGTACGAGTGGAGCGGACCTTTTATGTTCAGCTATCAAATGTTTTATCCAAAGTTCATAGCTGTTTGTTTGGATGATTTACGCTAGTACTTTTGAAGTTATTAGGACCTAAAGATTTGAGTTAATTAGGGGTAGAATCAATACTGTAGCTGCCAGATCAGCATCTCTAAGTACCTCAAGTGTGTTGGCTTAAAGGTCCTTACTCTTCACAGTTGCAATACTTTTGTAGGACTGAATTATTGTTCATTAGCTCTAAAAATGTTTTGCATCGCAATTTATTTTTAGACAGTAGAATATTATTTTAGACATTAATGGATGTTCTTCATGCAATGCATTATCATTGCCATTCATCACCAATATTAGTTATACAAAACTAACCTTCCATTCCGAATACTCTTGAAGTTATAATAAAGATAAATGAGCAAAATTACTGACGGAGTCACATGTTGCAGTGTTTAGATTAAGTAGCCATAGGGAATGGTCAGAATAATAGCTCAGGGTTGGACTGGTTCTACATCAAGGTCCTGTCATATTCTACAATAACACAAGCTGTAGTTGGTTATTTTGGGGGAGGGAAAAAAAAGATGAAAAATAAACTCTTATGATTCCTTTAGCATGAAAACGAAGCTCAGCAACTCAACAGTCAAATAGCATTTAGAACAGGGGGAGAGTGGCAGGTCCTTGAATAGTTGGCAAAAAGTCTCAAATAAGGTAACTCTGATTTTCTTGTAAATGAAAGAGACATTGTCTACTGTAAATAGAGAATATATGTGTTAGTATGAAGCATGAAAACTACAAAACAGTAGCTGTGATCGTAACTGATACAAAGACATATACATGTGAAGCAAGCATTTCTGCACAGTGCATTTGGTTAAGATCCGAGAGAATTCTCTGCAGCATGCAGAAATGCTGTTTGGGTATTTCTCACATTAAGATTGCCTGCACTTATTTTACTTTAAGGGGAACTGTAGTATTCCTACTCATCTTCATGAAAATTCATGGGTTTTGTAGTGTGGACATGCAAACAAATTCAGACCATGTTGAAAATGTGATACCGCTGCATGGTTTTAATTAGAACTGCTTGAGAATACAGTTGTATGCTCTGTGTGACTGTATGTGTGTGTGGAAAATATTTCCATAAGCATTCATCAAGTTTGTCTCTAGCAACATTTCACCTTATCTAGAAATGTTTGCAGTTCCTCATGGGGCATCACATACCATTACTTTGGTGTGTAATTTGCCATTTTTAGTGAAATGCATTTGTTGATTTAAACAAGGACTCCTTTAGCCCAATTGGTTTTGCCACTGGCTTGATAAGAAAGAGTTCACAGTAAAAAAAATAAATCCACCTTTACAGTTTCATCATGGTTTTCAGGTTCGACAAAATAATTTGCTTGTTCACAAAACTGTGAAATCTGAATGTAGTACTTGAATTTTAACTTCCTCTAACTGATGAAATTTTGGAGAAGGGAAAATGCAGTGGGAAGTGTGACTAGTAGCTCTGAAAAATGACATGATAGACGCCAGTTTGAGATCACTTCAGTCGTACATCCATTCTGTAGTGGTAAAATATGTACCTGCTGATTGTAAAAAGGAGATACAGCTTTGTGCAGTGTTTTGGCCCAAGACAGCTATGGCTGAGGATGCAGGATATTGGGCCTTCCTTACTTCTGCAATAGGACCACCTGTCCCAGACTGATGAGATGCTTCAGTGGAAGCATGTCATTGCTTTACCAGTCCCACAGAGGAAACACATTTTAAGGAACGACCTAGAAAAGTCTGTTTTGGCCATGCTTTTGGGAAGTATGTGGAGGTCGTTCAGAAGTAAGATAGATAGGCAGGGCAGGCTGGCAGGCAGCAGGCTGTTTTCAGATGCATCGCAGTAGGCTGTATTAATCTGAGGAAATCTAGGATTTTTTATATACATTCTAGTTTACCATCTACTACAGGCATTTCTTTATTAACTTAACTGAAAACACTCCTGTAGCTGGAGAAGATCAGTGTCTGGAGTTACAGAGCTCATACAGCAGTAACGAGCTTCTCGATGCTCTTGAAACAAGTTGTGGTCCAGTGGAGTATTGGAGGAAAAAACACATTAACATGCGCTGGACATTAAAAAAAAAAAAAAGGCAAGTTTGTATTGTTATCATTTTGTGCTGCATTTTCCTATCTCTTCTTTGTGCTTGTTACTTGTAGTGGGCTTAAGGGAGAGAGAAGAATTCTGTGTCCCAGTGATTCAGATAACTAAAGTGCTGCTTGACCTTTCAGATATTTCATATCAGGCATTCTATGCTGTGTCTCAGTTGTACAGCTCTAGTTTACATGGGTAGTCTCATTAAAACGATCAGATGTTATTTGACAGCTTACATTGGTAACAGCTAAGGAGTCACCATGGTTTTGAGAACTCAGAATTTTCAAACTAATCACTTAACAATAACTGACTTGATTGTATTCGAAAGGCTGCAGTAGAAATTAATGTTATTGACACAGCTTATTCCAGAGGTTTGCTTAGACATAACAACAAGATTTTATTTATTCACAATTCTTAGAAGTGTCAGATATGCCTAAACCTGTTCATTAATAGATGGCAGCTGTTCCTTAACAATGTTTCTGGTTGCCAGTGAACTACTTGTACTTGTCAGTCAGTCCTCAAAAAACAACCAAACCCCCCAAAATACTATCCCGAATGCAGTTAGTGTGTGCACTTTTGTGTTGTTTGGTTTCATAGCTGATAAGCAGTACTCTTCTCAAGCAGCTTTTTAAAAAAATACTGCAAGCCTTTGTATTTCTATCTTTATGGGTGTGGTGGTTGGTATTTTTCTAAACTAGGAGCAGGAGGAGGGAAACTGTATCAAAAAAGAAAAAAAATGGAAGTTTTTGCCCTTTTCTGAAGGCTGCTATAACACTAGCTGAACTTAGGTTCTGCCTGCCCCCAAAGAGTGATTGACTACTGAGGTTATTTTGATATAATATTAAATAAACATATATATGCTGAGCAGAGAACAGTCAAAATCCATTTAAGACTGTGCTGTTGTGAGTAACATTTACTGCTTAACAGCTGGAAGTCATTTGAGTTGAATTCTGTCCTTCATTCATCTCTATACCTTCCTTTTCTATGGCAACAAGATTTTTGAGATTACTCTGTGTCCCCCGTTTCTTTGCTCCTGAAGTGCCTTTGGAACTTGCTAGATGATTTTAAACAAATTTGACAGGTCAAACTAAAAGATAATTAAGCTCCCAAGGGGTTCTCTGAATATAAGGTGCTGGGTGGAGGGAAAGATTCACTGCAAGACCCTAATCTACAGGAAATCGGATTTCATTATTGCCAAGGTTCATGGAATTGTTAAGTTTGTCCAAAAGATCCCTGTGTCTCCCACAATGCACATTTAGTGTTTCTATATTATCCTCAGTCATGCATGGAGCCCCAGGCTTTATTTGCCCTTTATTTATCTTTTACTGACCACAGAATACTAATTTCTTTGTGAGGTTTTTCATAATGCTCGTAATGCTGCATTTTAGATCTGGTTTAGATTTTTATCTTCATAACCTTAGCAACATCAGGCAGTGTATTCAGCATTGCACACATGGGAACCAAAGTACAGAGATTAAAGCGAAGAGGATAAACGGTACCAACTCACTTGGTGCAATGTAGGGCATAATTTTGTTACATTATCTTGTTTAATTAAAAAAAAAAAGTCTGTTCTGGACATTGAATGAGCCAGATATTCTTCTGGAAACAGTAGCATATAATTAGGTCATGTAAATCAAAACTTAATCACAGTGTCTGAGTATAGGAGATGAGATTCATCTTGGTGTACAACCTTAGCCAGCAAAAATTTACATGGCTGGTCTGGTGTGGTTGTCTGGAATCACCTCTATTCAACGGAAAGAAATGCATCTTTTTCAGATAATACTGTGTTCTGGAGGTGCCTTTACCGATGACAGAGGACTCCATCTCAGCCCATATTGTTTTATATGATTAAAGTTAAATAAATTAAACTCCAGGAGACCAGAGGAATGTTACATGCTTGACTGACTTGACAGCATTTTTTTGCTTCCGCAAGATCTTGACTTTGAAGATGGATTGCTCTCTTAAATAGGGTTTTTGAGGTGCAACTGTATTAATCCTCACACAGACAATCTGTAAGGTTGAAGAGCCTTAAGAGTAACAGCTCAGCTGTCTTCTCAGGTTTGTGAAATAACTAATTGCAGTACAACATTGTTACAGTCTACAGTGGTGCTAACAGAAGAGGGAGATAGAGACCCACACTTTGCCAGTGGGTTAGATGTTTCAGACATTGTGGGATGGCAGGATCTGGGGCAAGGACTTCATCCCCATTTCTTGAGGAAGATGGTCTGCAGCAGTTAGATCCTGCTATTTTCAACCCCACATATCCTTTCCTGCTCCTGTCCTCGTTCCCCCAGTGATCACTTTTCCTGCTAATACATCCCTAGCTCTTGCTTGATACTGCTTGTGCCCTGGCCTGCCCATTCCTGTTGCGAGAGGACTGTCTTGCATTTTGAACAGGTAATTTGAATTACAGGACACAGGGAAGATACATGTCAAGAAAATGGCAGGACTGATCTTAATAACTGAGCTCTCTGTACTGGCAGTTCAGGCATAGAAGTCACAGGAACCTGACTGCATGAGGTTCTCTGCCACGCTTTGCCATTCTTTCTCAGCTATCACTGTTGAATAGAAACAAAATTATTGTGGTGATTAAGTATGATCATTTTGTCATTAGAGAGACTAAAAATGCTCGATATTTAAAGAAGTTATGAATAATAGTAACTTCAGTTACAGTCCCTTCTGCTTGATTCTCTAAAACTGTTAGTTTTCCAGCAAGCACTCTAGGTCTGACTTTGGGGATACTGAAATGGACTGAGTAAAGTCCTGTCCTTCTTCCAGATCCATAGTGGGCCACACCTCCACAATAAACCACTATCAAAATACCAAGAACTGGTGCTAGAGTAGGTGAATCCGAGTTGGTGTGGCACTGCTGATCTGAGCAGCAGTTTTTCAGCAAAGAATGGGCAGCTAATATTAATTAAGATTTATAAATTTACTCCGTTAGAAGCATTTCAAAGAGTTTCTTGTATTTTTTTTTAATGATATTTCTCTTTGTATGCCAGCTTAGCTTGATTAAAACCTTTGGGATCTCGGCCATCTCATCACAATTCCTGTGTCTGGAAGTTAGCTATTTATTGCATGCCAGTGATACAAACTCTGCTTAAAGCTGGGGAGGAGAGACAGCCAGGAGGGGAGATAGCAGGAAGCTTAAAACTGGCTTGAACAGATCAGGTGCCTGCCTGTTAGGTGGGACATGTTTGCTGTGCTATTTAACAGGAAAAACTAGTATTTGATAGCAGGAAGTTTCAACATCTTACTAAAATCACTGCAGGGTAGAGTGGCGTCTGTGGTGGTATTTTCAAACCCCCCCCTTCAGCCAAGATGCCAAAGTGGAAGCTCAAGCTTCTTGGTACCAGTTTGGTTTTTCTCACCTTCAGCTGTTTATTGGCTGGTTTGTCAGGGAGTGAGTTAGAACAGGGTGAGCTGAAATGTGAGCTGGCAGTGTTAGTGTTGCTCGTGGGGCCCTGAAGAAGGAATGCTGCCTGCCGTGTTCTCACAGGTGGGAGAGATTTACATACCTCGATGCTGTAATTTTGGGAGGGGAGGGTGCCCCACCTCTTGGTGGAAGGCTTGGCTGAAGTTGAGCACTACATCGGATTGCCCGGTAGTTGCTTCAGCAATTTATGTAGAACTTGCAGTATCTCTTCAGGTTATGAGTTATGCACTTTTTACATGTGTATATAGCGCATTTGCTTAAATAAATCCCAGGCCCTTACTTGCTTGATGAAGATCTGGTATGGGATAGTCTTACCAAACTGAAGCGATCCTTAAAGTCTTCAACTTTTAAAATGCTTTTAAAACAAACTATTACCTCTTCTTTATTTGTGGAGAAGTGGTTCTAGTCTTTCTGTCCTAGCTAGTTTGTTGCTGAACTACTATCAGATAATGATTTTACAGCTTTTATGAATTATTTCATTGTCCAATATGTTTCACCATTCTTAATCACTTATAGCAGGGGTCCTCACACTTTTTAACCAGGGGGCCGGCGCGCGGATGCAGTGGCAGGCAGTCATCTGCGGCTGCTTGGTTTCCCCCCCCAACCCCGGCGGGGGGTTCTGTAAATACCGGGGGCCAGATTGAGGACCCTGGGGGGCCGTATCCAGCCTGCAGGCCATAGTTTGAGGACCCCTGACTTATAGTACTGAGGGTCCTTGCTAAGGACACGTGAGCAGCTTACCACCCAAAGTGGTAAAATTAAGTAGTAAAATAAGCATCTTCAGTGTTTAAGGAACATGCAAGTTTCTTCCCTTTCACTGAAAGCATGAAATTAGATATGGCCTGTAACACTTTCAAATTACCTGTTTCTTCTAAGTTGAGTGAGTGACACTTGAATTCTGAAATGGTTTAAACAGGGATTTTTCTAAAATTCTTACTTACTTAAACTGAACTTTTCTGAAGAAGCAGGGGTGAAACAAAACCTACTTAGTTTATGTCCACAATATTCAATGCTCGGTGTTATTTCTTGGTCTCAGTAGAGTGAATTCAAATTTCTTATTGTACTGTAATCTCCCAAAGCTCTCCCTACCCCAACCCCCACCCCCTGGAATCTTATTTCTAAACCAGACTGGTATCTTGTTCCTTGAGATGACAAGGTTATGGTTGTGCACTTTTGATTCTGCCTTGCTCCCTCTTTTAAAAAGATCTTCATACTTTACATTTAATATCTGTGCTTGAAGACTATCAAATACTGTCTCCACCTAGCACAGATCATAATGGCTAATGCCTGCACTGAAGCACCTTACACAACTGTGTAAAAAATTAAAAAAAATCAGAAGTTATGAAGCTGCATGTTGGAATTTGTGCGAACTCTCAAGGGTAATAAAAAAAATTGTCTGTTGGTACTTGTCACTCCAACAAAAAAAAAAGTGCACATGCTGTATTTCTTCATACATGATTTATATCTGACTAATGACAAGTAATTCCTAAAATCAGTCAGTCACAGTCTTCCAGTACCCTAGAGTCAGAACAATAAGTGTTAATAATTTTATTGATGACAGCTTCAGCATCCATTCTGAGGTTTAGACACTATGATACCTTTCCAGCCCTCTGCTCCTGCTTCTATCCGTCACTTCTGATCCCTTCCCAGGTGTTTCAGCTTCTCCCACAGCAGCATGCACTGTGGAAGCCTCCCTGGGATCCTGCAGCCCCAGGGAGGAGTGGATTCAGCCATTCTCTTTGTGGGGATGGCCCTGGCATAGAGCAGCCAGCACACTGGAAGAGCTGGAACTATGGCTACAGAAGGTAAAAGGAAAGAAATTACATGCATCTTCTCCAGAATTTTAGATACTGTTAAGTATTCTTGGCCAAAGACTCATAAGGCTTATCATAACATGGGGGAACCTTTTGTTTTCCCCTTGTTTTGATTCAGCTGAGTAATTTCAGGTGAACCTTTCTGGGTCTAGTCAATGTTCAGCTACGCTGTGACATTGTAGGTGTTAAGTTCTCAGCTCTGAGTCATGATCAGCATCGTACTATGTGGTGCCTTTTTTTCTGCTGTGCTTTGATTTTCATTATTTCCAGCTTAGGTAGCTGTCCTCTCTGGAAGCTTCTCTTCATTGTTAGAAATGGTTGTGTATGGCTTTTGGGTTTGGGTTCAGAGAGGAATGTGGTGAATCCAGTGGTTGCACTTTCTTCTGTGTGTATCATTACATACTTGGTAAACCTGCCAAGAGGCAGGCAGGAGAATGGCAAGTAGAGAAGTTAGGACTTTTTGGTTTTCCTAGGTGTGTGACAATATTCTCTGTGTCTTTGTGCCTGAGTTCAGGGTTCAGCAATCATAGTTTTAAGAGTACAAGATTGCAACATGTACTGGTGCTGTATTGCACAATGGAGTTGGATTGTTTCTCTGGTCAGCATAATTATCTAGTTGAGTTTATTGCTGAAAGGAAGAGTCCTGGTCTTGCTGATTTATTATTTTTTTGATCTACTTTTGCAATCAGTACATAAATGTTCTACAAGGGTGAAGTGCTATTTTGATAGTTTATCTTGATAAAGACTGAGTTATCTGAGTTATTTCCATTTGGGGGTATTCCTGGTTTATTAAATAGAGGCAGGAAAATAGAGCATTTTAGTGAATTTGACAAAGCAAGTTAGTGCTCTTTATAACAATTAATAGCCTGTGACTTTTCTTCATGGGTACTGATGTCCTGTATTTCCCTGTTCCTTTCAACTGGATTTTTGCACCTCATGCTCAATACTTCAAAGATCAGTGTGCTTAATTGCAAATTAGTGAAAACTGGTGTAGTCAACAGAACTGGTACATCTAGAACAATTTGTGTGAGTAAAGATTTACAGGATCAGTTCATATAGTTTGTAGTGTCTGCTCAAAAGACACTTTCTATTATCTGTCACCTTGAGAGTTAGGAGAGATGTTTGAGGCAGGTAAAGAATGTAAATATACCAAGCTGGGACTTGCATGGGCATCGGTCTCTATCTAATTTATTAGAAAAGTTGTGATCTTTTAATTAAATATTCAAAGGAAAAATATATCTAGTGACCCCACCAAATCTTTTATATATTAAAATATGTGAAAATTCAAACCTTTCAGCTGTTGTGTTCTAGTTATCTTAATTAAGTGTTTGCTTTTGTTTGTTTTACAGAAATCCTGTGTATTATATGACTTAGATGTTGTGGCTTTAAGTCAAAGTAAGAAGAGAACCTGCTGTGCATTCTGAAATATATTTTTCTTACTCCACTTTCTCTTCAGAAAATATTAACTATTCAAAGGAACATACAAGATATTAAAAGTGAGCCTGTAATCCCAAAACACAGTATTTAGGCATTCTTTGTATTATACAAACTTTGTCGCCAAATGTTTTGATATGTTTATATTATATTTTCATATTTTCATTGTGAATTAAAAATAATTATTTGACTTTGGAATTATTAGATGCATCACAGGATGACTGCATTTTCATACAAATGTTTGCAGAAATAAAATCTAAGTGTACTAATTTTCTTTATTAAAAAAAATTACCTTGACTTTTTTTTTTCTGTATTATTTATACCAGATTTCTAATGTAGTGAACGTTGACATCATCACACAGGCAGCCTTCTGATATATGAAATCATTTATGCGATCCCCCAGATTACATCTCTTTAAGTAGCTGATATTTACTGCAGTCCCGTAAGGTAACTGTCTGGGAATTTTTGCCTTTGTTTCTTTTATATCAATTCCGGAAATGTGTTACTTGAATACCCTTGAACAGGGAGGCTGCAAAGGTGAAGGCTGAGAGAAAAGAGTAAGCCATTATACAAGATCAGTATGTTGCTGATCATTCCTTAGAAGGCAGAAAACATGGAACAACAGAATGCATCAAGTAATACTTACCGTGGTAATGTAAACTTTTATCATTCTATAAAATAATTCGCGCAGGTGTTAGCAGCATACCTGCATTTTCAAGTGTCCCTTTTGTTGTAAAGGATCACGATATTCAAAGGGTATGCAGTGCTTGTTTGATATTGTGAGATATTTATGTTATTTTCTTAAAGTATAAATACATCAGATACCTGGTTCTGCTCATTTAGATCTGTTATATAGCGGTATGCAATATCTTTAATGTCAGTGGAGGATATCAAATTTAGTTTAAATTTAAATGAGGGCAGAATCAGGATGCCAGTTTCTTTAATCAAAAGCAAAGAGAACACAAACCTGCAGGATGCGCACAAAGCAAACACAAGTTGCGAAATCTGAAGAATTGTGGTTATTCTATTGTCTTTTTTTTTTTCCCTGGGAGATGTGGTTCTTGCTCATTATTAAATTTGATTGGTTTATTACCATTTGCGAATGAATAATTTGGCTGTGCAAAATTGTGTTGTGAGCTATCCCAGCACATCCAGAATGACTAACTCCACTGTTCTGGAATGTCACTACCCTCCTGAAATATGTCTGCTGCTTTCTGGGGGGCTGTTCACAGATTGTCATAATACCACATTATTATTAAATTTGGTATGGAGACAGTGAGCTCAACTGGAAAATGCTTTCTGAAGCACAGGGGGCCTAATGTACCTGATCATAGTGCCAGGTTAATGTGCCACTAGGCCACTGAGTGTGCTCGCAGAAGGGGTGCGAAAGGATGGCAGAGACTATGTATTTATGGTACTCATCATGGCCAGTCACTTAAGCTAGTGTTTAGAGCAAAATCTGAAAACAAGGAACAAAGGGTAATCCCTGCATCAGGTACAACCATAGCAGTGGAAGAAACTAGTGCTGGAAGAGAGCAGTCTAGGTCCTCATCTTGTCTCAGCCTCAAATCAGCTGTCCCTGCTGTACTGCAGGAAGATGTTTAGAGAGTGCAGTGATGGACATTTTACAGTCTCTCTTGAGTCGTCCTTACTTAACTGGTTTGGCAAGCAGGAAGTTATCCTTATACCTAACCTAACTGGTACACATGGAAGGCAGGTTCTTCCTTTCCTCCTGCCTGTCCTCGCTCTTCTCTTCAGGCCAGAGAACTCCTGTCCCTTCTACCTTCCCTTGCAATGTCAGTTTTCCAGAATCTTTGCCATTTTTTTCTCTCTCCTCTTGGTATTTTTGGGTTGGTTCTCGGCTATCCTGGCATGTAGACCTGAAAACTGAGCAGACTGTTCGGGTTTAAATAATAACAGCAGGACAGATGAAAACTATTTTTTCATTATCTTATTTGTGATACTCCTAGTTATGCATTCCAGCATCGGTGTCAGGCAAGATAGCCTAGCACTGCTCGTGATTCATAATCTCTTTTCTGCAGAACTGCTTTTTTATCCTGGTACATACTTGTGCAGTTGATTATTCCGTTGTATGTGTAGAACCTCCTGTTCCTCCTTACTTGGTGGCATTTCACTTTCTCCAATCTGCCAAGATCCTTCTGAATCTTAATGCTGTGCTCCAGCATAGTTGGAGCCTTTTCCTGTAGATACAGTCTCCAAATGTGAGTAAGCATACTCTGTTCAGTCGTCAAAGATACTGGTGAAAGTACTGAATAGTTCCGGATACAAGACAGATCTCAATGAAATTCCATGTATCTTTTCAGCTTGGAGTACTAATTATTCCCAAGTAATTTTGCACTCATTTTATATACTTGTCTAGACGATAATTTTTTTTTGCCTAAGAGCACATTATATGAAACCCTGTGATCCTCACTCTTTCTGCCCTATCCACAAAGCCTGTTACCATCTGGTAGAAGCAGACCAGATTGATCTGGTAGTATTTGTTACTGACAAATCCACGCTGTTACTTCTTACATCTTTACTTTCTAGATTCTTGCAAATGCTTGAATAACCCATTGAAATATTTTTAATTTTTGGTATTTTTTTTTTTTGGTGGAAATTCAGCTAATCAGTTTGTAGAGCTCTTTCCTTCCACCTTTTGAGAGAGATGCAATCCTTGTCAAGTTTTCTGGAACCTCACTCATTCCCTGTTGATTCTTGGAGACAATCATTAGCAGCTCTAACATTGCTTTAACTCTGAGGGATTTTCATTGGGTCCAGTCTATCCAAAATTTTTTAAGTTATCTAAGTATTTTCTAGTCTATTTATTAATTTTTCTAGCCTAAGCTCTTAGACTTGTGTCAGTGGTGCTGGTAGTGAAATCACGTCTGCCTTCTTAAATTGAAAACTGAGGTTAAAAAAGTCATTAAGAATACTGGCGCCAAGTAAGGAGGAACAGCATCACCAGTCATTAGGTGAAGATTAAACAGATTTCCCCTCTATAGAATAACAGACTGAATTTTTCCTTGGTCTTCTCGCTATACATCTTTCTAGCATCCTTGCTATCTTTTATATCAGATTTCCTAACATTTTGGGACCTTACCTTTATGGTTTTGCCCATATGTATAGACTATGTAGTCTATACATTTATTCATGACTTAGTAATCTGACCTACTTTCTACTTTCTTTTAGGTCATTGAAGATCTTATGATTCAGCAAAGTTAGTCTTTATTTCCCTTCCTGTTCTTCCTCTGTGTAGATCAAATTTTGCCTTCAGCAGTGGATCTCTGATGAACTTTAAGCTGTCCTGAATGTGCAAAGTTTAGCTGCTAGTTCTCTTAAGTCTCTATTTAGGTCTTCCTCCTCTTCCTAAAAATGAAAATAGATAAATAGGGTCAGATTGCTTTCTTCTCTGTATAGCTAATAAGAATTTCAAATATAGAGTTTCTTTATACATTTTTCCTTCTCATAGTGTTTTTTACTACTTGTGGCTTAGGTACGATCCAGTCACTGGCCCACCTTAGGGAGATGCAAATATTTAGATTCCCATGCAGCGTTTGCAGGATGCCTCACCCCTGCTAGCTGATGCAGTGTGCTACACCTAACACTCCAGGTAGCGTGAGTGCTCCCCACATCTTTTGCTCTCCTGGAGCAAAAGAACTGCCGTTTTTCTAAGCATATGCATTGTGGACTACGTTCGCAGGAGTGTGCCACTGGGCAAAACCCCACCACTGTCACTAGAAAGGATCAAAAAACCTCCCACAAAACTGGAGCATTCTTGTGTTTGGAGGTATTTTCCCAGCTAGAAAATAGGATGTAAGTTGAGAACATTATCTTCATTAAGTTCTTTTCCAAAGCTGGCTGGATGTTAGTGTTGCACAAATTCCCACAGATGGAATTTTTAGAATTAATAAAGCTTAAATATAAGGGATTTGACTGGAAAAAGGAGGACACCTCTTACAGCAGAACAGAAGATAAAAAGTGAATGTTCACACCAGACCCTCAGATCTCTGTAGAATACCTTGCATGAGCAAAGGTTGCTTGGATTTTGCCAGTAAGACAGGAATAACATTCTTCTGCCAAACATGAGATCCACAGACATCAACCGTATCAAATGCATTGTTCTTTCCCCTTGCCCCCTCACCTCAGAGAAAGGTAGGTATTTAGGATGCGATTCTGAAATGGTCACTGGATGTCCTGTTGTTTCTCATTGGATTTGCAGATATTTGTATTGTAAAAAAAAATAATTATGAAAATCAGACCTTTGATGTAAAGGTAAATCACATGTAGGAAGAAGGAATGCAAATTCATGGGTTTTTTTAAAGAAGTACTGACTGTGATGGCTTCACATGAAATTTACTGTATAAGGCTCAGAGTTTTATTTGGTGTACGCATACTATAGTGTAAAGCATATTACCAGAATCATACTAAAATGAGCTTGTTGTGAACAGCTCCATTTCAAATGTTAGCATAGAAATGAACTGATGACAAACCAAAATGCTTTAAAAATCATTTTATTGGCAATGGAATAAGTATATACTAGGTATTTTAAAGCCTGCTGCATAAAATGTGTTGTGAAGTCAACATGAAAATTCCGTAAATTCAAAGTGCATTTAAGACTAATTTCAGGAATTACATTCTGAGTCCCCCTGCCACTGCTGGTGGTTTTATGGTGGCGATTTGCTGTCAGTACATAAAGACTGTCTGTGAATGCTGCCTGAAAGGCACATACACAGAAACTAAGATGTTGTGTAACTGAGGCCCTAGTCCTGAGGTGGATCTGCTCGCAGGGATTCCTCTCAAGGTCTGATGGCTTCATTAGCATTTTGCAACAGTAGGAGACTTTGGGAAGAGATCACACTAAGGGACTAAGGCATTGCTAGACATCAAAGAAATTATTGTATCTGAAGTGTTAATTATACATCAGGTGCAGTTAAAACAAGAAATCATCTGAGATTCATATGTGCTGGTGATTTGAATACTGTATATGTAATATTAGACTGTATTTCAAGGAGGTTGAGCTGTAGTACAGTTAGGACACATAACAACGTCACTAAGAGCTCCGGTGAGACATTTAAATACTAGTAAGCTTTATGACATCTCTTTGTCTGGAAATAACTGAATGAAATTTAGGTAGTATCTGGAAGTTACATTTTAAAAGAAATGCATCTTGTTCCAGTAGGATGAGTGAGAGTGGGTTGGGTTTCTGCTGGCTGGAGAGAACACAAACAGGTTTATGTGAAGACAGACTTAAAAGCCATGGGACGTCTAAAACTATCTGAAGAATGAAAAAAATCTTTAAAGAAAAATTAGCAGTAACTATTTCTGCGTGAAAGATGCATTTCTTCCCCCGACAGCAGAAGTGCATGATGTTTGAGAGAAGCATATGCTGTGAGACGGTGTCTATCCTAGAATTAGTGGTACCCAAGATAGTGTTTAAAAACAATTCTTGACAGACCAGTGCTTCCAGTCCTGATGAGTCCCAGTCTGACCTGATCTGCTTTGCCTTACACTGCACCCAACAGCCTCGTCAAACTTGGAACAAGTTAAAACCATGCTTTTGCCTTCCATATTTCAACAATAATGCTCTTAGCTGTTGTATTACTTTGCATTTCAATAGCTTAATTTACTTAAGTTGTTCAAAGCATTTGGTGAACTCTGTAAAAGGGAAGCTATTTGGAAAAAAAATCCAGCGTCATATTTTTGAAGGTAGATGTTCTGGCAGGTAGGATCTAACAGCAGCAGGACCGATGTGGAGAATGAAGGTTTTTCATAGCGCTGGGAAGTCCCAGCACCAAACTGTGGAGCTAAAGCACAGATCCACAGGAAGATGAGGTTCAAACCAACCCACATCCATTTAAAGCAAGATAACTTGGGGTTTCTGTAATCCTCTGTGCCAACTGGCTTCCACGGTCTTTGTTTCATCTTGGAGAGCATGGATAAAGTGCCCGTCTCTGTTTGCAGTGGAGCAGAACAAGAGCGTGTCTGTCTCAGGCCTCCTCGTGCTTGCGGTGCGCTGGCACCAGCAGTCGGAGAGGCGTGCAGCGGTGGCTGGCCCGTCTGTGGGCACGGGAGGAAGGGCGAGTGGCAGGAGAGATCCTCCTACAACAGCTCGTCCCCAGCCGCTGCCATCCCCAGCAGTTGTAAAGATAGATCTTGCGGAAGATGGAGCCTGGAGAGATGAGTTAGCTCTGAATGTTTCCAGTCGTTTTACAAATCACTGAAAGGCACTTGTATGTTTCTAGTCAACAGTACAGCCTTAAATGTAGCTAACTTTACTGCAAGAAAATAAACAGTTTTGACACAAAGTAAACAAACACAGTACCCTGCAGCCACCCAGGAGTTAGTTTTTCTGGTTTGATTCCCAGAGTTTCTGCAGTCTGGAGGTAAAAATGCATTAAAAATGGCAACATTAAGTATCTTATGAAGATCATGTAAGACATCATCACATAATCTACTTTGATGAGAGAACCAGTAGTTGATTTTAAATACTCCCGTGGTCTGAAGACCTGCAGATACATAATGTGGGTAATACTTGCATGTGCTGTAACCACAATAGGACTAAGTCAAAGATTTTCCTCTAACTTCTTTGCACTGCTCTCCATCCTTTAGATACCCATCCACGGTTCACAGGTGAAAACGAAAATAATAGATACATAATCAAAGTTGCCATCTAAGTGTTGGGGTTTTTTTTGACGTGGGATGAATTTCGCAGGAAAAGCTCCCGTGCGAAATGAAATAGCGGGAAGATGCAACACGACCCGCTTGCTCGAAATTACTTTGGTCAATGACGTGCGGCATCTTACCTGGCAACCGCGCAGGCGGGCGCGCACGCCCCGTCCCCTGCCGCAGGGAAGCGGCACACGCGAGCCCGTGTGCCCAAGGGACGCCGCCCCCCTACCGCGCACGGGCCCGCGGTGGCCCTGGGGCCACTGAACCGCGCCCCCTGCCCCCCCAGCCGCGCTGCCGGGCTCTCCCCGCGCTTTCGCGGCCCGGGCGGTGGGCGGCGGGGCCGGACACCTGCGGGGCCGCCCGACGGCTCCCCCGGCGGGGCGCGGCGCGGCGCGGGCGGGCTGCACGTCGGGCGAGCGGTCGGAGGGTGGAGTGAGAGGGACAGGCTCGGCGGCGCTGCCGGCGGGCGGGCAGCCCGGCACTTTCCTTTTCGGCGCGGGGAGGAGCGGCAGCTGCGCAGGCGTTGCTCGCACCCTGTTGATTAGTCAGTGCTGGGATGGCGCTTCCTGGGCCAGGCGCGGCGGCGGCGGCAGCGGGCGGCCCCAGCCGGTCCCGGGGGGCGGCGGGAGCAGCAGCAGCAGCAGCAGCAGCAACCGCAACCGCCCGGCGGGCCTCCCCTTCTGCCTAGCCCGGCATGTCCCGGGGCGGCCGGCGCTGAGCGAGGCAGGCGCCCCCCGTCCCCCGCCCCGCTGGCTGCAGCCCCGCCGGGTGGGAGCACCCCGCCGGCGCTGCCTGTCTGGCTCCCGTCCCTCCCCTCCCCGGGCCGGGAAGATGGACCCCGGCCCGCCGCTGGGCTGCAGTCTCAAGGACGTGAAGTGGAGCGCGGTGGCCGTCCCCCTGGACCTGCTCGTCAGCACCTACCGGCTCCCGCAGATCGCCCGGCTGGACAGCGGTGCGTGGGGCGGCGGGGCGCGGGGCCGGGCGGCGGGCGAGGCGAGGCGGGGCGGGCGGCGGGGGCCGCGCCTGGGGCGGGCTGCCGGACCCCCGGGGCGCCCCCTGCCCGCCCGCGGCCGAGGGGGCCGGAGAGCCCCGCGGCTCCCCGGAGCGCGTTCCGTGCCGTCCTTGCACCGCCGCCTGCCGTCACCGGGTGTCGGTGCCAGGCTTCGGCGTGCGGCGGAGTCCGTGCGTGGCTTCCCAGCGAAATACCTGGGCGATACCCCCCCGCCCCCTTACCGTGCGGCCGGGGGGGGCCTTTGCTCTCAGCTGCCCGCCCCTGAGAACTGTCCTCGCAGTCTCAAATTAAACCGTGTAAGGGCATTTTCAGTCCTGGAGACCCAGCCTAGTGATGAAGTGACGCTGCACGAAGGCCAAGTAAGAAGGGAAACGAAATGGCCAAGCGGGCTAAATCCCAAATGTAACACTCCACCAAAAATGCCAGGGACCCGTAAAAAAAGAGGAGTAATGTGAGGAGCCTTCACAGCCTCCAGATAACTTTTTATGACTGTTTGCTTGGGTGCTCACCTGCCGTCTCCAAGTCTGCAGCTTTTTGTTTACTCCAGGAAATAAGAAACGAGCCTGACATTGTAGTTATGCCAGCAGCATTCCACCTTTCCTAGAGACGCGTCTTAGAAAGTGTCAGCGCAGGGAACTGGGGAAATTCGGGGAATTTTTCATAAAGGTGCAGACAGCTGCTTCGTAATGGTGTGTGCATGGCACGGTAGCTCTGTAAAAGCTGTCCCGACTCTCCCATCTCTTAAGAGGAGGCACAAGATAACTCACAAATCGGGAAAAATTTCCAGGCTTTTTGATTCGTTAGATTATGAAGTCACCTTGTACTTAACGTGCAATAGAACAGTACTCTTTTAAAGTTTTGTATTGATTTCAAAAGTTAAAAATGAGCACAGGCATTGTGTTCTGTTACTCCCCAGCGTGGAGGTCAAGACCAGGATTGCTTTATTGCTTAACTGCAGTTCACATAATCCAGCGATGATTCAAGCTGGGGCTTTTTTGACTTTGTCCCTCGATTGTGCAGTACTTTTCCTATACCTTGTAGTGCTTCCTCAGAGCAGGTGTTCAGGAGCAGGTTAAAGAAAAGCTTCTTTGCCTTTTTAACTGCAGCTGGCTGTTTTCTATACTGTCGAATGTATATTGTCTGTGAGAACAGCAAAGCTGGTACGTTAAGGAGTTCCTCGTGATAATACCTTCTGTCACTATAAAACCAGCTAAGATGGCCTCCAGTCACTGCACTTAAGGCAGTCAATTTACTTGAGATTCCTGGCAGTGGTTCAGGCTTTAACAGGATGTATGTATTGATGACTTATTAATTTCCCTCTCTGCGCGTTATACTTCCCAATCTCCTTGCTCGTCTTGTCTTGCTTCATTGGAAGGGACCTGAAAAAGCTTTGTGGGTAGAGAAAGTTTATGGGTTTTGAGGCAAGTGAATTTTATTTTTTTTTTTGGGTCTTATGCCAGACCTGGTGACGAGAATGTCTCATAACTGCTGGGGAGATGAAGATGTCGTAGATCTTGTGCAAAGGCTTTTTTTGTGCCGTGTGCCACACTTGACGCATATGCACAGGCAAGTGGATGTAAACAGTCCTGAGCTCTTTTGCCTCTGCCCTGAGATGGCCAGACATGAGGCAGCTGTTGGTGTGGGTGTCCTGCGAGTAACGGTTCATCCTCACACTAAACTCCGTGTGGAGCAGGCTCAGGTACAGCACATGGGCTAAGGGCTTTGGGCTGGAACTGGCTGAGGTCTGCCCAGCTCAGCAAGCAGGCAGAGGCTCCTGGGTCTGCTTTTACCTACTTGTATAGATGTACTTTTCAACTTCTGGGACTACAGTTGGCAGACGAATCAATATTTTATAAAGAACACGGATGCTATGGTCTTGGTGGTACAAAGGGAACACTGTCTTATTTCCAAAGCAGGTTCCCTTGCATTAAGAGAAAGGAACCATGAATCAGCGCGTAGCCTCCTGAAGAAGGAAAGCTGGGAATGTACAATGATTGTGGAAATGACCAGAGCACCCACTGCCCCAGGACGGTTGCTCTGCATCTCTTCCCTTGTCTTGCAAAGCTAACAAGTGGAGTTCTGTCCGAGAATTTCTTGATGCAATACTGAAGAAAATAAATGCAGAGTCCAATCCAAATGCGTGTCATCCAATGCTCAGGAAGTTTAAGGCTGCCTCTGTTAACAAAGTAGTGTCTTGTGACAGTTTTATCAGGATGCAGCTCTTGTCTCCCTCCACACTGCTGCAGGTACAGCCTGCAGATACTCGCTGATGGGCCAGGGTCCAGTTGTGCTGAAACAGCCTTGTCTCTTCTTTAGGTGCTGAATTCCTCTCCAGATCAGTGGGAGGTGCCTGTGTTTCGTGCTGTTGGAAATCAAACCACCTGTAGATGTCTGTCTTAAGTCACCTTCTGATTTTGTGGTTGGCTTCTGTCTGTAGCAGTGAGTTGTTTCTAGGCTGGTTGTTTCAGTCCTTGTGAGGTTTTGTGAAATCCAAAATTCATTTTTTCTGGAGGACTAAGGTGTAGAAGAGGATTGAAAAGCTGGAGATGTATTTTCTTCAGAAGATGCCAGATGAAACTTACTATGTTGTTTCTACATTTCTTAATGGAGCTTAGCACTCGGTGGATAATGTTCTTAGATGATGCCCACAGAAGATCTCTAGTTTTTCACTGTTGCCTCACCTTCAGGCCTTTCAGTTTGAAGAGGGAGAATGAGTATGATGAATGCAGCTTTATTCTTTGAGTTTGGATGTGCAGCTCCTGGAAAAATGCCCTTAAGTAGTTCAGTTTGATTTCTTGACAGGATGAAGTTATGAAATATTTATGCACACTAAATTTGGTCCTCTGCTGAGAAGGGAGAGTTTTTCTTGATGGTATGGGATGAAGGGAGAATGGGGGAAGTAGTCTGTTGTTACATCAAGATATAACTGGAAGTAGTTAGGCATCCTTATCCATCCAGAAATTATATATATATATATGTCAAATTCTGTGTTTTCAGATGAAGTTTTAATACTGTTTAGTTGTGTTCCAGGTTATACCTTTTGGATGCTATTAAGTCGTCAGTCAAGTTTTGTTTGTTCAAACCTGTTCATGTGTTTTACTATTTTGCTGGTGAATATTGCTATATTAATTGAACAAATAGACTGGGGGGGTGGGGGAAGAAAGCTGTCACTGTTGAGAGAAAGCAAATGTTGTTTTCTGTGGGTCGTCTTCCCCACCCCCCAACCCCCCACACCCCCCCACACCCCCACCCATCCCAGCATATATAAAGGCTTAAATATTTCTAGAGGATAACTCAAGTACAGAACTGCTAAAAGACTGCTAAACACCATACCAAAGAAAATGAATGGACTTTATCTCACGTTGTGGAATTCACTGAGTGGGCTGTTTCGGATGAAAAGAAGCAAGACTAAAAGCAAGAGAGGAGGGAGCTTTGTGCTGTGTTTTTCCTGTCCTCGCCCCCACTGCTGTCCTGATCTGCTTTGTCACCAGTGGATCCCACCCCAGTGACACTGAGAGGCTTGTGGGTGGGTGCAGTGGGGAGAGATTTGGCTCTGGGAACCCGAAGCAGAAAGAGATTATCTTATCTGAGTGTGGTTGTTTCAACAGGGCAAAAGGTGAGCGTTGCTGGTGAGGCTTTGGTTGTCATGTCTTCATATCATCAGTAAAAAAAGGCTACCTGTGATGCTGTGACTGTGTCTTGTTGCTAATGCTGAAACAATGTTGTGCATGATTATCTCAGGACTTCAAATTTCTAGTAATTATTTTTCTAAGGGTGATTTTGGAGGGTAAGAGAAATGCTGTCAGGGTTTAGATCTGGAAAATGCTAATGCTGCTTTGCATAGCTGAGCTTCAGGCCCAGCTTTTTTTGTAAGCTCACTGGTCCCTTCAGACTCCAGGAGTCTGTTGTTCTTTTTTTTTAGGAGAGCTCCCTTTCCCCCAGCCCCTGTTGCTGTGTTTCCACAAGTAAAGAGCAGCCTTTGCTGGTAGGTAGTTTTCACCCACCGATTGGGTATGAACTGGAAGAGTTCACAGAAATTCACAGCTTGTGTACAAAAGCTGAAGTTTCAGGGATTTAAAGTTTCTGCCCGCAGAGGGCCTGTGGTCCTCTGATTTTATTTGGGTGTTTGTTTGTTGGGGTTCTTTGACAAGGGATAAACATATTTATACATGCTCAAAAAAAAAATAAAAAGATGGTGTTATGGAAACTGCTGTTCTTGGGATCAAAGATAGTGGCACTTGTCCTCAACTCACAGAGAAGCGATTCCCTGCTGCGCATGGTGGGGAAATCATGCTGCTGAACTCTTCTGGAAGGGAGATCGTGGATCGTGATGAGCCACTGAGACTCCAGATGAAATTCTTCTCTATGCATTGTAAATGTGTGGTTGCTGTAAGATGAAATGACAGAATTAGAGGTGGTAAAGAAAGAAGGAATCTATAAAATGGGTAACAATTTAAAGGGTGACTTCTTCTTTCTTTACCCCTGAGTGACCTCTTGTGAGTATCAGCAGTGGGTGAATAGTGAGTCTGTGCTGCTCTTGCTCCTGAGGGATTTTATTTACTTATTTACTTACTGTATTTCAGGTTCTCTTTCTCTCTTCCATTTCAGAACTTTTCATAGTGAGGTCTGTCTACCCGTCACATTCAAGGGACTGTTGTTCCCTGCAGCACATTACTGTAGGGCTTATTCCGGTTCCAAATATCTGGAAACTGAGCACCCTCACAGTTTATCAAAGAACATCCCACTCAACAGAACAGTGTGGCCATGTACATAATGAAAATTTTGTATTGCGTCAGTCTACAAATGCGGGTTATCTGTGCAGCTGAACAATACTTTGAAACTACAAAGAGACTTACTCTTTTAAGGTCTGAATCTGCTATCCGTGCTTTAATTGTCTTGAATGACCACCTCCTTTTGAGAAGCTGGTGCAGGGTGTCTCAGTAGTCTGCTATTGAATACATCTTTAAAAGGCATCGTGTGGGGGTAGGGCAAAGCTTTTGAGTAGACCAAGAAAGAGGTTTCATATATGCTGAGACCCTGGGCAATGGCTGTGATCTGATTTCCCACTCTAGGTGTGGCTGTCTGTTGTGTACAGTGGTGTGGTAGGTGACAGTTCTCATGCATTGGGCAGACAAGTATCTCTGATTTGAAGGCAAAAATCTTCAAGATATACTGTATCCACGTGGCTTGATTTCTTCCTTACGTGCTGAGCAGCTTTGAAACTCCTAGCTGTTTATACTGTGTGTTCTGCCATTAAAGTATAATCTCAGAGACATCTCCTCCTTGCTTTCTCTTCTTTCCTCCTTTACCTTGTGGTCTGCTGTTTCCATCAAGACAAATGAATGAAAAAACAATTGACAGGTTGCCACTAACCACTGCTCCTGGGTTTTTGTTTTGGTTGGGTTTTTTTTCCCCTTCTGCTGGCAGAGATGTGTTCCAGAAACATTTTAGTGAAAAAGCTTTTAATTCATTTAAAATCTGCAGCTACAGAATGGTGCCTGTGAAGATTATAGTGCCCTCCTGGAGATGGAGGCCAGTAACTTGGCAACACCTATTCCCAGGGGTACCGCAGGCTTCTGATGAGGAAGATAGAGTTCAGTAGCATACCTGTTTTAGACCTAAAAATCTGTGATTTCTTTGAGCTGCTTTCATGTTTGACAACGATTTAATGTACAATAGTGTGTACTGCATGTTTGTTAACTGTTATGCCATTTGTACTACACTGGACCCTTGGTAGTGGTGTAGAGCTGCTAAGATGCAAAATAGTTGCTTTGCTCATGTTTCTTACATAGTTAATAAATGCTCGTATTCTTTTCTGCCATACAGGGTGTGAAACTTACAGCTATTTGTTTCAGTTTTTAAAGTTTTGACTCTTAGGTGAAGCCTTTGTGTACACATGTGGACAGACTCTTCCTGGATAATTCTGTAGTTCAGATATTGGAAGGTGAAACGCCGTTAGTCTTTCCTTAATTGGAATTGAAGTGCTATAACTTGAAAGCCATGGATAAAGTCCTAAAAGGAGGCTTAGTGCCTTGGCTTCTCCCCCCCCACCCCCCATTTAAATTACTTTCAGCTTTCAGGTAAGGCACAAGATACACATAAAATCTAAGGAATTAAGGTGTCTTGAACAGTTAGTAAAATCCTTAATCTTAAAACAAGTGTGGTGTGATGAATCATATGCTGCAGTTGCAAGATGTGGTAGTAAGGAATGGTACAAGTCTAGCATAGGAAAGCAGGGTTTTGTTGTTTTATGCTTTGTCTGTAAGTGGTGTTCTGGAACTAGGTGTTCCTGGCTTCGGTGATTACGTGAATTGGCACTCCCTATAATAGCCCAGCAAAGGCAACTCCAGGGAATATGCCAAGACGAAGTGCTGGAGGATATTGGACAGTGTGATCTGGTGCTCCAGGATTTGATGGAAGTTGTGGGAAGAGCTACAGTGTGTTCCAGTCATTCCAGTGGTGGTTTGTCAGCAGCGAAGGGCATGGGTGTTGCTGTATTTCCTTTTGGCATTAGGAGTAACAAGTTGGTTGGATTAGGGAAGCTTAAGTCTCTCCCCTATAGGAAAATATTCATCATCTTAATGTGGATTGCATATGACTCAAAACCAACCTTCATAAAACCCAGTAAGCCAATATTTCAAGTCTGAAATGTTTGCTTTTAATGGTGCTACCCTTTGGAATGAGTTTTACATAGCATTTGTGGTCAGTGATTTTCATACCATTTGCAGTATGAAAAGCTTGTGGAGCTGACTTCCCTGCCCCTCTCCCTGTAAGCCACATCTGCTAATCTGAAGGCCTAGTGCAGAAATGAGTTGTATAAGCAGATTGAAGAATGTGTCTTTGCTGAGAATTGGGTCCACATCTGCTTTGCAGTCTTTGTGACAGTTTGTGTGTCAGTATAAAACTGCTAGTATTGCAGCTTTGCCAGGGCACCTGCATGCTTGGCTGATACATGGCATCAATAAGAATAGCTGCTCTGTCTTGGTATCTCCTGTACTGCTGCATGGTGTATTGCCCCGTCAGGCTTGTTGGTGTGAGCTGGGGGGGGGGTAGAAGCGTCTTCCTGGGAGTGGCGAGGGTTTGGAGTCCAGCCTCCTTGTCCCATAGTTTGCTTTGGCTTTCAGTTTGTGCAGAGGGGTGATCAGGAACTTGGCCTTTGGAAAGAGGTCAGTGGAATGTCTGTCGGGGAGGTGGCGGTGGGGAGGAGGTGTAACTGTTCAGCTCATGCAAGGCATTAACACCAATAGCTACTGCAGCAGCTGACTATCTGTGGGAGAAACGGGCATAGAGCTGTTATAGAGGTTGCACGCGGGGAGCAAGAATTGCCAAATCCTACAGACATCTCCCAGCCAAGTTTGTTGTGAGGAGGGAGATGCTTCAGATTCTGCAAAATGCACATCAAGTGTCTGGATCGAGCCATGACGCAGACCTGAAGTGACTAGTGAGAGCTGCCAGAGCTGTGGGTTTGGGGAGCTGGGGGAGCCCTGTGCCAATGGCTGCAGCGTGTGCACACCCAGGCAAGAGCTAGTGTGCTGTCAGCAGAGGAGTGGATGGTGACTTTTACCAGGAAAGATAGCAAATCTTGTGGTGGGGAAGGTCGCTTGGAGCTTCCTGGAGGTGCAGACCTTCAGGAAATGCAAAATTGTTTGGAAAGTGCTCTTTTTGTTTCTCGACTTTTTCTTTCCTTGTGTTGTAACTGGTGCAAGTTGTAATCACAGAGAACTCGGACTTGTGTGTGTTTCCTTGGGCGTGAGGGTGTCGCTGGGCTTCTAAAGGGAACCAAGGATAAAGATCTAAATACACTCTCAGAGGCTGGAAGATATCTGAGAGCTCAGCCTGATGAAGTTGATACTGGAATTGCTTCATGACAGGGCTGAACCTTAGTGACTCAAATGTAAATATTACATAAAACACAACATGCTGCAATCGTATTTGTGAAACGAGCAGGGGAAGCGTTTCTGGTGAAGTGGTGGCAGCAAGGAAGTTGGGAAGTTTCTCCTTACACTCGGAGCTGGGGATGTGGGAAGAAAAGCTGAGTAAGGGACTAAAAGCCCCCTTCGACAGGCCAGTGTGTGCCATGCATGCTCTGCTTGCGATCTCTGCTCCTTTGTGGCAAACATGTACCTGGCATGGGTGAGGACGTAGCTTGATGGATGGCAGGTTTGCAGGGAAAGGCTGGGAGCTGTGGCTGCCTGCACACCGGCCAGGGTTTGGTGCAGAGATGTGTGTCTTCCGAAGGTGAGGTGTTAGATGCAAGGCTGTGTGGGGCTACGGTTCCCCTCTGCAAGAAAGATATGAGCTAGTTGGAGCAAGTCTAAGAGGTGAACCACCCTAAACTGCTTATTCATGCTGTCCTGAAGTAAGACACTCTGTGCCCAAGACTGACCTGAAGGTACGGGTGGAGGAAGGTCCCTGCGTCTGCCTGAGCAATCATTTCAAAATTGCGCCTGCTGGCCTTGCCTGAGCATCCCCCCTCGCCATGCTGCCGTGGACGGTGCCCAGCGCTGAAGCTGAAGCTGAAGGCTGCCGGACTGGAACTGCACGCTTGCCTTGCAGCTGGGTTTGTAAGAGTTACACAGTCTAAATACTCAGTTACTAAATTACTTCCAGGAACTGTCTCAAAGTAATCCAGAAATGCTCAGATAGCCCTTCCCGTGTGTTCGTTTTTCTGTTTGCAGTTGTTACTGTTCTTCCAACTGACAGTTTTATTTACTTGCCCCACTAAAAGCAAGCACTGACTATTCTTGTTGCTTCCTGGCACCTCATCGTTTTGGAGATGAAAGGCAGAAGACGGGCAGGGAGATAAAGGAAACTTTTTACCTAAGTGTGTTGCGGGGGGAACACATGTACACAGATGTTTTCTTCTTGTCCATCTTTTCTGTTGCGTCTTTCAGCGGACCATTTCTGGGCATGGTTGGCTTCAGGGAGACCTTGGCTCCAGTCTGCATCATGCAGTCCATCCCTCAGGCTACTGTCCTGCACCTGTGGGCTTTCAGTAGTTGCAAGTTATCTGCAGTCATTTCCAAGGTTGCTGTAAGGTAAAACACCCGGTACTGCCTAGCAGTAGCAGAATGGAGTGGTGCAAGGAGCTCCTGTTTTTCTGTTATCCTTTCTTGCCTTCAGGTAGGGTAGTCCTTCCTTTCACCTCTTCCAGCATTACTGGCACGTTGCTGTTTGTTTTCTTGTCCTGTCCTCCAACTTCTTGCACTTCTTGCTTCTCCATCCCTCCGTGCTCTGGTTGGTCTTTTCCCTCCATGCCCTGGTCGGTCCTCCCCCCCCCCCACTTGAAGGAGATCGGGGTGTTTCTTGGTCCAGACAGCAGCATAATGCTTGGCTGTGCACATACCAGGAGTGACAGTTGTGTGTGTGCTACCAGAATTGAAAAACAAGCAGGGAATTTTGTAGGGACTTGAAAGTTTCTGGTCATTGAGACCAGAAATTGGAACTGCAACTGGTTGGAAGGAGACAGACGTTCTGGGTTTCACTGCAGAGAGGTAGGTGGTTTATATTAGTGTAGATAACATGGGGTCTCCCTCTCTGGAGTCTTACACTTTGCTGTTGACGTGCTGTTTTGTTTAACTTCAGTAAAGGGAGTTTTGCTGGCAGGACTCAGACGTGAATTGGTAGGCTTTGCATGTAATGCTTCCTTTTGTCAGTCAGCACTGACTGCTTGCTCGACTTACAGAAAGTGACTGGAGAGGCTCTGTATTTGTAAGAATAATAGTCATCCTTGTCCGTTTGTTACACAATGTGAGTAGCCAGAAGGAGAACGTTGAGTATATATCCTCGTTGGAAGACTGGTTTCCAAAACACAAAATTATTACTGCTTCTTTCTTAACGGTTTTGTTCAGGCTTCTATTTACTAAAAGGTCAAAAAGCCCCTTTTTCTCTTTGAAGGGGGGCATAACCACACACATTGGGTAATATCTAAAGTCTTATTTCAGTTGCAAGCATGTATTTTCATTATGGTCAGACTTTTTTTCTGTCTTAGTCTCCAAATGTAAAGCTACATTATACACATAGCAGGAAAATATAGAAAGCATTGGTGTATATGTGACTCGGAGAGATGATAGGATTCCATAGGAAAACAGGAGATGTGACTGGCTGCATGGGTGTTGCTGCAGTCATTGTAGCCAGGATGTGGCTGTAGACAAACAGCAAAGCTGCAGCACCGCTGCAGCAGAATGTAGGGCAAGCTGGAGGAAAAGATCATTTTTGTTGTGTGTTTTATGGGTTGCACTGTCAAATATCATTTGGGTGCCTGTCAATGTATAACAGAATATCTTAAGACCAAGTGGCCTGTGGGCAAAGATAAATGTGCCCTCAAGGGGAAAGTGAGGCATGATGGGCTTTTCTTCATTCTGTGTTCTGCATGCTGCTCACCAGTAGAAGCTTTCCTCTTCACAGGAGGAGTTTTGGTTTTAGCTTTTGTCTTCTAAAGAAGATAAAAATATTATGAAAGGGATATTATTCATGTATCCCTTATGTTTTATTAAAAAGAAAGGTATTCTTTTTATACCTTACAGTTGAAGTGTAGATTTCTCTGAAGCAATGAAAATAAATTGCATTCAGGGTTAGGACCGTTCTTGATCAGAAAAGAATTAGGTGCAGCTTTGATTGCATTCCTCGTGTTAGTATTCCCATATTGCTCAGATGCTCTTCCTGTACCAGGATGTAACCAAGCAGGTGCCTTACTACAGTTGAACATCTAAAATTTCTGTTGTGTGTGCAGTCAGCCCATGTTTGAAGAGGCGTTACCCTCTTATTAGTGATACTCAAATTTTTCCAGGTTGAGCTGAAAGGGTAGGACAGACACACAGCTCAAATGCAAAGGCAACAGCAGCCCCAGCAAGCAGGTGCCACGTGTGCACGACCAGTTAGTGTCTGCAATGTCTATGAGGGCATGGGGAGATGGGCCAGGCCACTGGGCAAGCAGACAGGTGGCAACCTAACCTCTGAGCAGAGCTGAACTTTTGCTCGCTTCCAGCTGTTTTGATTCTGTCCTTAACCCAGGCTGCACCAAAAATCAGAGACAAATTGAAGTGTAATGGTGAGTTCTTTCAAAGCCAAAGAAAACTATGCTTGAGCAGCTCCTGCATTTGGGCAGCTTTATTTTTAATTGGGAGCTTACCCCAGATGCCCCAAGTTCAAACAGGGATCACTGCTGTGCAACACAAAGCAACGTAGTGTCTCTTTAGGACTTGGGATATATAATGAGAGGACTGAGCATGTTTACTTGGATGCTATTTTAAAATATCATCTAATTATAAATAATTGTCAATGAGAGCTCCCCAGCTCTTATGCTGTGCCCAGGAAGTCTGAATGAATAGGCTGCTTCTCTGTCTGCCAGGGCAATCTAGAATCAGATTCTAGGCCTTAAATCCATGAGGTTGGTAGGGTTAAAATTTTCTTCATCGGCATCCTGAGTCTGGGGAGCTTTAGCCAGACTTCCCTGACAAGACTCCCAACCACTGCATGTGGGGAGACATGACTTTTGTAGCAGCTAAGGTGCGCAGCTTCCTTCAGTTTTGTCAGTTAAAGCAACTGTTCTGTATCTGTGCTTGGCAATAAACAGGAAGCCAGTAAAAGCACGTAGTGCAATGCTGAATGCTGACCTCCCATTTATTAATATATATTAATATATATAATACTCCCAAGTATTAAACTTCTCCAGCTAGGTAGGCACCTAATGCTAAACAGCTCTTGGAAGCGTATTGTCCAGCAGAGCTCAGAGTATTTATAGATGCACCTGAGCAGGAGCTTTCTAGCATGAGGAATGCTTGCCTCTAATGAAAGAAAATCTCAGCTCTCTTAATGAAGTATTTAAATGAGCTGATTTGGATGGCAGCAGGCCGCTCAAAAGTCTCATTACCGCTGTGTTTTTCTTTTGGTCAGGTAGTACTGTCATTCTCTTTATCCATACCTATCAAGCTGCTTATGAAAGCTACTCTTTTAAATTCCTCGTTTCCAGACCTGGTGCCTTGATTGCACAGGGCAGAGAAATACTATAATTATTATTTTTTTCACCTGACTTTGGCCAGGAGAATTCAAAATGGAAAATAAACTAAACATGAAACCAATGTAAAAATTCCTTTCCCTCTCTATGGTAACACTAAACAAGGCTGGAACCTCTCTTCCATGCAATGAAAAGTTATTTATCATTCTCCTTCTCAATATTTCTAATCTGTGATCATTTTAAGTGCAGTTAAACTTAGTGTTCCTTGCTCTTATTCTTAATACTTTGGATTGCTAATCCTAGGTGACTTGGAAACCAGAAAACTTTTAATTAATTGTGTGATTCTAAGAAATTTTTTAGATTATTTTTTTCCTTCAAATATAAGATACCACAATAAATAGTTGGCACTATTCAACATGTTGCAGGGTATTGGAGTAGTTGAAAGAATTGCTGAGACTTTCCAGGGTAGTTTGTGACTAACCATGATGATTGACTGTTCTGTTGGATCAGTCCTACAGCTAAATCTGTTGTGAGGATGCAGCAAAGCTGCAGTTACATCTGGTGATACTCAGCACTAATAAGAAGAGTAATTATGATAGCAGCAGAAAGTTACTGTGTTTTGGAATGTAAATGTTAAGATTTGCAGGATTCCCGGCCCCACCCCCCTGTGTGGGGGTGGAGACCAGTTTGTGTTGAAAGAGATGTTTTGGCTTGAGTTCATAAAAAGTAAGGTTTCTCGTTCCAGGATGCTTGTTCTGAAGGCTTGAAACAAACACAAACACAGCTCAATGAAATCTGTGTTGTTACTCTTGTTTTGTTGGGTTTTTTTTTTACTAGTTTTCTGATGAAGACAAAGAAAGCAAGATGCTTTCAACTGCGAGATTACTAAAGTTGGCAGTGCATTTACCACCAGTGGCACCAGAATTCATTCCACTTAGTGTTTAAAATATTTGTGCTCCTCTTCCCTGCAGTAGGTCAGACAGGTTGTTTTGAAGACTCGCTGGGATGCTGTCTCTGTGTGTTTGCAGCTAGAGCAAAGCTTGTCTTGGAACAAACTGGATTTTTCTGTGGATTAATCTGTCCCATAGCCTTGTAACAAGATTATGGTTTATGCTGATTTCTTGCAACAGTACTGGTATATCTAGTCATTCCAATAGCAAAATGCTAATCCTAAGGAAATAAATCTGTCTTCTTGCTGGCAGGCATAAAAAGAATAGGGGGATGGGAGTCTCTGCTCCCTTGTTAGGTATTAATGGGTGATAGCTTGAGTTCAGCATCAGTTGGATTGAAGTAATTTGATTGTATCAGGCTTTTGCAGAGGGATTGGAAATTGCAGAAATAAAGCCTTATCTCCTTTCTCTTGATTGTGAAATATTTAATGGTCATCCAGAGCAAAGTTTGATCACAGTACAGTGAGGCTGGAGGGTTATATTAATGCACAATGTACTGCAAGTAGTGATGTTGGGCAGTCTGAGGGTGATGTGCCCTGTCATTCGGACACAACTGAAAATGGTTGCAGCATGGCCAACTGTAAACAGCAACAGTTGTGTTTCATCCAAGGGAAAAGGTGTACAGTGGGGAGAGGCTTAATCCTGGACAAGCTATTTCATGGGTAGATGCATCTTGCTCAGCTCTTCCTGAAGCTGTGAGAATATTCAGTGTCTCTCCTTCCACCATCCAAGGCTGAGACAACAGTAGTTGGTCCTAACAGCCTTTGCTGCAGATGAGCAGTTTTGGGCAGCTGAGTGTCTCAGTCTGGGCTGGACGGGGTTGGATGATTCTCCTGGGCACATCTTACATGATGTCTGCAGCAAAGTGCCAAAGAGGCAGTCCAAAACTCTTGGTAAACTTGACGCACAGCCTGAGCTGGCTTCAATGCCTGGGCTCTCCTGTGGCTCTAATAAAAACATTAAGAAAAAAATTATATATATATATATAACATTTTAAAACTCCCTTTAAAAAAAAAAAAACAAACAACTCTTTTGTAATGTAAAAAGCAAGTCTGAAGCAACTGGTTGAATCTTAATTTGAGAGACAGCACACAAGATTTTCAACTCATTTTGCCTGATCTTCCCTGCTTTAGTTGCAACTTCTTCCCTTTTCTTGCTTTTGGCAAACAAAGGAAGAATATAAGTTGTCTTACAATCAAAATGAGTATGAAACCTTATGCTGTCAGGGAAGCTTTTCATCCACTGAAAGATGTGGGGTCCATGCAGTTGACAGAAGTTCAAATCAATATTTCTTTGGAGAGTCAGTGTGTTTGATTGCAGTTTGAATCCTGACAGAAATACTAGTTGATCTAGATAATAGGAATCAGCACAAATAAATGTGCTGCAGGAATGGAACAACTAAACAGAAGCACATATTTTAAACTGCTTGGGAAATTGAGAAGGAAGAAGGGAAACTGAAAACTGTGGTTGATTATCAACAGTCCTAGATAAAACTGCAATTTTTTTCCACGTCTTTGTGTTGCAAGTTCAAAATGTTGTGTACCTAAGGGCAGAGCCCTCTGCTTTCATCTTTTCCACCATGTTCAGACACAGACAGTCAGATGAGACCACGGTCAGGCTTTCCTAATGAATCTGTCCATTTTAAATTAAAAATTTAGTACACTACATTTTATAGCCCTGAGATGTTTAAATTTTAATGTGGGTTGGGTTTGTTTTGGTTGATTTTTTTTTTTTCCATCTTGCTCCTAGAAACTACAATATTTGCTCCTAGAAGTTAGAATATTTACCCTTTTAACTCACTGGCAGTCTGTATTTAGACTTTGTATGATACACCCCCATGCAAGTTGTTTTGCTTTTCTTTAAACAAGGAAATTTAATCTGCTAGATATTTTTTTTTGTTAGCAACCTTTTTTTGTGTCTGTATGGAATGACAAAGTGAGACTGATAACATGGAGAGGCTTTCAAAGGAGGTTTTTCATCACTAGTAGTAGTGTTTTCTGCAGTTACGTGTTCTTACTTCTCTCCCATTAGGCGTTTTGTGCAAGAGTAACTCTTTCAAGCATCTGTTCAGTCACAGTGACAAAAAAACCCCATAAAATTTTCAATCCATGTAGTTCTGATGTTCATTAATGTTGCTACAAGTGGGGCTCTTTGTGTAACAAAAGATTTCTCGGGGTTTCCTTCCTTTGTGAAGAAACGTTACAGGGATTTAATTTTTTTCCATGAAAATTCCCATTGTTCCTTCAAACTGGAAAATTCAGATGTTCTCCTAATGAACTTTTTCCTCTGACCTCCAGCATGGATGAGTGCAAGTTTTATTTTTGCAGAAGAAATAACACTGGCAGGCTGAACAGCTCATTGAGATTTGACTCAGTAACCAAGTACAATGCCAAAACTTAAGCAAGCAAACCACCCTGATTTAGTATTTATTAGTCTTTGATGTTCTTTGAGGTATGTCTTCACAGATAAATACCCAACAGATACTCTGGAGTGAGATGCAGCATGCATGGGGAAAAAAACCACATTGATTTCCTCTCTCTACTCTCCCTCAGAGTTCAGGTAGGAGTTATTTGTCATGAGGAGAGGTTGCATGACCTGTTAAATAATAATAAAATAAAATAAATTGTCCATATTTGAATATTCAGACTTAAGAACAACTTTGTGTTTCTTCCCTTAAAATGAAAATTCTAAACTCGGCATTATAAAAGTATTAGCGTATTATAAGTATTAGCAGAATGATCTGTAGGAGAAGAGGCATTTGCTCTGCCAGTGGGATGTTGCTGTGGTAATACAACTGAGTGCTGGAGGTGAAGGATTGTATGTTGGTGGCATCGTGGTTGATGGGAGGTCAGATGGAAGCTGTCCTGTGCACTGTTGCAGTTTCAATCTGCTTGAAACAGCAAAACCACTCATTGACTTCAGATGAAGTCTGTGCTTCTAAGGGAAAAAGAGCATTTGCCCACTTGTTCCTTTCCTCCCCTAGATGACAACTGCTGTCAGATGGTCATATATGACCATACTGCAGGTATTTGATAAACGAATGTAATCTATTGTTTGTCTTCTACAGAGTTGTCACATACTCATTTCTTTTGTTTCTCCTCTGTTGCATATATTAAAACCAGAGAGGGTTATTTAGGAGCACAGTCCTGTCCCATAAGTGTAAGAATTCATACTGCTCTTTGAATTCAGACTCTAATAAAAATAGATGCTAAGCCTCAAAGGTATTGGAAAATGGACTACTTGGAGTTCTCTTCCAGTAGCCTATTGCCCGTGCTAAGAGTTATAGTAATTTTTTGTGTATGTTTTTCAAAGAACTTGTACTCTTACTAACAAAAAAGGAACGTACGCGGTGCAGTGCTTCTTGAGGTGCTAATGATGCTTCCTTGCGTCCCTGCATCAAATGAGACCAAACTGAAGTTAACAGTGAAAAATCTTTTGTGATGTAGTCTGGCGTACATCTTCATCTTTTTTGGCTTACTTGTTTTGGTTAACTTGGAGCAAGGAGTTACTGTCTGCTGGCTTTTTTTGTGGGTGGTTAAGCCTTGGTTTTTGTTGTCTTGTATTTTAAGAGGTCAGAAGTCCAAACAACCAAGTGGCTGAACAAGAACCAAAGTGTTGGGAGCTCTTTGAAGATTGTGTAAAGGATGAGCCCAGCAGTGAAAGGAAACACAGATTCCCAGATAAGAATGCCCCTGAATTTTCTTTTATTTTTTTTTAAAGGCAAAAGGATGCTGTGGTACCCAGCCTGGTTTTAACACCTGATGATACCACAAAGCCTACTTTGGAAAGGCTTGCAGGTACCTGTGATGCTCACAGACCCTCGTTGCCAAGGAGGCTGAAGTTAGTGTGTGCAATGCCTGCAGCTGGTAGATGCTCACTGCACAGCTGGGTGTTTCTGACCTGTGTGTGGTCTCTTCAGGTGTGCTGTCTCATCAGTGCTAGACCCTGGGCTCCCCACTTTAGATGGGGACCCCCTGAGCTTCTGTGCTGAGAGGAGGCCTTGGCTTCAACTTCTATGGGCTGTGAATCTTCCAATAAAATGAAAAGAAATCTAATTCCTGTTAAGGTGTTACCTGTGTGAGAGCTATGTGATTAGTGTTTGCAGAAACTCAAGATTGCCTTTCCAAAACCCAAGATAGCTTTTATTAGTTGACTCTTGTACTGTATTGTAGATTCCTTCTTTTGGAATGGAAAAGCAGCGCTGGCATTTGTATTTGTGCTAGCAGTGTGACCTCCCGCTGACCTGAAACATCTCTTTGTACAGACCCATGAAGTCCATAATACTGTCTTTTCTTTGGTCAGTCTTTTTTGTTTATTTTAGGTTGTTCTTTTTTTTTGGGGGGGAGGAGCTGTTGGTTGTCTTTTTTAACAGTAGAATATAAATTCAATTCATACTGGCTGGGGCTGTGCTTTGTTTTTCGTGATGTGGAAAGATAATATTATGGTATATCTTAATGCATGGCTGGTTTGGTCCTCAACTAGGGAAGGTCCAGTGAAGCAGATACTCTGTAAGTAAGGCTCCTCAGTACAATGACAGCATGATAAATAAGTAAGAACCTCACTTCTTTCTTCCAGCTTCTAATCATTCTGCTTTCTCTTATCTTCCAGTTGCTGTAAAATAAACCTTGGTGGCTAGTCTTCCCTTGTAACACTAGCCACTTACTGACAGTTCTTTGTAGTTATTTCACAGCAGACATGCTCACCTGACCAGACAGCCACTTCTTTTTGCTGTTCCACAAATTAACCCTTCATTCCTCACAAATGTTGGTGCAAGCCCGAGCGGGGATAAACTTGAAGTTATTAATTTGCGTGATTTTGTAGGTACCTGGCTTGAGCACCCACTGAAATGCTTTTTTAATGTAGCTGAGACTTTGTTATGTAATGACGTTATGCAACTGTGAAACATTAGATGGAATAATTAAACCCACCACCTACTTAACTGACCAAGGCAGGCCGGGTGATGCACTTAATTGTACAGCATCTGTTACCTTGCATGCAGATGGTGTTCAGGCTTAATCAAAACACATGGCCTGAAGTCATGACCCTTTTCCCTGGAGTTTTGTGGGCATATTCACTAGCTATTTCACAAAAGCCATCTTAAGTTTCTCATGAGCTCCTAGCTCTTTTCTGTCAGTCTTTTTATTCCAGGAAGAAGAAATTCTGCATGCTTGAACTGATGTGCAAGGGACAGGGCTAAGCTCACTTTCCAGTCTTCTGTGATGAATGAGATGAGAGGAATGTCTCCGTAGCCATCTTCCTGGCAGGAGGAGATGGTATCTAATACATCTGGCGTGTGTAAATGGTATCTGTTATGTTGCTGGAACCTTGCATGTGTTGACTTCTTTTTCTCCGAATTGCTCATGACCTACTATTTTAATGTCTCCAGACGCAAACCTTATGCTTTAAGGCAATGATGCAAACTCTTAGCCAAGATGACAGTGTGTGGCATTATAAAGTGTTTATACTCCTGTAGACCACTGCTTATTTGAATGAGTCATTTTGCTCTGCACATTTTGCAGTCACTTGAACATTAGTTTCTCAATACTAGGAGGAGAACCTTAAAAGTTGTGGGCTCTTTTTTTTCTTTTTTCATTTGCTTCATGATTTTTCTTCAGGTGTTGGTGTTAAGTCATTGCTTCTTTGGCAAACCAGAATATGTGGAACTTGTGTGAATTGTCTTTTGTGGACTGTAATGGGCCAAGCTTTAATTGTTGATCTAGAAGGCAGTGAAGGTTGATCCAGAAGGGAGTGAAGAAGAGGTGGGAGCGCTCAGACCCCTCAAAACTGGAGTGGTCTTCAGTTCTACCCCTGAGACTTTACCCCAGACAGTTGAAAACTGTGAAATGCTAAACTTAAAAAAAAAAAATACCAAACCCCCCCCCCCCCCAACCAACCAGTGTGTGTCTTTAGAAAGTAAGCAGTGGCCATAACCTGCAGGGAAGTCACTGCTTGCCTCCAAAGAAATGAGCTTCCCTTCTGTGCTGCAGCATCGCCATGTATAAACTTGGTCCCTGTGCATAGCCAACCTCTGTTTTCTCTGGCTCTTAAAAACTGCAAATGAAAACAGAAATTCATCTCAGAACTTGCAGATTGAAGTATCCTGCTCCCAGTCATACTACAGTTGTTAGTTGGAGGCTGGAGTGTTTACAGTGACAGAGCCAAGGTTTGCCAAATGTGGATGATCCAGTTTTGGAACTGGAAAAAATTATTAAAGAAGTATTGGCATTTAATGTAGGTGGTATTTAATAAGCATGGGACTCGATTAAGCAATTACTTTTTTTCTTTCATGGTCAGCATTCCCTCTGCAACTGCCCTTCAACAAGGGAGAGGTTTGCAATTTTTGAGTTTTTTAGGAATTGTATAGAAATGGATCATGTAATTAAAAAATGGTAAGACATCTTATTTGCAGTGAACACATGAATAGCTGTTGCAGTGCTGCTTTCATGATGCATGATGAAGTAGCCCCAATACTGGTCATGGTCAGAGTGCTTTTAGGAAGACAGCTTGTGTAGGAACATACGGGCTGATATTTCAGTTCAGCGGTATGACGCTTTTACTGTCAGGCAAGGATGGGTGTTGGTGCTTTGTTTAGGTGCTGTTAGCGAATCATGGGTTTCTTAGTCTCAGGCAATAGTATGAATAAACTTGACTCATGTTTTGGAAAGAGGAAGGCAACTTGAGGAAGGGTGGAGAATTGCATGTGATAGTTCATTGCTTCTCTGACTTTTATTTGGGGGAAAGAAAACAATGCAAGTATTTGCCTGTAGATTCTTTGTAGTGGTTTAATTATACTGCGGGTATGTGGGGTGGGGAGGAGAGGGTGAGAAGATAGAGCTAATCCATATTTGATCATAAGAGACAAAACTGTTACTGAAGATGAGTGGCCTGTGTTCTCTGTTTTCTTATGGCGTCTGATTTTTGTGTAAGCAGCAGTGTAGGAGTATGTTGAATAGGTGAGAACCAAGTTGCATAGTTGGTGGATGTGAGGACTGCCGAGTTCTCTCCCACGTAGTTAAAATGTGATTAATGAAAGGCTTGCATAACTTGTGTTACCGAGGCAGCGGGAAAAAAAAACAGATTGGATATGCGTGGCTGTTTTTTAAGGTATGGTTGGCTGAGAGAAGTGTAAAGGGCTAAACCTGAGCTGTGCTGGGGCTGGGAGCTGAGTCATGCCAGAGGTGTCTCCTGCCTGAAAGGTCCTCCTCTCCAGGAGGAAACTGCTTGAAAAGGCAGGGAGCAAGTCTTACAGGGGGAGACAGACTAGAAGAAAAATGGAAGAAAGAAGAGCATATGTATCACCGTGTTCTGTTGTCCTCAGTCACGTTTGACTCTTCCTTGTATTTCCTCCCATAGCATGGAAAGCGTCTGCATGCACCGTAGCATGGAAACACTAGCCAGGTGTTTTCACAAGTCTGTTAATCCCTTTGGTGACAAAGGGCCTTTTCCTATAAAGCAATCCTGGGAATCAGTCTCGCTCACAGTTAGGAAAAATCAGGGCTTAGTAAGGACAGACCTGCCTGTTGTGAGGGAGCCGGAGGGACCGTGAACTCCCCACTGCATTCACTCCACCTTCTCGGCTCGGTCTCCCATGGCAAAGCGCGAAATCTGTTTCCGATGTAATTGGTTAGAGCAAATAATTGGTGTGAGAAAAATTGTGGTTTCCAAGGTTCTATTTAAAATATACAGCTACTTCCAGCTGCAGACTTAATTATGTAGTCACTCTTGGACCTGCCTTAGTAATCTCTTTTTACACTCACCTGTCCCACCCAGTTTTAGTGGAGTAACCACTTAAACAGATCATGGCATGTGTGCCATGACTGGAGTTGTCTCTGTTTTCTTAAGAATAGAATATTCCTAAGAATATTTCCTGAGAATTTCCTCAGACGCTTTGAGGGTGACCCATACTGTAATTATTTCCCTGCAGTCCTGGATGTAGAATCCAGCCTTCCTTTAGGTAACGTTCCAAAATTATACCTATGGATTGTAAGGCAGAGAAAAAGCATACCAGAGATGCTTTGTATTTTCTTCAAAATTTCTTTGCTACTGTCAGTGAAATTAGTAGAATACCAGTTCTTCCCTTAGGTGCCATTGGTGTTAGTTTGTTGTGGGATGGAATAATTACTTGTTGCCATGGATTATAGGAAGCATGAAAGTAAGTCTCTGAACTGAAACACAAGTTTCAAATAACACCATATATTACTATTGTGGTTTTCCCCAAAATTGTAAACCTCTGTTGCAGCAAGCTGAGGATAATTTTCATATGTATTAGGAGTTTCCTTGTGAGCAGAAAACATGAGGTCCTAGAGGTCGGATGATTTGGTAGAAATTAGTGGATACGTGATTCCTCCAGCAAATATATCTGAATTTCCTTCAAAATATGGATGGGACCAAAGAGTTCTCCAGCACTGCATTGTGGTTTTGCCACTTTTCCAGGGGCTTTCCGAGGTCCCTTATCCCAGTGTGCTGTGGGTGGAGGGGTAGTGCTTCCCAGGGAGCAGGAACTGCTGTTAAGCAGCCTGTCTGGCTGGCTGGGCTGCCAAGGGATGTGGTCCAAGAAGCACTTGGAAGCTAGTTCTTGGAATGTCCTGCTTACCTAGAAGCTACTTACTGTGCCGTGCAAAGGAAGGAAACCTGGAAATGGTGCCTTCATAGGAGCAAAAATAACTGGTATTAAGGAGCTCTGTATACCTTTTGATATTTTATATTTTTCTGTTCCCCCTCTACACCCCTATAACAACAGTTTGCCCACAGTTATATTTGCCCCAAATGTGAAAAACAGGAACTTTTTAAAGGTTTAACGGGCTGTGGGACAGCAGACCCAGGGAAGTCCATCACCTGCACTCCCTGCGTCAGAGCAGGTCTCACACCTGTTTAGCCAAATCCAAGTTTCTGGAGGAAACAAGCAGAATCCTGGGGCCAGACAGTGTCAGAGCAGATGGTCATAATGGTCTCTTCTGATTTAAAGTCTTAACAATTCTCACACACACCAGTTGCTGTGTTGTGAATTGTGTAGGAGGGTGCTCTCTGATAGAATGGGAGCATGAAATCAGGCAGGAATGGGGTGTGTAGTAGCCATTGCCTACACAGTGGAAAAGATTGTCTGGTGTGGGCAAAGGGAAAAAAAACAAAACCAAAAACCTCCATGGGAAGTATCTCTCCACTGCAGAGACTGAATGGGGGAAACGTCTGCTGCTTCAGGCTGAGGGAAGTCTCATTCTTCCACTGACTTTTACGGATACTGGAGGACAGTGAAGGGAATGCAGTTTGTTGTAGTAGCTGAAGGGGATGGGTTTTGTCCAACTTGATTCCGGGGCTAAACTGCTTGCTTTATTTTTTACTGTAACTGCAGGGGGCTGGTTGGAGAGAAGGAAAATGAAATTTAAAACTTCATTATTCTTGGCCCATGTTTAGTATCTACTAAGTGTTCCTGAAAGTTCACGTGGCTGTTTTAAACACGCCTTGAGAAAGGCTGTTTTCTGTGTGTTTAATGCAGACACGTACTGAGCAGGACTGCAGGTATGTAAGAGCAGTCTGCCGTGATATGCTGTGCTCTATGAAGATTGTTCGTATATCATGCTTGAGATGTATAGCTGACACTTGGAGTACTCTGTCTAGTGTGGCTCTTTCAATTGCTGGAAAGCCAGGCAAAGCACTCCAGTCCTGATCAGGCACTGCAGCTGGTGGAGGAGGGGAAAGTAATCGGCAGAAATGCAGAGGATTTGGTAGGGACAGGGCTAAAAAGGAGAGCTGGATTTCTGGCTGTGTTTGTGATGGATTTGACAGACACCAGAGTACAAGAGAGGGAATTACAAAGATGAGCTGGACATTATCTGTGGGGGCTTCTGGTTGAATGTATCTCTGAGAGGACTTTAGTGTGTGTTAAACTTGTACTTTTTTTTCTGCCTCATTAAGTGGCAGGATTAAGGTTACAGGCATAGGAATGGCTAATTAAGCAGTGCCTTGCAAAGGGATAGAATGACAAAGCTGAAATCTCTGTATCTGCAAGTGTATGATATTCAATTACTTCATAGTGATAAGCAAGATTTGGCTTCAGGTGGCTGTAGGGTGGTGTGACAGTGATCTTTCAACATATGGAAATGTACTTTTTTATCATCTATTTAAAAACTAAAAGAGCTCTCAAGTATTCATATCAAATGAGATAGGCAGACATAGAGATATGAAAAGTCTGCTTATGCAGAAAGCTGAAAAAGGAGCCCCAGAGCTACTGGTAAATAATCTGGATTACATCTCTGTGGTATTGTATTTATGCACAGAGTTGTTTTGCTTTATGTTTGTTTTCTGTAAGGTAAAGTGCTTATGTTGCAAAGATAAACACTGTGTAGAATTGGATTTTTAAATCTCCAAACATCTGAAAAAAAAAAATAAGCATATTATTCTTATTGCTGTTGTGAAGTTTTCCTAATTCATGATGCAATCTGTGAAGTCGTTTTTTAAAAAAACCCTACTTCTGTTTTGCAGGAGAAACTGTAGAAGGCCTTCGAGAGAGTGATTATCTTCTGATTCATTCATGTCGGCAGTGGACAACAATTACAGCTCACAGTCTGGAGGAGGGTCACTACGTCATAGGGCCAAAGATAGAAATCCCTGTACATTATGCAGGTAAAGCTATTGTTGACCTGAAATTCAAATTCAAAGAGAATGAATTGCCTACCACTTACACTGATCGCTTTGTTTGACAAGAGGGAAGCTAAGTCTTTGATGCCAGTGTCTGTGACTTAACTTTTTAGTAATGTTAGACACATCTATTCAGTAGCCCTGGGAGTAAGTCAGTATTGGACTGGGTGGCACATTGACAGAACACATAGCTATGTAGAAGAATTGGTTTCAGTTTGAGTATAATGAACTGCCAGTGCTTCTCATCTGTGAATGTGGTGACAAAAGTGTGAAAGTTTGAAAATTCCTTGACATGTTCGATCAAAGGTGGAATGGGTTTTACACTTCATTGCGTACTCAGGCTGAAGGGGATTTTTGAATATTTCCATGTTAAAAGCCAGGGACCCTTCATTGTAATAGTGTGGTTTTACACTAATGCTTCTCAGTACTTCCTTGTCACCGTCTGCCTTTTTGGATGATGCATAATACTGTTCCAAGCAGATATGATGCAACTAATCCATATTTATTTTACAATTTCAAATTACTTTCCTAGGAAATTATTTTTAATAACTGTTTCCTACTGCTCAATGTCCTTATTCACAGGCTGAATGGAACAATACTAAATGAGTGGGAAGTGCTTATCTTACTGCAGTAAATACAGAAAATTGAAGAAGCTGGAAAGTGTGAGCAGGGCAAGCCATGGCTACAAAGCAAAGATGTGGGCATTGTGTTTTACTTGGTCTTCTGTAGCCAGTTGTCAATTAAGTAATCTACTTGGCTCTCTTAAGGTCTCTTTTAAGATGCTGGTGCAATGAGGGTGTGCTAAGTTGTACAAGAGCTGACTGAAATGTTTTATTTCAATCACACCAGTGCTGCAACTGCAGTGATGCATCCTATTTCAGTGATGAAACTTACACCAGTTGCCTTCTTATGTACTGTTTCTCCTTGGAGTTCACTCTGGGAAGGTTAATTTTTTTAACGGGCATTTAAAAGCTTTGGTCTGATGGCATACAGTGTCATAATATACATGGCTTTAAAATTCTCCGAATGTAACTTTTTTTAATCTTTTTTTTTTTTTTTTGTCTTTTTGCACCTCCTGGCTGCTGCATAACCTTCAGTGCTGTGGTCAGATAAACACTTCACTTCCTTCAAGCAGATGCATTTTAAAATCCGCACTGTGATTCCTGGAAGAAGGAGAACAGAAAAAAAAATGGTTATTGGCATGAAGTAAGGCTGGATCTTAATAGGTTTACTAAAGCTTTGGTTTTAATTTTTAAAGCAATTAACCAAGATCTGCTAAGTGGGTTTCCTGACTCTTCATACTTCCATTCATTCATAGTGTAAATTTACATAGATACCAGCAGAATCAAAATCTGTCCCCCAAGATACTGCAAAAATATCTTCCTTGTTTATGTTAATGCAGGAAAAGAGTGTGCATTTAGTTGGCAGAATACGATTTGCTGTCAGACAGTCTCCAGAAAGTTCCCTGCTATAAACCCTTCGTTAATGAGATGAAAATACATCAAAGTTCAGAAACTGCCGTGTAGTGAGGGCACTTAATAAATATGTGATGGGCTTTGATGCTGCTGAAGAAACTTCACAAAAATGGTCAGTGCTAACTTGGGGTACCAGAGCATGTCTGATGGTCTTGCCTACGAGAAAGGAGAGACAAGTCTAAACATGTGAAGGTTTAGTTAGCAAAGTACTGCAGTCTGGTGCTTGGGTGCTAACATCTAAGTGCATTTAGAGACATCTTCCATACCCTAAAAATCAACTTATGATGCTGTGGATTACCATGCATAAGCTAACACTGAATGACCTCTCAGGGCTGCATTGTGCAGCGCCTTGCGTTTATTGCTTCCTGGCATCCAGAACCCCACACTACAGAGGTGAATGTAGCTGCCTAAGAAGACTTGCTGGGCTGGGCACTGATCTGGCACAGTTAAGCTGCTAGCTCTGGAGCTAGCCATGCCGTCTGCTCTGCAGTGAGCTCTGGGAGGTGGGAGTGCTTCAGAACCATTACCTTTCTGAGGAGGATGTGCTGCTACCAAAAGGTTAGTGCCGTCAGGTGGTGATTGCTGTGGGAGCTGGCTGGCATAGCCCTTCGTTTGCATGTGGGAACTTTCCATCGTTGCAGAAAACACAGCTAGAACAGTCAGCAGAATGTTTATATGAGACTCAGTCATTAGTTTTTGGGTTTAGAGGAGGGATTTTATATCCTTGTAGGCAAATGTTTGCAAAATGTATTGCTGTATAAATTTTGGATTATAGGACTGACTTTTTGCATGCTTTAACTTTAAACTTCTGTCAGGTTAGATGCACTGCCTACCAGAATGACCCTTAAAGATGGAACATAAGTGTTCATTAAAATTACTTTCTAGGTTTATTTTGGCTTTAATGGAATAACTGGGTTTTTTTAACCCTAGCAGACTTTTAGTGTAGCAAATTGCAGCATGATTTTGGCTGCAACAGTTGAGCGGGAAAGGAAGTTGAAACTGATGTTATTCTCCTGAGATTATGGGTTTAAGTACCACAAAGTCATCACTCACATATATAAATATGAGTATAAAGTAAATCTTATTTTGCTACTTGCTAAATTGGGTTTTGATCCTCTTATTAAACCTAAATACAATAAAGCCTTATTAAAGAAGGAAAATGTTGTATTTTACATTTAAGTGAAATCTCATTAAACAGATTCTGAGTTCTGCAGTCCTGCTGATGGTCTTTTCCCTGCTGGGAAACTGCTACCCTGGTTGTTTCTGTTGGGGGTGGCTGACATGGTTAATTTTTGCTGTTGCTGTCAAAGAACAGTCATATATGACAGCTGTTAGTCTAACCATTCCCTCTTGAATACTCTTTACAGTCTGCTTCTCTTTAAAGTTAAGGTTAATGTAGCATCGAGTTCAATTTTCGTGTAATTAAAACCAAATGGCTAATGTGTTTCTGGCTTCTAAAACAAAAGAGGTCTTCAAGTGCATATAGAATGGAAAGGAGATCAGAATTACTGTCCTGATAGTCCCTTGTCTTGGTGTGAAAGGGTGGACTTTACAAGAGTCCAAGGTAAACCATCACAACAGAAGGACGTTGCCTTGGTGTCCTTTGCTTTCCTCAGGTACGTAATTCACACTTGGATACTTGCAGGATGGTCTTACTAGCTTTCTGTCTGAACTAGTTTTATATTGTTCCTGGATATCCTTAATACTAAATTTCTGCTCTAAAAGAGAGTCCAAAAGCAACTCTAAAAGAAGTATCATCCATACCCTCCAGCTGATGTCAAGTGTTACTGCTAGTTTTGGCATAGGCAGCACTGTAGTCTTGACTTTGATAAATGTCTCCCTTAGTAGCCTCTGGAAACTACTGGTTTGTGATCTGAATTTGGATGATACAGGCCGTGTTGGTATCTTGCAGAATTAGACTTCACTGTGCTGATGCTGCTTATCAAGTGGAACACCTCTCATTCCTTTGCAGAGCTACCAGCACAGGAAGGTGCATCCCAGGGGTCTGATGGCCATGTCTCAAGCATATTCTGTGATGGCTAAAAGGCACTGAAGACATCATCCAGGGTTTGAACGCTGTTGCCCTTGGGTGTTGTCTGACCCTTTATGTGTTACCTTCCATATATATTCTATATAGCTCAAAACTATCAGAAGTGGTTTTGAGGATTCATCAGCTCAAGCCACAGGGGTCTTCTGCTCTGACTCTAAATGGCCCAGATTCAACCTGGTGTAAATGCTTGTGCTCTGTGGCCATGGTTCCTTATGTATGTGGATTACTGATGTGACAGTTAATGGAGTTGGATATGGTTGCTTAAAACCTGCTGTGCAGGAAGAGCAGCACAGAGGGCCGTGGAGTAAGCCACATGCCCGTGCGCACCCCCACCTACACAGCGTAGCCCTTTCTTTCAAAGGCCATGCTAGTGTTGGTGAGTGCATGCAGTGAAAAGAAAAAGTACTTTGGGATGGGTTGGCAGCATCTAGGTTACTGTGCCCCAAATACTCACTCCTACATTTAATCAAATCATAACAGAACCTTTACTGTTGTTTTTTAGGGCCTTATCTCTGTTGTTGCAACTGATGGTTCATTTGCTCTCCTGCCCATTTGAGGCTTTTTCTGTTCTTAGAGCAAAGCTGTTCCTCTTGAGATTATGTTAAAAAAAAAAATATATTTAAAGATCCAACCTCTTTTTCTTTAAGTTTTTACTCATCTTTGCCCAAAGTTTGGAGGGAATACCTCTTGTGTCACTGCTGCCATCTGTGTGCACATAGGCAGCAACTAAAGAAGAAAATACTTTTATGAAGACATTAGAAAGTAACTCCCTGTTCCAGGGTGTGCCACACTAACACATCCGGGGTGTTGGGAATACCCTTCCCATGAACTCACACCTCCCTGCCAGGCAGTGAAGGTATGCAAGTGCTAGTACGGAGTGATCGCTGGTGCCCAGTCCAGTTGCTTACCTGAGTGTGCTGATAGCTTTCTTAATGTCCTTTACATTTCCTCATGTAAAACCTTGTCATGCGTGCCTTCCCCAGGTGGGGTGCCGGGTGGGAATGAGTCAGAAGTCCCTTCTCTGGTGGCAGAAGTGGTGTACAACAAACATCCTACCGAAACTTGTTTCTACTGGTTTGATTTGTTAATGATGGAGTGGTGCCTGATGGGCCTGTTCCTCACTGCGTCACGCTAATGTGGAGGAAGATGGTCTCTGCAGGCCTTCTCAAGAGTGAACTTGCCTTCACAGTGGCGGAGTAGGAGAGCTCCCTGAGATTTTGTGATTTGCAGCTGCAGAAGTCCAAAGGCATGACACAGCTTTGCAGTCCCAGCAGGTGTACTGCTGCCCACTCTGGGTTTGTCAGACCTTGGACATTGAGGAAGGACAGCACTGAAGTATGGTGCGAGTTAGGCATCTCCTAGTTGTCTTGAGGTGATGACAGCAGCTGCTGTTGCTCAGCACCCACCCTGAACCTGATGTATCCAAGGTCTGGAAGAGCCTGGATTTTTAATTTGGTGATACTGAGCACTTAGATGTTTATAGTACGTTGGGTCTTCTCTAAGTATGCTGTACAGCTCCTTTGTGGCCCTGGAGAGAAGAGTAAACATTAGACTGGCAAATGTCTTTTGCTTGACGCCTTTATGGTGTCTGCTGCCAACTTGTGTCACTTTGGGGACAGAGCAGGTGCTTCCTTGTCTTATGTTCAGTTTGGACTCCTCGCTCCCTCAAGTGCAACTTCATGCTGTCTGCTGATCAAGGAAGGTGGTGTCGGATAAAGAGCTCTTTGTCTGGGGCTTTGCCTCCCTGGGAACAGTGGGTGGTGTCAGGGAGAGCTACGCCTGTTCTTCTCTGTAAGTGGAGCAGTACAGCTCTGGCAGGGTAATTTTAAAGTTCAAAGAGGTGGGTGAGATCTAAGACAGGGAGGGACACTGCTCTGGAGTAGGCAACTCTACTTAGGTGAGTCCTTTCCAGCCAACAGGTACACCACTCCCTGATATGAAATGCGTTTTGCATTTTAATTGGTGTTTTGCTTTGAATTTAACCTGGCATCCAGCTACCACAAAGCTCTCCTGGGGCTTTTGTGCTGTGCAACTGAATATAAGGCGGAGAGAACAGCCTGAACAGTGCTTCCGAGAGAGGCAGGCTGCCATGTGTCTATGGGCTGGTCAATAATTAATGAATGTATGTCCTCAGAAGAAAACCCAGGAAAAAAAAAAAACCAATCCACCCACATGTTTAACCCCCTGGAACACAAGTTTTGTTTTGGTTTGTTGTTTTTGATTCCAAAAAATCTTGAAAAAGCTTGTATGATCTGAAAAGCAGTTGGAGGTTTGAAAGCTTTTTCACAGGTACTGCTAATAAAAGCATTGCCACTAGCTTATAGTCTTTGTGCTTTTAAAAGATAAATATGACTCCTGTAGCTCTGAATACTTGACTGTGATGTTTCCTGACAATTGCAACCCTTTACTCCTCATAAACAAATAGAAGAAAGGCATTTTGTTTTTTGTGCAGAAGTTTGATTGCAGAGTAGATGCTGGGTATCGTAGGGTGAGATACCTAGGTGTTTGTTTTAGTGAGCAGATTGTGCCTCTTCAGCTGTCTGAGATTAATGTCTGAAACACTTCTAATTGTCCATATAGCATATTCTGTGCTTTTCTGACAGAGAAATGATTATGCCTTAAAATATATTTATCTACTTATTTTTTATTTAATTGCTGCCTCCTTTTTCGCTATCAAAGACTGAGTTTTTCTATTCTAGGCAATCATGGCTTTGTAGTCTGGAAACTTCATGTTCCTGGGTTTTTCAAACCTGCCACCTTGAAATAACAGATGAACTATTCTTCTATGCATGAGCAAATATCTATATTCTTAAATTATTTCATTTTCCCCCAGAGAGTTACCTTCAACAAGGTCAGTTTCTATCAGACTTCCCTATGGTTCTGTCTGTTATTCCACTTTTCTGTGCCTGTTTAAATTTTGGCAAATGCCTCACCACTGATCTACAGTGCAATATCAAATCACAGGATCAAAATGCAGGCACTTGAAGTTGCTGGCAGAAATCACATATTTCTTTTGCACCCGTGTATGTGCATGTTCTTCCTGTTCTTTCATCCCTCCCCCTTTAGCCAGTCTGGTGAAGTAGCAGCTTTTTGCCTAAATTTAATGAAATGGTCCCCTTTTTGCCTGACCATCTGTACTGGTGGCCTTCTACTTTGCACTTAGTTTTATAACTGTTAAGATGGCTCCCTGGTTTTTGTTTGCTTGCTTACTTGAGTTTTGATTGAGGCACTTGTCCTGAGACCCAGGAGTTTGTTCTGAGTATATACAGTACTTGCTTTCTAGTGTTGTGCACTGTCATCTTCCCAGAATGCAAGCTATTGGGTCAGAAATACCTTCTCAGTGTAGGGAGATGGTTCATATTTAGCTTCTAGTGAAACAATGGTGTACAGTTCTTCATCAGGTTGCACTGCGGAGTGTCTTTCACTCTCAACTTTGTCTCTCTGGAGTCAGCCAGACTTTTTGCAGTGTCTGGTTTCCTTGAAGTTACCCTCCTCATAAATGTGAGTTAGCAGGCTGTGAGGCTGCTTTTCTCTTTGTATATATACAGCTTCATGTCTATGAGAGATTTCTACAGTTGCCTATAGAATTTGTAGAATTTGCTTGATGTTCAGTTTGGTGACTGGATATATCAAAATTTGTATTTAGCCCTCTGGTAAAACCCCATTCAACTCTATTTTAGTTCCCATCCACCTTCTAGTTTTGCTGCCTGGCCCATCTGAAATGTCTGAAACTGCTGTAGAGGCTGCTGCTCTTTCATGCAATAAGAACGGTTGAGTTAGTTCACAGGGTAGTATTACTCCCAGTAACTGAGAAAGAGTCTGATTATGTCCCAGAAGTTCATGGAAAGAAAATACCTGCATTTTCTCTCTTGCTTTCCAACCTGGAATAAGTGTTTGTCGTTTATAGACACCCAGTTGTACTACAAAATTTGTTTGGTTTCATGGGATTTGCTTGGTGCCTTAAAGGAAACAAAAGCTTGTGAAGATAGTGCTATTTTTCAATACTAGCTCGTGAGTATAATCTTACTCCTGTTTAAAAAAAAACTAAGTCTTGCCTCAGCATTGAACTTTGTGTTTTGTTTGCAAGAAGGGAAAAGGAGTAGGAGGAGAGAGGGAAAACTTGCAGCCTTTACAGCTTATGATGTGAAGTATCACATTCCTCTCAGACTTGCAGTTCTTGGCTGTTACTTTAAGTCTGCAAACTTGCGACTTGCTGAAATTCAGCTGTGACCTCATAAGCATTCACTGTAAGGTGGATTTTTTGTTTTGTTTGCTTGTTTCAGATCTCTGTGGGCAGCAAAGAAGCTGATCAGAGTTGCATCAGTTAAGAAAGAACTCTAGAGGCTTGTACAAAAGAAATGAACTTGGGAGGATGACTTTTTGAAAGATTGCAGTTGAGGGAAAGGTAGGATAGCAGCCAGGAAACTGCTTCCCAGAAGGCTGGGTGATGGACTAATCACACAGGATTTGCTTGGCATTGCTTGAATTGCTTTGCCTTAGCTCTTGGCTGGTATAGTGGAGCGCTGGGCTGATTTGCACGATGCTAGAAAGATTTAAGCACTTGGGAGAAGGGTCTTAAAAGCTGCCTAACTTAACCACTAGGAAGCTGAGAGGAAAAGGCTGATCCCTGCTGGGAATTTGAGGTGTTTTTAGAGCTTCACTCAAGGTTCCGGTCTGATCCCACGATTCTGACCACTTGAGGCTGCCCTAAGTACCAGCTACAATGAAACCGGGAATGTGGTTCCTGACTTCCCAAGAGGAAGCAGTTCTCCTCTTTCACGAGGTGTAACTTAAGGATTTAAAAGGGAGGAGATGCATGAATGCAACAGGCAGCCCTGCTGGTAAGCTCATGCCAGCGAGGTTGGGGTAGGGGTGAGCTGCCTGTTCCTAGACAGTGAACAAGGCACAAATTGTGAAGCTGCTTCACTCTTTCCTACCCTGAAGTAGATGTTCAGGCATGTAGAAAACCATACAGTTAAAAAGCTTCAAAGGGAGTTAGAAGCTCAAAGAGGGTCTGTTAGCCTGTAATTGTAAGTCTGGAACTTCACAGGTTTCCCAAAAGTAGGAGTTTTACAGAGTTAATGCTACCCATCTGGCCTCGAAGTTGACCCTTGACGGGAGAAGAGAATAAAGAGAAGGCAGTTGTAAAGGACATGGTTACTGTTTAATCATTCAAAAAATATGTGCTTTCCCTTCTGTGCAAACCTTGAGGAACACTCTTTATAAGATCTGTTTGAGCTGAAAGGGGGTGCGTTTTGAGTTGATAGTTTATATGGATAATGATGCCTTTTGTTAACCTGTTGCTTGGTGCTGGTGTGTGGTTTGTGTTTTTGTATGAACAGAGGCAGGTGCAGAAGAAAGCAAGCATACGTCACTGCTGTGATATCTTTACAGAGAATAATGCAGTCACCAGTGCAACTACCCCATGACTCTTACCTGGATTGTAATGCATGCTAGTAGCAGATGCTTTTGCAGAGAAGTACAAACCTTATATGCTTAGCTGATTTGCATATAGTTTACTGCATTTTTATTTTTTTTAACTTCATTGAGCTGCCTCTTCTGCCTTTTGGTTTCACTTTGTTTCAAGTTCATCCCCTCTTCTTCCTTTGTTGATATTCTGACTTGTTACATGGCCTAAATCTGCGTGGGAATTTGGGAGGGAAGAAATTGCCATGAGCTTCCTATGATCAGTCTAAGAAACTTCTTTTAAACTGACTGTCCTTTTTGCTTCTTGGGGCTGGAGGGGAAACTGTTACAACTGAGCTAACATGGCAAAGAAGCAAGGCAAAAATGATGAACGTGTTTCCCTTCTGTAAATACAGAACCCAGGCAGGAATGTAGAACAGGGTTTTTGATAGGTCATGTGTGTTTGAGGAGGGAGCTGCGGAGAAATATGTCGCACAGGATGATGTCATGTTGTGAATTTTTGGATGCCCAAACAGATTTATTTTTTTTTTCCTGGAGCCAGTGTTTGCTGCTCAAAACAACTGATAGGAAGTGCGATAGAAATTCTTCAGTCAGCATCCTCCCCATGGAAACCAGCACACTTCATGTCTGGGAACGAGGGCTGGTCACGTCAGTGCTGCCTATTAAAGCAACTGACATCACGGGTGTCTTAAGCTTTGACTGAACTACTGTGCCAATTGGTGCCAACAGGAAAATAAAACCATGCTATTTAAGCCATGTGTAACTCTGTTTATATGGAGAATGTAATTTGTGTGTTTAATTTAGCCTGTGATCCAAGACAGTAATTCTGCTGTGTCAGGGAAGGGCACTTCTGTGCGCTTTGAAACTTCGAGGAGTGGAAAAACTGGCTTTTTTTCTGTCGTGAACTGTTTTGTAGAGATTTTCTGTTCTCAGTTGGCAAAGATTAACTTGTGTTATGTGTGTGTGGGAAGCTATTAACACTAATAGCAAAGGTGACCATTATTAACTGGATAGGAGGAACATGAGTGTTTAACTTTTCATTCTGAAGGACCTAAGCATTAGAGGGAAACTGAAGCCTGTACTTATTTCCCTCACAGCTTTATGTACAGGCGTGAAGCTCCATTTCTCCACTCATACCCTTTAGTGCAGCTGAGACTCAACTTTTCTTTTGAACCAGAGTGCACAGTTTGATCCCAAAGACGGGCAGAGCAGCAAAGAAGGAAATGCATCATACATGCGTGCACTGTGCAGGAGCTTTCATGAGTGTCCTCAAACTAGGAACGCCTGGCTGGGGAGCCACCTGTCACAATCTACAACACTGACAAATGCTACTGTCATCTTGGATGGTTGATAGCCTATGTAGAGTAAGAAAGTTTTAAATCTAAATGCTAAGAAGGTTCTGTTTTTCAGGGCAGTGACCTTCACAGCACACTCTTTCAGTATTTGTCACCAGTTCAACCTTTTCTGGTTCATCTCGCCTGAATTCTGTATTGCGGTAGGCTGGGAATAGCCAGCCAAGGCTGGCTGGCTGCGTTTGGCTTTGAAATAATTCGAGCTGGCTGCGTCTGCTCCTTGTTGCCTAGTTTTGCAGTGCTTACCTGATCCCTCTTTTTTGGTGTGCATAGGGACAAGTTCATCATGTGAAAGGTCCTATTTTTGTCACGATGGCTGCATGCTTGCACAAAAAAAGTAGAGGGATGTTCAATTAGGATGTATGGTCACATCTGAAGGTTTCTGCAGGTCTTCACCAAAATAATGGGAAGTACATTTGTTGTCTTCTGCCAGAAGAACAGGTTTGGCTTGTGTTTTGGGTTTTTTGGTGTTTTTTCCTTTTTTAAATAATTAATACTGTTTTGAATGTAGGCAAGTGTGAGATGTGTATCTGTGGAGGATAAAGAGTGTTCAGCAGGAAGTACTGATGGGGGAAAGCTTTCTGATTAAATGCTGCGTGGGCCCCTGTTTCCAAACAATAAAGACTGTGTAGGCCAAGTGGGACTACTGTGAAGCTTGATGGGAAAAGTGAAACCTTAGTGACATAGAGGGACAGGGTGGCTTGCGTAATCCAGTTCTTTGGCTACTGTGTCCCTGCTAGATTAATTACTAGGGTTCAAAGTATATGTGGGGAATTAAGACATTTGTTACACACATGGCTTCACCAAAAAAAAGAAGAAGAAAAACAAAGTAATGCTGTGGTTTAAGATTCGTGGGTCTGAGCTGAGAGGTTCTTAACCAGTGCAACTTGGAAACCTGGAATGAGCTTCTGGGAAGGCTGTGGCCCTTAGAGTTATTATAGGGGAACGGCTACAGCATATCTTGGGGTGCTCTATGAGAAATAGTCTTAAGCAGAAACGAGATTGCAGTGTGATTGTAAATCAGCTTTAGCCTTTTCTAGACATTGTTGGGATGTCAGATGGGAGAGATGGTCATTACTTGTTAACTGCTCACGGTATCTACTTTTTCCTGTGAAGTGCTTTCGGATCCTTCAGGAGGACAGTTGCTATCAAAACATAATGTGAATTTAGACAAACTTCCTAACTAAAACTAATGGAGAACCTGAGTCTGGCTTCAGACTGGTGGTGTCTTAAAACAGTATGTAAATAGAAGAGAGACTGACAGATCTAGTATGCCCGTGATCCTATCTGAAAAACTTCTTTGTCTAACTCTAAGAAAGAGGCTGAGAGATGCACTTGAAATCTTAAGGGGTTGGGGTTTTTTTGTTGGTTGTTTTCCTTCTTGTCAATTTGATTCCTGCTGACTGACCACTACCCCATTGTGGCATGCCTGCGGGTTACCTGTGTTTATCTACTGATGTGCTAGTACCCACACTGCTGAGGATACACAGCACAGACCCAAAGGTCTGCCAGAGCTGTTCTAGATAGGTGGTTGGGAGCAGATGTGCTTGTGCTGCCTTCCCAAGCTGGGAGCACCATGCACAGACTTCTCCATAGCAGACAAGCTTGGCTGATCTTGTCAGTTTGTAGTCATCCTGCTGGGTGTGGGGATGAGCAGGAGAGATGTTACGGCAGCAATAGGGAGGGAGAGGAACAAGGGGGTGATGGCAGTGGAGGGGGGAAGCAGGAGACAATAGCGGCAGCAGCCTGGGTGGTGATGGAGGGCAGGAGCAGGAAGAGGTGGTGGGACTAGGGCTGCCCTGCAGGAGGTTGGGAAATGCCCAGCGTGGCAAAGATGAGGCACTCTGCCAATCCCACTTTGGGATCAGGGCTCTCATTTCTAACCGGTAATTCCCTCTGTGTACCGCATGCTTCTCAGTACTTTGCTTAGGAAAATTTCTGGTACCATTTTAACAAAAAGTTGCTTTACTGATCTGCGTTTCTGGTTAGAACTCTAACAACTAGAATTAGTCTGTCTAGAAGAAAGAGACATATGGCAAGCAAATGGCCCTTTTTAATGAGCCTCCCACTCAGCAGTTGGCTGCTCACTCAGTTTGTGTGTGGTACAGTCTTAGAGCAGCATCTCACTGCCAGGGAAAAAAACCCACCTCCTGCAACCTTTTGGTGGGTTTTCTTTCAGGGAGGGGCAGTGAGGGACAGCACGACACAGATTAAGTATTATAAAAAGACAAAGCCTCATGTTAGCTTCTTCAACAATTTGTTACCCAAACTATAAGAAGATGTTCCAGAACCTAGTTTAGAAAGCTGGAAAGCACCCAGTTCTTTACCTTTCAATGGTGGTTGGGTACCATATGTACCCTTTTACAGCATGTGGGGTTTTTTAATGATAAATAAAATCAGTAACATAATGCCTAACTTCTGAAAGTCACAGTGGTCTAAAAGGCTGCAATAAGTGATTGCAGCTGGTCTATAAAATCCTATTTAAATTAATTTCATTAAATACTTGATGGAAAATACTGTATTTGGTTGCCAGTAGTGGGTCTGGAGGATTGATGGGACCATTGTTCTTAAACTGTAGGTGCCACCAGTATGGGAGCATAATATTTATGATGACCAGTCTCTGCTAGTTAGTAACAGCCGTGTGACTGACCTAAGAGAAATCCATTGCCGAGGTGTAGCAGTGTAAGGAATCATGCAAGTAAAACCATATTTATTTATGTCCAGATTCCTCCATTCAGCTTTATGACTTCAGATGAACTTGTAGCAAGGTCAGGCTGTCCTTCAACGCTTAACCTTGCCTGCTGAAGAATATTCTGTGCTAAGGCAATGACTTTTAGTATTGGATCTGTGGTTGATGTTCATTCTCATACTGGAGTTAGTTTGTGTATAGCAAATGGAAGATGCTTTGCTCTCAGTCATCCTGCTACTGACTCCCTCTGAAGCTCTGCCATGTCTGATGTGCAGTAGTGCCACTTTTCCTTCTTGCTGTGATTTCTAACACCTCTCCTGGCTGCTCAGTGATTTGAAATTGCAAAGTACTTTGCCACCCTCTGTGTGCGGTTGGGGCTGCCCAGCTCTCGGCTAAACAGAGAGGGTTGCTTGTGCAGACTTTGGCTTTGAGCACTGTGTCTGCATGGTAGTTTGATTGGATCCTTTGTCACTGTAAGAAAGAGGCTGGTTAAGTATTTCTGCAAGAAAAAAAAGAGAGATGTGGTTCAAATCTGTTTCAGCGGGACTGCCTGCAAGAAGAGTGGGAGGTACTGGAGTTCACTGGGGTGGTTGCAGCAGCAGAGTGCACCTAATGCTTCACCTGGTACTATTTACTCTCTTTAGTTGCCGTGAATAACATTCTTGTTCCTCTTTCAGAAGAGGAAGGGAAGCTATTAGCAGCAATGGCTGTGCACATCCAGCTCTTTTGATAAGATATGAACTAGTAATTGCAACTTAAAATAACTTCTCTCAGCCCATGATGTTAGCTGCGCAGTTGTTATCTAAGCAGCCTGGAAACAGAGCTGTGCCGCTAGCCTCAGACACTGCTAGGTCTAGTGTCTGACAGACTGGTTTGAAATCTGGGGATGAGATTTTCAGCTGGCCAACACAGTCTGGGTGGTTTTTTTGTAGACTTAATCTGCAGTCTCTCAGGCTTTCTTCCAACTGTGTGTGTCTAGCAGGGACTCTTGAGAACTTCTCCCTCCCCAGACCGTGTCTGGACACACGCCAGCGGAGCACGTATGTACAAACCTTCTCTATGTCAAAATGCTGGTGAACAATTATAGCAGTACGATATGGAGGGGAGGAGGGGGAAGGCATTTGACTCTCTGTACTTGCCAAGTCATATTATCATAGCAAGGTGTGAGTAATAGCCGCTCGCACGCGCGCTCACTCTCTCTCTCTATATATATATGTATATATACACACACACAGAGAGAGAAATGCCAGACCTCACTTCAATTTGATTTCCAAGGTATCCGTATGCCAGAAAGCAGACTACTTCCAGATACCTTTTCTTTATGTGTGAGTAGTAAAAACCATTCAGTATGAGTGGGCTGAACTTTTTTGGGGGGAGAAATGCGAATATATTTTAAGGAATTTTTGCTCTGATGGACAAGTAACTAAAAAAAGCAATGCAGCAAAATAGTCTACATTATTTTGCTAATGTGACTGAGCTAAACTGTGTTGTTTACTGTTGGGATGCATGTAGGGGGATTGATCTATTATTTTTTAAAAATCTAGGTTTTCTATTTTAAAGCTTAAAGGGAGTGTATAGTTTTATAGCATGGTGAATTAAATAGGATCTATCAGGAGTAGGTAGGTCCTGCTGACTGTATAGTAAGCAGCAGAAAGTTTTTGCAGTGACTGATGCCTTCCTATCTGGGAATAAACTGGTATCTAGTTTATTTCTGTTGTCTTACATTAATCTGAAAAAGGGTAGGGTAAATTTAATGCAACTCAAAAGCAGGCTTTTGAATCTTCTGTATCTCTGGTTACTCAAAAAATAGCCAAAAGAATTCTTTCATATGAAGTTTTCAACAAAACTATAATGCTTTAGACATGGAGATAAATGAAATACTGAAATACATTAATGTCACAAATTACAAGAACACAAAATGAAGTTAAATAGTGTGCTTGAGGGAGATGGGCAAAGAAGTCTGGGATGCTGTGAAATTCCTGTATGACAAATTGCCACAGCTTGTATACATCTGAGTGGATGTTCAAGGAAGCTGGTGTTTCCATTAGAAAGTTTCTGTAAAAGAAGGTTGCAACTGGTCCTTTCCATTTTGAAAAAGCTGGGAAGGGGGTTGAGTTGTAGACTTAGAAACCTAGTAAGTATCTAAGGCCTATGAAAATCAAATTTCTCTTCCTCAAGTTTTCAAAACAGAACCACTATATGAATACTTCTGAGAGGATTGCTCTGCCCAAATCAACAACACAAAGTATCTGCTGCCTTTTTTAGTACAGGGCTACTTTTTTGGGGTAAGAACATTTTCAGCTCGTTGTGCTCATAAGCTGCTATGATGGATAGGAGCTGTATTGCATATATAGACCCTCACTTTGAAGGGCCTATATCGTAGGAACCATATATGTGCTTTACGTGCATATTTCTAATGTTTGCTGTTGTGTGTGGTGATGATGGGTATTGATTGTTTTTCGTAGTTACTGGTCCAGTCACAGTGATCTTCAGATGCATTTATAAAATAGAGGAGAAAATAAGCATTACTGCCTGGGGCTTCACCTTGAGCAACAGTAAGTCTTGCTCTTCCAATTCTGAATCAAAAGTTTCAACTGTTGCATTTTGAAAGGCAGCACTTGAGTAACACTTCATCATGTTGATAGTTTAGTTGGATCAGTTTAAAACAAGCCCTTTTTAAAGGCTTAGTTGTTTGTGAAGCTTAAAATGTTGTGTGGATAGCTATTTGGAAAACTAAAATGTGGGACCTGGTTGGTTAGCATTTGCTTTAGGCTTCAGTATCATTCACTTCAAAAGCAATCAACAATAGAAATTACATGGACTGGTTTTGGCAGATGAGGCTTTTTGTTTCTTGCTTTCCTTTGTTGGAGGCATGATCTTGGGAACAGACAGAATACTTTGACTAGCATTGCTATAAATATTAGTCCCCCCTCCAGGAATTCTCTGTACCAAACAAATAAACAAAACTGTTTAAAAAATGTGTCCTTTTATCTGAGGAATCATTAAAACGAATACAAACACCTTCTCACCTATATGTCTTCAAACACTTTCTCTGAAATGGATTTAAAAATAACTTTGTTTTCTTCTATTTGGGGTCTGTTTGTGGTATGCAGCCACAACTCCATGTTGTTGCAGGCTAGAGCATGTCGTATCATGGCTTCTTAGGCCAGATGAGTTTCACAAGTCAATTATGCTTATAATTAACAAATGCTGTAACTCAGAAATTTGTGTTAAATGATCAGGTTTTTAGTTCAGAGCTTAGTAACCATCATTAGGTAATTCTTCACCAAGTATAGTCTTCATTTGAATTGCTCATCAGTCACTTCTCTTGGTAAATCCTCACTGGAGGAAAAAATCCTCCTTTCTCTGCTGTAGGAAGAAAGTGGTTATGGCATGTGGGTGATGTCAGAACTCTGGGGTAACATTTGGACTAAGCAAAAAACCACAGGATCAGGGAAAGAATAGATGAAGCTCTTCTTAACCAGGTCAGAGGAAAACTGTCTACTCTCTGTAAATAATTTTGCAGAAGTACATAACGTTTCCTGAGTCGAGCCGTGGATTTTTTTTATTTATTTTTCAAGAGATTAATAATAAAGTCCTGCTAATTTCAATGGAAGCAGAGCTAGATTACTGATAAGGGTTCTTGAAGAGCCTGCTTCTGAGTATTCAAAAAAACTTGTATTCTCTGGTATTCTGCTGATACTACCATGTTTAAAAACTGAGAAATATGAGGAAGCAATGTGGGTGACTTCTGCTTGTTTGAATGCAGTGACCCTGGATCTAGGGGCTCACTTCCATGAGAGGAGGCAGAGGCTACAGATGGCAAGGTTTTCAAGTCCTATTCGGAAACAACTAAGATTCAAAAGTGTGTTGCCTTAGACTTTGAACCTTAATCTAGTGGCTGTAAAAGAATGTACATCTTTATCTGTATAAAAAAAAAATTATAGCAAAATCAGTTTAATGCCCAGGGATGGATGAAGCTAATGCAGATATGAGGATGCTTATATTTGTTTAGCTGATTCCATAGTAAAGGTAATTAGAATGTAATGGTAGCAACAACAAAAATGTGATGCCATATTGAATGTATTTTGGTTGGAGTAGCAACAACAACAACAAAAATGTGTACTTACAAACTTGGAGCATGTAAGTACAATTAGTAATTTTAAATGCACTGAATAAGTCAATCCCAGCCACCCATGGCAATGAATTTATGGGTGTTGTGTTTTTGGAGCACCAAATTTAGGTTCCTTACTCTTAGCTGCTATGGCTCAGAAACGTCGTAGCAGTGAAGAACAGTAAAAATCTGTTTTCCACTGAAGACAGCAGGTGCAAGACCATATACAAAGGACTTATATTATTTAGTAAGAGCACCTCTTCTTGTAAGAATTGGGCTGCAGACTGTTAGAACCATATCAATCAAATATATGGAAACAGATGCACTTGACTGTTGTTTCTCCTCTTTTCCTTTCCAGTGGATGTAATTGCACATACTAAAACAAGTGGATAGATTAATTCTGTATAATAACTTTTTAGTTAAAAAAAAAAAAAAAAAAAAAACAAAAACCAAAACCAAACTGCTGAAGTGGTGCTTTCCTTAAGTATTCAAATCTGGGGGGTTTTTTGCAGCCAGGTAAATGTACAGAATTTTTCATCATGAATGGAACGTATACAGTGTAGAAGTCAATAACACAGTAAATGTAGAATCTCATAGTACTGTTTCCATGGATGTCTTTCAGTCTGTTGGTAGATGTTTTGGTGGAGTTTTTGGCTTTATCTTTCCAATTTATTTTGCAAACTTCTCTACATGAGGTTTATCACTTATGATTTGTGGGGACCTAATAACTACAGTGTTTGACTGTTGTAGAACATCCAGCTAACAGAGATGACAAAATTTTGTCTGCGAACAGTTAGAGATGCAAGAGTTCCGAGCAACGTGGAAATCAAACTTTGGGTGTTGACACCAGTATTCCTTTAAATAGCGCAAACAACCAGACAGATGATTGTTAGCAATGATTTACAAACCCACCAGAGATTTGACTGCATCCAGATAATAATGCAAGATTTCCCTTTGAGCTGCAAAGTCAGAGTTATTTTGTCAGTAGAGGTTGTTAGGTTGCTGTTCCTTTTTTTGCTGTCATTTTGAGCCTGTGAGTGGCATCACCTGAATGTTTTTGACTGCTCAACAATCTCATGTTAACTAACACAAAATTAAAGTAAATGTGGAAAACAGCTAAGAGTTTGCTTGTATAGAGATTTGGTAAATTTCCCCCCAAAACAAGCAAGCATTTCTTCTCTGCCTGGCAAATCCTTTTATTAGAATTTTTTCCCTTTATGCTATCAGACTGATTTTTTTTTTTCTATTTATTTGTTTGTTTGTTTATGTACTACTTGATTTCCCTGCAGATGTATTGGCTTCAGGCATTGGCGACTGACCCGAGTTATATTTGTGGAGTTGATGTCTGTATTGTATTGATTGTGCTATTCCTAAATATAGCAAAGTCACTTTTAGACTGTTCTCTCCCTGTTGTTTTGCAGTCATCCAGAGATGCATGTTCCTCTGTGGGCTGTTAAGCACCACTATTCTGCAAGTTCAATACTTCAGCGTTTAGGTTTTGAGTAAAAGCTCTCTGGTCTTGAGAATTGCAAAAAGTAGTAGTTTTGAAAGTATCTTTATGTTGTAATTGACTAGCAGAAATTTTTAGCAATCTTTTTTGAATAGCTGTTGATGGTGAGAGTAGATTTTAGGCCATTTAAAAAAACTAAACACTTCCTTCGTTCGTTGTGCAGTTAGCAAGTCCTGTATATCATTTGGCAATTTTATATATATATATATATATGTATATGTAGGGTGGTTTTGTTGGTAGAATTCATTATTACTTTCTAAAAAGTTACTGATATATGGTCTTAAAAGCTGCTTTGTGTTAGAAAAAATCTTGCTCAGGTCCAAAATACTGGCAATAGGTTTTCTAAGGTTTCTTCAGTTCTGTAAAGCTCTCGAAGAGACTGCTTATTGTTGTGGTCTTGCAAGGACAAGACGGTGGGGCCATCCTGGTGGGTCTTTGTGAGATGAATTGCTTTCCTGGCTATGAACGTGCTGTTGAAGGTCTTCCTGTGGATGCAGCTCGATGGTTAGGCCCAGCCAGGAGGAAAAGGAGAGCTTCCCAGGTGAAACAAGAAGGTGGATGAGCCTGAAGTTCCTCAGGCTGGACACAGAGCACGAGGGTCATAACCTGCCTCTAGATAAGCTGCTCCTCTAAGATAAGAGACACTGTATTTTTGTATACCAGATGGTGCAGGCTGAAATGATGGAAAATGAGGAGGAATTCCTGACTCTGCGCTGAAGTATTCATGTGGGCTTGTGCTAGAGAGACCTTGAATTAAGGACAGTAACTAAACTAGCCTGATCCTGAACACAGACCAGCTTTAAAAGTACTTGGTATCTGGCTAGAGAGGAATGTTTGTAAGAACAGTTGTAATCTGGTATTGAGTTGCGGTGTATTCATGAACACAGATGCAGATCTAGAAGAGCGTCATGTAGTTGCAATGGAAAATGTCTGTCCAGCCACTAACATCTCAACAGTAGCAGCAGCAGCTTTTGGTTACCTAGTTCTGGAGTCTGAATCTGTGTTCTGTTCATGTGCCCCAGCTGTGCTTTAGCTTCATAGTTGTCCCGTGAGCTGGAGTATTGGCTCCACAGAGGTGCCCCACTGCTGGCACGTGGCAGGTAGTGGCCAAGTGGGACGCTGCTGCCATAGAGCGAAGTGGGACACCTGCTACAGACTCCTTGCATGCTATTTTTGTTTGGTAAACTGAATGTGAAGTAGTGGAGGAAGTAGTAAAGACAATAATTTATAATCTTAAATTCATGATGACATCAGGACACTTACATGAGGGGATTTTGTAACCGCCTTTCCTGTTTTATTAGTATTATTTTGTATTGCAAAACTCTTCCTATTACCAGAACTGTTTGTAGGTGTGTTTATTCTTAGGGGTTGAGGCTTCTCTTTCATCCACAAATTGAACGGCCTGGTGTATTTATGTTACACCCATTTTGCCTTTTTTGAGTTCCTGAAAGATTCCGTTCTGCAGTTTAACATTCTTCACTGACAGTATAGTATTAGAACTGATTTAAGTCTGATTTTTATATGACCACCTTCTTTCAAAAGAACAGCCAACCTAGATAGTCCATTTCCTCTAAAAATGCTTAGTTCCACATCCTTTTCCAGTCCTTTATTTATCCTGCTGAAGCTAACTGGTAAAAATCCTTTCATTTGGTCTGTATGTTGGCTGCTTCCACATAAATGTGGATTTGACAAAGCAGTTTGTTGCAGCCTGCTTTGTGTCTGACATAGCGACAAAGGTTTTAAGCGGGACCAAAATCAAGCTAACAAGGGCTAAGTCATACAACTAAAGGATATGAATGCAATTTGTCAAGTGTTGCAGCCATAGTATCATCTAAAGTGGTCCTTTTAAAAAAGGAGTTGCTGATTCGTTGCCAAGATTTCTCTTGGGAGTTTTTTTAACAGAGGTGGGAAAGGTGCTTGGGTTGGATATTTTTCCCCCATCTTGGAACATTTTACACCCAGAAGTATAAAAGTGTAGTTCCAGCAACCTGTCTTCAATAAAAGTAGCATTTAAAAAAAAAAAACCAAACAACTAACTTGGTTCTTCAAAACATTATAGACACCCAGGAAAAATGCTTACATGACTAACTTCAGAAACCTCTTACTTGAATTGAGCTGTGACTGGTCTTAAGCTGTATTTAGTGGCTACTTCCAAATTAAAATACTTGCACAAGCTGGGCAAAACATGGAGCTATGAAACAGTTTTTTATTACCTGCCTAGTTTATGCGTGGCTGATAAGACTGAAAGGAATGTGCCTCCACATGTTTGCATGTGTGTATACACACACAGTGATACCTCTGATCAGTCAGCAGACTACAGCTAACTTTCTTATGCCTAAATCTTTTCAAAGAAGAGTATCTGTATGACAGCTTTGATCTCAAACTTGATGTAACTAGAGAGCTTGACAATCCTTTATTATTTGTCTTCGTAGAGCAGCCATAATATCTTAAGCACCATCCAGATACACAGGCAAATGTCCTTGAGGTGGGAAACTTTAATCCAGCTAAAAGGAAGCAAGAGGGGAGGGGAAGAAGAGACAGCAACGGCGTATATGCATTTAACGTATATCCAGGCAACTCTAAAGAATTGCGTGGATCTTACTTGAATGGCTGTATGATTTAATTTTTTTATTTTTTTTCAAGCTGGCAACCTCTTCCGCAACTGAGTGATGCTTCCTGCCTCCCTTTCTTGGTAGGGAGCCTGCGTGTTCTGCCAGAAAGCAGCTGTCACTTGACACAATCTGTTCTGTGCTCTGGTGTAGGCTGGCTGCTCAAAGGGGAGCTCTGTTGATTCTTACACATTAGGAGATTAGAGAGTGACTCCAACCTCCCTTGGTTATTAGGGCTTAAAGACCAGCTGCAGAATGAAATATTTGGAGCCTGTTTCACTAGCTCTCCGCAGTGAAGTGGGTCAGGGTTATGTGTTGAAGGAGGGAAGGCTATGCTGTTCTGACATCTACAGATGCTTTAAGTATATTGTGGTGGATGTGGAGGGGGGAAATTGGAGGGAAACATCTCCTTTACAGTTTCTGAAGCAGGATTCTTGGGTTTGTTTATTTCTCTGCAGGGGTTGAAAGGTAAGGTCTGTGTTTTTAAAATTGATAGTTTATATGCATATATATATATGAAGCATATATAAATATATATATATACACAGATAGATACACACACATATCTGTATCTATAAAAGTATATATATGTATGAAACTATGATTACTAATTACTGCTACCTCTTTTAGTGACCGTTAATAATTCAGAGTTTTACAATGCTGCTCCTGAAGGCCAATTTCTTGTTACAGATAACAGAAAAATAAGAGTAGTATAAGAAGTGAAGGAAAAAATATTTCTGCAGAACAATTAAGCCTGTTAGGAAGGTGATGAGCACCAGAATTACATGCCAAGACCTAGTTGCAAGGAGTTTGATTTACAAAAGACACTTGTATGCAAGCTTAATTCTCTAAAATAAGTCTTCATTAATAAATGGCAGTACAGTCAATTTTGCCATCTACTAAGTCATCTGAGAGTCCTGTCAAAAATGTTTCCTCAGGAAAACTTTGAAAGAGCCAGTAGTGTTACCTTATTTGTACATAATTATTTTATTTAATGCTGTGTTTCAGTGATTACTGTACAGACAGTCTGATATGAAAGTCACACCTTTTGGGGTATATTAATTTTACTGAAAAGCAGCATAGCTGAAGAATATAAGAAGAACTGACTACTCTTTGGGGGTTTTTTCTGTTCCTAAAGCTGAATAACGACATATATTTTTCTGTGATCTTAAGGCATCCTTATATTTGCAGTGTATTTAGTCTTAAATTTAGGAGAACTTGTGATAAAGACATCTTTTCTTTTCCTTAACATTGATGTTTCCATACAGAGAGAGCACAGTTTAGGCCTACTAGTTAAACTACAGTGATTTGAGAAGGTAATGTGAAAAAAATCAAACTTAAGTGTATATGTAGAGTTCTCCAGTGATCTTATAGGAAAGTTGATTGTATAAAATTTGATCCATTCATTCTACTAGAAAAGCTATTGTAGACAATGTTTGAATGACTCCCATCTTGCAAAAAGATGGGAAATTTATCAAAGAATGCAAATGGCTCAACAAAAAACAATCCATCTGTTGAATTACAGCCTCATGTTTAAACAACAAACTGTGGCTCTTTCTTGGTTTCTTCCAGAAGTGGTCTTCATCTCCTTCAAGTTGTGAAATTGAAGTTTGTCACAATAATTCAGAAAATTCATGGGCTCAACAGGCATTGTCCGTGAACGTTTCAGCTGTTCAACTTCGTTAGAGATCATGAGATCAAATCCTTCTCGCCTCTCTCCCACCCCCTTTCCTCTCTTCTGTCTGTAAAGACTGTTTTGTTTGCGTAGCTTCTTGGAACAAAATCCACTGACAACAGCCTGTGCAGTAGATTTATTAAGCAAATACAGTAGCTCCTTCTGTAACTTCCTTTCCTGTATCGTGCCTGTGACCCTTGGAGGTTTTCCAGGATAATGTCAGTTTTATGCTTGGTAGTTGGGTACGGTAATTATACTTATGTGGAACTGAAAATCTTATACTTGACTTATTCATTGCTACTCTTCACCAATCTTGCAAAGTTAATTAGTACCTAGAGGTGTTTTGTTCCAAAGCAGAAAGCTTTTAGGTGATGGCCTGTGGGACCACCTACTAGTTGGTCTTTGGAGCACTAGCAGGGTGGTGACACTGTGCTGCTCCATGTTTCCAACTTTTACCTAACAGTTAAAAGTTAAAAATCGGGACTACCCCAGACGCTGTCTCAGTACAGCAAACATATTATGCTGATGGACAGACTTGTGGAACTGGAGGCAGTCATTCTGACTTCACTGGAGTGGTTGGACCACTTACCTGCTGTTGAAGTTGTACAGGGTTTCCTCTTCTTTAGGTTATTTTATATATAAAACCGATAGCTGCTGTGCAGGCTGAAGTGTTCTTACATCAAGCAAAGGACTATGCTGGTCTAACCTAGATGATGAAGTTTCTGTTCATGAGTATTCTTGATGGCACATCGACTCAGTTACGCCTAGCTGATTGAGATGGCACTGTACCAAACTAATGTGCATTAATTTATTACCTCTGAACTAATCAAGAACAGCTATAACTACCAACTACTTGATTTTGTCGTGTCATTACTCTGAAGTATAAGCTTTCTGTAGTGTGTGTGTATTACCTTTTACTTAACGAAAACAGAGAAGGGTACATTGCCTAGCTCAGTTTTTCTGGAAACTTGATTTGACTGGAGTTTTTGGTTAAAGTGGTGTTTGGGCTTTAAAAGTAGTAGATGACAAAACAGGGTCTGTGGTGGATGTTGATTGCTACCAGTAAAAGCAATTGTTGGGGGCCTGCCAAAACATGCAGCTATCTAGCTTTTTCCAGGTGTGTTTTTGTTTGTGAATTCTCTTACTTTACTAAATGCTTCCTAAGGGCTTTCCTGGTGATTCAGACGCTGTCTGTAATCTTATAAATCAGTTTATAAACACATTTAATTAAAATCCATATAAGAACCTAAGGTTTTTAGATAATTATGACTGTCCTGCAGCAAATGAGATAGATTCCTAACAATTTTGCATGGGTGGATAAATGTAAGTAGACTTGTTCCAGCATCCAAAAGAAGCTTAAACCTCACTGCTTGTCCTCTGTCTAAATTGAAAGTAGAAGCACATGGCTTACATGTGGGATGCATCAGTTCATGTTCTGAGGCTGGAAATCCTGCACAGGTGAGCCAAACTGGGGAATATGTCCCATAGTGTGCGTTAACATGAAAACTAACTTCTAATGGGTGGCCACTACCTACTTGGAAGAGGCGAGGTGTTTTTGACTTTCTGTGATCACAGCAGAAGCTCAGGTCCTAGGCACAGGGCTGCCATTTCCAGGTGGTGACAGGTTACTAGTACTTGGCCTAACGGTAGACAGGGAGGGAGTTCAGGACAAAAATCTTAATTGGAGTGAAACTTGCTGGTAGCAGTTGGTAGAGACCCTGCTCGGAGCTCCAGCTGCTAACTGCTTCTCCCAAAGGTCAGTACAGAGGGGTGAGAAGCCAGCCTGGCTCTGCAGGGAGGGCGCTTTCACCTCTGGGAAGTGAAAGGTTTGCTTGGGAGAAGGTGGGGGCATATGCTTTTAAAATCTGGGTGCATGAACTTGAGGCACTTTCCTGTGAGATCATTGGAGAGCTACATCATCTCACTGTGTCTATGGAAAAAAGAGCTGGTTGGTAATGCTTTTCACTTAAATGAACTCCTGTAGAAGAATTCTTTGTAGAAGATTCTTCTACAAAAGAAGCATCTCTTTGGTCTTTCTGGAAACTGTAGGGTAGTTCTCCTTTGCCGGTCATAGAGAGGCCAGTGCGATATCCTGTGGTGCCTGTGTCCATAATGACATAATCAGTGGGAGCTGGTTATCCTGGAAGACTTGGTGGACTACAGAGCTGTTACTGTGATGGTCTGTGGTTGATCAAAAACCCCAACTTGATGGCCCAGATGACTCTTTCCAGTCCCATGTTTCTGTGGATGCTACATGTAGCTGATGCCAAAATGCCAGTAGATGTTTGAAGTATCAGAGAGCAGAAGGCCTTCGGCTAGCACTCTGAGCAGGTTTGATCCTTTCTCTGTAAATCAAATAAATGACAGCTTCTTGGGTAGTCTGACTTTAAATCTCAGCTAAAGATGTAAAACCTAGATACCCTGGAATGGCTTGTTTCTTCTTTATCTGTGGAAAAAGTGCAGGAGGAGGACAGTGCAGAGGGGGACAGTAGCTGTAGTGTTTGTAGGGATGTTGCTTCACTGCAACAACAAATTATATGGGGAGACATAATATTGTTGTTAGACCAGGCGAAATTTCACAAGGCACAGTTGGAAAAGGCAGGCAGATTTTAGGGCACATGGTCCTTAGGGAGGAACAGCTATTTTTGCACTGCATGGGATGAATGAGACACATGGAGTCCTTGGCAGAAAGAAAAAAATGGAGGACGTATCGGAGCAGGAGGGCAAAACACCGTTTGATGTACAGCAGAAAATTATCTCAGCCTTACAGAGTGAGACTTTAAGCTTGGTTTTCTGTGTGACTGGCCATTGTTATTAACTGACGGACAGTGGTGTGGGAAGTGCCTGGTTCAGTGCGCTGTGGGCACCACGTTGGTTTTGGAGTGGTGCATTCGTCTAAGACCTCTTCTGATTCTTAGTACTCCAGCACCCGGGAAATTTGTCTTCTGTGGGAAGGCACAAGTGACGGGAGGAGGAGTTCTTGTTATATGGGGAGGAGAAAAAGCCATGTTGGAGACCTTCTTAGAAGATAACCAGCAGTGCTCACCTGAACACAAGTCATGTCCATTTCAGTCCCTGGTCTAGCAGACTGGGAAGCTGGACCTCTTGTGTGGCAGGTGAGCCTGATGACTGCCTGGTTTGTCAGGCATGGAAGAGAGATGCTGCCTGTAGTCCCAAATCTAAGCAGTGAACTATGACAAAGGATGTTGTAGGATCTGAAATCCAGTGGTTGTAGTAGAAAAATCCAGCAAAAATTTCTTAGAAATAACCTTTTTTTTTTAGTTGTTTATACGGTTAAAATATATATATTTTTAAATGGATTCTAATAGCATTTAAAAAAAAAACACACACACAAAAACACTATCTTGTACTGTAACATAGAGGAGCTGTACTGTACTGTCATCAGGAGAAGCGTGGCCAGCAGGTGGAGGGAGGCTGTCCTCCCCCTCTGCTCTGCCCTGGTGAGGCCCCATCTGGAGTGCTGTGTCCAGTTCTGGGCTCCCCAGTTCAGGAGAAACAGGGAACTACTGGAGAGGGCCCAGCGGAGGGATACAAAGATGATGAGGGGTCTGGAGCATCTCCCTTGTGAGGAAAGGCTGAGGGAGCTGGGCCTGTTCAGCCTGGAGAAGAAAAGACTGAGAGAGGGGATCTTATTAATGCATATAAATATCTTAAGGGTGAGTGTCAAGAGGATGAGGCCAGGTTCTTTTCAGTGGTGCCCAGTGACAGGACAAGGGGCAATGGCCACAAACTGAGGCACAGGCAGTTCCATCTGAGTATGAGGAAGAACTTCTTTACCCTGAGGCTGTGGAGTCTCCTTCTCTGGACACATTCAAAATGCACCAGGACGTGACTTTGTGCAACCTGCTTTAGCAGGGGGTTGCACTAGATGATCTCCAGAGATTCCTTCCAACCCTGACCAATCTGTGATATCATTGTCTCAAACTGCATGTGCCTTTCTAACCTCAACCAGTTCTCCTTTAGAAGACTGAAGATAGTTGTTTACTATGTAATTTTGCACTTTTGAGAATGTGTTTAAGGGGACTTTAGTTCTGCAAGTCCGTCTCAAAAGCACTCATTTACTAGCTACCAATAGAAGAAGAGTTCAAAGAGTGAGCTAGATGCGTGGTCTTATAATGCATGCATTCACCATCTGTGATTAGTCTGGATTAAAGAGGCCACACATGCAAGAATTTAATTTAGGTACTTTAACCATGCAAAAAGACTTTATCGGTATTTTTCTAATAGGTCTGAACAACTCAAAGCTATTAGACAATGCTGATTCTCCAAATAACTTCCTAGCACTGTTTCAATTCTGATGTAATTCAGGTCCTAAACATTGTAGTCACTGTAAGCATCAGGTGGGAGGAAATAAAGGCAAATACAATATACTAGGCATCTAGTAGATCAGTGCATAAAGATGCCTTACAAGCTTATAGACTTGCTTAATATGTCTGTGTAGTGAAAAGTACAGCAGTATCTATGTAAGAAAGCGTCTGACCTTACTAGATTTTTCATTAGTAGTCTCATTGAGAGTAATAGATTTAGTAGTATTTAGGCTTAGACAGCATCCTGAAAATTGAGATGTGCCAAGAGGTTCTTAGAGATGCTTGTTGGTGGTGATGGGTAGGGTGTGGAGGGAGCTAATAGCTTGATTTAAAAGAATATTGTCTGATCGTTTAGAAATTTCTAGAATTCAGAATGCTTTTATATGCTGTTACAAGACAAGACTTTTTGAAATGTACATAGTGTTTATCTTGGTATACTTAACAAAATAACAGTGCTTCCATAAAAGACTCTGAAGTCTTGACTAAAGTTACGTCACTTTTGTCCTACAGCTGAGAACAGGAGCACACTAGGCAAACTGGAAAAGTTATGTTTGTAGTACAAAACACTGTTTAGTAAAGCATGGAAAAATGTATTTGAAGGAAAGGATGAACTTTGTTCATTGATAGAAAAGGCAATTCCTGTCTGTTGGCCTCATGTAAGACCATAGCATCTTTCACTATGAATGAGGATGGTTTTAATGGTATTTACTACAGTTTATAAGTACTTCCATCCCCTATCAGATTTGAATGTTTTTATAAAATTATGTATAATAAGATCTACCTTAACTAGCAATTCAGAAATCAGCTAGGCAGAACTGTTTCTTAAATGATGTCCCTTTCTAGAATTCAGAGGACTAGCGCTATGTAACTAATACTTAAAAGCAGCTTTCAAGATTCAAGCTGTTTTAAGGATGCCCTCTGTATTAAGTGTACGAAGTACAGGAGTTGCCTCACTTAAACTCCCTCATGCTGCTCTGGTTTACAGCTTTTGAAAGAGAAATCCAAAGATTTTCTATTTCTTTCCGGAAAGAAGGCTGTAGCCTGTCATACCATAGCTTCCAGAACTTACACAGATATGAGGCAAGGAATATATTAATCATTGCTTGGGAGGCATCATTGAGATGTCATTTTTTAGTTCTTAATTTTACAGCTTATTTCTGCCTTTTATGGTATTACTTCAGTGTTTATTTCTGTAAACTCTTGCATATTATTAATAAGTCTTGCGACTTCTTTCCTTAGGAGGGGAAAAAAATATGTTTGCCTGACACCTTTCAGAAGGAGGATATTCAATACAAGCTTCTTTGTTTTCTTGGACTAATTTTGAGGAATTCAAAGCCCATGTCAGAACTGTTCAGCATATCTTAGCAGGTGACAAGTAAAGACATAAATTTAATTGCTTCAAGCAACCTACTTTTTCCTTCACTATCAGCCTTCTGTCCAACAGCATTTAGAAAATGTTAGAAAAAATAAATCCTTTTTATTTAAGACTTCTACAGTTGCTTCATAGTGTTTATTCATCTCTGTTCATTAGGAACTACTGGAACTTAAGACATTTGCATTTACATATGCATAATACCTCTCCTATCCATTACTTCCTATATTTAAAATGCTTCTTTTGACTCTTCCTCAACTCTGCCCACCTTGCAGTGCCCTCACTGGTCTTGCACATCAGCTTCCATTTGGAAAACTATTGTAGTGGTACTTGATATCAACATCATCTATTCTGTCAAGTGTTCTAATGCAATATGGTTTTGGAGTGCATAGAATTTACAAGCATTTCTAAAACATGGAGAGTGTATGTGTGATGAAAACAGTTGGTTTTATATGTAAGGACAGAAGTTGTCTAAACTCAAGAATGTTGTAGAGGGTTATAGCCTGAGTGCTCCCTTGCTGGGTTTTTATTTCTGTATTGCTACAAAGACAGAAATCTCTGTATGCAACTAAACACTTTATCTCAGTGGTTATTGCAGGTGGCTCTTCCTCCTAATTGTCATCCAGTTCTGCAAGACGTTCTACCTCACTGAAACTTTTTTAACGATAGATCTTTTTTCCTGAAGAAATAGAAAATGTATGTCCAAGCTGAGTTGGATACTCAGTCCTTTCACCTGTACAGAGAATTGATATTCAAGCAAGTAGTATTTGTGGTCTGCATCTACCACTCTGCTATGCTTTTATTTGTTTATTGAGAAAATGGCTTTCTGATATGTCTGAAAATCAACCAAGCTATTCATGGTTGTAGTTTGAAAATTGGTGAGAGCTGAAAGGAAATCTTCTTTAGAATAAGAGCATGAAAAAAGGTTAAAAGGCAGACATCAGGCACGATGCTGGCAACAGACATCAAAGATCCTCTTTTCAGCTGGTTATTTAGATACAGAAAACAAATTTAGTAATAGTTTACTTCTGTTTATAAATCTGAACATGAGTCAACAATATCATGATGTTACCTCAAGGGAAGAGGAGGGGTGAAGTGTCTCAGATAAAATTCAGGCTGTAGGGTGATACGATTCTGCTCTGTCAGCTGTTGTTAAGGCATCAGCTGAGCAGCACATTCACTTTTGACACTGAACTTCAGCAAAAACACAGACAACTGAAATTCCAGATTACAGCAGCAAGAATAATCAAGAGCTAGGAAACACTGCCTCTGAAGGAAATAGTTCTAACAAGGGAGATTTACATGAGCTATTTCAAGTATCCCCAAAAACTTTTCTGAATGTGAGGGTGCTACATACTGGCATGAATTGCCTTCACAATTCCTGTGTCAGAACTTTTTTAGGAACAGGTCAGACATTTGCTAGAATTGGTTTAGAGGTAACGTTCTGCATTGGGGGTGGGAGAAGGGAGGGAAGAAGGAACCTTTGGACATCAGCTCTTGTTTTCTGTTATTTAAGAACTGAGGTTGTATTAAGCTGTGTTCATATCCATTCTTTCTCATGTGTTTTTTAGTATTTCTATTAATGAATTAAAGGGCTGGGAAACAGAAGGTTGAGATACGTAGTAAAGGAAACCACGTTACATGTTGATCTATATTAAAACTATTTCAGTACAGAGAGATATAAAAATTATATGTGTTTGAACAAAGGAATATAAGTTCTATTTACTGGATAGTGAAGCACTATTTTAAGAAGCACTCTTTCGGAAAAGGGCTTCATTATCTACTGTGATGTTTTTGTCTGATTCTGTGGTAAATGGGCCTAATGTAACCAATGGGTATATAAAACAGGCATATACAAATCTGTCTTTGGGACTCATGTGACTGCAGCCAGAATAAAATTTATGGGTGATTTTCACAGTGGAAGAGATACGGGGAGAAAAGCAGAGTTCCTAGAAAAGGCATATGAACATGACAGGCTGGAAAATAATATTACTTGCAGACTCTGGGGGTTTGGAAGGGAAGCTAGTTTTACTCAACTGTTGTCTCCAAAAGCTTTGCCTTATCAAAGTGAAATTAAGCTATGTAATGTTGAAGCTGAAAGAGCCTGCCAGACCAAGTCACAGCAGAACTGGAATTGAAAGTTCATGATACCAATGAACATGAGGAAAAAATATGAATTTCAGGGTAGAACTTCCTTCCCTGGAAACATTTCAATCAAGATTGACGGTGGAATTTGTTTCTCCCCTTTGGAAAAAGCAAAAACCCATAAGCCTTAACCCAAAAGAAATAATTTGTTGCAATCCTCTGGCTTGTGCTATCAAAAAGATAAGGCTTAGATGATTACATTGGCTCCTTCTGGCTTCATAATTTATTTTGCAAAATGGGGGGTGGGGTGGTACATGAGAGATTAGGAGCTCTCATGGGAATGAAAGGAGGGTTTTCCCATGACTGGTATTTTGTAATCTCTCTCTGAAAGTGTCTGTTTTAGTCTTTGAGCCTGTTAGGTCATTAGTGTTTCTATCAATTTTGATGTCAGAGGAGCATCTTTTAGCTTTTTTTTTTTTCTTCTCGCAGCAGGGAGGGGACTGTTCAGTTACCATCAAGGGAACTCCTCTCAATTCTGATTTTAATTTTTTTTTTTTTTTTTTACTTCAGTAATTGTTTCATTTGGTTCTTTTATCTAACACTACAATTTCTGGAGTCACATAATTGCTGATACAAGTTTCTTAAATTCTTAGTAAATAAAAGCTAGAAACTACTATATAAATGTGTCCTGAAAGCTGCAAAATCTGAGGAAGAAGAACAACAACCAAGCAGTTGGTGGTGTGGATATTTTTTTTTGCATTAAAAATACCATGAATTTATTTTGGGGCAGAGGAGGCGTGGCTTACATTTTCAGTACTTGTTAACCCTTTATAGATAGAATTATGAAACAATACATATTTCACGTTGAGGGAAATGGCAACAACATACTATATAAAGGCAAGTAGGTAATGTCAGAGAAGGAATATTGCTGACTTCTGAATGGTCTTGCTGGCAAGCTTATTTAGCTGAGAAGAGCTCTCCACAAATTTTAGTGTATCTGGAATTAGTAATCAACAGCAAAAAGTCACTGGGATAGTTGGGCGCTGTAATGCACTGTTTATGAGGAAAGTTGGAGGAAGGTAGGCTTGCTCAGCCTAGAGAGGAAAAACATGAGAGTGCCAATCTTCCACCAGCCAGAGCAGGTTTGTAGAGTAGACAAGTCAGACTCGTAGTTGTGTATATTGCCCTTTCCTTGTACACCATGTCCAATAGGGAAAATTCCACTTGGATGTAAGGAAAAGCTTTGTCACCATGGTTGTGGTTAAAGCTGAGAAGGGGATCACCTAAAGGTGCTGTGGAGTCTCTGTCCTTGGACACCTTCAAACCTTGATAGAGTGAAGTGCTGCAATCCACCTTTCAGAATCATCTGGCTTTGAGCAGGAGATTAGACTTCATGACCTCCAGGTCCCTTCCAAATTAAATTGTGATTTGTTAAGGACACTACAGATTTGTCCTGTAAGGACAGAGGTCCCTTCTCTTTATTTCCTGCTTATTACTAAAAGCTGAATCTGTAGTACTGACACCTTGATTTAAAATGGACAATTTTATTCTGACATTTATCTCATTTTGAGATGCTGTTAAGAGTTGGGCAGCAAGATGGGGAAAGGAATGAACCTGTCTTTACCACCTGCAGTACACTGGTGAAATTCCTTTTCCTTGGAAAGGCAGCTCTATAGCTATAGATAGCCATCTAGTTTCTCTTGTTCCTCAGGTTCCCCACCTTCTAAATTATACTGTGAAATTTGGAGCTGATATTCAGATTCACTTTTTTTTCTCCCTTTCTGCTAGGAGCTGGGGATGTGTGTGGGAGGGTTTTTTTTTCCTCTCCCTTTTCTTCCTTGTATCCCTCCAAAATTTTCTAAACTTTACAAATACTGCCAGGATAAAACTTGGCGTGTGCGTATAATTTAATTGTTCACTTATCCCTAATTGACGAGAATATACTAAGAATATTCTCATTTTGCAGTTTGTTGTGAAGTTTATTTTGTATCCAATTTGTGACTAATTGGCTATAGCGTACGGTAACAGTGTTTGGAAATAAGACACCTCAATTTTATTCTTATTTATTTATTTAAAGGAATGTTTTTGTTTAGCTATTGGTGTTTTCTGGACACTTCTATTAATGTTTGAGCCTAGTAAGGGCAGGTCTTGAGTTCATAGCTGAGGTTCACTTAACAGATGGCCTTCCTTGGCTAGCTTGCTGGTTCTCCTCCCCCGCTCTTCTCTTAAGAGAGGTCTCGGTGCTCATGGCTGTTAACTTGTGAAAACTGGATCCTACTGGTTTAAGCCCTTATGCATCCAAGTTGGGACTACTCGTGTTCATCTGAGCAGTTGTCCCTGAGGCACACAGTTTTCTCCCTTCTTCAGCCACCTCATTTTCTTCCAAAAAATTTTTCATACCCATCCAGGTTACCTCTTAGGCTCAAACATCCACGCAGTTTTTCAAGAGGTGACCAGATACAAGCAGAAACCAAGGTCTGAGTTTTAGGATTCTTTTTCTTTTAAGAGTAAACAGTCTTTTGCCTATTTTTTTATATCAACTCCCCAGAATTACCTGTGTGCTCAAACTTTCTTTCCATCAAATGTAAAGACCCTAATATACTCGAGCCTTACTGTTTCTTTTTCCATATATGTGGTTCCAGGTTTCCCTTAAACCACTGCATAAGTTAGTTCCTTGGAAGCTGCTCTTTGCAATCTTATGGATTGGAGCTTTGGGCAGGGATGGAAGGAGAGGGCTTAGTGGCACGCTGAGATAGATGCCAAATACTCTGAATTGTCACCTCTCTTTTCCCCCCATTGCTCAGGGTACAATAGATAAACAGCCACTGTGCTTGCTAGGCTAGGGTTTTCTTTTTGCAGCTAAAGAACCATGATTTCTAAGCTTCATGATTATACAATTTTGTGCTAATTTAGTTCTTTGCTAGATGTAACCATTAATATCACCAATCTTTTTTTTTTCTTTTCTCTTCTTTTTTTCCTTTCCCTTTTTTATCTTCCATGGTTTCTTTGTTGCAGTCCTAGTAATGACACTTGCCAAAAACTGCTTATAAAAGATAAAATAAAATCCTTCTCAGTGCAGAATTTCCCACAAGAGTGAATTCTGATGTCCTGACCCATGTCTCATAGCTCAGCATAGGTATCCTTAAAAGGTATGTTAGTCATACATTTTCCTTGGGGGCAAGTCCGTAAAGTGCCAATACTGTGCTTGGGCACATTTGGGTTCAGAAACCTAAAGCTCACAAATACCACTTTAAGACAACAAACTTCTTAAATGAACTCTTGGTGTTTGGAGGAGTTCAGGGGACGTGCTTGCTTTAGCATGTTTCAACAACTCTTTGCTCAGTCACACCTGCTTCTCACACCAACATCCAGCCTCGCAGCAAATGGCAAAATTCCGATGTCCTGAACTTTTTTCTTGAGCAATAGATTTCATCCTGTTTAATGAAATGCCAACACAGATCTCCTGCTGCTGCTGATTTTCTTTGCTTGAAATTAAGGGTTTTTTTCTGTTTGTTGTACAATATTTGAAAGCAGTGTTATCTTAGTGAGCCAACAATCTAACTGCTTTATCCTTTAGCAGACTGAAGTGCTCTGAACTGTTTATTATTAACAAAATCGTTTTACAGAAAGTGCTATCTCAAAACAAACTCAGATATAGCTCTACCCAGGAAAGCCATGGAAACCCATTTATTTTTTTGTTCTTCAGCTGGAAACAAATGTTCTGTTCTCATACCATGTGAAACTGGAATGGATTCAGGTCAGGCAATGCATATTCATTCCTTGAGACTCCTTGACATTTTTAACTACAATCACTTTCCTCTCCAGCCCACTCTTTTCACTTCTAACTATGAGAATGGGAATTCCTTCGTCTTTTGAGAATTGGGCTTGCATTTCTCTGAGCCGTGATGGATAAAAATCTGTTACAACTTTATCTAAGTGGAACACATTTAGTATGTGAATTGTATTTTTGGGTGTTGTGATATAAAAATATCAGCATTCACCAAAGACTGCTTTTGGTGGGATTTATTTTTTTTTTTAGGTGCTGTGGGAAGTTTTAAACTTCTTTCTGTACTACTAAATTTGTTATGGGAAATATTAATCTGGTTGAGTCATGATAGCTCAGCAAGCCTTCCTTGACCATGATCGAAAATGTCACTGATAAAGCCTAAAACATTTCCTTAGACAAATGCAGCTATCCACTAGTCTGCAGTGGATGCTAATCAGTCACGTGCAAGCAGACAGTTAATGCCTTCCTCTCTGACCTTCACCAAACATCTTATTGGAAATCTGTTTGGTATATGAACAATTGTCTCCTTTCCAGGAAAGCCAAGAAATACCTGTAGGGGGTGTTTGTATAAACTCCCAGGCATGGAAAATATTACATAGAAGTTTTTACTAGCCCTTAAGTTGGGATGTGACGTTACACCCAAAGGAGACTAAAATCAGTTATTTACTTAATTCATTTCAAAATTGTCCTTCTCTCGCCTGTGTACGGTTTGAGGGTTCAAGTGGCAGCGTAAGAGTTGAGAAGGCTGTATTGTACTGAACAAAATGAGGGTTGTTCTCCAAAACCCTGTTCCCTGCTACCAGGGTCCATCTATACTGACGGAAAAAGAATGAGTAACAACAGATTAGTTGTGCAGGGAACCACAAAACACGTTGCCTATATGGAAGAATTAGGACGCTTCTCAACATTGAATTCATCTGCTGCTGAAAAGGTCTCCCTCCCCCCACCAGCTTTGTGTGAACCAACACCTTATTTTATTTTTTTTTCCCCATTATAATGTCTGTTATAGAAGTTTAATGTGCTGGAGGTGGTTGGATATTTTTCTCATTAAAATTTGTTTTGAATAGTTACCAGGTCACCAAACTGGCCAAATAAAAAAGCAGGAGGATTTAGCAGAGTCTGAGCCAGCCATTTACAAACAAATCTCTTGGGGTCTCTAATCACTAGCAAATATAGCCGCCACTTTGATTTGAAGGGAGATTAAGGACTATGAATATTTTATAAATCTATTTTTAACTTCAGTGCTGTTATATGAAAGTGAAGGATTGGGTGCTACTTTTTCACCCTTTCTTACCTCCATCAGCAACCTGGAAGGTAGTTGGATAGACTGAAAAACATTAAGTGTTTTCACTCTGTCCATACCAATGCATGAAAAAGCTGTCAGTGGTGTGGCCCAAAATGCATTGGTACTGAAGTAAAGAAATTTTGGTACCAGAAAATGGGGAAGGGGTTTACCAGGTAAACTTTTAATTTGTGCACATCTTGGATGGATATTTTCAATGTTCGTGACTCTGTGTCTTAAAACAAGCCTGAATACTTTCACCCAGATTCCCACTGAGGAGAGAGTGGCCTCCACGGGATACTGCAAGTCCTTCACACATTCCTCCTGACTCGCTTTTGTATTGGGTAGGGAAACAACCCTTGCTGCGGTTTGCTGTCATCCTCCTAGACACAGGGATTTCAAATGACAACAAAGTTGCCAGGGTGAGCCTGTGTAGGAAGAATTAAGTGTTTCAATACAAGGTGATGGGTGGACCTGCCTTCTCTTGTATGTGTGTTTTGCCTTTTCCGTATCTCGGGGTGGCCTGTTCGGGCAGTGAGTAGCTTTGCAGGTATTCCATGAAACTGTCAAAGGAAAGCTCTGGGGGTGCACAAGCAGCACCCTTTAGTTCCCCGGTGCATTACACCTTTTCCTCCATTCCCCTCTTTGTCACCTGCACCAGTTGCTTGAACCATTTTGCTCTGCCAAGTAAATACAATTCAATCACAAAGCAGAGTTGGGGGGGGAGGCATGCTGACTCCCATTTCTCTGAAACCTTCATAATTTGATGCTTTTTAAATGTTAGAAATAAAATCCTGAAATGACATGTCAGTGTTAATGAAACTTAGCTGGGCTAAAGGTATTGAGATTTGCCTACAAATGTGATCTGAGTATCTGTCAGTTTAAAGTTTGTTCTTTGTATTATTCTTTCAACCTGCTGTAAACAGTTTCAATGGCTGCTGGATTTCCCCTTGATGTACAAATGAATCTTCAGTGCTGATCCTCCCTTTGATTCTCTGTATCAGTTCTGATGCCAAATGAAAACAAAACTCCCTTCTGTGTAACAGCTTAACTGTGTCTCTGCTCCTGTGGGACTGGTCCTGACAGGGAAGGATACACAGCCCCAACCCTCTCTCTGCCACCAGCCTTCAGGAGAGTTCATTGTCAAGTCAGATGAGTGCAGAAAGTCAAGGTGGAGACCTGATCCTTGAAACCTGTCTCCAAGGCATCAGTTCGGGCTCTCCAGGCAAGGAGAAGAAGCAGGGCAGAGGATGAATTACAGCTTGCCCCGTCCACTGCTTTGTATGAAGCCTTTGAACCCTTGCCCTAAGGGGAGCTAGGGTGCCCCTGCAAGGCAGGGGTCTTCTAACAATGCCCCCCTTGTGCTGGCTGGCTTCTCTGCAGCATCTAGGATTATCCTGTAAATTGTCTGGTGAGAAGGAACCCCCTTCTGGTGTAAGAATAATTTCCTACTCTTGGTGATGGATGAAGCTAAAATAAAGCAGTTTAAGTTTTAGAAAACTGTTGACCCTGAAAAGATTGAGCTATTATTTTAATTAATGTAATGAGCAAACATTACTTGGAAATCATTAAAAAGAACGTATACAGTTCCAGTTCCTGCTGTCTGACGTGTATTGATGAAACTTTTAACTTGCGTCCCTCTGGTTCAAGAATTTTTTTTCTGCTAAATTGACAGCAATGTGGGCAAGACATTTTGCTGTTGCTTTTTATTGCATGTCCATCACCAGGAAATTTGTAGTCAAATACAGCTGTTAGTATAAGTGTGGGTGAATGTTGCAAGTGAACATTCATAATGATCTCTTCATAGCGATTTGAAATTAGAGTTAGCAGAATTAATTTTCAAGTATTCCATTTTGCCTTGGGGATGCTGACCTGTTGAATCTGTTGCAGGACCACACTGAGTTCAGTCTGAAGGCTGGCGCTTTTTGGGGTATTTTTGGTTTTGATTGAAAGGCTTCTCAGATCCACAGTGGAAGTAGAAAAGAAAATTGTACCATACAATAACTGGTGATTTAAAACTTCAGCATATAATGTAAAATGTGTATGCTCATGCATTTCCTGCCCTGTTGGATTTGAAGCGGTGGCTTGAAATTTTCTTCATATGTTCATGGTTCCCTGACCATACTCAACTGCTCTACCCCAAGGATTATATTTGGAGCAGTTCATTATTGTTTTGATGTATATACAGTTCTGGTGGCAGCAGAAAGGTTGGGTTTTTTTCTTTTTCTGTTTTGTAGCAGGGATGTGAGACTGGATTCAAACTGCTAGCTCAAATTAAACTGAAGAGGAGTGGGGTGAACTAAAGTTGCTCACCAAGATGTAGGGTTGTCCAACCCTAATTGGTGGCACCGAGTGCACATGCATGCAGGCATGCATTCTGTAGGCATCAAAGCGCTGGGAAAGTATCTCAGAGTAGTACTGCTGCAGAAAAGAAAGAAATAACTCTAAGACTTCAGATCTGTATGAGGAGGGGTGGAAAAATTTAACCAAGTTTCTGAATACAGAACTATTCTGTACATTCAGTGGAATAAAGTTTTCATAGAAAGTTTGAGATCCTTTGGAAAGAAGCTGCTCAAAAAATGGTCAAGCAAATTGCTAGTATAAGGTAAAATATAGATGTAATATGCAGGCTTGCCTTCTACAGAAAAACGCTTTTTATTGGTCTGACTATGTAAAAGAGCATTTATAGCAACGATTTTTGGGGTTAAATCCCTGCTCATACGGTTCTCCTTACTATTAATACGTTGTTCAGCTGATATGAGCTAGAGCACTGTGCATTGCCTCATGATGGGTGAGTTTCTAAAGCTCACCGTGCTTCATGTTGCTCAGTGACAGCAGGTGGCAGATGATGTAGATGGCAGATGAGCTGATCCAGCAGCAGCATTGGGTCACTTTATCTTTACATTGCAGATGTGCAGTCCTTCTGCATGGTTTTGCCAAGGAGACAGCCAAAACTAGTGAAGCAGTACTACAGTGTCAGAGGAATCATTTAATGACGGCTGAGACCCTAACTACTTGTGGACCTGAAGGAAGAAAATGAAGAAAAATTAGGATATATTTTCTAGGGGTGAAAAAACCTGATTATTCTTGCATTGCCCTGTTGCCTTCACCTATAAAAAAAGAGTTGTCATATTCTAACATTTTTACTATTTAGAGGTTGAACTCTGCTATAAGGCTAAATCAGATGACCCAACACTCGCTCTCTTCCCTCACTTCTTTCCATCAATGCTGCTTCAGTTTGGCTGTGGAGCTAGAATCAGATTTCATGAGGGAAACGAAAATCTCATTTTCAGACAGATGTTGGATATCAAAAACAGAAACATGTTAGAAAGCTTGATCTGATGAACTATACATATGGTTTAATTTTTCAATAGAAAATGTAATTAAATTGTCTGGCATTCCTGCATTAGCCTATAGTGCTTTGTGCTATAATCTTGCACAAAGATCTTAAGTGTGTGGTTTTGATATTTCTGGTATAAGTAAGCTGCTAATACTGCTTTTCTGTTGTGAAGGATTGGAATCTGGCTTAATTTACTTACTAATTAAGCTTTCTTTTCTTGCTGATCATTAGAGTGTTGTGCTATGTGGTCATAGATAAACTCATTCTCTATTATTTCTCCAGGAAGAATGCTTTTTAACTTTCACTTCTCTCAATAATACTATTAACTCTAAAGCATTTTTTTTTAATGGTGGAAGAAAAAAATAATTTTGAGTAGCATATATATTTTTTTTTTTTTAACAGTACAATTCAGACATTTACTATGAAAATTGGGTCATACTGATTCCTGGCTATACTACTTTCTAGAGGAGAATCACAAATGATGTTTCTAACATATTTCCTTGCTTGCTTTTCCTTTTCTTCAGAGGGAAATATTTCTGAGCGAGGGAGAGTGGGAGTAGGGAGGAATTGGCACACATGATGTTTGCCAGGGAAGAAGCAAGTAAGTAAAACATAAAGGGCCACACTAAGCTTTCAGCTCTGAACGAAGATGTGCTCAGGCTTCACGGATCAGCTGTCTGCCACGACCTTGGATTTTCCCTAAAAGCCCTGGAAGTGAGGCACGTAGGGTCTACCCACACAGCACCATGGATGCATAAGATCACAGCGTGTACTGCCTTGCCCATTTAACAATAGCAGGGAAGGAGCAGCAACCCAGCATCCGATAGCAACCAAGGTCTGCATGCCGGGAGTCCCTGGAAGACGTCCTGCGCTTTTCAGGATGAGGCCCGGCGCTGCCGTATCCGCCTTGCTGCTGCCAGGCGTGCTGGTTCAAAGAAGCGGATACGTGCAATAGCATATGTGACGGCTGTACATCCAAACAGAATAGATGCATACCACTCATCTTCTCTACTGTGGAAAATGAGAAATACCCACCTTTTTATCATACTGCAGATTGTCGCTTTGTGCTATTTGGCTATCATAGCACTTGTTTAATGCGAATCAGATGGAAAGTGTGCAGAGTGGTTTTCTGACTCCTGTCCAAGAAAAATCTTGGGTCAGCTGGCATACAGCTTTCTGAGAGCTGGCTCAGCTGAGTCTTCCCAGAGCTGGCAACTGATCTGCCTGGTCAGCCATGAGAAGCCTGTAGCAGGCAGGAGTGCGTATGGTGAAGAGTAACCTGTAGGTAAGACGTTAAGTAACTGTTATAGGTATTTAGACCCCTGGCCACTGGGGCAATTCACAGCGCAGAGTGGCAAGGGAGGCCTCTGTGTTGTGCTCAAAGCAAGCGGAGGGGTTGCAGGGAAGAAAGGTGAGGACCCTGGAATTGCTCCCTTCAACATCCTGCAGTCAGAGACCCCCCAGCAGATAAAATTGTACAGATTGTAAACCAGATTGGCTTGGCTTAGCTGGTGACGGTCTTTCCAGTGATTTAACTAAACATGTTTTGTACTAATTTAGTTAAGCAGATATTGAAGCTGTGTGTAGATAAGCCTACTGGCTGTAGTGCCGTATGTCCAGTCAGAGTAAGCCATGCCTGTGACTACTATGAACCCCAGCACGCACTGTTGGGCAAGTTTACTAGTGGTAAAGACCGACGTTTTCAGTGGCAGGGTAGTGGTGGTGGTGTAGATGCTCGGTCCCCTCAAGGCAACCCATCATGGTAGAAGGCGGTGGCAGACTGAAGGGCTGAGAGAGGTGTTGGGGTGCTTCCTTGGAGCAGGGTGACCCTTCTGCAAGCGATCTTCTGCAGCATGGTAATGACTGTGCCACTGCATGTCTGTGGTGGCTTGCTGCGTGGGAGGCCACGTATGCTGTTGGGCTTTGCTCTTGCTGGGTATTGCAGTAGTGCAGTTGAAGAATGAAGGGAAGGACATTTTTAGGAAATCACTGCCTCAAAGAGTGCAGTTCATGTAATTTCAAAGGTGGGGGTTCTTAACTGTGTCTTTGTCTTTCTGCTCAGAAAGACAGAAATGTCTATGTTTCAGAAATCTCGACTGAAATAGTCATTTTCCTGGAAGGAATGTTAAGCTGTTGGGACTTTTTCAATACTTTGTGATAACTCTAGCAAAGACCGATCTTTTGATGGTTTTGGGGTTTGAGTTGCTTTTAGCTTGGGATGTCCCAGTTTTTCTGGTCTCTAAGCATCATCTGACTCTTTCAAAATATCTACAGTAACCACCCTAAATCTGTGTGCTAGTACAAACTGCTCAGTATTGATTTAGTTTCATTGTTCAGGGAATAACTTTTTCGAACTGAAAATTTTAATAGTATTTCTCTTAATCCCAGAGGTAGATGTAAGATCACTTTGTTTTAAAACTGAAGATCTTTTACAGGAATTCAAAGCACAGAATTTCTCTGGCACATTCTCAGCTGCTAATGTTAGCTTGTGTACTTAAAAATCAGTATATAATAACATATCTCATTGATAGTCTAGCAGCTGGGGAGGTCCATGGGCATTCAAAGACAAATAGGCGGCCAGCCACTGTGATAATTACTACTTCACAGCCCTTTCTTTGAAAGGCTGCAAAATGGAATTGGTGCAAAAATGGCTTTCAACCGGAGATGCCCAAACCAGTTTTAGTAAGAAGGTTTCACTGGAAATGCATGTAGGATGAAATATTCAATAGCATTTCAGAAAGCATTAGCAAGGCATAGTACAACTCTTCAAATCATGAATTACCATTTACATGGAGAAAACAAAATCCCCTAAGTGGTCTTCTAAAAACACCTTTGAAACTGAATCACTCCATGTGTAGTCTGTAGCATTTATTTTCTGTCAAGCTGTTTTAAGCTAGGCTGCCTCTACTAACTGGTTTTGTTTGGCTCTCAGCAAGCAGGCAGGCTTCTTGTAAGAGGGAAAAATTGGCTGGGTATTCTGTTTCTTTATACCTTTTGGATTCAGCTATGATAATTTGAACTGCCAGAGAGGGGTTTAGATGGTACCCACCTTATTTAAGGTAATGAAACAAAATATGTGTGATGGAATGTGTTCAAGAGAACTGAGGTAGATGCGTATCTTACTTAGATCTGCATTTTAGATTTATCATCTTTGTTGCCTTCTTAAGTAGCAGTGAAAATTAAATGAAGTGGCAGTGCTCTTACCCACCATCTCTCTTCACCCACCTTTTCAGCTCATCTTTTGCTTTTCTTCTCTCTTTTCTTCTCTCTTTTCTTCTCTCTTTTCTTCTCTCTTTTCTTCTCTCTTTTCTTCTCTCTTTTCTTCTCTCTTTTCTTCTCTCTTTTCTTCTCTCTTTTCTTCTCTCTTTTCTTCTCTCTTTTCTTCTCTCTTTTCTTCTCTCTTTTCTTCTCTCTTTTCTTCTCTCTTTTCTTCTCTCTTTTCTTCTCTCTTTTCTTCTCTCTTTTCTTCTCTCTTTTCTTCTCTCTTTTCTTCTCTCTTTTCTTCTCTCTTTTCTTCTCTCTTTTCTTCTCTCTTTTCTTCTCTCTTTTCTTCTCTCTTTTCTTCTCTCTTTTCTTCTCTCTTTTCTTCTCTCTTTTCTTCTCTCTTTTCTTCTCTCTTTTCTTCTCTCTTTTCTTCTCTCTTTTCTTCTCTCTTTTCTTCTCTCTTTTCTTCTCTCTTTTCTTCTCTCTTTTCTTCTCTCTTTTCTTCTCTCTTTTCTTCTCTCTTTTCTTCTCTCTTTTCTTCTCTCTTTTCTTCTCTCTTTTCTTCTCTCTTTTCTTCTCTCTTTTCTTCTCTCTTTTCTTCTCTCTTTTCTTCTCTCTTTTCTTCTCTCTTTTCTTCTCTCTTTTCTTCTCTCTTTTCTTCTCTCTTTTCTTCTCTCTTTTCTTCTCTCTTTTCTTCTCTCTTTTCTTCTCTCTTTTCTTCTCTCTTTTCTTCTCTCTTTTCTTCTCTCTTTTCTTCTCTCTTTTCTTCTCTCTTTTCTTCTCTCTTTTCTTCTCTCTTTTCTTCTCTCTTTTCTTCTCTCTTTTCTTCTCTCTTTTCTTCTCTCTTTTCTTCTCTCTTTTCTTCTCTCTTTTCTTCTCTCTTTTCTTCTCTCTTTTCTTCTCTCTTTTCTTCTCTCTTTTCTTCTCTCTTTTCTTCTCTCTTTTCTTCTCTCTTTTCTTCTCTCTTTTCTTCTCTCTTTTCTTCTCTCTTTTCTTCTCTCTTTTCTTCTCTCTTTTCTTCTCTCTTTTCTTCTCTCTTTTCTTCTCTCTTTTCTTCTCTCTTTTCTTCTCTCTTTTCTTCTCTCTTTTCTTCTCTCTTTTCTTCTCTCTTTTCTTCTCTCTTTTCTTCTCTCTTTTCTTCTCTCTTTTCTTCTCTCTTTTCTTCTCTCTTTTCTTCTCTCTTTTCTTCTCTCTTTTCTTCTCTCTTTTCTTCTCTCTTTTCTTCTCTCTTTTCTTCTCTCTTTTCTTCTCTCTTTTCTTCTCTCTTTTCTTCTCTCTTTTCTTCTCTCTTTTCTTCTCTCTTTTCTTCTCTCTTTTCTTCTCTCTTTTCTTCTCTCTTTTCTTCTCTCTTTTCGTCCCACTAGCACATGCTGTGAACATATGCCAAAATGTTCATTCTTAAAAGCTGATTTCATTCATCTTGAGCTGTTATCAAGAGCTTTGTCTGCTTCATAGATAAATTGCACAGTGCTGAATCAATGTCCTCTTGTACTGGAAGCCAGACAAATGATTCTGACAGAAGCTCTGTTGCATTCATACAGAGTGAGTGAAGAGATGGCTTACCTCTTGCAGAGTATGGGTATCAAAATACCACCAGCTTTTCAGCTGAGGCACTAAGGCAATGATATAAACGTGACTGCTGATCCTAAACCAAAAAAGTTACAAATGTTTGCTTGCTGCAAGTTAGTTGGCATGCTTGATAGATATTACAGCATTATGGATGACAATTTTTGGAGAGTAAGCTACTACATGCATTTCATTAAGGTGATTTGCAGATTGTGTATTATTTTGGCTCTACACTTGTTTTAAATTCTCTTTAGTATAGTTTTACCTGTAGCATAAAATGTAGTTAACACTGAATACTGTCCTTGACAGGAGACTTTAGCTGAATGAACCAGTTCTGTTGTGTAATTAGGGAGTTTCTTTGGAAATTGGCTTAATTTCAGTTATAAATATGTTGTCTAATTTGTTCCAGAAGTGAACTTGTTTTCAGAACTTGCTCGTGATCGCTGGTGGTCAGAGCTATAGTAAATTGAATTCCTCCCTAATTTAAACACTTTGAAAATATGTAAGCAAAGCTACAGTCTGCACTGGGCATTGACAATCCACAGTGATAGTACCTTTCCCAAGAAAATTGTCTTTTTAATCACACAAAAGAACAGCAACTCCTCCTTTCCATTGCTCATACACGGACGCTGGGAACTACTTGAGCAACAGGTTTTCCAGTAATTTGAGTGCAATACTTCAGTAGATTTAAGTTGAGGGAGAGGGGAGAAAGAAAAAAAAAAATACACACTCAGCTAGAGATTGTAAACCACATGTATATTCAGCAAGCAAATGAGATATGAGCTTTGAAACAATAAGCTGCTCTGTAATACACAGACGGTCTTTCAGGATACCAAGCCCAGGCTCTGAAGTCTCTCTACATATTGATAAAAACGTCTCTAACTCTGAATGAAATACGTTTATTCTGTCTCATGTAAAAGCCCTGTAAGCTACTAAGAACTGGCTGAGCTGCTGACTCAGTCATTGTTCCTGGTTTTTACAACTCCTCCCTTTCAGTTAATTAAAAAACCTGTTCCTGAACAGGAAACAAAAGCACTTTTTATACAGAATTGATCTATGTACATTTTCAAGATTTCTGCTCCGTGAATGCACTGTTTCTTTTAGCTTTGTTTATTGCAGCACAAGTGCCTGCCAGGGGCAGTACTGTCAACATGACTGTCCTTCTTGGGTGGAATATTTCACTACACACCATCCTACACTTGTGCTGGGGCTCGTTGAGCATGGGACGGGGTCAGAACCTGAAAGGCAGAAAAGGGTGCTCAGCAAACAAGAAAGCAATGAATGGTGCTGAAGTCAGACCATAGAAATGGGGATACTCACGTGGGAGTAGCAGGAGGAAAAAGATGTGTCAGCAAAAGAGCAGAAAGCATAAAGGGTGGTGGGTTTATGATTGAAGAAAGTGGCTTTGCACTGTGGCAGAAATAATTAAGAGCTTGAGTTTTGGTGAGTGTGGACTTTGAAGCTTTTGAAAAATAAATAAAAGCTGTTACTCAGTAAGGCAGACAACGATTAAGCTCAGCAGTTGCTGCTGTCATTTTAGCAAAAGCTTTGACTTGCCAAGAAATAAAAGAATGTGTATGAAGTTGTTTGGAGAAGCCACTTATTGTTCTGTCAAATTTATTTTTTAAGGGATGGCTACCAAATCCAAAAAGTTATGTCTGGTGTAAATCCACAAGTCACTCATGATTAGAATCTCTGCAATCCATGTTATGACCAAAAAGATGCCGCTGCACATCTTAAATTCCTCCCTGTAATTGCAATTCTCTCCAATTTTTTAATCAGCAAAGTGAAGTAATACTACTCAGAGAAGGCTTGACACAAAGGTTGTAACCTGGTAGTTTCTAAATTGCAGAAGTTTGCTTTCTTCAATGCAATCAAATTTCAGTCCCCTAAAATGATTAGCCCTCTTTCTAAACTCAGCTGTTCCTCTAAGAATGAAGCCTCTTCGCCACCACCAGACAGGATTTCTTTTTTGAGTGCTGGCTGGTTTTTATCTTAACTTCAGATAAACAACGTCACTTACCTGCGTCCACAGGTAATGAGGAGATAGACTGAACTACTCTCCATAAGTACAGTCTATGTTTAAAATACTTCTTTATCAGTGCAAAAATCCCCTTCACCTTTTTGAACAAATTTAGACACTAGAATTAGAAGGATCTGTTCAACTACAGCTGCACTGAGCTGAGGTCTTGAAATATTGCTGCCCTAAGAAAATGCTGCAGTTTCTTTCATTGACACTTCAGTTGCACAAGAAACTAAAATTCACTACTTGGCAACCAACACAGGGAGAGTAAAAGGGCAGAAAGGTTTCTTCCCATGTAGATTTCTCTTGAGGACACATCCACTGAAGCAGGGGAAGGATGGAATTGGGTTTCTATACTCATTTGGTGCTTGGAGTCACACAGATTATGAACTAAAACTGCACAGTTGCTGGTGGGGGCATCAGCCCAAACAGAAGAAGTTTGCTGTTACTGTGTTTTTTTCAAACTAATGATCACAAACTTTGTTTTGATAAAAAATTGGATTTTGCTTTTTCTGTGTTAAAGAGGAAATTGTATGTATTCATAATTTCTACTGAAATCAGTGTTAATGAGGAGGGAATCAGTGGTGTAAAGGAAGAATTTTTTGATGGAGCTGTGACATAAAATCCCAGGATGCTTGGCTAACCTGTAACAGGTATTCTAATGTGGTCTGTTTGAGCCTACTTGAAACTAGTAATATTAATTTCAAATGTTAACCTGGAGTTTATTTTGTTATTCTCATCTCAACTTTCTCCTGTTCTTTAATTAAACATTAATCTGTTGTAGACAACCGTGTTTTTTTAATGTATGTCTGTCTTGGGACAAGTGTATACTGGTGATGTGGGAGGAGATCACCTAGTTAAGAATAGATCCAAAGGCAGGTTAAGTCTATGCTGCTTCTTAATTTAAACATATGTGATGTCTTTCACTGAAATAGGAAAATCTGCTTGAGCAGAACAATTTAAAATGCTGTTAAGTGACTTGTCTGCCATCCAGTGCAATGGCTGATGTTCAGTTTGTGTTGACGTAGCCAAGTGGGGTCTCCACTCCTTAAGGACTGATTTTTAGCCCTCGATCAGTGTTAACTTATAAATGAAAGCAATGTATTTGCTTAGTAAGACAACTGATTCAAAGTACAGTAAGAACTACAACCATGTACTCTTTCATCTTTGGTTCTACCACATTTTCTAGCTGTTCGTATAGAGGATAGCAGGTTTTGCTAGAGGCTTCTGTTAAGTGAGGGATAAGTTGGCTTATCAAATCTTCCTCTGTGGTCGCAGGCAGTTCCAGCAGATGTTTTCTTAAGGATCCTGGGTGCCACTGTAGTGGATTGAAGCCATAAGCTTTCAGTGACTCAGACCTCAGTCATGAAAACAGTAAAAGCACGTATCCGCTCTGGTACCAAGGGAACTGTGCTGGTAGTTACATAAGAAAAGCTTTTGTCATTGGGCAGCTGCTGTTAAACATAGTCATCTCAACACTGTTTCATGCAAGCTCTAGGTTGGTTTAGTTGGGGTTTCTGTAACTTTTTCTCTTGATGCATTTTTGTGCTGCTATCTGGATATGCTCTGGTACTCACCAGGAGAGCATGCCATCTTCATGTGCATGTCTGTATATTCTTAGTGTTAACAGGAAACTAGCACCAGCTTTTGTTAATCCTAATTAGGAAAGTCAGATGGTGTGGTAGTCATTAGAGTCCTCTGCATGGTCACTGGGGCATGGGAACTAACATGCTACCTATGGAATATTCTTGGCATCTGTGGGCCACACATGGGAAAGGAATAGAATTATGTTAATTACAAGTTAGAATGATGATAACCCAGTGAGTAAGTTAAATCTAGTTAATTTACAGTCCAGACACTCAAACATGTGACCCTGTAAATTGGAACATTTCATTGTGGTAACCTTGTATTTGTGATGATAATAATTTATGAAACAAAGGTTAGAGGTTAAGCTTGTTTTCCCTGTCTGTCTTTTTACATCATTTGTAACCCAAAATTCCCTCTCATGCAATATTTCTGAGTTAAATCTGCTTTAAGCTATCATCAGTCACCATTTGAACTGATTTTTCTTTGTTATGCTGCCAACAGAATCAAGTTGGGGTTTTTTGCTGTGCTACTTAAATCATGAAAGTCAGATAAGAGAAAAGAGGGCGCTAGGCTCTACCATCCCCTTTGCTTTGCCAGCATAGGATTAGAGGTTTTGATTAGCAAGCATTGCGTTGCTGTGTGGGAAGCTTGGTTGGATTCCCTTCCTTGATCTCTCAAATGGTGTCTATGCATATGCACAGGTGATGCGTCAGCACGCTGATACTCTGCTTTGACATGTCTCACCAGGTTGTGATGCCTGACTCATTCGCTCTTGGTTGAATGGGTATTCATACTGCAGACATAACACAGAGAGGAATAAAGGCATCTGAGGCTTCAGAATCTTCATAATACTTCCGAGAAGTAAAGCTATTCATTCTGAAGGGCTCCTTCCTCATGAAATGTTGCACAATCTCTGACTGAATGTGCCTTTGTGCCTTGCCCTCTGCTTTGCAGCGCCGTAAGTTTAGCTCCAGTACACTTAATACAAGTAGAATTCATCATGTTTACTTAGATATGTCTCTAGTTCATGTTTCATCTGTTTTTTTAATACATTCCCAAAATTTCCAGAAGATTGGGTGCAGAAGGGGACACAGGAGGTCCTCCTCTTTACCCCTCTCCCTCCCTTCAAGAAAAAGTACTGACAGGCAGCTCTTAAAAAACAGAAGCAGTATTTCAAAGCCTGTTTATTAGCTGTTTCATGGTGATTATAATATAAGAATCAACTGTAGCTTTTCCAGGTCACGGCCCAGTTGTTGTCCTTTGGAAACTGTGTACTTAAGACTCTCGTTGTGTATTTTCCTGCTTTATTCTCCACCCTTTTATAGTTTCCTGTAAGCTTTCAATAGGCCATGATATGAAAATAAACAAAGAAATTTGTATGAATAACTAGGAAAAACTTCCTTTTCTGTCCCCCAAACCTTTGTTTTGCATCGCTATCAGTGTGGCTGGTAAGGATGAACCTGTACCGTTGGCTTGCCTTGCTCTTTCTTGGACTGAGGGAGGGAACTTACCATAGCATCGCATCCCTGTCTGCTGCCAGGTCCTAACTGAGGTGGTTCAGTGGCTCCTTCAATGGGGAACCCAGAGGTGACGGGGCAGATGGCTGGCCTTCCTGTTCTCTCCGTGGGCAGCAGGGCTGTGAGCCTGTCTGCGCTAGTTCATTTGCAGACTATTGTCTGCACCCACTGCTCAAAACAGAGTTTTGTAATTCCATTTATACTTGCAGTTTCTCTCTGAGGTGAGTCTTTTTCCCCTGTACTGGTCCCCCTGCGGTGGGGACCTGGCAGCCCTACTGCTCCACAGGACCTGAGCACACAGGCGCTCTTCTCTCCTCTGGAGACCTGTGAACAAACACTGAAGTTTCAACAAGCTGGAAGATGACAGAAGTGAAGCAAGGCATTTGTTTCCCACTCATCGTTACTTCTGCATGTCTGCCAAACCTTCTGATGTTTACTTGGTGATAGGTCCCCAAAAGAGCTGCAGCATGACTTCATACCTTGGTTCCAGTTAGTCACGTAATAGCTGTATCAAAGATGTGATGGATTCTTTTTTTGTTCTTCCTTTTTTCAGGTCTAGACAGCTACAGCCACTGCCATGACAATACTTCTTGCAACAAAAAAATGCAACGTGTAGGTTCCATGCAAAGATATATTGGCAAATGTCAATTTAAATAAAAACCTGATTTAAAAAAAAATACATGTAGGCCGGAGTGTTAGGATTCTATCTTAATCTATTATTTTAGAGTCTTTGGTTTGCCAGGCTCCCTCTTGACTGGCTACCTTGTCTAAGGATTAGGTATGGCTGAAATAGCTCTACCAACCACATGATCTTGTTGATGGGCTCACAAGTGAGACCATAAACAGATTTCCTTCCATCATCCACCACAGAGGCAAACTTTTCTGCATCAGGTGTTGAGAGCAGTGCACTGTCAGCTGTAGACTGTAGAGGTCCATCTAAAAACTGGGCCTGCTAAAGTGTACTTACCAGTTCATGCAGCTGCATTCTTCCCGATATCTAGCAATCCACCTCCCTGTGCCCTTTGTTATTATGTCTTATTTATGCCTTAGGCTTATGCTCTTCAACTCTGCCCAGTTTCATCAAGGATCATTTTGGGGGGAGGAAACCAGTTACTTCCTATCAGCTTGATGCACATGAATGCTGAAAAATGTAGACAAAAGTTGTCTTTTTCCAAAATTGTGGTGTTCTGGCAGGTAGAGAGCCTTTTCTTTTGGAGTCAGTTCTGCTGTTCTTTGAAATACTGAAATGCAGTCAGCAGTCAACAAATAATATGAAACATAAACCTCTGCAGTACTTTTGCTACCCTGCTGTGCCTGTCTGCACATTCTTGAGATGCGCTGGGCTTTGCGTACAATCTCACATAGAGAGATGTGAGGCTTACAAAATAATCAAAGCTGCTGAAAGACAATACAACCCCTGCCTTCTTGAAGAAACATTTAACAGATAACGCAATTGAGCAGATGTTTCAGTGACCTTCCATGTTTCCTACTGATGACATGCAGCTTCTGTTTTTGTTTTCTTTATTTTAACAGCATTTCTTTTTTTCAGATGTTCTTTTTAGTATATGAGCATGTATGTGTTCTCATCCTTTTATATCAATGAAAGCTTGACTGTTTGTTCAGTCTGTGAAGCCTTGCCAGAGATAAGGACTCCCTTGGTCTAGGCTCAGTACAAAATTAATGTTTCTGTCTTGGAAACATTCCGGACTGTTGGAAACGACTGGACTATTTGGTGGCGAGGGGTAAGTTTGCTGCAAAAACAAAGGGATCTTACCTTACAGAAATAACCAGTGTGAGTTGAATTAGAGTTGTGAGCATCTGTAACCCTGCAGGAGCCTAAGAAGTGGAAGCAGCAGAAGCAACCTGAAGGCTGGGACAGAAAGGGCTGGTTAATGCCCCTGCTCGCAGATATTGCACGGGTAACTTCTGGCAGGAAGGAAGATGGACTGATCTTCCTGCTCCTACTGGGTGTTAATAAATGTCTCCATAAACTGGAGGATAAGCCCTGGTTTAGGTCTTTTCCTCCCTTTTTATCTTTCTGGACTCATTTCCAGCAGTAGTGGATTTACTGTCTTTGCTGTAAGTACTTTCACAGGGAAATAAGATTTCATAATCTGCAGAGATAATATATACTAGAATGAAACTGTTCCAATACTGTGCCTGTCAGAGGCCAGGCTGAAAGACAAAGAGATATAAGGCTTGCAGTGGCTGTTCATTACTCCCTTGCATTTGGCTGCGAAGGAGTAACCACACCTGCTCAGTGGACCATGTAGGTATTACAAATCTTTGATCTTTCTGAACTTGTGCTGATTTACTAGAGAAACATTTCATTATTCCTTTTGTCCTAGTAAGAGAGAGAGGGATAGACTTCTATAAAAGTACAGTTTTAGCTTTAGATTGTCTTTAATTTCTTGTTAAATGCCTAATTAACACACAGTTAAATTGACTTGTAATTTAAGCTTGCTGTCAGTTTTGTAAAGTCTCCTGATGAAATCATGCCTCTTGCAAAGTGTAATAAAATTCCACTTTAATTTGCAGTCAAGCCAGACTTATGACCATTTAACTTGTATTTCAGCCATGCTGTCTTTTTTTTTTTTTTTTTTTTTTTTTTTTTTTTTTATGGCAGGTTGAATAGAGGCTGGGGAGAAACACAACAAGAAATTGTCTCCATCTTCCCCATGAGTTAGTAACATCTGGCTCAAATGTGTATTGCAGGCCCCTCTTAAGACCTTCTTTCTCTCCTTCCAATAAAAAAGTCTGCCTTTTTCAATGAGGAAATAAGCTTTTTAAAACTGTCGAAAATTTCAAGTTATAAACTGTTTTTTCCAGAAGAAAGGCATTTTAACATCTAGCCCTGACAGCTTCCATGCACTGCATACTTCTTGATTTCGTAACAAGAGGAGATTAATGCTGCCCTTCTATTATATGCTTTGGGATCTGTGTGTACTCCTCTGTAGTCAACCTCCTCGTGAACTGCTGCTTATTAGCAGTGAAGGCACAGACAGCTTTGTGTTTGCACAGCTCAGCTGAAGGAAGGGGAGGATGGCACAGATAGTGGCATAGATGGTTCTGAGCATCTCTTTGTACCAAAGCAAAGCTCCAGCTGACTTTTTTTTTTTTTTGGGTGGGGGTGTAAGAACATGGTTGGACTCGATGATTTTTCCAACCTAAATGATTCTCTGATTCTATGTGTAATTCTACAATAGATGGCAGACTCTGCTCCTGGTGGCACACAGCCTAAAGCATTTGTTCTGTGCTGAGGAATTTGTAATTTCTTTGTAGTCATTTGGGTTGCAATGAGTAACTGACCTTTTCTTGCCACCAAGCTATCTAATGTTAAATACATAAGTCATAGTAAACTAGTAGTATTACCAAACAGAGTAACTAGAGAATCTAGAATTAAAGACCAATGTCTTATTCAAAGTGCTGGATGAGTATTGTTCATATAATGTGTTATTATTCAGTATGTTGTTTTCCTTCCTTGTTCATGTGAATTCGTGCTTTGTTACTGTGCCCAATTCAGTTCCTGCTCTGAAGTGAGTGTTTTCAGTTTCTTTCTGAACTAACAAAATTTTATCACTACAGTGTCACACAGTTTCAAAAAACTATGTAGCTTTCATGCAGTATTGCAGTCAACTCCATTCTTTACGTAAGGGAGGAGTTTTAAATCAGAAGTAACCCCACTGGATTTACATCTGTCTCAGGTGACTCAAACTTGCTGTGGTTTTGTGTGGTTTTTTTCTTCAGGGAACTTAAACTATGAAATGTCATTATAAATTGTAATCACAGCTTGCCTTGAGTAGTAACCACAGCTGGGAATCCTACAGATCAGAACCCTGGATCCTAAATTGGGCAATCAATTAGGTTTGCATCCAGGTGGCTGTGTTGGTAGTCAGAGGAGAGCAATTGAGAGGTAAGCCGGAGAGAGCAACAACCTCAGGTCAGCCTGTGGTGAACAAACACTGTGTGACAAGTTCTGTAAAATTTAAGAACATCCCGCCCGTAGTGACTGTCTGTGAAACAGGGTCATTGCACTAAAGTAGTAGTTTTCATGTGCTCCCTGGTGCAGCTTACAGTCCCTGCTGCTGCATGATGTCCTGGCATGTCCTGACTCCATATGGGAGGACCTCTGACTTCATTCAGCTCTCCTGCAGCTCCTGAATTTCCTTTGCAAGAAAGTGGGGTGCCTGCAGGAGGAAGGAGCTGCAGTGCCAAGGAAAGCATCTTCTTCTTGGTTAGGCTGTGGCTGACAGGTAAATCCTGAAACCAGGATTTACATGGTCTGTATGGCAGACTGGGGATTAAAAAGCACAGTTCTCCTCTCTTCCTATTCCTCTGTCTGCGCCTCGGGTGTCAGTCACAACACAGTTTCCATCATCACTTAGCTGAACACCTCCCTGCTAACGCCAAATTCCCTGAGCCCAGAGGTGCCAGCTGCCTGGCCTCTCTATTGCATTGCACCAAAAGGGGCTCAGAGCGGACAGGCTGAGGCATTCAGCTTTAGGATGCTGACAAGTTTCTACTGAGTATGTGAAGTGTTTTTCCAAATGCTTGTCCGCTGTCAGGTTTGCTGTTGCTACCCATAGTGTCTGCCGGGTGTAGCTTTGTGACTCCCAAAATTTCCACTCTTAATCCTGGAGGTCTTGTAAAGTCTGGAAGAAGAGGTTGCCGTAATTTTTCAAGATAAAGGGCTTGTCTACAATGGAAGTTTTAGATACTTTCAGTAAGCAGTTAAAATATACAGGGAAGAAAACCGCTGGAACTACTAAGCCCAAAGATGCCTCTTCCCTGCTCTGGGCATTCTTGAGCCATGAGTTTCCTCTGACAGGTGTGGAGGAGACTCTGGGTGGTTTTGCTAATTGTGCTTAAAGTCCTCTTGCACGGCTGTTGTTTACTTCTGTCTAAGGCAGAATGCTGCATGAGACAGACCTTGGTCTGACCTGAAGAAGCCGTTCCTGTAGTTAACTACGTTGCTGTAATATAGTGCAGGAATGGCTTCAGCAGGTCAGACCAAAAGTCCTGCTGCTTCTACCCTAGCGTTGGTCTTCGAAGTACATAAATTGTCTTGGCTGAACTTCAAAGAATAGCATGTCCTAAAGCAGACACAAAGTTAGCAAAACTCCAAGGCAACTGATTTTTCAAGTGTAGCAAAGCTTACTAAACACTTGCAAAGTGCAGTCTTGCAAGGGGAAGTATCGGCATCTTTAGTTACTCTGCTGGTAATACTTCACAGTTACTGTGGTCACTTCAGAAAGACAAAATGTATGGAAGGGAATGAAAGGAAGTCTTCTGTCTTGTAAGTTGGTATGTAGCCTTACAACACAGTACTCAAGCATACTGGTTAGAAGAGTGTGCCTCTGTCAGTGGGGTGCTGGGGTTGCATGGAGGAGCTGAGCCTCTTAGTCTCATTCCTCTCTTGGTGTCCGTGTGTGTACATGTGTGCACACACCTGGCAGGGTGGTGGGACAGGACTTTTTCATTGGGCATCAGAACCTGCCGAGCTTATGTTAGTTTCCTCCTCTGCTGTTAGGTGGCCTGAAATAGTTTAGTATGGGTGAATTCTCCAATGAGGTTACAAAAGTCTCAAGTCTGATGTGGTGTATAGGGGCAGCAGGGTGTTGTGCACAAAAATGCTGAAGGAGTGAGAAAATATTTCTGTAGGTGGCTGACATCCTGATGTATTTTAATGAAGCTGAGCACTGTTTGGGGATGATAATCCAGTGGCTGCATGCATTGCTAATTTTAAAATGTGGCTTACAGGAGATGCACTAACCATTGATTTTGTTCAGTCTTGTTCTTGTTTTCTGGAGTTGTTTCTTACATTGAATCTTGCTGAGACCAGCCTTTAACTTCTAGCAGTTAATGTTTCTAAATTTGGGAGGATCACTCTACTGACCTCAAGTCATATAAGCAGCAAATATGTCTGTCTAAGCTTTCGTTATTGCTGTATTTATAAAAGAAAGCTTTTAAACTTTGTGTTCATGGTGCACAGAGGTGATTGATGTGCCTGGCTGTCCCTGGCAGATCTGCCCAGGGCAGCTGCCTCCGTGTTAGTTCTTGCCTTTTACAAGACTTAAAAAATAGCCAAGGTTTTTGTGCTGGGGGGAGGTAAAGTCAGCAAGAAACACTTCTTTATAATGTTCTTCTGAAGGTGACCACCTTCAAAAGGATTTTAAATGTGTATGGTTTAATTTTCTATGTTAGCTGAAGTTCTCAGAGGGCTTAGTTTATGGTTGAGGAAAGTTAGGTGCTCTTCCACTGTTTGGGAAGCCTAGGGGGAAAAGGGTTTTAGCCTAGCATTTTGTAATAGCTGTTTGATGCTAAAACCAAAACCAAACGCTTTGTGTTTATTGTTTTGGAATTTTATGATCATGGGTGTGTTTTCTTTCTGTAAAACTTTTAATATTAAGGGCCAAAAAATGCTATCGGTACAGATACTGTTACACTGAATTAAGTACACAAATGTCTCTGTACTTATTTACTATTTCTAGAGAGCGTGTGATAAAAGGATCTATTTAAATTTAACTTGGGCTCCCACATGTTCTTTTCGTTCTGACCTGGTGAAATGGGATGTCTTTCACGGCAGGTTCAGGAGACTCCTTGCAATCTTTTGTCGTCTTGTTTGGCTGCTAATAACCGGAAAAATCCACCGAGCAAAATGGTGAAGAAGTTGACCCAGCAGTTGCCACAGTGACAGTTGTCCAATATAAATATCTTAAAACTCTTCTGTTTATCATCTGTTTTCAGGGCAGTTTAAGCTTCTGGAACAAGACCGAGATATTAAGGAGCCAGTGCAGTATTTTAACAGTGTGGAGGAGGTGGCTAAAGCATTTCCTGAACGAGTTTACGTCATGGAGGAAATAACATTCAACGTTAAGGTAGTCCCTGAATAAATATTTATCTCTGTCCAAATGATTAACTGTTACAACCTTTATATATGTGGCAAGTGAGCAACGGCGCTGTGTGGGAAGTGTGATTTTTTTTTTTTTTTTTTTTTTTGAGACAAATGAGCCTTTAATGTTCTGCATTCGGTGATGATGCTCTTTGGGATGCTTTTTGCAGTCTTAAATCAACACGTCCTCTAAGCGCTCTCCTGTCCTATGGCACTTTGGGGAGCAGTCCTGATGATCCATCCAATAATTCATCTAATTAGGATGCTTCTGCCAGATTTTAAACAAATGTTGTTTGTTGCCCACTTTGTCCTCCCCCTCTAGCAGTCTGAATTTTATTCTCTGCTAAGCAGCAGCTGCTCAAATCCCTGTCCAGAAAGCCTTGTTCTCAGAGAGCATGCAGGGTGAAATGATGGGGTTGCTAGTCTCAAAATTACTGCAGCTAAATAGCATTGTGAATAAAACAAAAAACCAAAAGACACACTTGTTCTCTGTGTGCATGTGTGTTTGTTTGCATGTGCACTCCTCTTGAGCTCGTCAAAGGGTCAGCAATCTCATGAATGTCAGAGGGCTTGCTATCACCAAACACTGCAGAGCAGGGCATGAAACAGAGAACTTGTTCTTCCTTGTCATACCCATATGTGTGACACTACCCCAAGGCAGGTCAGTTCTGCCAGCAGAGCAGGGTGGTTCTTTGGCTTGTCTGGTTTGCTTCAGTTGGTACACCACCTAAGACTGGTAGAAGAGCATCCTAGAACTGGGATGCAGTGGCACAGATCCTCATCATGTACCCTACAGGGGAAACTGGTTGATACCTCTGGTGCAAAACCAGTATAGAGTTTCCTGGTCCTGTGTGTAGCAAGGTAGGGTTTGTATAACAATCTTTTAATGGCTTTTTCTCTTACTTGTACTGCTAGAGTTGGGGGACATCAGCTAGTTTGCGATTTTTATAGGTGAAACAAGATTGCTGAAGACTGCTGAAGCGCGAGAGCTGATCAGTTAATTCATTTAGCAACACAGACTCATGCTTTTCAAGACAGTATGTTGTTTTCATTTATGCTCTCCATTAACCTGAACCCATGAAATAGAGCCTTTCGTCAATGAAGGCTACATGAGAAAGTTGGAACACTTTTGTACATTTAGGACGTAGCTGGACAAATCAAGGCAACAAGAAAATTTAATTTTTACCCAAGAAAATCAGTCTAACCTTGGGACTGCTAGCCTTATCCAGTGCTGTGCCATTACTTCTCGGTTGTTCAATGACCAAATCAAAGGAGTTGTAGAGTAAAACATGCAGCTTTGATTTTTTTAGGGAGAAAGACTTGTTTGAATGTAAAATGTTGTGTCTTGAGTTTCATATGAATGTTCTTGAAACTCTTCGTCATATTTAGCAAACTGAGAAATAAGTATAGTTTACTGTTAGATATAAAATCAATTTTTAAAAAGTATTATAGTGATACTCCTTAACATAAATAACAGTAATAATAATCCAGGTTTAACCTACTTACACAGTTATCTTGGCAGTATTTCTCATGGCAGTTTTTCCAGTTTCATAGAAGCCTATTCCAAGATTGTCATCTTCCAAAAAGTAAATGAACTTAACAGAATCTATTAAAGTGTTTAATAACCCTTTACATGCAAGAGAATTATATATGCTAAAATTTTAATATAGGGGAGATCCTGTCAAGCTGATTAGAGCAAAGGGAGGAATACTAAATGCGGTTGATTTCTGTCCAGTGCAGTGTGCCCATTTAAATTCAGAACAGTATCAGAAGATAGCTAACCAGATATAAAAACATTTACGCGGGGGATGAACTCTGAAGTCTGGGAATTCTTTCTTGTTTCAAACGCTCAAGTCTTTCACGGATAATTTTTGAAGAAAGAGCCTGTAGAGTTACAAGGTGCCATCAGACAGCAACTGCATGGTTTTGTCTGTGATCGTTGAGGTCTGCTTGCATGTGCTGATATGCCATGGTTATGGTTCAACTTGGTGCAAACTTTGTTCCTCCATGTAAATGCTTTGCTGCTCCAGCAGGATTTTACAGCTAGCACTGCTGTTCAGCAAACTGCCTTCTCGCTGTGACAGGCTGCGGGATCTTCTTCAAGATGGTTATTTTATTTTTACTTCATGTATTAGTTGTTAAAGGGAAAAGTAATCCATCTTATCCTAGGGGAGACAGAGGGGATGGGTCTCCCTCCCTCCCTTCCCCACAGTTTTGCAGCTAGGTGGGCTTTCTGGGCGGTGTGTTGAGGCAGGGGGGTTGGGACCTGCCAGATACTTGAAGGAGGGCTATAACATGTGCCAGCAAGCAGAGCTGGGATTGGAAGGTGGAGTCACTTTGCACAGAATAGCAAACAAAAATTTTAGACCAGGGGTCCTCACACTTTTTAACCAGGGGGCCGGCACATGGATGCAGTGGCAGGCAGTCATCTGCGGCTGCTTGGTTTCCCCCCCAACCCCCGGTGGGGGGGGGGGGGGCGGGGGGGTTCTGTAAATACCAGGGGCCGGACTGAGGACCCTGGGAGGCCGTATTTGAGGACCCCTGTTTTAGATTAAACCCAACTTTTGTAATGGCTAAAACTACTTCTGGTAACTTCTTTGGATCTATGTATGTACATATCAGTACTGTGCTTGGATACCCAGTCGGTTGCCACAGGTACCTAGTGGCCAGCAGCATCTATAGGCACAGTAATGTACAATGTTCTGGGGATAAGCTAATTTCACTCAGTCAGTAGGTATTTAATCTGTTCCTGATGGAAAATTAGAGGCATTCTGTCTTTTCTTCACTGACCAGATAGGTGATAACCTTTTTTGTATTAATATTCAGTGCATAATTGCAGCTAATTTTATGTAACAGCATTGCACTACAAAGATGAGGATTTTTTTTGTTTCTCCATGCTAGGTAGAAAAAATATTGTTAAGAAAGTTGAGCTACCTCAGGGCCCTAGCTTTTGCTGAAGCAACAGCATTGTATTTCTGCAGTTGGCTGCTGTGGTTACGTACAGATATTGGACTGTACAAATACTCAGGAAGTTGTTTGCATTAAGAGTTAAAAACAGATCTATCAGCAAAAGCCCCATATCATACCGAGGGCAATTCACAAAAGTTCTCTTAAAAAGCAAAAATATGGTCTGATAGATTGAACATTGGACAAGCCATTCATTCCTGCACTCTAAAAACCAGCCCAATTAGTGTTGCAGGACCCTTCAAATCTTCTGGGATATCATTTTTGTCCTGAAGATACCACTCCATCTCCCTGGAGAGGCTGTGCAGATCCTTTCCAGGATGGAGAGGTGGGTTAGTTAGTTAGCCCTATAATGATTCCTTTTTTTCCTGTCAAAGACATTGTTTGGCTGGTGTGTACTTTTAATATCTGGTTTGTTTATTTTTTTTAACGTAATCCTCTTTTCACAGTGGTTTAACTGTGTTGGCCCATACAGTGTACATTTTTGCAGAAACCAATCTATAGCAAAAACCTTGCACTTTTTATTTTTTACAATTTTAATGCAGTACAGTGATTGATTTCAATTCTTTTGGCTCTGATAAACTTGTCCTGAGTTTCCAAAAAGCACATATAGAAGGTTGTAACCTGCATTGGCATTTTTAGATGCTGCAATAGAGACTTTTTTGAGATCAGTTCATGTGTAGGTTTTAGCTCCAAACTTGCAAGCGATTCATAGTACTTCACCTTGAGAATTAGTGCTTTAGTCCTCTTTTTCCCCTTTGCCTTGTGGACTGATGCCAGCCCTATGAGGGTACAAGCCTCAGCTCTGAGAAGGTTTTCTTCTGTTCCCCCTCTGTCCCCAGTACACACAGGCTGTGCACCACAGTGTCTTGCACTGGTCATGCACTGCTGTGGCTGCCCCTTTCCTCCAGCATCTGGTGCGTGGCTTGAGTAAGAAAGAAGCGGACCTGCTGCTTCATACCTACGTGGATGCACCTGCTAGAGGGTTTCTGCTCTGAAAGGAGCATGGATAGTGAGCACCATTGCCTCACAGTGGCCTCAGGAGGTGGCCTGCCTGACATCCCATGTGAAGGGATGCTTCATGTTAGAGCTCTGCGGTATTACCTGTCATGTTTTGGGTCAGTTTTGGAACACTTTGATTTATTTGAGACATCCTTAAACAGCACTGAAGCCAGTAGCTTTTTAATGTAGCAGTCAGGGCATAGTGCCTCTCGGCTGAGAGGGAAAATGCACATATGCTAACATGAAGAGTTGTACTAGCTGATTCTTTGTCTTGGGAGGCACATTTATAAAAGAAAAATGGGATATTGTCTTACTGAATTTAGTCAACTTCCTTTAAAAATATTTGCATTTTTTTTTCTGCTAATAGCTCTCCTGAAGACTCTTTCTATTTTAAAAATCTTTACCCATTTTTTGTGACCTGTAAAAAAAATAAAAAATTAATGTGGTATGTATTATATAAATGTGTGTAGCGCTATGACTGGTCTCTTGGCTTTAATAGTAAAAACCTTATGTGGTAACTATGAATCAGACTTAACAGTTAAAAAGAGCTCTACCAAAAAAAAATAAAATTGAACTGTATATCTGAAGTGAATGAAATGCTTGCATTAGTCTAATAAAATCTAGCAGGTATAACAAGCAGTATAAAGCCACAAATCATCTTTATAAGGAGTTTCTATGTGTCCAAGTGATTAACAACTTCTACTTCAAAATATAACAAATTAGAACAATTGGAGTCCAGGATAGGCTATTGTCTCAGGTGTTACCAAAATCTATTTTTCTGAGTTAACCTTTCCTTAAACAAAAGAAACTACGTACCTGAGCTTTCCCCAAAGAACGCGTTTCCTAGATAATCATTCATTGTTTTCCTGATGGCTGTATTCTGCGGTAGATGTAATTGGCTTCTGAATGTTATTGAATTTGTGGGAGTCTTAAAATTTAAAACATAACCCTGTTAGGTTAATTTAAGACTTAACCCACTGCTGTAAAGGAGCATAATCATAGAATCATAAAATGGTTTGGGTTGGAAGACACCTTAAAGATCATCTAGTTCCAACCCTCCTGCCATGGGCAGGGATACCATCCACTAGAAACATGGCATGATTTTTCTTTTGTTCCAGCACAGTAAAATTCAGCCTCATTTCACCTATTGTTATCCTATAACTGTATTTAAAAAAAAAAAAAAAAAGTTTCCCAGATTTTTTTAATTGATAATAACTGTCTTTAAATGTGCCAGTTGAATCTAAAAATCCATTTACTGTTTGGCTGGTTGAAATGGATGCCATTAACAAGCAGCTGCTTCATGAGATCTTTGTTGTGAAGCTTGGCCAGTTAGTTACCTCTGTGGTTTCACATCTGACCCATCATTTCCTTCTACAGTGGCTTGTTTGTTTGTGAATCACCAGGGATCTGCGAGTTGGCCAAGCGGGAGCTCCCACAGCCATAGGCTGTGACACCTCCCTCGCTCCAGCCAGTGTCCCACAGGAAGAGAGAACAAGCTGTAACTGCAGCAGCTCAGGTTAAAATATCTGACAGCGTAGCTGGCGTTGTCCAAAGAAGCCATCTGTGGGGACTTGTTGATACTAGAAACCGGTATTCTTACGGAACGCACCCTCCCAGAAAGAGAGGGTGGGAATGAATGGTATATGCACAGAGCCCTGTGTGTCCTCAGTCCTCACCAGCTCCACCGAGGGCAGGGCTGTGTGGCCGCAGCTCACAAGCAGTGCTCTGCCGCCGTTCTGAGGAGAAACCAGCAATGAGTGTCACACCGGTGTTAGCCGCACAAAAACCCAAGCACTTTCCTTTCATGTCGTGGCGTTTCAAAATGCTGTCTGGCCAGCGGTGTGAACTGTGAATGAGTATTACGTCCCATAAATCCTAGTAGTTTCCTGGATTAGACCAATTAGTGTTTGTTTAGATAATTCAGGGCTTGGAGGACTTCCTATGCGGAAGCCCCGAGACTGAACGGCTAAGGCGGCACACCTCGGCCGTGCTGCCTGGGCGTTTGCACTGAGGGGCTCACAGAAGATAATCACACCTCCACAAATATGGGTGAATTGCAGATCACATCTTCCAAGGGGATGCCTTATCTGCAGCACTTCTCAGTTAATAACTGATTGGAATTACAGCCTTGATTTCATGCAGTGGCTGTTCTGTGATGATACTGGAGTTTCAAGCCTGATATTTGAACTGCACACAGCTCCGTGAAGTCCTTAGGGGTTGCGAAGGTGAGGAAGGGATGTACAAATTTAGCATATGTTTTCCTTTGCAATTTTTTTAGTGTGTTCAATATTTCCAAATAAAATGGTCTGTAACAGACCAGTAGCGTTTATCTGACACATCTTCCTTTATGAGCAGATTGCTGCTGCTGCTGAGGAAGAACTTGGTGGGTTCTGTTAGGTCCCTGAAAAGGGCTTTTCACATTAAACCACGCAAATGTGAAGTAGAGCAATCTTTTCTGTAAAGAGTTATTCTAATCTTAAGGAAATAACTTCAGGAACAAATGAGCCTTGGACATCTGTTTTGCTTTTTGCTTTTTTTTTTTTTTCTCCAGTACAACTTCCATACTAGAAAAGCACACACATGGCTGTGCATATGTTGTTTAATCTCTTAAATTGCAATTGTGATCAAAAAAATGGGGAAGGAAGTCTATGACTAGGAGAGCAAAGCAGAGGGGGAGTTATGCATGTGGGGTAGACAGATATCCTTGACTTCTTCAAGGAATAATGTCATCTGTCATTCCGCCTAGCCTGGAAGAGATTATATCAAAGGGATATGCTTCATCTATAGTGATGACATCATCTTTTCTGTTCCTCGGGGAGCTGAAGATGGTGAAAGAAGAAGTTTGCTTCCCTCAAGAGCCTGGTGAATAAGTTCCAGCAAACAGCAAAAGCAAGGGGACGGGAAAAAGATACCCAAGGGAATCCAGATTTGCTCTGTCATAGCTGTATGGTGCAAGTGGCTGTTTGAATTGCTGGGATATGTGGATTTGTCCTTTCTTTAAAAACTGGTTATGTTTTTTCTCATGCCTTCTTTGGCAGTTTCAGGTGGTTGTTTCCCCTCAAGTAAGATGCAGGAATGTGCAGAACAATAAAAAAAGTTCATATGGCCAAACTTCAGGTTAAATACATTGTGCTTAACTACTCAGCTCCTCAAATAAAGTGAGTTTAGTTTCTCCCCATATGTGGTCTTGTAAGTTCAGTCTTAATAGATTTGATATGATTTGAAGTATTATCTTCAGTGGGGGAAACCAAACTTTTTGTTATTATTTTGCAGGTGGCTTCAGGTGAATGCAATGAAGACACTGAGGTTTACAACATTACCCTTAGTACTGGGGATGAGCTCACTTTAATGGGGCAAGCTGAAATCCTTTATGCAAAATCTTCTAAGGAGAAGTCACGACTCAACACTATCTTCAAAAAAATTGGGAAACTCAATTCAATTAGTAAGCTAGGCAGAGGCAAAATGCCCTGCCTCATCTGCATGAACCACAGGACCAACGAAAGCATCAGTCTCCCTTTCCAGTGTAAGGGCAAGTTTAGCACTCGCAGCCCACTGGAGGTGCAGATGCAAGAAGGTGAGCATACGATTCGCAATATAGTAGAAAAAACCAGGCTGCCTGTTAACGTGACTGTGCCGAGTCCTACACCAAGAAACCCTTATGACCTGCATTTTATCCGTGAAGGGCACAGGTACAAGTTTGTCAACATTCAAACAAAGACTGTGGTGGTTTGTTGCGTGCTTCGCGGCAACAAAATTATTCCCATGCATTTTCCCTTGCACTTGACGCTTCCGAAATTTACTCTACCTGACAGTCTGGTGAAGGGGGAGCTGTGGCACGAATCCCTCATCCAGCATTGGTTTAATATATGCCAGGAACAGTTTGACATAGATGAGTATTCCCGTGCCGTGAGAGATGTGAAAACTGATTGGAATGAAGACTGCAAGAGCCCGAAGAAGAGCCGATGCACGGGGCACAGCCACGTGCCCAACTCCCTCAGCTACGCACGGGACGAGCTGACGCAGTCCTTCCACCGGCTCTCGGTGTGCGTCTATGGAAACAACTTGCATGGGAATAGTGAAGTGAACCTCCATGGCTGCAGGGACTTGTGTAACGAGTGGGCGCTCTTCTCTCACGATGCTCTTCAGTACCAGGAGTCTGGTGACAGTAGCAGTGATTACCTTTTTCCTGAAGTTACCGAAGAATCGATGTTTCTGCCTACAAAACCAGAACTTCCTTATGAAGAGCTGTGGTTGGACCAAGGGTCTGGAAAAGCTGGTGAACAGCCTCTCTCTCGCTCGCTAAGCGAGAAGAACAAATGTGACAACTCCAGAGGGTCTTTCCGATCAAAGTGTGGTACCGCATCTCTTCCTGTGCCTGCAACTGTTGGAGCAACCACAAAGTCTTCAGATGTTTCCCTACCTCCACCTCCAGTGCCTCCCAAATCTGAAGCAGTAAGTCAGTGTTATTTATATTGGTTTGTTTCTTTTTTTAGCTGGTGAACTTTGCTTGGGGATGTTTTTTAGGGAAGACTTGGGAGCGGGGGCACATGGAGGGCAAGGAGATGGTGAGACTTTTTGGGCTGTGCAACTTCCAACTAGTTTCCTACCAAGTGTAAGTCATGTCCTAAAAATCACCGAAGTATATTTAATATAACTGATCTAGTAGCTTAATCCTGATACTTTCTGGATTTTTTAATTTTTTTCTAAGTAGTCCTAAATCCTTGTTACTGTGTAGTGTCCAGTGCAGGGCAGCGTCAAACTTCTGTGGGGGAACTACCAGTTATATTCACCATGTGATCCCTCACTTCACTAACATGAATGCATTTGCTTTTTAGATTCTCAGGGTTTCTGCATTCAAAATTACCAGCTTGTATGGACAAGTAGTTCTACAGCTTATACAGCATGTTCATTATTATGTCCTTGTGTTAGTGTTTCTGGGGGTTTTTTGCTCACACAAACAAGGTCTAAGAATTGCCGGGTCACTTCCTTCCCTTGCTTTCCACATCATCTCTCCGCACGGCCTCCATGCTTTCTCATATTTTCTGTGGCTGAAGTGTGTGGGGCACCACCCCACTTTGAACAGCCTCAGATCACCTTGGGGTGTGCATCTTCAGTTAACAGGCCCTGATAATGATGACAGCTAGAATTGTTATGGTTTTGAAGTGTTTGTTGGTGTGGGATTGTCCTGTCTGTTAAGGAGTGTGTGGCAGATTTTGAAGACTATAAAGTGTCGTTGTCCCCAGGGAAACTGTATCAAACTAGACCTGAACTAATCGCTCTGTAGTGCTTATTGAAAGAAAATATGTTTAAATAAGAACTCTGCAGAGTTGATAAATGAGCCTTGTAGAGGACTCGATTTTAAACATAGCATGGTTTTGGTCCTAGGGTTTCTAATGAAAACTTGTGGGAGAAATCACTACGAATCTGAAATGTCATGGAGACTTCAGAGGCAAAAATACAAATATGTTTTATCAACAGGAGCTTATGTGGGCTGGCCAGAAAATCTACCCGTTGTGTGGTCACTTGACACAGTTATTTGGAAGAAAAAAAAAAAAGAAAAATTCCCCCAGGGAAAGGTGTCTAGGAGCCTTTAGCAAAATGTAAATGATATGTACTTACATCATGTGACTCTTGGTGGATATTAGTATTTAACAAATCAGTTTTGCCATTTTTCTGGTGGAATTTAAATTAAAAAATCATTCCACTTGCAAGTGCTGTGGTATTTTCAAGAGCATGGCTGCACAGTAAACCGAGACTAATCTAAGACCAAACTGCAGCAAACCACAGTGATCCCATCCCTTTCCTATTGCCATCTAACAGTCCAGCAGCTTTGACTGTAGCCTTCCCATCATGATCCAGGTCACAATCTGGTTGAAAGCTGCATTTATTTGTGCTGGGTTAGCCTGCAGCGGAGTGCTGTGGAGATCCCCCTGGCCAGGCTGTGCAGCTGCTGGGGCGGTGTGGCAAGGGGAGGGAAGGAGGATGCCAGTGCAGACACAAAACGCACAACTGCAGCCCTTTGACTACGCTGCCAAAACTTCCCCAAAAAGCAGCTGCAGCAGCTTGTGCAAAGACAGGGAAGTCAAGACATTATGCGTTCGTAGTAAAGTGTGTTTATGTGTAATGTCTAAGTGCAGGAACCCACGAGCACTCCCTTGCCTGCGAGGTCAGGTATGCACTGAAGCTTTGGCCAGACTGGGACCAAGTACCCAGCAGCACCATACTGGGATGAGGTTCCCTGGCACCCTACACTGACGTAAACTGGCGTGGGGCTGGTCCCACCCTCCTCCTCCTTTCCCAGCCACATGGTCCTGGCTCCTCTTTTGTGCTGGCTCTGGCACTCCTGCGCCTGGGCAAGCGGCCAGGTCTGGATCTGGAAAATGATTAGTTTCCTGCTGTTTTCTGTGAGCTGAACTGCTTCAGCACGGGGTCAGAGTGCCGGAGCCAGCACTAGGGAGTGGGTGGGAGAGCGAGGGGGTGCTGGGGTGAGGGCAGCCCTGCTGGCAGGGGGGAGCCGGCCCCCTGGATCATGCCTGAGGCATGGGTGATGGGATGCTGAGGGAGCATCTGCACAGCATCGGTGTGGACCCTCACATTTGGGGAGATCTCATTGCATAGCAGCTCCCTTCTGGGGGCAGCAGGGTGGCATTTGAGATATAGATGTGTATGCTGCCTGTTAAGGTCTTTTTGAAATGTGCAATTTTGTTACGTGTCTTACATTACTGAGGTAACATGTGAGTGCTGTCAGCAATTTCGGTATTGCTTTCTAGCCACGTAGAAGAAAAAATTTCTGCTAAAGATAGTATCTTGCATTTAGGGGTGGGCAGGGGTTGTAACCCCATAAAAATAAAATAAAAAGTCTACATCTCCGTAGATGATGATAATATAGACTCAGGTTTGTGGCTTCCTGGAACAGCTTTGGAATGAGTATCAGTGACCTACTGAATTCATCAGTGGGCTGGGGCCGAGGAGATGTTTGCATGGTTTCCACGTAGGTTATTTATAGAATAAGTAGATCTCAAGAGCTGCTGATGAACATGCGGTTTAGTCATCACTCCCTCTAGAAAGATATTCCATAGATTTCTGTTTGAAGGTTGGCTGACAATTGTATTTTTGCATGCACTAAATTTTAAATGTGTGTACAGGAGCTGTTTGCAGGAGAAAAAAGGACAGTTGGGTATTTCAGAAGTTGTTCTGGTTTTCTTTTCTCTGGCAGGTTGAAGAATTCTGATATATCATGTATTTTTTAAATACCTTTTAGAAAATCAAAGTAGCATGAAGGCAGAAGGGGGAGGGAGGGGGGAAATGCTCTCTGAAATAAGGCCTGTAAATTAGAAATTGCTTCAGTCCCCAAACACTAATTTGCATAAAATCAGAGTCTGTTTTCCTGATTGATTTAAAGCATGTCCCTGATGGAGTGTGCTGGAAGTTCAGGCTGCTGTTGGCAAGGAGCATTGAACCACTTTGCATTACGCTTGTGGTCTTGCCAGTGATGGGGTGGGTTTTATCTGGGCAGCCTCGAAAGCATCACTGTGACGGGCACCTGCGATGCCCAATTCAGGAGTGATGCCCCAGGTGCTGCTGGCAGGGCTTGGGCTGGCACCAAGGAACAGGACCAGAGGTCTTAAAATCAGCGTAGCACCTCACACCTTTGGAAAGGGGTCACTGTCCCCATGTCACAGGAAGGAGTGTTGGAGGATGGGAGGACTCAGATGGTGACAAATAAAAGTCCCAGGACGTGCAGTGCAAATGCACTTTGTCTGTATCAGGCAGCCGTATGACATCTAGTGCTTCTGGGCGAAAGAGTGTTGTCTACTAAGAGCAGCAGCAGCCATCGAGGTGATCGTCGTGCCGCACTGTGACTGTTCCCCTCCTCTCCCACACTTATTTCATTGCTGTTGTCTTGGACCTAGTGAGGGTAGCTCTTCTCTGAAGTTTCCCCTTGCCCCTGTCAGTTTAGTCTGCAAAATCTCTCCTTTTATTCCTTTGCTGGGTTTCCTGAAGGCTGTGTCTGGCATCTGTAATCACAGTCTTGTGACAGGGACCAACTGGGACCGCAAAACGGTATTATTTATGGCCTCGTTCTGATCGGCAATCTAGGTCAGCAAGGGAGCTTGGCATAGTTTGTTACGCCAGCACCTATGAATGCCGGCAGTCTTCCCAGGAAAGAATCCCTTTAACCCCCTGACCGTCTGCTGTGCTCCAGGAGCTCCCCTGAATGGTCTCGAACCCCCATGAGTATATATATTTATTCAATAGCATGCAGTATTAACTTTGCATAGTCTGACTGCGGAGCGGGGGGGCGGGGGGTGGGGACACGATGGGACTGAAGTCCTTAGGCATTCTTGGGGCACAGCACTAAAATGGTTGAAGAGTTTTATGCCTGAATTCAATAACAAACATGAATAAAATTGATATTTTTTTTTCTTGAAAGAGCAAATAAGCACCCTTAGAGCAAGATTTATTTCAGTGTTTTATGCTGTCGGGCATTTCCTGTAATTTTGACTTGTTTTGAATTAGGGAAAAAATGTACTACAATGTCCTAGTCCCCAGTTTTCCATTTCAGAAAAGTACTAAATGGGTTGTTGCATTTTGAAAGCACTGAAGTGGATTGCAAAAGGTTCCACATTTATTTTGTTTTTAAATAAATTAAGTCACTTTAATTGCTAATTATGTGTTGCAGAACTGCTACGATAACTTTTAGTTCTGCAGTGTTGTTATCTAAGACTGTTTCAGACAAGGAGAACTTAGAGGTCTCCTCCTGCCCAGGGGGAGGTGGTGGGTCTTTAAAAATCCTGCTTGACAGCCTAATTCTCAAGAGCCTTGCTCACCTCTACCCCAACTAAATAAAGTTGCTCTCACAGATATGTACTGACGAGATTAAGATCTTAATTCCATCATTTTTTTCTATGGGGATGGATATTGATATTTTGCTCCTACACAGGCAGACTAAACTAGATGTCAGATAAGCAGTGCTAGTGTCATGTGTTTTACACTGCAAAGTTGGCTGGCTGCAAAAAGTAGACCTGTTGGCTGGGTGCATTATTTGAACAAACTCTTTTGTCCCCACCTTTCAACTTGCACGTTTTGTAGTTAGCCTTATCCTGGACTGCTTTGACAGCTACAGAAGGACAGAATCTCCAGATACATATGCTATTCCTGGGGAAAGGAGGCTGAGAATTATCCTAGAGCTTGGATGGCTGATATCACTGGTGAAGTCAGTCAGGAAACATCAAAGTCTGTTGAGATCTTTTCATTATGTAAGCTTGGTTTGTTACATCTAAATAAACAACACTAATGAAGTTTAAGCCTAATCAATTGCTCCTTACAAAATGTAAAATATCTAGAACAGTCGGTCTGATTTTGTTTGTTACTAGAAGGTTATATTACATTGTTTCATTACTGCTGCTTTTTAAATGAGTGGATATCAAACTACTGAAGAGCATGCTAAAAAAAGATTGCTAGTAGCTCTCCTGGTAGCAAGGCATTCTTTCGGACTACTTTATGACAGCCGCCTACTGTTGCAAATGTATATACTTAGCATAATTTTTCTCTTCTCCCTTTTTAATTACTTCCTTTCACAGAACAAGGCAGAACCAGATGTGTTTCATCTGGTTGAAAGTGCTCTTCCCCAGATTTTCTCACTGCTTACTTACATGTTCTTCTTTTGTACAGGTAAAAGAGGAATGCAGGCTTCTGAATGCTCCCCCTGTCCCACCGCGGAGTTCAAAGCCGTCCTCCACCAGTCCTTCCATCCCTCCTCGTACAGTCAAACCTACGCGACAGCAGACCCGCTCTCCTAGCCCTACTCTGTCCTACTACTCTTCAGGACTGCACAACATGTATGTGTTTGAGCTGTGAGAGCCCCATACTAGCGCTTTTTGAGAAAGTTAAATTTAGCAGTGTTCTTTTTGAAGGCGCTCCTTTATAAAGGCATGGTACTGTGTCAGAGTGGCTGACTTTTTATGAAATGGGCTAACCTGTCAAGTTATTTTTAAATATTCAAGAGGAAGCAAAGCTCCAGCAGAAACTGTGTTTTACTAGATAGGACATAGCAATTTATATCAAATATCTGCTCATTTTGCTATAGGTAATCTCACTGTAAGGTGGCACAGGTTGTCTATATGGAAAATCCCGTACAGTTCTCTATAATCTTGAAGGGCTTGAATCTTCAAACCAAAACATCCTGAAGCTAGTTTTCACATGGGATTTCAGTGCTACGTGCATGCAGTGCAACCAGCTCTGATCAGTGCGGCACAAAAGGGGCATGGTAATCCAGAAACGTGTTGTGCCAGCTGTATGGGATGGGTGTGACAGAGGACAGAGAGGCCAGCAGGCACCACTAAGTGCAAAGTAAGGTGGAGCAAAAGGGGGCCAAACAGCTTCCAGATCAAACTCACTTCAGCACAAACCTAATTCACAAACTGGAAAAAACACTCACGCTAGTCAAAGTTGACAGTGAATTCTGTATTATGTGGCTCATACCTTTTCCTAGCAATGCAGTATTCTTCCTCTGGTTCTAGAAAGTATGTAAGACTTTTGAAGTCTCACCTCCTTTTTGCCGTGAATGTCTTGTTGCTGTTATTTTTAGTATCTCTTCAATGACAAGATACTACCTGCCTGGATATTACAAACTGGCCTGAAATGCCACTGAAATCACTTCAGCCTAGATGCAATTGGTGTAATAACTTATGCTGGAATTGCCTTTCTAAGCCATACTGCTCATTTGCAGCTTAGTGTTGTGTGTCTGACACTGATCACTCTAGATCAAGGCTGCTTGTTTGGTTTTTTGAAAGCCTGTTGGATAGTTCTGTCAAGGTCTCCTCCACAGGAGGCTGAGCGCAAGACCTCCCAGCATGTGGGGCCTGGCAAATGCTGCTTTCTCTCTTTGTAGCTAATAGTACATCTGCCTCCCAAGAAACCAGGAGAACAGTGAGAAGTAAAGCTTCTTGAGAATGCAGGAGGTTGTGGCAAGGTGGGCATCAGTGTCTTCTCCCAAGTAACGAGCCATAGGACAAGAGGAAATAGTCTCAAGTTGCACCAGGGGAGGTTTAGCTTGGATATTAGGAAAAATTTCTTCACCAAAAGGGTTGTCAGGCATTGGAACAGGCTGCCCAGGGAGGTGGTTGAGTCACCATCTCTGGAGGTATTTAAAAAGACGTGTAGATGTGGCACTTAAGGATGTGGTTTAGTGGTGGACTTGGCAGTATTAGGTTAATGGTTGGACTTGATGATTTTAAAGGTCTTTTCCAACCTAAACAAGTCTATGATTCTGTGACTTGTCTTGAACTTGACAATATTTACATGAAATTAATCTCCAGCTTGGGTCCAGGCCAGATATCTCTATTTTGGTAGCATTGACGTAGTGCTGCAGAGAAAGCTGCTAGAAAATCGGCAACGCATGGAGTAACCAGATTGCTGGTGAAGTTGCTTTTCAAGTCTTGCCATTTTTATCATTGATCTTATTTTCTGGATCACAGAAGGTTGCAGCCAATATTTTAAACACAAATAAAGCCGATATGATCTGTCCTTATCTGCCTATAAAAAAGCCTGATTCCTCACTTCAGCTGTATTTGAGATTTCTCTTGCATCCTTTGGCACTGAGTCCCAGTGAATTAATTTTGGTGGAGGATGAATGAGGAACTGCTTTGGAAATGTTACTTTATCAGTTTTGGGTAATTCTGTTAATCTTTTAAATCATTAAATGTTTCCATTTCTAATATTGAATTAGAGAACAGAGACAGGATCAATCAATTTAATTCCTCTGTATCATTAGTTGTTTACAACTCCTCACTGACTGTCTTCTCTGAATTGAGCAACCTGATGGCTTGGTTTGTGAAAAATGCTTTGCACTGTGTATGTTAGACCAGTTGGCCTTTAAGCAGCCAGAAATGACCAGTTGGCAGTGTATCCTTGTTGAGGGGAAAAAAAAAACCCAAACATTTCTGCTATTGCATCTAACTGCTTTAACTGGCAGACTTGTCTTGGTGACATAAACAGGAAAAAAAAGTTTGGAGGGCACGGAATGGAGACAGAGGGATGGTTAGATAGAGGGAAAGTGCATCTGTTGGGGAAGAGGTTTATAACTGGTTTTCCGCTAGTATAGCTGATTTTAGGCATCTGTGCTTTGTGTTTGAGCTGGGCACGTCCAGGTTGGCTTCCTCTCTGACTCACTGTAAGCACACAGGGAACTAATTTTGTGTCAATCTATTCAAAACTATGCTGCTTTTCTGAAAGCTGCTGCCCTCCTCAAGCACTTTTCACTGAGCTGTCAGAGAATGACTACCGAGATTTTCTTGAGTAGTTAGTTTCCAGGAGAGAGAGGTGCGTAATTAAAACTTTTTTCAACTGTTGGTTTCAGTCTGTTGTATTAAGTAAGGATTTTATAAATCTGCTAATTGTTTTTCCAGTGTTCAGGCTTAATTGGCCAGAATTCCAAAGGCCAACCCAATCCTTTAGACTTTCTCTTAGGAAGTGGCATAAAAGCAGCAAACATTCGCTTTTGATAACAGATTGCATGCTTTTGTTGGCATCTCAGTCTCTCGGGAATATCTGGATATAAAGCATCGGTTCCTTCGGACAGCCTGAGCTTAGTTTACCACCTGGAAGTAGGTCAGGGTAACTTTCTTTAGGTGCCTTTGAAGGGCGTTTGTCATCATGCTTTTTAACGACATGGACACACAAACAAGGTACTGTTGGGGCAAGCTTAAAGCTTGATACTTCAACGCATACAGCTAGGTCTGCTTACTCTTCCAGGTAAAACTCTTTCCTTTGGCAGTAAGCATTAACTTATTCTATGTTATTGTACTGTGCACTGGTGCAGTTTTTGCACTGGTGACCAGTGGGGCAGGACCCTGTGCCCATGCAAGTGCCGTAACAAATGAAAATTTTGTTTCCAAAAGGGCTTCTGGTCATCTCTGAAGTCAGTCAAGCTTGGGTCTAGTGCAATGGTTACCTGCCTCTCTTCCAGGCTTTTGCATACCATGGCGCACCTGTGGTATATAAATATAAAATACAGGATTAGAATGTCTCCTAGTATATGTGAGTCTGTTCCTTTTCTGTGGTGGTGTCCCTCAGGAATTTGGCAGTGGAAAAACTGAGTATTTGGGAGGTGACACAGAACTGAATTGAGACATCTACTTTTTTATGAGCTTGAAAAACCGAGACATGAGGCTTTGGGTATATCAGCATCTTGTCAGGCTTGTAGAAGGAGTAAAAGAACTGTCAGTGCATTATTCAAACATGTTGTTAATTCAAATCTCAAAAGTTCTGCTGGAGGAAAGAAGATTCTTTCCTTGTGACAGCCACCCTCTGACTCTGTCAGATGATTTATGAATATGTTCAGATGCTTTTTTTTTCTTTGTACTAATGACATCCTTTTTGCTTTGTTCCTTAAGCAATGTCACAGAGAGCGACACTAACCCAGCTGAGAGCACACCTGTTTCCTGCTACCCTTGTAACATGATGAAAACTGAATCCAAAGAGCCTGAGAGCACACTGCCTTTGGGAAGCCCCTCAGCTGAAGCTCTGCCTTCAAGGCTATCTTGGCCAAACCATTTTTCAGGAACTGCTGAAGGCCTGAATAGGACTGATTTCCTGCTCGATCCAAGCAGGAGCTACAGTTACCCCAGACAGAAGACTCCAGGCACGCCAAAGAGAAACTGCCCAGCACCTTTGACTTTTGACTTTGACGGGTGTGAGCTCCCGGCAGGGTACTCCCCACTGACCCCAGCAGAGTTTACGAACACCATGTCTAGCTGTCCGAAGTCAGCAAGTTACTCTCTAGACTGCACGGATGAGAAAACTCTGGGAGTCAGCAACGCAAAGCAGAGCCATTCGTGTCCTGCCTTACCTCCTCGGGCACCGAAGTCAAGTGAAGAGAAAATGGTTACAGACATGTGTCCCTTGCCACTGAAAATAGATGGTGCTGAGGAGGAGTCGAAAACTGGTTCTCCAGACCTCTTGGAAGATCAGTATCTCGTTAAAAAGGGCACACAGGATACATTCTCTGTGTCATACCCCTTCTCATCTCCCCTCCACCTCCAGTTAGCACCAAGATCTTGTGGGGATGGCTCTCCTTGGCAGCCACCCACAGACCTTTCTGGACTCTCGATAGAGGAAGTGTCTAAATCACTGAGGTTTATTGGTCTGTCAGAAGATGTCATATCATTTTTTGTTACAGAGAAGATTGATGGCAATTTACTAGTTCAGCTTACTGAAGAAATTCTGTCAGAAGACTTTAAGCTAAGCAAATTGCAGGTTAAGAAAATACTACAGTTCATTAATGGCTGGCGGCCCAAGATGTGATGCCAACTAGTTAGTAGTGAAACTGTGCAAGATGTGCTTGTTGCACTTCAGCTAATACATCACTTCCTGTTTTTTGCACTAAAAGCCCTTCGTGTAAATAGTAGTAGAAAAATTCTTACTATGCAGATAAACATTTTTGAGTGGTGAACAGATTTTGGTTTGGGGTTTTGGTGGGTATTTTGGGTTTTTTTTTTAATGTCAATAATAAAGGTAGAGAATCTGCAGAGGTGCCTTGTGCATCCCTAAACATTCGACAGCTGCTAAAAACTGAACACTTAAGGGAACTTTTACTCCATGGTCTGTTAAGACTTAGTCGTATTTATTACTGAACAATGTAATGCTGAAAGACACACACCAATCCAGTTTACAGTTTTGTGTTAACTGCAAAAAAAATGTATTTCTTATGGGGTTATTTCTGTTCAAATAATATTTGGCAACATGCTGTGACTTTCTTCCATTTCTGTAAACAAAAGCATGTTCAGATATACAAAAACATTTTAACACTACATCTGAAAATGTTAAGAATTGCTGTGAAGTGCCACTAATACACTATCCTTGCAGCATATTTTTATTAATGGTATCTTCCTGACTACCTGTAATGTGGATACATTTTCCATGTTACTTTGAGTGAAAACAAATGTTTTTAGAACAAGAGTTTTGCTTAGCTCATTGCCCAGAGGGGAGGAAGAAGGGGCACTTTCCTACTGAGCCACTCTGCCCTGGCCAGTTAGAAGTTTATGACTTGTAGATTTCAAAAGTTGCTTTTGTAGTCAGGTGGCCGGAGTAAGTAGCATGACTTCTGGTCGTGCAGCTTTCTCATGGGAGAGGCAGTTCGGTGCACAGACTCTTCTTTTGGCAGATCCTGCCTGCATCTGTAGCCTGCTAGCACAGCCCTTGCAATAGCCTGGCTCTGGCGAAAGGCACCCCCTTATGGTTCCTCTGCTGCTGTTACTGTGATCTGAAAATGTGCTGGATGTGCTGTCCTATTCCTGTGGTCGGATCTGTGTGGGAAGGTGACAGTACTCCTGTAGGATGCCTTTGAAATAAAGCATTAGCGAGGTGGGAGACAACAGAAACAGCACATGGCGTGCTGGTAAGAAGGGGCCAAGTGAGGTTTTGGGCCGTGCTACAGGAAATACTTGTGATGTTTAAGTTCACCTGACTTGTTTGCAGAGGACTAGGAGGATGTGGGTGTCGAAGTGGGAGGGACTGCAGCATTGTAAGATATGCTAATTCAGTTGCCCAGCTGCAAAAACTCACTGCAGTAGGTGTCATGCAGAAGTAGCAGTCAGAAAGGAGCACAGAGATGGGAAGGGGGCATTAGTCTGCCCCTGGAGACCTTTCAGATTTTAACTGCTCAGAAGGCTAGAAATAGGGTTAACTTTTGACAGTCAGTTGTTGATTGCTTGTAATTGGCAGAGCTCTCTGAAATGTGTTTAAATAACCCCAGGATCCCCTGCCTTTGTAGTACCGAATGCAAGGATTTTTGGATGTCCTCTGGAAAGAGGCAGTGGTGTCCATCCTTGGCAAGTGTGTGTGCCCAGGATCCTCATATAGTCAGAGCCAGGGATGCTGAAGCAGCTTCACTTGCACCTGCTGCTGAGCAGAGCCCTGGCCAGGTTAACACCATCACTTGCCTTCCTGACCTTTTTGAAGTACAAAAAAATCTTTGTTCATTGTAAGGCATCCAGTAGGAGCATCAAGAGAAAATACAGAGCAGGGACAAAACTGGGAGGCTGATTTGCCTGTTTTCTCAACCATATTGACTTATTAAAAAGAATTTATTTGCAAATGGAGTTTTCTGTTGCCTGGGCAAATTTCATGTCATGTCTCCATGTCGAAGCCAAGATGCATCATTTGCATCTTGCAATAATGCAAACCACCAGTTCCTAACCAGAGAGCAAAGCCCAATTGATGTGGGTACTAGAAAGCAGTGAGCCAAAAAATATCCCAATAGAAAAACCCCAAGAGTTCATAATCCTACTCTTCTTCTTAATGTATTGACTTTTAGCAGCAGATTAATGGCTTTGTCTGGATGCTTTTTAATTAGCATCCTAAAATATTTTAGCTGCAAGTAAGACTAAATCAAATCGAAGTAGCGTTCAGATATGTATGCTTGTTGGTAGGCATGTGCAAGTTGAAGTCAGTTGCATTTTAACCCTCACTATGTCAAATGAGCATTCAGATTTGAAAGGGCCAGATTTTAAATGTTAGGTACTTTTCTTTGGTTTGCTTGGCTTGTTAATACCAGGTAAAACAAGTAAAATCTCTTTCGAGGGGGGGAAAAAAAAAAAAAGAAACCACCCAAAAAAGACAAAAGAAAAAAAAAAGGGGGAAATTGAGTCTTGTTAATATTAGCATTAAATATTGCTAATGCCCCTGGGATATTAACATCCCCAAGAAAATAGTGTTCTTTGACTACGGATGGTCACCTGTTCTGTTATTTCTGCTTACCTGCTTGGAATGTGTTTTCTCGCAAGCAGCCTGATGGAACTTGCATTCGTTGAGTGTGCTGCAGTAGCATCACATATGCATAGACCAAAATACAACTGGCCTGTTCAAAGGCCCAGAAATGTGCAATAATTTCAGAAGCAGAGCCTGTGTGCAGAAGTACAGCTAAAACCTCTAACTGCAGACTTGCTATTGATGTCCGTCCAGTTGTCTTGTTCTGCCTTGGCACTGCTTGCTTATTTTTATGCACAATGTTTTAGCATTTGACCTTTTCTTTTGCCCTTAGCTGCTGATCACCTTAATTTTTCAAGCCTTTTTTAGTGATGTATGTGTTCCTAACCTTTGCGTTGTGTAAATTGTATGACTATAGTGTTGAGGTGCCTGCTGTGATGCCCAGGCTGGACTGAAGCATCTGCTCTGGTGAAGTCAAGACAGTGATGAGCAATCCGGGCATCTGGAGTGTGGTGGCTTGGCCTCTGCACCGCTGTGTAGGTAGCCAGGCTATGGCAGCGCTGATGCCCATGGGAAATAATGTATTTGCTTTCCTCTTGAGCTTCCCTGCTGGGGTGTTAGGGGGTCAGGACTGTCCTTGGTGCTGTAGAAGACAGTCTGAACAGGATGGACTGATGTGAATGTGTTGGTATTATGGATGTCCCTGGGAATAAAGGCATGGTGGAACCTTTGAAATGGGACAGGAGCAGAGGAGAGCTTCAGGCCTGAGCAGAGAACCACAGTCTCTTTAGGAGGATGGGGGGTAAAACCTGGAGGCTTAAAATCTCTAAAAGGTCACAGAATGCTGCACTGCCTGCTGTACTTTGAGATGAAGGGTTACTTTAATGTTCCCACTGTGATTAAGAAGTGTCCAAACGCTCTAGGGAATATCCCTGTGATATGAACTTTTTACCAGCTGATGTGAATAGAAGACAGCACTCAGCATTTCACAGGACTTGCAAGCCGTACCAGCAAACTGGGCGGCGCCGGAGCATAGGCACTCTCTGGTGGGGGTCCCTTGCTGCTGAGCTGTTGCTGTGGGCTCTTGCCTGGTTTGGTGCAACCCAACCAGCCTGTGCAATGGGTGATCCCAGACAACTCCCAAGCTCAGCTTGGAGCTTAGCAGTGGGGGAAACCAGCCTGGTTTTGGAGGGTAATGGAGTTCAACCACGTTGATGCAAGCTGTATTGGTTGTCCTTGGGGCCTGAGAGCAGGCTCTGGCCCATTTTGTCTACTAATAGAAATGCAGCCATTGAGTTCAGACAACACGCATCATGCCAGAGTGGACCTAAAATCTCTTACTTTTGGAGGCAGTCTACTAAAATAGGCCAGTCCTACTCTTGTATTTCTTTCCTCAGATTAAATAAATGTAAGGCCTGTGGTGCTTGTTTAGTTATCGGTGTCTGAAGCTGTGTGTTATCCTCGGGAGTTTTTGTTTGTCTGGGGGGTTTTGGTAGCAAAAAATCTGGCGTGTCATTCCGTGTGAGCCTGTCTGTCCTGCACCAGGAAACACATCCTTTCTATGCAACAGTTGCATGGCAGCACAGGGACTGATGCTGCCTTCAGTGGTGAAAGCTGGATTCTGGCATGGGGGCTTTTCTGGAGGGGGACACAGAATTGCCTGGGGGAGGGATGGGGAGGAAGCTTGAGGAGAAATGCTTGTTTCCTTTAAATGCTCCTTGTGCCTAGGATTCAGGTTCTTTGTATCGCTGCCTGGCTGGCTAACCAAAGCTGTATTGAAATCAACTCAAAGTGCATATTTGCATTCTTATTCTTGCTGTATTGTAAAAATTGCCTACAGCTAGAAAATTAGAGACGGAAAACATTTGGTCCATGCAGAATTAGAAGGAAAATGTATTTTGAAGTATTCTTTCCAGCTAGAAGCAAGGGTGTGAAGTAACTGTGTGTTCAGAGGGTTTTTTTTCCAATACAACAGCTTTACTTGCCACTTTAGTGGACTTTATTCCACAACAGCTTCAAGAGAAACAGCATAAATAGCAATACTGTCTCAAAACCCACCATGTTTCAAATCTGTAAATACTTGAAGTGTTTTCTCCTATGTTTTCTTCTTGAATCAGCTTCTTGATTGTCTCCCTACTAAATTAAATGTGCTGGCACCAGCTACTTGTGCACTGCCCGGCGGGGTGTCTGCCTGCAGTGCAGGTCAGCAAAGCCCTGCCTGCGGGCCAGGCAGGGGGGACACCGCACTACTGAAAAGCCAAACACCAGCCCTCTGTGAAAGGAGCAGGGCTTAGCCCAGCTCTCCTGGCTTCTCTTTTTGATGCTCTGAAATTGCAGTGTTGCCACGTACAAGCTAGAAGGTACAAATGAAATCCTAGTCAAAGCAAGAGATCGTCCTTTATATTTGCAATATTAGGGACAGCAGGGCAGTGGGGAAATGCAGGCCCCTTGGTGAGATCTAGCAATAAATGACTCTTCAGTTGTTATGTCTTCAAATCCTAATAGTTCGGAGTTGTTCAGACTTTACCGTTTCTGTGCGTAATAACCAAATTTTCAGTGTGAAAATCTGCAGAGATCTGCAGAGTGATTCTCTTAACTTGGACAATCTTTGGAATTATATTTAAATTATCTGTTAGTTCTTAGCTCTTTAGATTCACTTTGGGTAGGTCAAAAAAGTAACACTTGGGACAAAAAAGAGAAAGCCCCAAAACTTTGGCTTAGTACATTTCCGTTATAAAACGAAGCATGGTTTTTGTGGAATTCTGTGCTGTTTTGGGCTTTTGTGTAAAAGGCTGAAGGCGGATTATTATTTAAACCAGGTGCAAATAAATATCCCTGTAATGTATATGAAAAAATTTAAACTGCGTATTGTAAGTATATAAACTGTATATTAAAGACACTATTTTCATGGTATTTCAAATGTGTACAGAATTTGTTGTAATCAGTTGGTTGGGTTGCATGTATTATATAAAATGGTTAGCTTTCATTTTGTAATTTTGCTGACTTATCCTCTTGCTCATCTCAGTATAATTTGGAAATAAGCTTTCTTAGTGAATTCACAAAGTGAGATTGTGGTAATTGAGAGGAGCAGTCAGGCTTTTGCATTTAACCTCTCAAGACACATTACTTTTCCCTGTCTTGTAATTTCACTTGATCCCCTTCAGCAAGAGTATCAAGCTGTGTGTTCTCCGAAGAATTTGTTGCCACATAGCTCTCCTGGCTCCAGCAGACATTCACCTAAAACATTATTTTCCAAGCCCTCAGCCTATTATTTTTGTTTTGGAGAAATGTATTCAATTATAATTTGCATATGCTTTTAAGTGCAAGACCATGTACAAGGATTTCTGCTTTGCAAAAACTCTCTGAAGCATTTATTGGGTGGGGAGAGAATTAGAGGCAAAAAACCATTGTGCTCCAGGTTGGCTGTTCACATTTCCGCCACTATTGGCAGTAGGATGAAACATCAGTTCTACAGCCATCCAGGTCATGCAGATAAGTTGCTGTTGTGCCAAATTCCGCTTTGGGCTGAAGCTTTGTTTGCTGATACTGGGCCAAAAGAAAGTTTACTCCAGCACAACGGTAGTTGTGGAGGGTTTTATGGAAGGACTTATTACTGTATGTTTATGAGAAATAAAGCAGGGCAGAATCTGCCACAGTGGTTGCTATTGGATTTGAGACAGATGGGGTTTACTTACCTCCAACCCTCACATCTAGGAGAGGGGAGAAGTCTGTCTGGAGGCACGATGTGCATCTGGGGAGAGGGAAACAGAGAGAAGCAGAACTGCTTTCACCAGTTAAGAAATATCTAATTTGCAGTGAGCAGGGCTGTCTAGGGCGCATCTCTGCTCTGCTGTCCAAAGAGGGGGAAGAAAAAATATTTAATATTTTGAATACTATAGTCAGTTGGCTTCAGGCTGAGTGAAAGGGGTCTGTGGGGAAGCATTCAATGCACGAAGGGGAAGGGAAGGACTATAGCCTAAGTGAAAGTGTGGCCATCTCCCTATCTATCAAGGAAGTGCTGTTCTAAGGCGGGCATTTTCTGTTTATCTGTATTATAGTAGTCATCAATCCTGACATAAATCTCCTGTCTGACTAGTCGCCATGGCTACCTATAAATGTGAGTAAGGAATACAGGCAGGGGAGGGACCTCTCCAGTTTGGGAAGTGCAAGCTTAACGCTCGTGGATGTATCGCTCATCTTGGTGTGACACATTCATTGATTAGGGCTCCCCTAGATCTGTTAGGTGGGTATGTACCCTGTTCTCCCTCTCACTGGGGCTCCTGCCCTTGAGTCGAGTTGCTGTGGGATTCAGGATGTTGAGAAAGCATGATGTCCTGTCTCATGATGCTGAACTGAACTTGCCGAAGTCATTAGTTGCAGTAGGCTGTGGTAGTTCAGATTGTCACTAGCACTCTACACCATGCTCTGTTGCCCAGGTATAAATATGCTCTATGTCACCAGATGCACACGTCATATATAAACACTTTCTCCTGTGCACAGGGTGACCTGCAAACCTGGGAAAGCTCTTCTGCTCTCCCTTTGTTCCATGCCTTGAGCAGATGGTGGGATTTGCCATTGCAGAATGGAGAGAAAATCTGGGCTGCTCTGGCAGTAGCTGTAGGTGATTTTGCCCAGGCCCTTGGTGCTGCTGGACCATCTCCCTAGCAGCCTTGCTCCCACGGCAGCATGATTTTCAGGGGTTTGCTTGGCACCCCTTGCTCAGCACCGTCTATGCCCCTATGGGCAGCTGTTGGAATGGCAACTCTGGTAGTTCCACAAAAACTCAAGATTAATTTTATTCTTTATATACTTTTTTTTTTCTCTTGCCCGTGGTTGTCACACTCAGTGAAGATCAATTTGTATTGAAATTTGACAGTATTTATATTTTTATTCAGTTCCCTGGATGCAGTGTTTCTTCTTTCCCAGGATAAAACCTTGCTATTCATTTTCACTCAGCACAATGAAGAGCTGATGTGAAGAATGGCTTTGAGAAGGAGGTGTCTTCTCCCTGTTCTTGCCATCAGATCCCAAAGGGGGAAAGTTCAAGATGGGTAACCAAGCCACCACAATGTGAGCATAGAAATATGAACCAAATCTTTGTTTATTGCTTGATGAGACCTCAAAATGACCTTGGCTCCTGGGTAGGACAAAAGGAATGTGGTGCCAAACATGCTTGGATTAAACAAAAACTATTCCTCACAGGTGAGTCTGGTGTAGGAGGAAGAAGAATAAGAGGAAAGAAAATAGGGAGGAAGGAGAAAATATATTTAAGCTGCCAAGTCTAAGGAGCTGGCAATGAAGCAGAGGGACGTGTCCTCTTGCTTTGTGTGGCAGTGTCTGCCATAGTACTTGTATGTGCCATGGTGTCAGACTGGCAGACAGCTGCAAAAGATGAAACCTGCTGTAGGGATTGCAGAGGGTGATAGATGGGTTCAGGGACCTCATTAGGACTCTCTGCTAATCCTGTAAAAGCTACGCCGCAAGATGTTTCAGTTGTGTTGCTGCTATTCCATTATACAGTATCAACAATTATTCTTAATGAATATGGGGGTCAGTGAAGCAGTTGTCCAGGACTGAGTTTCCCGTGGATTAGTGCAAACACAAAGCAGGAGGAAACTCTTAATGCGTCGGCAATACAAGACCGGGCAGAAGATCTAGCAGAGTCCTGAAGAACTGCATGTATCTTGAGCAATCTTGTTTATTTAACTGCAGCTCTGCAAGTGTGAGAAATATGTGACAGCTAGAATCGATCCTAAATGCTATGCCTAGATAGCCTCTGGTCCTGAGAAATGAAGCATAGGCCATCCCGTTAAAGCCCTCCAGTTTCCCCCTGAAGAAAATGGGTATTTTTGTCCCTCTGAAAGGCTGGAAAATCACACTGGTTTAGTATTTCATAGAATGGTAAAATGGTTTGAGTTGGAAGGGACCTTTCAAGATCACCTAGTTCCAATGTCCCTGCCATGGGCAGGGACATCCTTCACTGGACCAGGTTGCTCAAAGCCCCATCCAACCTGACCTCAAACACTTCCAATGATGGGGCATCCACAGCTTCTCTGGGCAACCTGTTCCAGTGTCTCATGAGGCTTGTTGTAAAAACATGTCTTCCCTATGTCAAAATTTAATCTACCCTTTTTCAATTTAAAACCGCTGTGCCTTGTCCTGTTTGTACAGTTCTTGGTAAAAAGCCTCTCTCCATCTTTCTTATAAGCCACCTTTATATATTGAAAAAATGTAAGGAAGGGTCCCTGGAGCCTTCTCCAGGCTGAACAGCTTTTCCTCATAGGAGCGGTTGTTCCAGCCCTCTGACCATTTTCATGGCCCTGAATTTTCTCCTTTTACTACCAAATCAGTGAAATGGTAGTAGAGATGGGCACGGCCCTCTGTCTATATCTGTCCCACAGAGGTCTGCATTTACTCTTGCCTTGCTATTGATTTGTCAAATGTTTTCCTTTTCTGCTTCCTGTAATGAAAGGCAATGATTAGTTTAAACAGTTTTAGTTTGCCTATCTAGTCAGTTTTCCAATAACCCTTCTTTCCTGACTTGAAAAAAAAAAAACAAACTAAGGACACGTATTGTTTCTTCTTTTGATTTTTTTCTGCTCTGCTATGGCTGGTTTGCTGAAAAAATAGTGTCATTTCACAGGTTCCCCAGTGTTCATTGTTACTTTATAGATTTAGATCTGAGCTTCTTGTGCAATGTGAAAAACTAGGACTTGGAAACTGAGCCTCCAGTGGGAATGCGGCAGGCCAAGGATAAAAAGCACACAAATTTAAAAAGCAACAAGCAACAATACAAAACTAAGTTTCCCAGTTTGACCTACAAACTCAACCCAGCGTACAGTTTCATTTTGTCACCCTCCTCTGCTACCTTTTGGCCTCCAGATACTGACTGAGTGCCTCTTGCCGTTGGTGACAGGGCACTTGCAGGGATGTGTGGCTGCCTCTGGTCCCACACAGAGCCCTACAGCTGTGCCTAGGCAAAAAAGGCCATCCTTTTCCTGCCCTGCTCCTGCTGTCGGTACCCCTCTTGCACCAAGAGCTTTAACCTCTGAGCCTTCATTGCAGATAACTTGGGTTTGGCTTCCACCATGGCTGAAAATCCTGAAGGAATCAGGTAGGGTGATATGCACACATAAAAGCAGGCAACCAATGTTTGTAAAATACTGCACTACTGTTGAGTAGTAAGAGCTGTTTTGAGGACTACAAAGCTATCAGTTGATAGAGTTCCTTTCATTCTTCTTCCCTGGTTCTTCACATGTGAAATGAGCCCATCCCCAGTCCTAGTGTATGGCATGATATTCTGCTCCTACCACCCTGAAAGGCGTTTGGTTATTTCAACCCTCTGGGGATTACTGAGGCACCTTCAGCTACTGTCTAGTTGTGTGGAGTTCAGTTTCCTAAACATGTATAATGTCATTTATATTTGATAGCTAGCAGCTGGAATTTGATTTTTATAGTTTATCCAGATGGCTTGTTTTCATATTTCCTTAAGCCAGTGTTTTTACAAGAAAATTGAAGTATCTACATAAGTAAAACTACGTAGATGATCCACGAAAACTGGTATAATGCTATTCCTATTGATGGTTTTAAACAGAAAAAAACAGAGATGGGCAAAGCACAAGTAAAAGGAGTTATAGTAAGGCTGCAGGTTCTTAATCTCCAACATGAAATCTCAGGGCTGATCATGAACCTGCCTGGAGCCATGAATTTCCATATACAAGACGGAGCTTTGAAATCTTTTTCAAAGTCTTATGTTTGAACTGTAAAAAACCAGAGATGAGAAGGCAGTTTCTAAAGTAAAGAGAGAGGCCTCTCTGTCGTGCTGCACCTTTCATCTCCAGACACAAAGGACCAACATACAGAAAAAAAGCAAGCATAAACTGAAGCGCAGTGGCTCAGAGCAAGGTTGTAGCCTGGTAGCACCTCCCTCACAGCAGCTCTGAGCAAAAAGCATGGCAAAGGAATGGGAACAGGATAAACCAGGATATTCCTTGGGACTGCTTTCCCCGTCTCCAATGATTTACATCTGGGGGGCTTTCAGAGACAGAAGTGATATTTTGTATTTAAAAGTCACTGTCTTCACTAATGAGTTTTGAAGTTTCATGCTAAAATGCAAATTTTTACCTGTGGCTTATGTTGGATTTTATTCAGAAACGCTAAGCCAAAATCAAGAATTTGGGAACAGATGCATTTCAAGACCCCAGTGCCACCACTAAAACAGGATCAGCATGTTGTGTTTGTAAACCATATGTGACTCTGCCTCTGGTATTTTTGTTCTTGCATGCTTTTCCAAGGTGTTACAACTTTCTGTTGGTACTCACAGAGCTTGAGATTCATGCAACAACCTGTGGAGCACCTTGAATTAAGGGATGCTTGTAAATGACTCTGTAAAAAAAAATAAATCTCTCCCAATTCTCAAGAGGTGCAGTTTGTACCGGCTCATTCATGGGGTTCTAAAGGAAATGTGCCCAAATACCAAGGAACAAAGTAAATGTTGTCTTGGACCCCAAACCTCAGCATTTCTCAAGTTCTGCGTGAAACCAATCTTACTGCGTGGGTTTCTGCATTTATTTCTCAGACAAAATTCACCCTGAAATGAAATAGGGTTTTTAGAAGCCAGAGGGGATTCCAGCCAAGGAACTAAGATAATGTTTATCAGCAGAATTTGACCTAAGGCATTATTGAGCCTTTTAGACCTGTGTTATATATCAGAAAAATTCTTCCCAGAGAGCTATTCTCCATAACAGCCACTGCTTATTGCTCTTGATTTTGCCGTAAGCCAAGCTCATAAATGCAGTTTTAATTGATGTAATGGAAGACTTGGAACTTTGTGGGGGAAAGAAGGATTATAATTCCTCCAATTATGCTGAAATATTTGTAAGATAATTTTAAATAGGTGTCTTCTAGAAGGCTTTGCTGTTTCTTCATTTTTAATACTTACCATAAGCTATTTCAGATGGGAGCTCTTTAAAAGCCAGAGCATCATCAAAAGGTTGTTAAAAGCAGGCTAGCCTCTGGTTAGCTCAATTTTTTGCTAAAGCTGCAACACATTACAGAATGCAGGTGGGTGTGTACGCACCTGCATGTCCTTATATGTGCAAGTAACTAACAAAAAATACGCAAATAAAAAATCACCTGCTACTTGTCTGCTGCTTACTGTACAGCTTAAGTGCTTCTGCAATAATGAAAACATGAGTTTTTCTAGCATGTGAGAACAAGCAAGTGAACTTGCCTGACAGACGGGAAGGAAAATCTGTTGATGAAGACAGACTGACAGTTCAAGTTCAGAGAAATGGGAAAAGGGTAATCCAGGCTCCCTTTTAAGTTCACTTAATAACAAGGGTTTCTTCACTTCTGAGAAAATCGAAGATTACATTCACACAGGTAAAGGGCTTTTTAATTTTATTGTTTTAACTGAGTTTCTTTATGCAATTTTCCATTTGATTTGATTCCATTTAGTATGATAAATGCTGCTTAATCTTGAAATTCTTTTTTTTATGGGGGGCAAGTGTTTTCATTTATGAAAAACAGAGATGAAAGATTAACTTCTAGTATAATTTGGCTGGAAATGAAATGAATTTGGATTTAGCTGTATCTCCTGGATAGTTTTGCTGCAACAACAAATCTTCATAAAGTTAAGCTGCCTCTGCTCAAGGAGTGGAAGAGGTGTGTTCAGCTGAGCTGTGAGAAGCTCCCGTGGTCTCTGCCCTGCCTGTGTGTGTCTGACTGGAGTCAATACCATCAGATCCTCAAAATGTAAAGGAATTTAGGATTTTAAAGTAAGATTATAGCAGCAGCTTTTCATGGTTTAATTATTTTATATTGGAGGCTGCTGAATGATGCGTTTGGTGAGCTGATTGCTTTTCAGAGAGCATTAAAAGATTTAGTTGCTCCCTGTTTCAAACATTTGGAAATTTTTGCACTGGGATTGAAGGGAGCTGTGGAGCAAATCATGTCTCTCCCCGGGTGCTGGCAGCTCACTTCCTTGGTAGCTTGGGCCGTGTGGAAGGAATTGTGACAAAATGTAATTATTTTGGATTTAAGCTTTGTTGTAACTTGGTCTGTGTTTTATCTCTCAGCTGTATAAAAGGCAATATGCGCTGGGTGTTGGGTTTTCTTAATCGTAAGTATTACTGGCAAGTATTAATACAGCATCTTCCCCCTGCTCTGCCAGTGGCACTTGGTGTCACAGGACACCCGCTGCCTGGGCTGGTCCCGGGCACACAGCTGTGGTGGGGAGCGAGCATCTCTGGGTGGACATCACTTCAGGTCCCAGTGTCCTTATTTACCTCAAGGCGTTAGCTGCAGCTCAGGGTAAAGTAGGTGCTATAACAGTAATACAGGCAACTTAGGTGCCATCGTGCCCTCCTTTCTTCGCCATACCGTTGTGTGGCTGTACTTGCTGGAGTTGCCATCCATCCCCCTCCGTGGTGGGGAAATATCCAAATATTGCATATCCCAAGAGCCAATGGTTCTGCTTACAATATTACAAATATCACATTAAAGGTATTTACAGAGAAATTATCTTCTTTTGGATAGTATGGAGCAGGATTAAGCAGTCATAAAAATTTCCGTCCATCAGGGTACCTCTGGCTGCACCCCTCCCCAGGCCGTGCCAGCGGGCCTTGGCACAGCACACAGGGGGCTGCCTGTTGGGGCCGGCCTGAGGGAAGCTTGGTATCAGCTAGGAAGGACTGGCATCTACTGCACAGTTAAAAAATTGTCAGCATGGCTTTAAGTGCTATGGGTTCTGTTGCAGATGCCTTCTGTACTGATTACAAAAAAAACCACAGTAGCTTTCCCCTGAGGATCCACTGGGGAAGATCCTGGTTTTTTAGAGCCAGAGCTAAGCCTCGCCTGTGGCTGCTGCCGCCTGCTGCACCCCCGTGCCCCACGGGGACATCTGCCACACCGCTTGTGAAGATGAGAACAACCATCACCACCTACCTCTGTCTCCTCTTTACCAACGTCCCTGTTAGCAGGGCCCGGACCCTGCCCAGTGACAGCCGAATGCCCCCAAGCTGCCCCCCTGCTCCGCCGGGAGCCCCGTTTGTGCGGGGCTGGGGCAGGTCTGCTCAGGGCAGCCGGGAGAGCTCGGCTGGGCCATGGCAGCCGAGGCAGGCTGAGCAAAGCAGGGAGGCTTGCCAGGGGCCTCCAGAGGCAATCCCAGCTGGAAATGGATTTGGGTTTGATTTCATTTTCGTTCGGGTCCTCTTACCTAGGAGACACAGCCGTGCCCTAGGGGGCTTGTGTTTCTCACATGCAGACCATGGGCTGTGTCCACTTCTCTCTCGGGATCGTTTTATACCAATTGCACTCTCCCCTCCCCAGAGCATTCTCTCTGAAGTGGCAGCCATCTCACCAGTGCTTCCCTACGAAGCCTGTAAACCTTCAAAAGATTGATAGGTCCTTAAAATTTCAAGTTAAGGTGGTGTTTCTCTGCTTTAAAATTTAGGTTTCTGAGATGGTGGCTTTTTCTCACCCTCAGAGGTTTCCAAGGGTTGTCTGATTGGTGTGTAGAAGAAGCCCAAGTGTCTGGCAAGCCTTTTGAAAACAAAACAAAAAACGAGTTGTCTCTCTTTCCTTCAAAGGTAGCCCAAACACCAGAGCACGTTCTTTGAAGGGATGTCACACCATACTGCTCCCCACCGCACAGGTGTCCCAGCCACCCGTGTTGCAAGGTAAGGAAGACATTAAATCCTCAGTGCTGCAAAGCTATCTGACCTAGTTCTAGTTCTTTTGAATTCCAATGTTGGAACTTCGTTGAATCCTCCTTTAGGGTGGATTTCACTCACTAACCGTAATAAGAGGGATAAATCTAATAATTTCTTTGCCTTTGATTATTTTTGTGTTGTGAAAACAATGGTCCAGTATGTATTTAATAGTTCATCTATTTAATAGTTAATCTCATGACATTTCTCTGCATCTGGAGGAAAATACCCAGGACAATAATGCTGGCTAATAATATCAAACTGATGAGCAAAGAAATAGCACCCACGTTCTCAACTGATGATGTGGCAAAGATCAAGAAATTCTGCAAAACTCAAACTAAAGTAAGTTATAAATTGCACTAATACTGGCTAATGGATAATGAGATTCCATTCTAATGTTGGTAATGTGCAATGTAAGTGTTTGCTGTTTCTTAAATAGGATATCTTTGACCATTTAAGCAAGTCTTTAGCACCAAACGTTCATGGCCATGAGTATATTAAAAAAGCCATTTTGTGTATGCTACTGCGGGGTAATGAGAAAGTTCTCAACAATGGGACAGACATTAAAGAAGACATCAATATCTTATTATTAGGTAAGAGCATGTAGAGTTAATAGTGCATTGATAAGTTATTTTATTATCCCCCCTCCTCATCATGCCAGTGTAGTTCTGTTATGCAATATTAGCAGGAAAATAAAAGCCAACCCAGTACAAAGACTCATTTCGTCTTATACAAGAATGTTTGTTAGTGTCTTAGGATCAATTTATTTTATCCTTGGGCACATTTTTACAATTATTTCTGTTTTGTCCCACACTTCCCTATTTACGTGACATCTGTTCTATGTTTCTAACTAGTGCCGACACAATGTGCAATCGAGTCTAATCCTGCACTGCTCATTCGGGCAAGACACCCACTGATTTCACGAATGGGCTTCAGTTTATCGCTTAAGTTGATGGAACTATTCTACTTCTGTCACTTGTAGGCACGGTGGCTGTTCAGTTGTGGCTTCATTTCTAAGTGCTTTCAGTACCCATAGTTAAGTTACCTTAGCCTGACAGTGCCAACCTGCTGCATAACAGGTCCTGGCAGAGGTGTCAGCTTCCTTACCTAAATCAAGCTCTTTGTTTCTCTACAGAGCTTCAACCAAATAGTTGATAAATTGCTTTAAAAATAGATTAACCTAAAACAATAATCGTTTTCAAGTCTTTCTGTTTGAGTATGTCTTTTCTTTCCTGAGGAGGGCAACTTGCACACTTCCTTATTGGCAGTACTGAAACAACACTTCATCCACACGCACTACTATGGCATTTTCACCATGTCGGTAGAGATGGGATCTGTTTTCCAACAACAACCCCTTGCCAAAAGCACTTCCCCAGCACCTGAATTACCTTCCTGTGTATCCGAATATAGTGCATGTGGAGACATGAAAATTCAAAACAGCTGTATAATGGCACTCAATGACATGTTAATGGATCTGCTGCACTTTGCAACCCAAAGGACTGTCTATTAAAGCTTTAATAAATCTAAAAGTTGGTCACTTAATAAAATGCAAAGGTAGGTTGGACATAGGCATACTTCTTTGAAATTAGGAATGAGATCTTAAATTAAAAGAAAAAAGGATTTATTCTGGGAGGATTCTGAAGCAAGAACTCTAATAAGGAAAGTATAGTTCGAGCATTTCTGTCTGTTTTATTGATTTCTGAGGATGTCTAGTACCTACCATGTGTTGCAGTAATGTCTGGAGGGGTGTTAGGTATGTGTTAATAGCATAGCAATACCAGCTTTTCCTTAAGAAAAGAGGTATGGTTCCTTTATATATATATATATTTATATATATTTTTTTATATATATATATATACACACACATTTACACTCATGACCTTAGGAATGCCAGCTTCTGTTTCTTTTCTTTCCAGTTTGAGAATGAAATGAACAATTGCAATCCTTCTTATACACCAATACTGTTGGTGTAACCTTACAAGTGGCTAAAGCAATTTAGAAGCTAATCAGTGGTGCAAAATTTCCAAGCCTCGTGAGCATTCTAGAGGGGAAATGCTGGAAAAAACAAACTAAAATTCTATAATGCAGAGGATTTCTTACCAGAGCCTATGAAATTTAAGGCCTGAGCACATGTCTCTGTAATGCTTTGCCTTCTTTCAGTTGCGTGAACCTGTGCTTTTGGAGATGCTGGTGGAGCATGGCAGGCTCCTGTACCTGGAATGACCAAAGGTGTTGATCTGATTTGCTTGTAATTTTCTCCCATTAATCTGAAGCTGGACATTACTCCTTATTACATTTATATGGAAACTATGTTTCTGAATAACATGTGAAATAAAAGGCTGCAAGCTTAAGAAAAAAATGTAGCAATGATGTGTCAAGGTACTTACAAGGTTTAGGTGAATGTTTTAAACTTTGGAAATTTTAATCTTCGTTACTTGAAAAGAGGAAAAACTTTGACCTTCTCAATATCCATCTCAACATACATACTTGCAACACTGTCAGAGACATCCTCCTCCTTTTACAGGGAAGTAGCTTAGAAAATACTGAGAAAAAAATACTTATTATAAAGATCAAGAAGTAGGTTATAAAACCTGGCTGTAACTGCTGTTCAGCTGCCTGGCAAACTGTGGGTTTTGAGACCACAGCCCCAGGCTCCCCTGCAGTTAGCAGCATCAGGGTTGGCATCCCCTGACCCATCAGCAGGGACCCCTGGCTCTCCTGCTCCCACCATTTTCATTTAGTTATTGAGGTCTATCTGCCAACAGTGACAAAGCTGACAGCTGTGTGGGTTTGGGGACCAAGGGGGAAGAAGTGTCTTAGCAACGATTGTGGCTGTGCTGGAGCAGCGCTGCGAGAGGTCCTGGGTTTGCTCTCACCAAGTGCCATGCTCCTGCTTGTGACTGCTGGACTGAACAGCACCGTCATCGGGGCACCAAAACATCAGACCAGCAAACAGGTACTGGTGGGTTGTCTTTTCTCAATCTGATTTGACAGCAGTTTACTCTGTGCTCTTACTTAAGCCTCCTGATATAACTGTCTTTCCAATAAATGGAGGGAACTGATTTCCCATTTCCCAGGAATATTTGGGCAGATAATTGTAAAAATACTTTGTAAGCGCAAGAACATTTATCTCATTCAAGTTCATTCCTGTCAGAGCTTGAAAGTATCAAGATTCCAGTGCACTGGAGCAACCTGCCCCTCACATTATCAGCAAATATTTAATGACTATCCCTAATGCCCAGCTCGGAGGTCAAGGCCTGCATCCTGCGGTCCCTGGATCTGAAGGAGGTGACCATGATGCTCCTCCTGCCCTCATTTCTTTTGCACATCCATGGAGAGGAGTCAGGGCTCTGGCTGCTGGGACCCACAACTTTCCCACTTCCATAAAAGTTTTGTACTGCACGCCTGTGTATTTGCATGGGGTTGCTGTGTAAACATAACAAATTCTGAAGTTTAATGACAAATAAGCCCTGCTGCAGCTGGGACAAAGACCTTTAGCAAGGGTAATCCTGCTAATATGTGGCTCCATCTGAGATGATCCAAACGCTTAGGAGTGCACGGCTACGTCTTACACAGTGAATCTTGTGAGGGATGTGCAAAAAATATTCTGACTTCACCAGCAGCTACTTAAATTTCAAATACTTTTAGCGCATTTGTGACAAAAGCCAAAAGTGGTGGAGAAGGAGGGGTATTTACTGCACTCCTGTTTAATAAACTAAGGGAAGTCATGCACTCACAGATAGCGTACAAGTTATTTGGCACAAATTAATCATTCACATATGTGCTGAATAAAATAGTAGTAAAGAAAGGTCAGGACTTCTCTACTGTTTATTAGGCTGTTTGATATTTTACAGTACTCTAAAACCAGTGTGCAAAAGGCTTTGGCCCTACAGCTGAAAAATGGAAAAAATGCTCTGCTTTCTCCTTTAAGAGGTGAACTTCGTATTGCAAAATATTCCCTAAACAACTTCCACCACCAGCAGGGGGGTGCCAGGAAGGCAGTTGACAGCAGCTGTAACTGCTGATTAAGAAACTGATGCTCAGCCTTGCATTTCCAAAGATACCGAACTTTCCATCTTTTGAGCTCTAAAACCTTCCTGTTGTGCAACGAGTCCTGTGCGCCTGGCTGCACGCTTTGCACCCGTGTGTGCAGCAGCAAGCACCCGTGTACCTGAGCTCCTGCACTCCAGCCCGTGGGGTTTTTTGGTAACAGAGCCTTGAAATGGTCTTGATGCCATCTAATACCAAATGGAGATGTGTTTTGTATTTGTGGAATGAAAAAAAAAATAATATTTTTTAGCCCACCTAGTCCTGGTCCACCAGATCATTGAGATGCTGTGGGAAACAAGTGAGAAAGTAAATGTTCAAGTAAGCTCAACCACAGCCAATATGAAAGTAAGCTGACACGCCTGCAAAGTGGTTTGTGAAATATGGGTATAAATCAAAGCAAGTGGAAGCCAAGATAACTTGCTATGAGGAAAGCAAGTGGCACCACCTAATCTAGGCACTCAGGCCTAATTGTGGCATAAATGAAAGCATTTCTATGGCTTGGCTAGCACAAAAGGCAGTGTGGCTTGCTCATTTGAACTCCAGGGAGGAAAGGGGTAAATAACCTCTAGGGAAGAAAGGGTAAATAAACTTCTATTCCTCCTTTCCCCACGTTTAATTTCAGAAAGACCTTTGAGGTTGCTGAGACTGCATTCAAAATGGATGTATTTGTGCCTATTTGTATTTCTCAGAAATTCAAATTTGTTCCAGAGCTCAAGATTCATTCTTGGGGGGGGGAGGTGGTTGCCAGCCAGTGCTCTGCAGGTCTTTCGTGGACTGGGGTGTAGTCAGTGGGGATGTTTGATGTCAACCAAGTTGCTATGCACTCCCACCGTGTGACTGTGTGGGGACCCAGCCAGGAAAGCCAGCATGGGGCAGAGCACCGGGACAGGGGCAGCCCCGCTTTTCCTGGCAAGGTAATTGGGTGTGGGATGGGGCTTCCCACCTAAGGGAGAAGGACAAAAGTTTATATCTGGTCTTCAGTGGCTGAGTGAAATAGAGCGTTGGTCTCCACCAGTTCCTCCAACAAATCGTCCAAGGCAAGAACCGCTCTTATTTATTGCCCCTGGCAGCAGCCTACACAGGGATGAGCTCTCCATAGGGACAGCAGAGCAGGCACCACAAGGCACCTAGCACCACTGGCTTTGTCCTCAGCAGAGGCCATGGAAGGGGTTATGCTTCTGAGTTTTTCTTCAATTTTCCAGCTTCCAGTGATGAAGTATGTTTTGTGTGACACTTGTGCCAGCGTAGCCCCTGCATCACCCTGGCAGCCAGTTTCCCACACGTCCCTGAGGGAGAGAGCTGCCCAAGGAGGCTCTGCAGTGCTGTGGCAGGGGCAGCTGGAGGTCTCATGATACTTGTAAGTGACAGACATGCTAAAGGAGCTAGCTAACAGAAAGGTAATGGAAATAGGTTTGAAAAGGACACAGGTAGCAGTGATTGATCTTACTGTGAGCTGGGAACCTATGAAAAGCAAAGCAAACAGGTGGGCTGCTAGGCAGGAGGAATAGTTCAGGCTTCATGTTGCAAAGGTGCATCTATGCTTCGGAGATAAGGTCTGCAGACTATGTGCAGTGGCCCATAGTAGGTATTCACTATCTCAATTTAATTTTCTTTTTTTTCCCTTAGAGCTTTTTTCCCCTTAAGGAAATTCATATTTTCTTACCCCAGTGGCTTTTCTTTTTCCATTCCTCCCAATCACACACACTAAGGCTTAAGCACGATCATTATTCTTTTGGCCAAGGCAAACCTGCAGTTGTCCTGAGTGGCTGCAGAGGTTGTTCCTTAATCGGCTGAGATGATAGATACTTTCATTTTCTGTTTCTCTGCTTACCTTTAGCTCACCCTGACAAATCTTTTCTGGTGACAAAGGCATGAAAGTAGCACCCAGAATGAAACCTGACTCTTCTAAGGAGCAACAGAGACTCCTACCAGAGTTAATAAGCAAAGTTTATTAAACAACTTAATAAGCTAGTATTTTATTAAGTTTACTAGTTACTTAATAAACTAAACTGAAGTTGCAATGCTATTTTATGTAATTTCCAATGCTCTGTTCTGAGCAGGCAAACATCATTTACCTGAGTGAAAGCTGCTTCCAAACCCAAGTGTCCACAACACCATGAGGAGCATGAAGAAAAAAAGCAATCACAGATGAAGAGGCAGACAGGCTACTGACAAGATTTGACTGGCTTTTTGTAGCATAGACTGCGTGGATGCAGATGGTGTTAAAAAAATAATAATCAAGGGCAAATGCACATATGCAGAGCTCTAGCAGAACAAGATGGCTGGGTCTAGTTACACATTAATAACTGCTAAGCAGAAGTGCTACCATTAAGTTAATCAAAATGTTCCATCAAATTGTTTAGAGGTAAGGTTCAAATCTGATAAAGAGCACACAATCTTTTTTTCCCATGAGTATTGCACTGGAAGAGCAATCATGTTTATGTATTGTAGGATTAAGCATTGCAGCCTTGGGAAACAATGAGGTTTGATTTTGTTCTTTTAAGTTCCAGACATTCAAGTGAAGCTTCCTTGATGCTATTTTATTTTTACAGTAGGTGAAGTCAAAGGCAGACATCAAGAATGGACAGTTTCATCTCAAGTGGAAGGAGTTTAGGAACTCGTGAGCAAATTAAAATGAAAACTGGAATGTAAACCTGTCTGCAACCTTTATGACACCAGTTATAGTGTACATGGTGTAGGTAATAAACTTTGACTGGGGATGGGTGGGTGGGGAGAGAAAAAAAAATTCCATGAAAAAAACAGGAAAAGGTGACATTGGTGATAGTTTTTGAAGAAACTTAACATAAAGGAGACTGATACATTTGCACTCTAGAAAATTATTAATTTGGAAGTAGGAGGAAGGAGGAGTGATCTATCTAAATTGATATGGTCGTTGGGGTTTTTTTCCCCGTTTGTTCTGTTGATGCTCAGAAAGAGGAGAGGACAGGGAGAACAGCTACAGAGAATCTGTCTGCTGCAAAAAATTCATAATCTTCTTGCACAAAACAAATCATTAAAACTTGATGTTAGAGCTGTCTTTTGTAATAAATTATGATGTATGTAGTTGAAAGATGTGGGAAAATGAGATCACCATCTATTTAATTTAATAGCTTCATAACACAGAGCAAAGTACAGATATTTTGCCATTACTGCATCAAATACTACAAAAGTCTCTAAGCAACAACTCTACATTTGAGAAACAGCAACTGAATTTTCAGAAAAAGAAGCTTATTTGGTGGTTATCTTCTTCTTTTGAGACATGACTATCTGTACTACTGGCACTGAAGATGATAGCTTGAAAATGCAGTCCAAGTAGACAGAAGAATTAAGAAACTATTTAAGAGAATCAAAGGTACGTTAACTGACATGTGGCATCTGTGTCTTAGCAAAAGCCCCTGAGCTCGAATAACAGTGGAAAATGAGAGCTGTGACAAAAAAAAAAAATATGGAGAAATACCACTCTATTCTGATCTGTGCCTGAAAAAAATGACAGCTCATGCCTCCTGCCCTGCACCCTGGAACTGTGTCTGCCCAGTGTGAGTGGTACAAGACACCTGACATGCTTAGCTGCAGAAAGAGAGCTAGTGTCTAGGATCAGTCCCTTTTTTTTTGCATTTAGACAATGCAGTGCCAGCCAGACTATTAAACATTATGATTCAGTTATTTGCTACTTGTGCAAAAGCTAGACCGAGTGAGCTGATCCGTGTGATGCAAATAGCAATGAAATTGGTCTAGTTTGCCTATATCAGGAATATGAAGCTGTGTATACTGTTTAGCATAGATATTAGGTAGCATGCCTAAAAGATTTTCTGCAATGCTGAGATTCCTGAAGAAAGACTGCTAAGTAGCTAGAAAAACAGCCTACCTTTTCTTTTTTTTTTTTTTTTACTCCAAACCTGAGCCACTAACTTGAATATTGGGGTTATTTTATTTTATTTTTAAGCTCATGCTGTGACTCCTGATAGACTCAGCAGTGGGGAATGAGTCATGCACACAGCTCTAAATACAATGTGCACATACTCTGCTGGGTCCAGCTGTACAGCTAGTCCAAAGCCCAGAAAGGGAGGAGCAGAAAAGACAACGTTCACTTAAACCTGGGTCTTTGCTAGGGGGGGGAGGTCACCAGGTACCAGCAGAAACCCTTTGAATGGGGAACAGGAGCAGGGCAGTCGACCTGAGAAGTCAACATCCACAGCTCAAGCCCTTGTTCTGCACATTGTAGGAACCAAATAATAGGCTTTTTACGCTAGTCCTGATCTGAAGAGAGTGGAATGCGCCTGACCAAGGGTGCAGGCAAAGCAAATCCTTGTTGCAAATTTTAAGCTGAATCACCACAGTGTGAGAAGGAAGGGAAAGAAAAGTGGAACTTGGTGCAGATTTAATGCTGGTGGCTTTTACTGTAATATTAATATCTCAGTTATTTCACACAGAGACGTTTACATTAAAGATTTTTAGTAAACCTTTCTGTGAATAAATCTGCTTTAGGAAAGTAAACACCCAGGCTTCAACCCCACGTATGGCTCTTTGACTGACCAATGCAGTGTCTGATCTGTGATGAAATCTGTAAATGTGTCAAATGTATGTCTCCAAAATTAAGCTATTTCATTAAAAATAATAGATGCAGTCCTAATAACCATGTAGGAAAAGTCTTTGTAAAGCAGGGAAGTCAGCTCCAGAGGAAAACCGTAGGACCTGGGCTGGTGAATTTTCATTACTGTTTTCACAAGAGATGACCATTACTGAGGCATTGCAACTCTAACCAGTTAAATTACAAATCCAAGTAAAGCATCTAGTCATAAAGAACAGCAGTCCAGTTGAAATGCTTCATTTCCTAAACCACATGTGTACTTTTAATCTCTCACCTCCTTTCTTCACAGAAAAATAACATCACTGTAAGTCAGTTGTGCTACAGCTTTTTAAGAAAAATGTATTTTTTCAGGAACTTGAGCTAGTCATGTAACTTCTGTGATAGACAATAAAGGGCAATATTGAATCTGATGCTGGACTTCCCAAGTAATTTTTTCTGCATTGCACATTGAAAACAATGTATTTTTCTCTTGAGTATTTTTAGGTCGGTTAATGACATTAATAAAACCTCAGTCTCTTTTGGCACTATGGAATCTGCTCACCACTGAAAAGTGAGTTGTTCATGCTCGCTGACCAGGAGATTCAGTTTTAAGTTGTACTCTTCACTGATTCATGTTTGAAATTAGTAAGTAGAAGCTTAAAGGTTTTCCCCATGGAATTTTACCGTTTCACGATATACCTTATGGAATTTGTATTTTGCACAATATATTGTAATAAATTGCTCGGTGTATTAAGCTGTCTTCTGATGAAAGCACGGGTATTTATGCCATTTCATGTAATCTGGATTTCAAAAAATATAAACAATCTCTGCAGTCATAAATCTGGTAGTTCACATTTGAAATTATGAAATGCCTACTGTTTATAATGTTACGTATTTTAGCCAGAGTCGAATTTATGAACAGTCTCATTTGTGTCTTCTTAACTCCATGTAAATCTATGTGCATATCTTAATCCTCCAAATGCGCCTTCAATTATTTGCATGAAAACTGCTGATGAAGACATGTCAAAATAGGGAAGTTATTTTAAGACAGCTATAGTAGGGTATCTTCCTATCCAGGATGTTTGTTAGCTCTGACAAATCTTTGTTAATTTTGGCTGGCTGTTTCCATGAATCTTTGGGTTCCAACAAAAGCTAATAAAACCAGCTATGAATGCTTTAAATATAACTACACTTCAGAGAATATAAATCAGAGGAGGAGTAGATATGTAATGTTGGTACAGAAGCATACACATTTGTTGCTTTGTCCCATGCAGTAGTGTTCAGAGGAAGGCTAGTTCCCTCATCAAATTTCCATACATTTGAACTGCTCTGGCCCAGAGTTAGAACAAATTGCATGGCAAATGTTAAGATCATCAACATCCATTCCAGGGAATCAAAGTAGCTGCTGACCTTTAAACGTGAACATATTAACATACCAGTCAACAAACCATCTGGCGTGACCTGACATTTCTGTTACTGGCATTCCTGCCTCTTGCAGCTCCCTTCCAAAACACTGAAAATGTGATGATCTGTGCCCATGGTGACTGCCATCCCTCTCTGCAAAGTACCCTCAGGGAAGTATACATTGCTTCCTCTGGCCCTTTTATTTCCATGCACTACTCTCTTCTCCAAATCCCACTGAATTGTAGCCCAGCTTGTCAAGGGCGTTAAGAGAGCCACCAAATCTAGCACCCCTGGGATCCTTCCTCCCCAGCCAACATGCCCAGCCAGGAACGGTCCCAGGTGATCTGTACATCCCAGTCCCAAGGGTGCAGCATGAAACCTGTTTGCAGGTCTGGCCTGTAGCAAGGTTTAGTGTGTATCCAAGAGACACGCACACAGGCACACAGAGGTCCCTAGTGCACAGGCTGCTGCACACACAGAGCTGTGCGGGTAGCACCACCCACCTATAACACTACCCAAACACACACAAGTGCAGACAGCCCTGTCCTCTTCCTCCCCTCCAGCTGATCAGAAGGGAGGTTCTCTGGTGAAAACATGTGTCCTCATCATAAACTCAGCCACATTCACAGTCCCCTTGAATGTTAGCATGGCCTCTAAATGCGTTTCATGTCCACAGCTGGACCTGGGGTCCTTTAACTGGTATGCAAGTCACCTCCTACTTGCCAGATAGAGCACTGTGATGCTTGCTAGTGAAACAGATGCACACGCTCACAGACTCATTGCATAAGCATTCCCACAATCACAGATCCCTTGAATATTAGCATGAACTCTCAGTTTACCTAATATCCATGCCTGGATCCTGAGCTCCCTTACCCCAGCCACTGGCTCAGACTGTGTCCTCCAGATGTGGAAATGTTTCTTCCAACTCATCAGCTAGTCCATCTTGAGGTTTGCTAGTGAATTATACATACACGCACAGAGAAATAAAATCACTGAAGAAATATGTATACACCCAGGTCTTCCCAGCTGCCAGCACTTAGACCTCTTACACATCCCCATACAACCTGATCGCTCCCAGCTGCTGCCACCCAAACCTACAGCCCTGGTGCCCTTGGCCTCTCCTCCAGTTGCTCGCACTTGGACCTTCAACACACATACAACGCACATGCACCCCAGTCCCTCAGCTCACAGTTTCACCAGTTACTGGCACACAGACTCTTGCATGCTAGTCCCTCCATGGGCTAGTACCCAGGCCCACAAGTCCTAAGACCTGTGGTCTCCTCTGGTTGTTGGCACACAGATCTCTTTTACAGGTCTGTCTCTCCAGTTGCTGGCACCCTTTTCCCACATGAGTTCCTCTCTGAGTCACTGTGATCCTTCCCTTTTCTTTGGATCCTTGGGCCCTTCCCCTAAACATCCCATCGTCATTTTTACTTAAGTCCACAAACCTCTTCTGATAGCTCATATCCCAAGGAGCCTCAATTTTCCCATAATACTCACGTTAATCATGTTTCCCCCTTCCTATCAGTTAAAAATTCAGGTTGACATTCTTGAAGGCTCTGCCTGAGTAGTTCCTTTAATGGACCATCAATCAGCAGCTGAAGCATTCTGGGTCCTCATTATCGTCTCTATTGTGACTTCCTCATTAATGTTTGTGTGTCTGTGTGGTTAATTTATCACTTTCCTCATTAGTTGTTATTTCTTTTATAGTGAATAGATCACAACTAAATAACTTAATGAACCAGACACTCCCACACTGCACGTACCCTGACATTACTGACTGACAGCTGTTGCAGGACTCAGAACAGCTGGGTAACCCATGATTACAGGGTCCAGCTCCCTTTTATTAAAGATGTCTGTATCATGATAAGGTAGCAAACCTAGACTTTACTGTGTTGATTGAAACTCAGGATGCAGTTTTACATGTTTTCTTCATATTCAGGTAGACTTGAAGGACTGGGCAGGCATGTCACACAACATATTTCCATTTTTCTCCGTTGCATGGAGATACACAGCACTGTCAGACACTTCACTGACTTTAGCATAGTATTTTATCCAGATGATGAATTATTTTCCAGACTTTACAAACCTTTATCATGGTGGTTGAGATAAAAGTAATAGAAAGAACGATGACGCAGTTGTGGTTTTCCAGTGACGTTCATCTTGTGACTTTGATGCTTGTTTGCATTACCTTCAAAAGGATGTTTTATTCTAAATGCGGGGAGAAAAAACAAACAAATAAACAAACCCACATCTTATAAGTGTGTAGGGAAGGGAAAAATGTGTATAATGTAAGAGTGTTACTTGCAAAGAAACCAAAATTATATATTGGAGGGCCATAAAGTAACAGTGTCAAGTATTTGGTATTGCACAGAAGTACTGCACCTCAACAGGATATCACACAAAGAATATTAGTACAAAATTAAAAATGGAACTCTGCTGTCTGGAAAGCCATTCCTATTCTATTTGCTTAAAAAACTTCTCCTGTGCCTTGTGAGTCCCTCTAAGCTACATCACTGTTGCCATTTCCAAGTTTAAGTCTCTATTTAAACTAAGAGTCCATGTGCCTCAGACTTTATGAAATTTTCTACCAAAACCTGCCCAAATGCCAGTGCTATTCACTACATGGGCTTTCTGATCCAGCCGTTCAGATAGTTTTAATCTGCTATCTTCTTTTACCTCTCCCTAAGCCATGATTTCCATGGCTACTTTGTTCCTTGCATAAAAAATGGCCATTGCATAGGGAAACTAATTTTTAGATTTGCTTTTTGTTTCAGCATTTTGGGTTGGGGGTTTTAGCACCATATTCAGTTGTTTTAAGGAGAGATCTTCAGTAGAAAATGCAGTAAAATAGATGAAATACAAGTCCACTAAGTGGAAAACACAGTTTAGTTAACAAACTGAAAATTAGCTCCTTTGTTTACACTCTCCCACTCAATGTAGACTGCCATCAGGGCAGTAAGAGTTGCGGGGGTGGTGGAGAAGAGATTTTGAATGTATTGATTTTTTGGTCTTTGATAAATTAGTAGCACTTAATGGAGCTCTTTAATTCCTAAGCTGGTGTCTTCAGACTTCAAAAATGTAACATCTTCCAATTTACTTCTTACTAAATTTGATTGTTTACTTTTTAGTAAATATAGATAAATATGTGTGTGTGTTTTATATATATGTGTATATATATGTATGTTGAAAGAGGCAAAATACTTACTTCTTCTAAAGTCAGGCTCTCCCCAGTTTCCTTTCCTTGGCTGTATTTCTTTTTAAGGCACACTGCAGTTGTGATAGTGACAATAAGCATTACAACAAATACAGTTATGGTTGAAGAAACAGCTATTATAGTATTTTCTTCAGTTGAGCCTTTCCTTTCGCACTTTTCTCCCATGTACCACCAGTTGTCACCTGCTGGACATCTAGAAAGTAAAAGAACAAATGTGTGCTATCCCCTAAAGATTAAAGGCATGAAAACATCTACTTAAGAAAAACAGCATCTCTGATGCACTGTTTCTATATATAACCCAAAGCACAATGAAGTTATCTTAAAATGGACTTCTATTTTAAAGTTGTCTTGAGTGGCTCACTGTCCTTACACATCTGGAGTGCTCCTTTCAGCTTCCCAGTCTTTTACAGGTCACATCTTCAGAGAGAGTCTATGCAGGAAACCCAAGCACCATCCTGATACTTTTGACTGCTTAACGCTTGGCTGCAGCTGATCTATAGAATGCTGCTGCTGCTACAGAATGGTCATCTTTCGCTACCAATAGAGAGGCCCTCTGGATCACTCAGTTCACTTATCTGCTTCCTTTTCCTTGAAGTTTATAGCACTTCTGTTGATAAAAAACTCACTTGCTGCTCCACGAAACTGATAGCAGTCAATAGGACCAGTGCCATGTAATATTTGCTTGTGCTATAACTAATTAGCCTCATACCCTAATGCAGTTCTGCCTTTTGTCATGCTCAGCTTTTACACAAAGCCCTTCTACCTTCTTCCCTCAGTCAATCTAGAAAAGACTTTATAGGAAGGAGTTGAATCAGCTCCTGTGGCAACTGGTCCAGAAGCTTTTAACTGCTATTTTTATCCAATCAAGCCACATTTACCACCCTCCAGAAAACTTCATCCTCCTGTTTCCTCACATTTCCTTTGGTGTTTTTTTTTTATTTCTCAGCTCACCTTATGCATCAATTCAAATCTGTGAGATAAATGAGATGGAGACCACACACAAGCTGGACTCTCAAGGCATCTCTGACCAGATAGCAGCTGAACCAAAACTTTGATGCAGGAACTCCTCAGTTCAAGAACTGAGCTAGCTGAACGTGTTCCCACCACATTCTCCTTTCCCTGCTTGGTGCTTCTCCACTGGTAGATGTGGTATGTTCTGATCAGACCTCCTCCTTGCCAGAAGGGGCTTATTTTCAAATGTAAAGAACTTGTATGAGCTGGCTCTGCCCTCCCCCAAGAAGAAGGTAAGAAAAGAAATTGACATCCTAGCAGTTGTCTGGTTTTACAACTAAAAACAACCTCCAGGCCTCGATTCCTTCACCTTATCCAGCATCACAACCAGCTGCGAAACATTTTATGGGGAGCACATGAGGGTCCCAATGATCCAACTGAAAAAAAAAAACCAGCTGTGCAGTACTGCTGAGTGCACACCTGCCCCTACATTTCTCACCCTGGTTGTTCCTTATGTATCGTTTTTCTAGCTCCTAAGACATTTATTCAGAACTACCCTCAACCCTCAAAATTAGTCTGTTGGCAGTGTGCTGCAAAGACACTGACTATTGGGGGACTTCACGTGATCCAGCTCAGAGTTCTGTATCGCATTCCCCCTCGTTTCCCAGTAGGAAATTGGACTGGAAACTGACTGCTGGTCACACACTTCTCTAGGATGGAAAATAGTTCACATAGCCACTAGAGCTTCAAATAGTCCAGAGCTGTCAGAAAATAAATGTTCTCTTTCCATAATTTTGAAATCAAGCATAACAATCAGCACAACATTTTTTTGTCTTCTTGGAACAGCTTCTTGACATTTACTCATATTGGTGACCTGCTTCTGATGGGTTGCACAAGAATTGTTTTTTAAAATGTTTCTAAATGGGGAGATATAACATTTAATGAGTATTCCTGACCCTTGTTACTCTCAGGATTTAGATGTTTGCCTCACAGCATTCCTCCAATCTACCTGCCCTGGCACAGCATCACATAAGGTTACCATCTTCAGCCTTAGAGCTTGTTTGAGAGCTGGGACAATGCTAATGAGTCAGGTGGGTTACACAAATGTATCCACAGAGAATTAAATAAAAGTTAATATTCATTTCCTTGCAGGGCAAACAACATTTTTAGTCCTCAGCTTTCATTGCTGCTTTCAAAAGCAAGCAACTACACTTAAGTAATTCATGGTTATAATTTGCACTACATGATATTTCTGAAACAAATTCTAAAATAATATCTATGCTGCCTCTTGCCTGCAAACTATTAAACATCTTTTCTACTGATATGAATGCTCTTTTGTTTCAACTGCATTTATATTTAACTCTTCTAAATGTTGCTGCAGGGACTTCTAAGGAGATGCACAGTCCATTTTATAACATCACTGAAAATTATAAACACGTTTAAAATACAATTTACAGGGAAGTCAAGCAAAGTACTTCAAAATGGTCAAATGCTGAAGTTAGGAGCTTTGTTGCCCAAACTGGTCATAAGCTTTAGTCTCGCAGTAGCAATTGGGAATATTTGCCTTAAATCAGCTATAGTCTGTCTTTCCTTTCATTAGGAATAAAGATTTATTCTACTAGAAACTTCCATTATTCACCCTAAAACTGCATTTGAGAGTGAGTGAAGGCAGTTACCTGCACACCGGTGCTCCATGTACGATAATGCAGACACCATCATTTTCACAAGAGTTGTCTGGACAGAAACCTGGAACCTCTGGCTTTTCAGTCAGGGTGACAGAAGCTGTTGTGATGGGTGTTGTGGTGGTGGTAGACATAGTGGTAGGCTTGGTGGTCGTGGCGGTGGTGGGCTTGGTGGTGGCAGTGGTGTTAGAGGTAGGTTTGGTGGTGGTGGCACTGGGTGTGTTTATAACAGAAGTGGGTGAAGCACTTGGCTGAGTTGACAGTAGATGTGATATATCTGCATGATAAAAACACAGGAAATAAGATCTTTATTTCATGTTATTCTACCTCTTATTCTAATGGTGAGTTCTAATAGTAAAGAGCAAAAAGCCTGTCCACAGGTAGAATAGTCAGATAAATAGTCTTTTTTACCTTTAGGAAGCATGATGTATTTTGGAAATATCCTCTAGGGTTTTTTCAGAAACAGACAATTTTATTCTAAGTACTCTATTCAAAATAATTTGCACAGAACTAGCATCGTGTTATACATCTCCACATGAGATAAAGGAATTAGACTATGCATGTACCTATCCACAATTTATTCAGATATATGACCTGACTTCAGATACATGCGTAGTTCCCTGCTCTTGTGCAAAGTATCACATGTATTTATATCTGTAGCACTAGTGACTTAGTATGTGCCATTCCATGTTTAGTGTATTGTAAAGAATATCAGCTATGTTTACATACCTTCCATTGTTATAAGAATATAAACACCATCTTCTTTAATAAAGTTGCGGCTTCTAAGTCTCTGATGAGTCAAAAATGAACTCGTTCCACTTCCTGGACCCCTCATGAATGTAGTTCCATTGGGAAAAGATGCTGTGGATCCCACTTTATCTGGTCTATCCCAAAAATAAGCTGATGAGGAAGCTGGGGAAAAAAATTAACTTCATGTGAGTGTGGAACCACTGTGAATTTCTTTCTAAATAGGGTCCTTTCCTTCTCAAATAATCTCTGCTGCAAAGTAGTACTGAGGCCCCTCTCAACAACCAAGACACACTGTGTCCTACTTTGCCTGCTTCTGCTTAACTGCTCAGGGATATCATGAATATGGAGAAGACAATAGATTACCTGAAATTCAAGGAGTAGGAGCAATGCTGAATCTGCCTACAATATTTGCAGGGGTTTTTTTGCCTGAGATTCCACGCTAATGAGATGCACAAAACAACAGAGATCTTCAAAGGCTTGGTTTAGCTTGAGGTATTGAGAAAAGAACCTGCTGGAGACGAGGTTAGTGGAGAGCTAGTTGAAAACCTGTTGTATTCTCTTTTTAGTTCTTTTAAACTGTGGTGGGCAAGAAGATGAGTAGCATATGAATCAACTGTAAAATTAATTAATTCAGTGCTTCTCAAAAAAAAAAAATAAATCTGTTAATGTGGATGTAGAGCAAAGGGTACTTGAACAACCTGAATGGTCACAGGCGACTGATGTTCCTTCCATAAGACCCTGTTCTAAATCTCAAAGCTGAGCCTGATTGTCTATGAAAATATCTGGCAGAGGGAGAAGAAACTGCCTGTTACCTCTGATGGTTAGAGAAAGGGTAGGAGTTACAAAGCTTCCCTTGGGAATCTGAAGCTATTAGAAATATCTGATTCAATTAGGGAAGGGAGAAGGAGCAGAGTGCAAACAGACTGCATGTCCACAGGGTCAGGGAAGGAAAAGGGCTAAGCACTATGGCCATAACAGCAGAGAGCACAGGGAAAATGTGAACCACCCATGGAGAACCTGGTGTCGTGCATCTTTCATTTACAGAGAGGACATTTAGTCTTTCTAGTTTACATGCTTTGTTTTAACATACAGTGTCATAGAAAAATGAACATAAATCATAAAAATTTTAAAATAATACTGTCAAGTAGACATTTTTGTGCCTTCCTTTCTTCACTAATATTACAATCTGAAAGCTCAGGAAGCTCGTTCAGTGGTGGAGGTGGTTTCTTTTGGCAAAACTGTTACATCAACACAGAAAGTTATTATGGCTTAAATCCAATCTCTATCCAATGATGCATATGGGGGTTTTCTTTAATACCTCTTTTTACCATGTCTCAGGGTTACATCTTTAGTTCAACTGCCTCCTTTCCAAGTTACTGTGGACCATTGCTCCTTATCTTCTCACACCTTGAACGAGTACAGATTATGTAATATGAATCAGTACTTTGTCCATCTGGAGATTTGCTGTACCATTTATGAGGGCAGGGATTTGTTTCCTAGTTGCACTTTTATCTGGTATGAACTGTGTTTATTGTTAATTCAGTATTTTTCTTTTCAAGCCTTCTGGAAAACTTCCATTCCCATTAAAGCACATATAAATGCATCTTCACAGAGCATATGAAAGAAATTTTAGGAGTGGATCATCCACCTGTTTCTTATGCAAATCAACTTTGAAAGCCCAGGTCCCCACTTAACCTACTTCTATATTTTATTTTTTCTTGTTTGTGGATCAATTATATTGTTGCTGCAAACAAATGAAACACTCCAGAAGCTGAAAAAACAGCACTGATTTACACAAAGAGAAAATTTGACTCCTTTTCTTTTGGCTGTGTTTCAAATGTACTTAATAGCACATCTGATTTTAACTAACCTGATAATTTCAGGGGGTCTGTTGTTATGCTTCTTTGGTTTGACATCCGTTGACGAATATCAGGATGCTGGTCAAGCAGAATCACTGTACCTTGCTGCCATGCACAGGGCCATTGCAACTGATCGTCATTTGCTCCAGAAATCAAGTGCAAGTACATTGCTAAATTAAATGGGTTATCGGTGGTACCGTTTATATACAAGCTGACCTGAAAAGCATATCCTTTACTAGAGTAAAAAGGTGGGCTGTATATTTTTCCTGCTGTCCCTGCTGGACTTGTGTTGAGGAGATGTGTGAAATTTCTGATATGCCAGACGTGGTGGGGACACTGAGTTTCTGATAAGTTGATGTCATCAACAGAGAGGCCTCCGTCTGATAAGCCACTTCCTCTCACACCTTGAAACACAACCCGGAATTTACATGTGATATTCAAAGAGACATGATGGAGCTGCCAAGAACTCACAGGTGAACCTGAAAAATAAGGGTAGAGATTTCCGAGTAAGAAGTAAAGTCAAACACTACACAGGACAGGTCTACAGACCCTATGCCAACACTATGTAAGAATTTCTCTGTTCCACTGGCACTGATGTGATGGAATATTTCTCTGGTGGGTGTTACTTTTTGAATGCAAGATCATATTTTCTGAATTCAATTTTTCAACTGATTTAGTATGCATAACAGCTCTTTAATTTGAGTGAAAACAGTGTTCATGGATTTTAAGGCTGTTTTTCTTTTATATTTTTAAAGAACCGTGCATTAAATTAGTCCAAATGTTGTGATAATTAAATGCACAAAGATGGCTGTCACCTGTATTATTAAAAAGAAAAAAAATCATAACAAGGTATATTCAAGTTACTGAATAACAACATGTCTCAACAAAAAAGTGCCACAGAGGAACCTGGGAGCCCAGAATGACAAGATTGGTTCACACGGTTGTTTTTGTATGTTTAAATGGCTTGTTGGAAATTTGCCTATGCAGAAGCACTGTTCACCCATCAAATGATTAATGGTACTAAGTTCAAATTAAAGCCAGTCATTTGCAAAACCTACTTCATGTGATAAAACCTCACTGTGAGACTGGTGCTGCATCCAAAAGTGCCTGCACTGGAAAATTCCATTTAACTCCAAAAGCAGCTAACACAAATGCAAAGACCTCTGCACAGGGGCCTTGTAAGGCAGATGAAAGTAGGCCATCCTTTGTTAATAGCATGTGCAACAAAACAGTTTCCTTTGCTGTCTGATTTATGTTAACCTGTGCAGTAGACCAGACTTTCAGCTGCATTTATGGAATAAGCAGTGCCAATCCCAGGTACAGAAATCATGCTTCACTCTCCTAACGATTCTAAACACAACACAATGGATCTCAGATATGAGTCTTAATTTCTTGCCATTTTTCATTACCGTTATAATTAGGAGGGAAAAAAATAAACTGAGAAACAAGAACAGAAGCACCCCACTGTTTTCCATTAAACTGCTTTCTGCATGAATGAAAGGGTTTTGAACTGCACAGATTATATGCAAGACTGGGGTTTCTGACTTGTGTTCAATGAGCAGATCAGCTACTGTGCTGTAAAATGTCCCAGCCCCACAGCCTCCCCTGCTCCTAGCTGAAGGCAGCCACAGCTGCCATAGACCAGCAGAAAGGGTTCAGGGCTTGTCCGTCAGCCCCTCGAGCATGGTGGTTCAGTGCAAAGCCATGAGCAGCTCAGCCAGGGTACCAGGTGATGGCTGGAAAGGGCTGCAGTGTCACTGTTTCTCCAGTTCATCGACCACATTGGTGAGAGAACTGAAACAGCTAGGGGGAAAACATTATCTTAAACCATTCCTGAAAATTTTACGAGAGATTTTCAAAGGAGGGTGCCCATTTGGGGATATTTACGAGATCAGAGACTTAAAAGGAACTTACGGACTTGAGAAAGCAGGAATGGGAAATGGGACCTAATATACATGAAAAAGGATTTATGAAGAATGCTGAAGTGTGGAGAAATTAATCTTGGCTTCAAAGTAGAGTTTGAAAGAGTCTGGAGGGCTCAGACTGATCTGAAATCTACACCTGCTTCAGCAGTCCTGACACTTACACTAAGGATTCCTGATGGTACACAGGAATGATGAAAGCATTAGCTTGAAGAAAAGAGTGGAAAACAGAAAAGAAAAACAGGCACCAGCAGCAGTTGAGCCTAAAGGGACAAAAAGGGGCAGAAGAGTGGACTTGATACCTGTTTAGTAAAAGAACTTGCTCAGACCCTTATGTAACCAGAAGACTGAACTAGTCATAGCTGTAATGGAGACCAAGTAATAGTTAAATATTTGAGAAAGTATCTGATTATAAGGTGACTTTGGCAATTCTAGCTTAAAGAGCTCTTGTCCATTGACTGACCTCAGCTGCTCATTCTGTAGGTCATAGGCTCCTAAAACCTCAAGAACTTAATTTTCTTCAGACTACAGCTCAAATCGTGATCTGCTGCCCATATATTTCATTTAAGTACTTTTTAAACAAGGTTTTAAATTAAGTTAAATCTTACTTATCTTCTTTAAACTGGCATGTTAGGTATTCCAGGGCACTTTCACTTTCCATTTCTTTACTATTACTTTCTTGTTTATTGTAATTTACTTTAATGAGCAACTTCATCTGTTGCTATTGAGACCAGCAATTCTAGAACAGTTAAAATGACTGCTCATGGAATTTTAGCTATTTTGGTGAGAAAATTATCTTGATAATGCAAGAGTTTGTAATTCGTGGTAATCGATTATATTACAGGAAAACAGCTGACTGAGGATCCACCAAGTATAATTTCACCAGCAGAGAATCAATTACATAGAGAAGAAGCCAAAGAATAATGCTAGGACATGAGTCACTTTGCTACAATATTTTCTCCTCCCTCCCCCAGTACACTGAAAAGGTGCTGGAGCATAGATTAAACCAAAATGCAATTTTATTCCATACCTTTTATCTCTTCAATGAGTCTCAAAGTACCATTCGGATGGGCTGAAGTATACTCCCTGACCCAGACATACAGCCGGTTGCTTTCATGACCGCTGTTATAGAAATAGAATTGTAAGCACTGAAAGCCCCTTTTGGGATACAGAATTCGGCTCTCCAGGATAGCTGTGCTTCCCTCTGCTCCAGCACTGGTGTTGAAATGCATGAAGTAGCCAGAATCTGTCAAAAGTCAAGAGAAATGAATGGCAGAGGAAGGAGAGAGAAAATAAAATTTTCCCAGTGTACTGGTATTCTTAACGCTGTGTTGTAATGCTAAGAGACATGGCCGAGCCAGGGTAAGGTAGATCCTGTATGAATTTGCAGACTGAGGACCATTATCTGTTCACATTCCCCATAGGCAGAACTGCTCTCCTTGCAACTTTTTTCCTCATTTGGCTGTCTCTAGCAATTTGTTCTCAAAAGCACGGGCTTTTACTCTTTACTCAGTGCCAGTAATTCACAGTTGACTCTCTCTCTGGAGGACTGGTTTAAGCTCCTGAGCTGAAGAAGTTTCCTCTGACAGGTTCAGAAACAACTGGCTATATTCTCAATTAATTGTTCACCTGAGCTCTGGTAATATACATAATTCCTAAATCCCAATCCTTTCCAAAGACCTACCAAGCAATTACTCAGAAAAGCAGCAGTCTTTCTGGTGTGCTTGTACCATAGGTTAGCACATTTTATATAGTTCTTGTATCAGGATGTGACACTAAGACTCGAAAACAGATCAAGAGGTAAGGACATTCAGTCTTCTCAAATTAGCAGAAAATCAAACATATCACATGATGTCCCAAAGTATGTAGATTTATGTTGCTTAGTTAAAAAATAATCTGTAATTTGACAACAAATAAACAGAGAACAAGGCCAAGATCAAAGTCAACTCACATGCCTCTGCAGAAAATACTCCCCAGAGAGATAAGAACAATTTTTTCTCATACCTTCACATTCTCCCATATTAGTGTGATCAGTATTTGGCCCAGCAGGAACCTGAGACAAACGCTGCCAATCACTGTTGTCATCTGAACTTTGAATCATGCCACATATATTTTCAAGTTCAAAACTGCATGTGTCCATGAAACTTATGGAGGAGGCTATAACATTTAAAAAAAAAAAATTGTGAATCTATTACATGACATACATTTTAATTGTGAATGTCCAAAGCCAAGAGCAGAGAAAGACTAAATGCAAACACTAAGTAACCAGCAGCTTAAAATACCATCAACATTCATAGGCGTAACGATCAGGAACTCAAAGCATCTGGCGATTAACACTGACTTTAATAAGGTGTCAGGACCACTCTGTGCGCTAAGCAAGCACAGGAGGGTGCCAGCTGATTATCATATCACATCTTTTATTTACAAAAGGAACACTAACACCAACCCAAATCCCCCAACCTTCACACAGTCAAAATGTCCTGAGGCTCCCCATTCTTTCCTCTGCTTTCTTTGGGCCAGTCCACACATATCCACAGATTTTGATAAAAGTTCAGTAGTATATGAGCTCATTTTGAAATACAGTAGGGCAGAAAGTATTTCACTACAATAAGAAAACCTTGGTTTTCAAAACTCTGAATTGAAAAAAACATTTGGCAAAGGTACATTTGGGACCAGTCTATATCTCATCTCATACAAATTTCTAAGGTGTCTTGCATATAACAAGTGAAAAATTAAGTGAAGAAAGACTATGAAGTTGAATAGGAAAGGGAAAACACTGTATGAAATGTTTTCTCCATCCAAAGCAAACCCTGGATGGGTGAGAGAAGACACAGCCCAGGTTTTCCCCTGCTGTTAGTTTTGTTTCCCATTGTACCATGTCTGACCTCCGTCTAATACCAGTCATGATTTGAAAACAACTAAGTTAATAAAATGCTTTTCAAACTGTGTATAAAATATTGTGGCAGGTTTAAAGGTTCATTGCACCACAAAAAGGACCTTGAGCATCACAAAAAGCAACCTCAATGGCATGCCAAATGCTTCACTTAGGCTGTAGCTCAGAGAAGCACTTAAGTATGAACTGCTGCCAAATCAGTTGTACTGCTGAGATATTTTATACTGTCCTCACAGAAAGCTAACAATCCTCTAGAGCCTGCAAGGCTATCAGAAATCTTGTGTGACTGATACCTTTTAAGACACAGTATTGGTATGATGCTGTAAAAACCAAGAAAAGATTTTCACAGTAAGTTTTATGTTGACTTCTGGAGAAAGGGAAAAAAAACGAGCTAGGGTGTCAGCAAGAAAGTAAGCATAAATGGAGACTCATTAAATGAAATAAACTCATTGAAATCAAAATACAAAGCATAATATGAAATGTATTTACCCAAACAGAAAGGAAGTAGCCTAACTACCCTAATTAGAAAGTATGGCCTGAAGTGGTGACCTGGACAACAGAAAGGAGAAAAGAGCAAGACCCAATAGCTTACAATGTATTTTTTAGATTAATTCCTTAAACAGGGGATGGGGGCACCGCTTGAAGCATCTCCATCTGCACCAAAAACCAGATACTTTCTTGCTATGTTGTGAAAGGCTCGACTTGGAAGGAAATACATGGGGGAGGAGTGCTGAATCCTAATTCCCAGTGGCTGAGGGAAACCTCATGGTCAGTTCTGTTGGGTAATATGCTAGAAGGGGAAAGCAGACTACAATCTACTGTTACCACATGGTCTGAAAGACAGTTCTGAGGAAAAGATCAGAACAGCACTAAAGTATCAGTCAGGACTTGTCATGCTTTGGGTTCGTTGGGTTTTTTTCAATTTAAGAACCCAGTTTCCCATTTTCAATGCAATTTCCTAACCTTCAGCAGAATTTCAGCTTAAACTTTTCCGTATATCACGTTCACCAACAGAAGTAATCTTTTGATTCCTCTGAGAGGATGCATGCCACCCAAACCATGTCTAGCATTCTCAGTCTTCCCCCTAACAAAGCATCAGTCTACCCTAGCAGCTGGGTAGGCGAGGGCTTGGACCTGCAAAGCACCCATCCTTTCCTAGCACAGGGAGCACTTAGTCAAATGGTGGCTGATCTGAAGACCACTTACCGCCCTGCGAATATTGTGCACACTAATACGAAGCAAAGGGACAGACTGCGGAGCAGGGCAGATCCCGACTGCACCGAAGGTGGTGGCAGTTTTGTTGCTAATTTCAACATGACTTGGGGTTTATTTCATTTGGGGAATGTGCCTCTGGGTTAAGAAGTTAAAATGTCATGAAGTATTTATGTAATGCACCAGAATGATGGAAAGTATATAAGATTAATGGAGAGGAAGAAGGGCTTCATCCACTGTTAAAGACATCCCTGGCTGTAAGCACTTCTGTAACGCCTAACTGACTGTGTGCCAAGTGCTAGAAGCTAAGGCTGCATGTGTATGCTCAGGTCAGACCTACATGGAAAGAAATATTTTCATCAGAACTGTATACTCAAAAAATAACAGGGCAGTTTGATAATTATTTAAGGTACCTGTAGAATGAGGCTTAAAATATAACTGTAAACTGGTACTCGCTACTTGGGATACTGAGGCGGTGAAGTAAAAGCTTTTATTTGAGTACCAGGACACATTTGATGCAGTCACAATTACAGAATTATATTCCAGTTTGGTAATAGATCTGTGTATATTTCTCTGCCTCTTACTTCCACTCAGCTGGCAAAAATAAATCCCACATGAGAAAACAACTCTTTTGACCATTTCTGTAAGAGACTTGGCTTGAAAGTAAAAATAAAAATTTTAAAAGTCTGCATTTTCTTCGTAACAGCATCTGTACCGTGTCTGCATGAACACACACTTTGTCTTACAGATTCCGTGAAAGCAGAGTAGGTGTGACAGTCACAGCAAAGATATTAATTTCTGTACGGTGTCTGAGAAACAGCTGTGGAATAATGGAGGGGAAAAAACAAAAAGCTTTGTGCAGAAGCACAGATTTTAAACCACCACCCAAAGAATGAACAAAAATCAGCTGCTGAGTAAAGCTGGTTTTTAACTAAAGGTCAGATAAAATTGCACAGAAAACTCTGCTGCGCAGCAGTGTTTCTGCAGGAGGGCTATGTTATTTCTAGCTGTACCATTATTTCTGGTGTTCTTAACACAATTCACTTCTCCAGATATGTTAGCATCTCTTTCACTTGTGCCTGTATGACTCCAGCATGTATACATGACCCTCATTTCTGTCAAATACCAGAAACAAAAAAAAATTAAAAGAAATGGGAGAAACTTACAGCAATTGTACAGCCGGTTCAGTTTCTGGATATCATAATCACTGAAATCCATTCGCTGTCCTATAACATCCATGAAGTCTGGTATGTTAGTGATGATGGTGGGTTCAGTTCCATTCCTAAAAGCATTTTGGCTATAGTGCATCACGGAAGTATAGTCATAGGGAGCATTCAGGGAGTCTGATGTTTTATCATCATATTTTTTGAAATTATGCTCTTTACCTAAATGGGAAAAAGAAAAGAAAAGATTGTTTGTTGCCCAAGAAGACCAAGTTTTAATGTAAAGACTTAAAGTAACAGAGAATCCATCAGATCCCCAAGTATTTTTTTTGGTAGTCTTTACTGGTACTTACTCTGTAAAACTATTCTATTTTTGCCTAAAGTTATTTACTTTCCTCTTTCAGCCACTAGTGCTGGATGAAGCAAAGGTTTTTTGCTACCAGAAATCTTTTTCCCATGAAACTACCTGTAAATTTTGACGGGCTTCTGATATCCAAAAGCAGAGATTCTGTTTCAGTACTCAAATTAATGCAATTTGCAACTGTAATGCCTCACTGTTTCTAATCTGTATTCTCTGACATTTAATTACCGGTCATTTTAGCTTACAATAAACAAGTTAGAGTTGTTGTCAGATAAGCTTCCAGAATTTAACTTTAGATTTTTTTTCTGGAGTCTAAGGAAAAAACATTACTAATTATCCAATGGAAGGTAAGGTTTCAAATGTTTCAGATTAGTCAAAATACAGTAACTATATTCTGGTCAGTGTAAAAAAGCTGCAGCAGTTTCAGACAGTTAACAATAGTGCAACTTGTCATTAAAGAGTCAGCAAAATATAATGGAAATCAAATAACGGAGTCTTAAGTCATTTTCTGTAATATATACTTGCATAGGCACCTGACTATTGATCACAACTAAATAAGAATGCATTAGATTTAATCATTACCTATTTCTTCAGTCTGTTGTGCATACCTGTGTTAGGAAAGCATCAAGTCTGTGTATACAACTTTGGTTTTGAACTGCCTGAAAGTCACAGAGGACAAAAGCAAGCTGAAGAGGCAGAGACTGAGCAGAGTCCTGAGGAACCCAAATGCACCAACACTCAAGTTCACAAGCTGCATCGTTAAAGTCACCACTCATGTGATGCAGACTCTGAAACGGGTCTCTCCTCTCTGCCCACCCTCTCTGCATGCTCTGCTGCCTGCACTGGGTGTAGTGGCCAGGAAGAAAGAGGACAAACTGTGTTTTCTCTGGAGATTTTCTACTGGCTTTGGCCACACTGGGTTTTTCAGAGTCGGATTTTTTTTTCAATTACTTTCATTTTGTCAAGGGCTCCTAGAGTAACAGTGCTTTTAGACCATTCATTTAAAACAAACTAAATTATTCTCTTCCGCTGCTCTGCTGTACAATATGTAGCATAACAGGACTCAGATCTCTAGTTAGGGCTTTGGGAACTGCTGTGGCACAAGGAATAACCACAGCAACAACAAACAAGGCTTTTGGTCCCAAATAGATGTCACTTGCTATTTAATGTATTGATATGCTGGCTTTGAAAGAATAAGTCCGGGTAAGAGAATAGTGTGACCACCAAAGTGTGACTGGAAGGGAGGTTCTGCAACTACATCCCCAAATGCCAGAGCCTGAAAGGAAGAGCAGAGGAGTGACTGACCAGACTGAACCCTGTCCCAGATGATGGACACGTAGTCATCCCGGTCAGACCGTGACTGCTCATGCCAGAATCCCAGGGCATGCAGGAACTCGTGCTGGATCGTCCCAATCCTGTCACAGTTGTCTCCGATGGAGAGCTGCTGCAACCCCTTTTGCTGGTTTCCCACTGAGGACCAGCAGCTAGCATCGGAATAAAGGGAGAGATGACTCTGAGATACAAACCATCAACACACCACGCAAACTCCAGAATCAGTCTATTCAACAGGTATATTTTTAACTTGAGCGTTGAAGTTCTATTTTGCTATAGAGAGCATTTTTTCATTGATCTGTTCCTTACAGGACCCTTTCCTCTCACATTTAGCTCAGTTTTGATGAACAAGCAGTTCCCCCACTCCGTCTCTACTGTTTTTAATGGGTTTTCTTTAGAATAAAAATATTGAGCAATTTGTGATGGAAGAGAACTGATGAGAATTTCATTGGTACTCTAGCAAACATCAAAGACTATGGACATGATTTAGAGCAATTAAGTTACTGTAAATTAACAATTTTTAGCTGGACCACAGTATGTGACTCTGAGCACACTCTGGGCCTGTCCCTGTCACGAGGGGAACCAGGTTCATGCACATCTTCCCTCTGCCATTGCAGCTGCTTCTCTCCTTATTGTTTTGGCCTTTTGCTTTGCGAGGGGCTGTAGCTGCCAGGTAGGGTACGCTTCTATACGGCTGTGTTTACCTTCTGAAAGGCTGGTGGATCTGACAATGCTTTTCATAAACTCTTTTCTTTCTAGCTACTTGTAAGCTGCTGTACTCAAGCACTTGCTGCTGACACAGGCTCACAAGGAAGAGCAAAATCACAGCTGTGCTGGAAGTTTTTATTAAAGGATAAAAAAATTCAGTGAGCTATCTGCACAAGCCAATAAAATGGCACCCTGTGTCCACAAAGTAGCAAGCACAGAGAGCTACATTTAAATTGATATTTTACGCAGCAAATAAATCAACACTTACCGAATGAAGTCCATAAAATTAATCGGGCACAAAATATGCCATAGGATTTGCAGTCCTACCCCCCCAGAAATTTAAAAACACAAGCACACCATGTGCTTGCGAACCCTGTAACTTATTAGTGCAACATATTCCCTGGTATTTCCCTTTCCACAAAGCAGCACAGGCCTTGGCTATTGATTACTCATTAAAATCACAACATGAGACCTGGGAAGGAGCATATGTGGCATCCATAATTTCATGGGTTTCCCTTGAACAAGGCCTCACATTGATCATGAAGCTTTTTCTTGTGTTGTGCAGAGGTCTAAGTCCATCACAGTTCTGAGTCCACCTCATACCAAAGCAGCTGCCTCTGGCTTCACAGCTGTGCACAGCACATGCAGGCTACAGGCACATCCAGGACACTTGGCAAAATCAGCATCCAAACACTGGGGGATGCAGCTTCCCCTTGCCTTCAGATGCCAAATGCCTACACCACCATCGTTCTGCATCCGCAGAGGGAGTAAACACATGGTCTGTGTCAGCCAGCACTGAGAATAAAACGAGGTGAGTAGGACATGGCACTCCAGAGCAATGGGCACCTGGAACGCCATATTAGCAGTGTCCTCAGGAAGAGAGAAAATGGGGAAAGGTCCCAGCTTCCCCAAGTGTGAGAACTGTATCTCCTCTGATTCACTGCTTTCTGCATTGCTAGTTGCTCTGTCAGAGGCCAGAGGAACAGGGAAGTACCTGCTCTGACTAGTCCCACCAGCCTCCTGTTGGAAGATGGGCTTTAAGTAGATACATGCTATCAGTAGCCATGATGTGACTTCAAGCACATTTTTATACTAGTGTCCCGCTAGTAAATAACTTCCCATAGTATCACAGATCACCCATATCAGCACACAGACGCTTTGACTTATCAGCAGCAAGCTAGTTAGCCAGGGATCTTTAACAATCCACTTCTGCATGGGTTCCCTTTGCTGTGTGCCACAGTGGCAAATGCTGAAGTGACCTCCCAGGAGAGCTCCAGGAAAACCTGATTTTCCATATGGAAATACTAGATATGGCACCGATCCTCCCTCGCCTGCTAACCATTTGACTCTACCACACCATGCTATTTTTTCTGCTGAATGAGTCCTGTTTATGAGCAGAGTAGGGAGAAACAGCACATCCATTGAAGGTTCCCAGACTGTTCCATGAGCTTTGCAGGCACTTGTCACATTTGATGCTCCTGCATTTCTGTAACCCACAAGCATCCCTCACAAATTCTGTTCAGTGCACAGGCTGGAGTCAAGAAAAGGTCATTAAATAGATCCACAGTCTAACCTCCACTGCAGATGCATAGACCTGAGGATGAGGTGAAAGGCTGTGTGCTACAGAACCTTATACGCACCTCCACTCACTACGTGTTATAAAGATATACCTGTTAACACAGGTAGTAGCCAAGGCTTGGCAAATGGTAGATAAAGAACGTGGGCAGGAAGGTGGCTCTTTGCACAGGGGTTGATGACACTGTGTACATACATCAGAGACTACAAGTGTGTTTTTACACAGGGCAGTCCACACAACAAAATGGCAGCTGGCTTCTGTAGTGGCTGCCTTCATTTGAATTCAAAAGGATGATCCAGACGAACACTTTATGGCCCACTACAAATCCTTTTGACACAAAATTCCTTCACCTTCCTCTGTTTTATAGATGCAGGCCAAGATCAGAAAGGCAAAGGTGATTTATCAACTTTTTCTTCGTGCAATAAAACTTTATGAATCCAGCTGGTGTTGCCAGGAACTTTGTGCTCCTGTCGGCACTGTACCCTCTGGACTGAGGTCTTTAGTCTGCAGTTACAGGAGTCATAACTGATCTAAAAAAAATAATGAGGAATGGCAGAGGTGAAATGTGTTGGTTTACCCACCTTTCACCTTGTCCCATTAAATCAGAAGAGAGGAATGGAGTGAAATGAGAGACAGTTAATGCAGAATCAGTCCTGGTAATTCCTTTTTAGAACCTGAATCTGCCTCACTGAAACTGGACAGCCATTTTCAGGAGACTGCGCTGTTTAGCTCCAAACTTTTAAAAAGTGCTGCTGAGCTTTAATTGTTTTGCAGATGTGTCAGCTGAGGTGATAGAAACATTTCAAAGCAAGCAACACACCAGGTAGTGAGGGCAAGATATGTTATCCAACTAGAACGACTTGTCTTCTTCACCACCTTGACTCATCTCTTTTTAATAGATATATAAATGAAATATCGTGTAGAGGCCTCTTACTTGCCATAGGCTAAATACTGTGGTTCTTTTTCGGGTACAATTATTAGCAAACTCAATGCATACTTTATGTGATGAAGGATTAAAAAATTTAGCTACATGAGTTTTCCATTTGGCTCAAAAAGCCGAAGAGTCATTAGCACAGGAAAATGCATTGCTCCCTAAGTCTCCATTTATACATCTTTTAGGGCTGAGTTTCAAGGTCATGTGTACAGTATGAACAGTAGAAAACATACAGAGCCAGAGACTGAAGAAACGTGAAAACAATTATCTGCTACAAACATCTCAGAACAAGCCAAAGGGAAACATTTTTATTATCAGAAAAATCTTTCCCTATTTCTGAATGCATTCTTATACCAGGAAATTATTTTCTAAATGTAAATTTCCTCACCAGGCTATCAAGTTTTCCCTGATCTCCTTTTCTAAAAGAGAAATGATTCAGCATAGAGTAGAGAATATATTTGTTCTTGTTGCACTGTTTTGACAGAAACTATCTTAGAAAGGGAAGCAGCTGGGACAATTTTGACTTCTTTACTGGAGTCTCATCTTACAAAATTTAAGGTGGAATAGCATAACTATTCCTCAAAAGAGGTAAATAAAGTGAAACCTCTGTAAAATATCCCAGTGTTATGCAGCATTTTAAAATATTGCTGTTATATCTGAATGCTGGTGTGACATTGTTCAAATGCAAATCCATTCTTATATTCAAGCAAATTCATTGTCCCACAGTTAGAACTATCATATTTCTGCTGGGATTTTTTTTTTCCTAAAACCTAAAGTATATTAAGAATGACTACTGAAAGTAATACTCCATATATCCAAAGATCAGTCAAGAAAATAGTTGGCTTGTTTCTGAGATTTTTACTATGCCCAGAATATCACCTCTTAAAGGACTTGATTTCCTCTTACATTAAAAAAATCAGTATCAGCAAGAAGTTTTTCATTACTACCAGGTAATACCTGTTCGGGAAACTACTACAATTTCCAATTAAAAAAGGACTGGAAAAATGGACATAACAAAAATAGAAAATTATAATCATATATATGTGTTTTAGAGTGAATACTGGCCATGAAAATAGCCTGAAGCCAAACAGGATGAAATTTATTTTACATTACTCCTCTTACCCTGTTCCTTTGAACACAAATATGTAATTCTTCTCCCCTTCCCAAGGTTTGAAGTCAATACAGGTTTTCAGTCGATACTGTTCAAATGCCTTGAGGATGAGTCCCTTAGCATTCATTTCTGAAAAGCAAACAGTGTTCTTGTCAATACTGAGCCAATAGGTTTGTACTATTATCTGTATGGAGCAAGTCCTAAGGGTGGGTCTTGCTCCAGCAATCTTTGAGCAAAATAAGCACGCATATTGCTGGATTGAGACCTGAGCAGGGACCTAAAACCATCAATTGTACTGTTGTGACATTTTATCTTCCTCTTTTTTTTTTTTTTCTGTGTAATTTTTCGTTGGTACTTGCATTTAAAATACGGCATGATGAGTATATAAAGTATGATAGCGCATGGTTCTTAATTTTTTAATTCTTTCATTTACTTTGCTGACATTTATGTGAGCAAGTACTACATAAATAGGGAACGAAGACATCGGATTTTGCTTAGTGCAGACTGCAGGCTACAGATCTCTCACAGAATCTCTCCAGGACTTGAACAGCTAACATCGTATCTGGTTACCTCCTCTAAGTAACTTGCATGGTTTCAAGCCAGTTCAGATCTGAATCTAAACTGGGGGGGTGGGGGGGGTGATTATTTTTTTTCTATGATGTACCAGAAAGGTGACTCCATGCATAGTGAGAGTGCAATCTCTCCATGTGGTATACAGCAAGAAACGAAGCTCCCTGTCTCACCACTTGTGTCTGCCCTGAAAAGCCACAGCTGGGTGGATTCAAAGGGATGGAGACAAGCTAGGATGTGTTGCTGGCCCACATGAGGGGACTCAGCAAAGTGCCACTGCAAACTGCACTGTCTGCCAGAATGACAACTTGTCGTCGCCTCTGTAGATGGTGTAATGGCCAGGTAAGCTTCCTGGCTTTAAAAAGATCTTCAGTGCTCTGCTTCTTTTTCTGCTTAGTAGAGTTTCATGTCTCAGACATATACACCAACTCAATCTGCTGGGCCATAGCAATGACAGGATAAGAACCACCCAAGAGAGGAGGTGAGGGCCAGCACCAACCCAAAGATGGTACACCCTGCTCGTGCACACCCAGGCCCAGCCCTGCCGCGGGAAACGGCCTGCTCTAGGCTTACAAGAGGAAAGGGTGCCACAGTATCTTTATCAACCTGTATTTCACATTTCTATCAACACGACATACAGACATTGTCAAGGGCAAATACTGTACCCAGGCTGTCATCAAGGACGTAAGGGATAACGTGGGGCCACCGATAGTTGTCACCAATGATGGAGTTTCGTTCCTGCATTTGAGAAAGAAAATAAGCATGCAGTCCTCAGTAAAAAGTGATTTAGGATCATAGACTAACAATAGCGCTAAGGCAAAGCAAATTTCCTACAATTCCATGTAAGACATATAAGAAATCAGAGAGCTCAAAAACTTTGGAAGCTCACTCAGAGGTCTAAGGTTTGGGCTGAAATCCCTTCACTCCCTTCTATCAGTGTCTCCAACTTCTGCAGCGTTTTCTCCATAGGAATTACCTGAGATTTTGATGCATGTGTGAGGAGAGCTTCAGCTCCTGTGGGAAGCGTTAAGATCTAAAGTCCTGAAAACCGTGCAGAGATTAATAATTTTGTAATTTTTCATAACTCAAGGGTTTGCTCCTGTGCCCTTAGCAAGTGCTGTCCTTGTGTCCACTCACATGCTCAAGCCAAAGCAGTTGATCAAAGTGAAGAGTAAAACACTACCAGCTTCCAGGGGTTCAAGACATTTTGGAGGTTTCTACTAGGTTTTTTTTGAGATGTAACTTGCTATGTAAATAATTTTTTAATTAATCAGATAGGGATATTGGACAGATGATTTAAAATGTGGTATTACAAATCTAATTTTTCCGTTGGTTTTAGTGAACTACTTATATGATGAAGGTTTTGCAACACTGGTCTGTAAATTTAGTTGGCTCAGAATAAACATTGTGTACAGACAAATGAAGAACCTTTTATATAAACCTGCCTGGATGGTGATCAGTGCTGCTGAGTGTCTTAAAAGCTCAACTTCAAAAACACAGCAAAGGAAACAAGAAGCTAGTAACATTGATCTAGTGGCTAAACCAACCTTATTCTGGATAACGTTTCTGCAAATGCACCCGACTCCTTCATTGTCTATGGCATTTTGTAGAAATCCATCCCCAAACATTTTCAGTTTATTGTTACATAAACAGCATTTATTGTCAGCAGGAGCAGGATGCATCAATCATTTCCACGCCAGCGATACTTTACATTATGTAAGTCAATGACACATCTCTGGTTTTATATTTTATTTGAACTCACCCCATCAAGTTTGATGTCTCCTTCAAAAAGGTCTAGTCCTAAAGCTAAAGGGAAGAGGAAATTAACACCCAGTTATTATATTGATCTGTGGTTACCATCATGAAAATAATAAAAAACAATTAAGAGAGAAACTGAATTTTAAAAAAACCTTCATTGATGTCAAAGATGTCTTGATCAAGTCCTCCATCTACATCTATTTCTGAAAAATAAAAAGACAAGAGAAGTAGGACATTAGCCCTTGCTGTTATCTTTATGAAGTGTGAAAATTAATGCAATAACAATAACAGTAATTATAAATCTGTGTCTGTCCTAGCGATGTTTATGAGCAGCTGGTTTTGTTGACTGCCTCCCGTGCATACAAATAGATCTCTAAACAGAACTCACCAGTTGTCTCTGGAGCAGGCTGGGAAGGGGGAAGAAAAAAAGATATTATTAGAAAGGCACATAATGAAATGCAGCTCACGTTACTCTCTCAACAGTATTAGAGATGCAATTTAAGCTCAACTGACAGCACTTAGCACATGGCTTTGTACTGGACTGACTGGACCCACAGCGTCCTCATTTGACTGGAAATGTTGATTTGCTTCTGTGTCAGCTTTGTGTCCTCCCCACTTCAGGCTGCCCAACTAGTCACCCAGGACTGCTTCTGTGAAGTTTTCACAACTGCTTTTCTCTCACAACTCAGGCAGTACAGAATATTCTTTCACAAACAGGAAAAAGAAGCTGTTATTTCTGTGACATCTACTATTGCTACTAATCAGGAGCTGTACAGAACCTATGGAAGTTATGCTAAACTTTCCATCATACAGCTGAAGATGGAATAGAATGAGTGGTCTGGTGTCACTCAGCAAGTCTTTGAAGGACTGGGTACAAGGTCCAGGTCACTTCAGCCCCAGTTAGTGCCTTAGCTGGACTCCAACTACCTAAGCAATCCCAACTCAAAGACTCTTTCTGCAACATGTAAAATCCAGAGACCATAATGAGATATAATGGGATAAACATAGTACACTTTCTTGCCATAACATGCCTATAGAACATAATCTATAAGGTTTTATCAGACTAGATGCTTCATTTTGGACTGTCTTGGACATACCCAACATAACATTACACAACATTCTCACGCAGCGAGTAAAATAATGAACAGCCTCTCTAAGCAATTGTTGCTGGGTGGGTTTTCCTGTTTCTCATCCGAAGTCTTGTATTTGTATGTTTGAAAAGAAGGTCACAAACTGAAGGTAAAGAACACCCTTAAATTCTAAGCTTCGACAATGTAGCAAATGGTAAGATATAACATCAATTCTGCAAAGCAGTGTAGGATTTTTACTTTTATTTGTACTATAGTTCCCCCCACCCCCTAACTTTTTTTCTTTCTCCGTGTAAATAGCTTGTTATTTTTTGTACATGCAGTTTTGCATGTCTGTCATATTTTCCTAGTGGGATAAACATCTGCAACCTCCATTAAAAGCAACAAACAGTACAAGACCAGAGTGCTGAAAACTGGTAAAAATCAAGTCCGTGCAGTCCAGAGGAATATTAATTGTGGACACTTCTATCACCTGTATGATGGATAAGAAAATAGTATGGCCAGAATTTTCAAGTGAGATTCAAATGCACATGTTCATCTAGACCTGATTTTTGGCACATAATTTGAGACCAAACATAACTATGGGCCCTAAAACTTATGATGTTCATATAAAAAATTTAAACAATCGCAGGGGGAAAAAAAACCACCAAAAAAATCCCAAACAAAACAAACTTCCATGAAATTTCTTCATTTGGAAAAGGTTGAGAAAGAAAGCTTTGAAATTGTCAGAATGTCCTATTTTAGCTTTCCAATGAAAGATTCATTTTCAATCTGAAATGAGTGTCTCGTGAAAATTTCGGAAAATGGCAGAAAAAAATATTGTAAATACAAAAGCCTGAAATCTCATTTTATCATTTTGATTCACCTCAACTAAAATTAATTCAAACTGTTGCTTCACAGTTTTTGTCAGATTTTGATCATTTATTCTGATCGCCTAAGAGGAGAAAATTATTATTTGCCTAACCAAGTAGAGGCTATAATTTATAGGTCTAAGAGATAATGCCTAATTGGTATGAGCTGGCATAATCAAATGCTTAATATCTAAATGTTACATAAACAGGCAATGTTTTTAATCAACAACAACTGCTTCTGAATTTTCTTAATGAAAACTACCACCCACGTATATCCTTACCCAGCCTAAAGGCAGGATTCTGACCCTGAAGTGCCAGTTACAGAAACCATTGAGTGGAATCTGTTTCCTGACCCGGTTTCTCCTGAAACAACCCTGTTTCAGCACTTCACGGTTCTGAGTCGTTTCAAAATTTGGTAGATTTTAAGATACCCGACTCCTAAAAACCCAACATCATCGTACAAAAGGGACCGAGTCCATTGAAAAATTGTTTCCAGAGTTGGGCAGAAAGTGAAGGATTGATTTTGATCTCGCATTTCACTGAGTAATTGGTATTATTCAGATTTACATTGATACATGAGAAATAAGGATGCGGATTTCAGAAAAAAGAATAAGCATATAACTATATACAAATACAGTTTAATAACCCCAAATATCTTTTCTAAATTTATGGATGACAAATCATCCATAAATTTGAAATGTCAATAGATTCCTCTTACATTTTGAAGTTGTATTCCACATATGTAATGATATTCTATCATTACATTTTGTTATTACTGGATCTGCATAAGACAGCATCCACGTATTCAAGTTTTGAAATGAAAGTGGAGCTTGTAAAAAAGGCTGAAAGTACACAGGCAGAGTCTTACACACATTTTGAAGACTTCATTTTAAACTCCCACTCTCATACAGATTTATAGGTAATGTAGAAGAAAAAAAAATGACAAGTAAAGATTGTGGTATTAAAAAATTAAAATTATGTTATTGTCTTGGGTTAAACATTGTCAATGGAGGAGAAGAACTATACCCATATTTGTTGAATCCCCTTATAACTGTTAATGGGGATTAAAATGTTTCTGCAGTTTCAATAATTATAAACTGCAATGTACCCATATCTACTAATCACAGAGTATAACAGTGTTAAAGGTAAAAACTGGCTAGGTCATGGAAAAGCTCCTCCATCAGCAGCCAAAGCTCACAAACTGAAATCAATGTAGCTAAGTCCAGCAGTACTTTTGGTGCATAAACCAATGTGAGTCCATGACTAATACCAAATTCAGCAATCAACTGAAACCCGGGTTGATCCTCAGTGTCTGAAAACAGTCACGGAATGTTTTATGCTGAAGGGATCCCTTCCATCATTCCTTTCTGCTTCCTTCTCAATAAAACTAGGTCTCTAGTCCTGTGAATCTCAACAGCAAAATACTGCATTTCAAAAGGATTATCTCTGCGTACAAGTACTACTCGTTTGAGTAGCAGCAACTTCAGTTTCAATGCCTGCCTGACAACTGAGACCTATATCATGGATTTCTAGTTTCTGAAAGTTTTGTAAATAATCAACAGATTCACAGTTCAGTCACATACAGAAGAAGGTTGATTACCTGAGGTGTACCAAAAAGGAATCTAATTCATGTGATCAGTGCTGCTTTTAAATCTACACACACACACAAAATTCTAAACATTTATAATATTAGTCCTTAACTTTAGCAAACAACATAGTTCATGTAAATTAAGTTACAGTAAAGGTTGGTCAAACCATGGCTTGTGACCACATTTAACTGGCAAATAATTCAAGTGCATCTTGAATAGGTGGGAAATATCTCACCTACTGTAATCATGTAAAAACTAAGTAAGCAGACTCATTAAGTGATCAGTGGAGAAACAGATAGGTAATTCATCTGTCCCTAAAATATCTATGGCACCACCATGATGGTCTGGAATCTCCAGAAGGTGATCCATCTCACCTAGCTTGGACATCTAACTCAAGGATGATAAATCACCCAAATGAAAATTTCCCTGTATCATCACCATGAACTTCAGTTGGAGCATAGTCAACCAGTTTGGATGAGACACCCTAACTATCAGTGTTTTCTCCAGACGACATAACTCCTAGTACTGGCATCCAGAAATATGAAAGAAGCTCTTCCTGGCCATAAGGCACATGGAAATGAAACAATTACCCCTGGTGATGAGAAGCCCCTGTCTCACACAGGAGCCAGTTATGAGGAGTCCGTTTGATGTATGATAGCTTGTGGATATTAGTAGCACCTACATCACCTACTACAGGCTTTACAAAAGCCTGTAGAGGAATCTAACCAAAGCCGAGACTTGACTTTCCAAATGGTTGGGAACAGGCAGTCACGATGAGTGGCAGAAATACAAGTGCAGTGTGGGGCTGGGGTAGTGGGGATACAGGAAGGCTACCGGAGTGTGGGGCACATGAGGTTGAGCTCTTGACTTAGATGTATGAGCATGTGTTAGTGGAGATGAAGAGATTATGACTGCCACGGTGAGGTAATTAGAGCTGGATTCACAGAATCAGTTTAGTTGCATAACTTAAAATACATAACGTTATTCCACTTAAGTAATGTCACAGTAAGTAACATCTTACTCTGAAGAATACTCTGCAGCTACGAGCAGCTGAAATGAACTTTCAACAGCCTACTGGTTTTTGTTCTCCAAAATAATTATGTTGTGTTTTACCAAGATTCCTGGCCTCTACAATAAATTATCACAAGATGAGCAAAATGCTACATTTCACTACAAAAGACAGGAAATACAAAAATCTAAGCTGGTTATTTTTGGCATTAAATGGTTTGGCTGGAGTGGAGGAAGAGAGAACAGTCATTTCCAAGTATGTCCCGCGGCTAAAAAAGCTTCAATTTCAGTATCAAATATACTGTGTTGCGGGGTGGGGAAGAATCATATTTCCATTCAAATATGGAGTAGTAAAATAAATTTTAATACTTATCTTGGTTCTAACCACAGATTTGATATTCTGATAATGATACTTTGAATATTATGGGACATTTTGTTTAGGTGGGGAATGCAAGATAAGCTCTTCCCATGTATAGCCAGGCCTACTAAAAATAGCAGCACTAAAACCCCAAAGAAACTGAAATCTTTCTCTCTTCCATGCAGATGACAACATGCAACATGCAACATGACTTAAGTCTTTTCCTCTGAAATTTACCTTAAGCTGTATTGCTTACTCGATCAATATAAAGAATATACATTCTTTGTTTTCTTACCTGACTCCAGACCACCTGGAGAAGCAGCCAAGTTAGGACCACAGGCACAGAAAACCAGCCCATGTTGATCTCCAGTCAGCAGTTGCATGGACACAATTTCAGACCTCCTTGGTATTTAAGGCAGTAAAAATCATAAACAAAAACCTTTGTCCTTTCATTGGTAATTAACCTGCCTACCTTTTTCTTGTCCAGTAAGCAAAGTCCATCTTTACTACATTATAATAACTAACATATACTTGAACTATTCTTAAGCACTGTTATGAGAAAAAGCATTGGACACGAAGGGAAACACAGGGTGAAATGGACACAAGAAAATGGAAATACAGAGGAAATGGACATACTGAAATACAGGGAATTCCATTTAAAGATAAGAAAACCTTTTTTTTTTATTCTAATGGTTTTTAAGCGCTGGAGTAAGTTGCCCAGAGAAGTTGCGGAGTCTCCATCTTTGCAGACAGTCAAAACCCAACCAGATACAGCCCTGAGCGAGCTGCTGCAGGTGGCCCTGCTGCAAGCAGGATTGGGCTGGCTGATCTCCAGCGGTGCCTTCCAACCTCAGCCATCCTGTGATTCAGTGAATAAAGCCAGCACTACCTTTTGAACAACAGAAAGCTAGCAAGACTCTTGGCAGTTGAGACATACTAATAAATATGTATTTTTTGACAAAAAGTGAAAATGAGAAACGTGTGCACATTTAAAAAAAATATCTGTCAGCAACATAATTTCGGTATCTTGCTTTTAGAAAAAGCAACGTCATTTCTATTGTTGCTTATGTGAAACACTGTATTTGTCACTAACTCAAATAATGGTATTCTCCTGCATTATTTAAAAATTACATTATTTAAAAATTCCATACCATTGTACTATCACCACTCTCTGACTCTTTGGAGTTTTAGTTTCTTCCAACTTCAGTCATCTCTTCTGCTTACTAGCTGCTAGAGTGCTGAAGTTGCCAGTTTCTTCTTATGCTCTAAACTGCTCTTATGCTCAATTACGTGTGGTAATTGTATGATCAGACTGGGCTAACCTTTTACTTTCCCAGACCAACTATCTGGTTAGACCACTGTAAAAACTAAAAATGTTATTTACATTTTGTAGTGTAAATAGACTCCCAAACAATTATATCAAAATTAATAACATTTCCCATGCTATTTCAAGTATCAAAGCTGATAAGAAAGAACGAGTTGATCCTAAGTAATGAGGGCACCTGAGCAATTTCTCACTGCTCAGATCCATGCTTATTGCATTGCTGATCCATTGGGGAGTAGCAGTGGTAGATACTGTTTTTATAATGTTATGGGTTTTTCTAGAAAAGTAACACTAAGTATTGTAATCCTTTACCCGCCAATAATGGTGGTGTCAACTGTTTCTCAAATCAGTCATGTTTGGAAGGTTGAACAGCTCTTCTGTCAAGGTTTCTTCTGCAAGTCCAGCAGTCCTTGAATGCTGCATGCTGTCATCTTCATCTGCTGGGAGATGAGGGTACAGGTCATTTTGGAGGCTCTCTAGGTTAGACTGGCTATGACCACGGTAACAGGTCCTTGGAACCAAATGGAACGGATCCATACATTGAAACATTTGGTGCTAAGAACCTGGCCATCTATGCCATACACGTCTCAAAGGATTTTACTTCACAGGCCGATTCTGATTTGGTCCCAAGGACTGGACATCAGTGGTGGCAACTGGACTGCATTACGTGAGGATCTGAAAAACATATTCTGGTTTAGTTCCAAAACGATTAAATTTGGACACACCAAAACTGCCTTGTGATGTGAACTAAAGCATGGTAAGTGGGAATGATGATGACACTTGCTTAAAAAGTACACTCCTGATCAAAACTAAAAGACTAATGCAGCTGCACCCATTATTCCTTGATTGTAGTACCTTACAAGTGTTTTCCTGAGATGGTAGAATATGAACTCAAATGAAATAGCACTTTCTTTGGTCTTACTACTTGGTGTTGGAAGAAAGCCTAAAAGCCTGTTTTTCTACTTCTTCGCTCCCTTTTACATGCAAATGATCAAGCCAATCTGCTCTCTGTTCCCACATCCCCACTTCTAAGATACATCAACCAGCACAGAGACCTCACACCAACCTTTTCACAGTAGGAGATGGGAGGATGACTGTCCTGTTACAAAAAGGGGCTGTATGAACCTCTGTGTCATGACCATCGCTGCTCTCAGGACTGGCTGAAAAGTGAGTTACCCAAAGAAAACACTAGAAGGTGTTGGAATTGGCACTTAGTGACATCAAACAGAGAAGTCACCAAAGTTATATACTAACCCTGCATTGTAAAATACTCCCCCTATACACATTTTTCCTCCAATTCACACTGCTTTTTAATTAATATTTGGATAGATGGTGAGCATTTTCAGATGTACAAAAAGAATGGCAGTCTTAGATTGTGCCTTTATTCTACAGTTACCAGGGCACATAACAGCCCAAAGTAATGCACGTCCTTTCTTGACACTGTTGGGGACCTATGGAATTCAAGGATGTTATTTCCATTACCATTTTGATCTGCAGGTAGAATCCACCAGTTTTCTAACTACAAGCTCTATGTTTGAGGAAAAGTAAAAACATTAAACACAAAGCAGAAGGAGCAAGTCTTTAACTGGTTGATTGCTTTTTCCTTTCTTGCAATTCTTTGCCTTGAACATGTTCCACAACTTTTATGGGTACTAAGCTATCTAATGAGCCCTGAGTAACTATGAGAGACACCTGCAAAATCTGAGCTTTTGCCAGTCAATTACATTTCCTTCCCCATAGACCCACATGCTCCCACGCTGCTCACACAGAAGCAATGAAAAGGAAAGACATCAGAACCTGATGTGGAACTTGTTGTGGATCTACTGCAGTGACCGCTTGGCTCTCCTTCCGAGTTCACTTCCCTAGCACCAGACAGATGGGGACCACCCTGGGGGCAGACTGAGTGTTCCCTTGGACGGGCACCGTCTCTTTAAAGCCTGCCCAGTAGCACTGTTTCTGGTGGGCACTACTGGGGCACAGGTAATGATAATACTGCATTGCTTACCCCCCTGCCTTGCTGTGGAAGAAGGAATGTTCATCAGGCGTTGTCCAATGCAGATGGGAAACATCACCTGTTTTAGTATTCTTCATAAAGTTACATCTGCAGATAATAATTTGGGGATGGACAGTAATGGGAGCAGAGAGACTGGGAAAAAATGAGTGAAGTACAGGAGAGAAAGAATGCTCTCCTTAAAAACCAAAGGAACTTCAAAATGTAATGCCAAAAAACTAGAGAACCATAAAAACAACTACAAATAGCTCTATGGGGACAGTGATTTTCTAGCATTTTTGGTAGGTAGTTTCACATTTGACTAGTTTTGTTGATCTTCTGTATTTCAGCACAGATACTGTGGTAATTCTGCTATTGGTATACTGCTCAGCCAACAATGGTGATTCATGGTTGCTTGTTGACATTTGGGTGGAACCTGACTGATCGTAAATTTTAGTGTCAACTTCAAGTGCTATGAATTCATTAAATATTCTTGAAAAGTGCTGGCTTGTAGAGCGTTACGTACCCCACTTAGCCGTGCTTATAGACCAAATGTTAAAGAGTAGGAGTATACTCAAACAGTCTATTATTCTCAGATGGCAGATTGTTCCTTGCCCTGCCTCGAGCTCCCTGCATTATCCTGCACAATTTGTTTCACGTTTTCAGTTAATCTCCCAAATGTGGATAACACTGTAATAGTATCTCCTTGGCTGATAAGGCAAAAGCAGTAATGAAGATAAGAGTTGTCAGATAAACCTACAAGATAAGAGACCCTCAATCAAATCCAAAATTTTTCAAGTTGAACAGCTAAGTACTTCAAGTTAAGACACTCCAATGTTTTCAAAACCTAGTGGATGTCACATGGAATACGATGTAAGAAAGTGAAAATCCCAACATATCAAATACAAGTGTTCCATCTTCTTGCAGAGGAGCAAAGAAGGCATGTTTTCTTTGATTAAGGGTTATCAAGAAAACAAAGCAGACCTTCAGTTTCCTCGCACTGCTTAGCTACAGGTAAATTAAAAAGCAAGGTTAAAAAGCAAACAGCAGAAGCTTGGGTGTGCAACATTTCATCCCTTCCTGCCCACTGCCACTCCAGACATGTACTTTAACCATTATCTTTTATTTTGTGTGAGAAAACAATCTTTCGTAAATCAAATAATTACTCATACAGGATTACACCTCTCCCCCTTTCATGGGAAAGTGAATCATGTCTGACATGTTTTCACACAAACATATTTTATGGTAAATATGAATCAGATTACAGCGTGAAACAAACTGTGACTGATACACAGCTACTGAAGTGGCTGTAGCCAGCCACTAAGTATCATGCCACTGCAGAAGCATACTCCAGGGACACTTCATCCTCTCTGAGAATGGAGCATGAGCCTTAGCAGAAGAATTTCCCTCTTCATTCCAGAGGCCTGCAGCAACCCCAAACTATTGCACGTGCTGCCAGGGAACAACTTTAAAGGCCTAAGCAATACAAAGGGTTACGGAAACATACCTGTACTTGGCACCTGGTGGACCTCATCCCCGCAGCAGATGGAATTAGCGAGGTCGTTGCCATGCGTGCAGCTTCAGCGAGCAAGAAGCCAGGAATCAGCGATAACCCCCGGCGCTCACGACGGCGGAATGCAGCAGTCCTCAGCTGCCCTCGTGTGACGCCGGTGTGCACTGCAGCGCCTCGGGCTTGGAGGCGACCCCTAAAGAACGCGTTTGGGGAAGGAAAGGTCCTGCAGGTAAACGGAGGTGGCGTGAACACCTTACGGTTTACGTTCACTCGTGAACTGGGGAGCGCTCAGGTCTTCCCGGAGTGGATCCCTGCGGGAACACAGCTTATTTGCCACAGGTGATAAAGCACCCCAGTAAACCTGCAAGTTGGAGGTTTTAAAGTTAGAAAGATCCTTTCTGTAGATTGAAATGATCCCAGTCACTTAACCTCTAAAACATAGGAAAGATTTACGACGTTTTATGAAATACCTGGATAGAAATCCCGTATCTAAGAGAGTCTCAGAGTACAACTCCTTAGTGAATTAGCATCCTTAAATACTATCCTTACTTAGAAACAAGCCAAAAATAGTCAGTGCCCTCTTGTGGTTTGACTTACGAAAGAAGAAAAATTCACAAAAGAAACTTAAGTTGAATACAACTGAGGTGGCACATAAAACACACCTTCTGCGACACTAGTGCCACAGAAGCTACCCTGGAGAAAAAACCCACCGTCTTCCTACTGTCTTCTGCCCACACGTGCAAAACCAGAGAACCTAATGCAAGGCTTTCGGAAAAACAAGTACTCATTGCCATTAAAGACCCTGTCTGCATGAGATGGTTTTGATCTTAAACATCATCCTAATCTCTTCAATGCAAAAAGACACCCCCCAATGAAAAAAACAAAACAAAAAACCAACACCAAAGTAAATACTTTAAAAAGCATTTTAAAGCAATAAAATCTGACTTTCAGATTCTTTCAAACTGCAAAAATTCTGAGATATATAAACTCCTCCAGCTGTAGAAGCAAAGATGGCAGGCAAACTCTGGAAATTATTGATGCTAAGTTTCTTAGTTACTGTATTTACCCCTGAGGCTCACATCAGCCCCCAGATGTTGAGGGCACAGCCAGAGGAGCTTATAAAACATGCAGATTACAAAACCATACTTAGCAGCTAAGTCATATAACCTTAGTTATCCAGTTGCTGATTAACTTTAAAAGACAAAAAGGGGAGTGGGAGGGAAACAGCATAAACTCAGGAGAAATGCTGTAGGGAAATACATACAGAGGAAAATGGGTGGTGGGACACTGGAACAGGTTGCCCAGAGAAGCTGTGGATGCCCCATCCCTGGAAGTGCTCAAGGCCAGGTTGGATGGGGCTTTGAGCAACCTGGTCTGGTGGAAGGTGTCCCTGCCCGTGGCAGGGGGATTGGAATGAGATGATCTTTACGGTCCCTTCCGACCCAAACTACTCTATGATTCTATGAAAAAAGAGAGAGACAGAAACAAAAAAGAATGTAAATGAATAGTGAGGAGCACTTTTCTCTTGCTTAAGCATCCTCACAAGCCACAAAAACCATATTCTGTCACTAAGCCCTGGGAAATGGGCTGCAGTTTCATGGAGCTAAGGAATGCATTCTAAACGTATGCAGAGGATTTAAGGCAAAGATTTAAAATTGAATTACATATCTTCCACAGGATGCATTTTGCAGGGATGACCTTTTTTTTTTTTTCTTTTTCTCCAGTTTCCTAACAGCTTGGGGAATGGTGGAGGAATAAGCATAAAATTTACTTTCCTAGCTTTTTCCTGATCATGTCCACAAAAACAGAGAAATATGACTGTGGAGGAAGAAAAAAAACCGCAAAAAACAACATTACAGATAGAATAAGGCTGGTTAGGGCTGGAAAATGAAAAGATGAAAACAGTTTGAGGAGAAACAGTAGACCTACTTTACTTATGGCAGTGGCGGGAGAAGCCTATACTTTGACTTAAAGTCTGGTTATTCACTGGGAAGCAGCAATTTTAACATTATTAAAAAACCTTCTCATAGCAGAGGCCTGAATTTTTCTCCTAAAGTTTTCAAACATACCCACAACAGGACACCAAAGAAACCTGCTATCTAGAGCAAGTTTAAATGTACACTGTACAGAGAACAGACTACGTAGTGTTTGTCCCTTTTCATCAGTTTCTCCAATTCCAAAAGAAACCTGAAGATGCTTTTGTCAGATACTCTTGTAGCCCTGCTTGCCTGCAATAAAACAACCCTTGGCTGCCAGGTTTGGCAGCTATTTCACAGATGGCACAGTATTTACAAGACACAGCAAACAGCACATTTCTTACGAGCACCCACGAATTAGTGTGTCTGTTTCAGCATAAAAAAAAAGGATACAAAAAACACACTTAGCTGTACTCTTTTATAGCAGTCCTCACAGACACTTACGTGTTCAAATCTTAACTCTGAAGCCATATCTAAAAAAAAAAAAGGGACCCAGGAATGCTTCCGAAGCACAGAAAACCTTCCAGCCCTGACTACCTGTCAGAAGTTGACCTGGGTGCACAAAGGTCACCCTCTCCTCCTGGGAATGAAGCCCTGGAGCAGGGCAACAGGGGCTTCTACAGAGCTCACATATCCTACAACCAACATGTTGCCAATGAGAATCAAACGCACTGAGTGCATTCTCTCTGAATAATGAAATATGCATTGCTGTAGTAGAAGGAAATCAAATGGAATCTCTAATAAAGGGCTTATAACCAGATTTAGAAGATACAGTGATTTATTTAGAGCTCAGAAAACTAGATTCCAAGGGGAGAAAGAACAATAAACAAAAAGTAAATTTGCATAATTTTGCTATATTTCTATAATTCAAAATAAGGCTTTAAGTCAATTCCATAACCATATTATCACCTGTATGCCCTTAGAATGTAAAAGCACAAGAAGTAACTACGGTTGTTTCAGTTCAAAAATACGGGGTGGAAGAATAAATCTAGATGCCACCTTGCTAGTCCAACAATGCAACCAGCCCAAACTTACTGACAAGTCTTTCCTCAGAACACCATTAACCCTTCTTAGTAAATCTACCTTTAAATAATGAGGTTTGCTATTGGCCCCGAGCGTTACATACCTCTTTCTCTCTGCCTTTAAGGATGTTATTTCTCTATTAACATTACATGGCACAGCAACTTACAAACATGGAAGGGAAAAAAGAAGTATAAAATAAGTTTTGGCCAACTTATCTTTTCTGCTTCATAGAAATATCTTAAGATGTGATATAAGTTAGCTTGTCAGCTCATTAATGGATCATGAGCCACAACTCATCGGTTCCAGCAGCATACATGCCATTCTAATCATTCAAAGTGTGAAGGCATACAACTGACCACGTACTTAAGTTTAGAAAGCATCTAAAAGGGAAGAAGTAGCATAAAGGAGACTGATCATCTTTATTATGCAACAAAAAGACAAAGAGAAAATAAAATACTTTAATAGGAGAAAAAATAGAAGGAACAATTCAAACATAACATGGCATATTGAAACCATACACAATGCAACATGAACATGAAAACATTGTTAAACAGCAATCTTCTAGTAAAGATTGCATGTTTTGAGTACAAGCATCACCCACCACAAATACACAGCTTTTTGTGCATGTCTGGGTTTCAGTGAGAAAGATCACGACCAGCACCATCACATTTAAACAGACTGTTTCGTTTTCATTAAACGCTTACCTAGTGAATGTATTGGATGCAACCCCTTCATACTAAAAGTATAAAAACTTCAGCAAGGCAGTGCCTGCCAATACAGATTTTAACATATGCAAATAAAGAGGATAAAAATTTTGCAAGTTTTTTTTAATATTGCATTTATACACACTTGTTGCTTTAAAATGTGTATTCAAGTCTCTCGACATTTAAACATGACTAAAATGCACAGCAACTATGCACCTAGTGACAACTAATTATTGCTATAGAAAAATTTGTTTCCCAGAGTTTTAAAATAGATGTTAATTTGTTCAAGTAATAGAAATAACTAGTTCCAGTGTCCATGAGGCATTCTGAATCTGTATTGGCTGTAGGCATTTATTGCCAGTTCATAGAAATATTTTACTGAATCTAAAAAAGTTAACTAAACTTACATATAACTATTAAATTCCTTAGGAAATGTATGCAGTAATAAAACCACCACGGTAAGCGTTTTTAAAAAGCTAAAACTTTAGCATCAGGCTACCTTGAAAATTCCTTTCTGTCTAAGGGCACTATTTCATAGCTGGCTTTATAGAGCAAGAGAGAAAGTAAAAATCCAAACAACTTTCAGTTGGGTCAGTGAACCACTCCAAATCAGCATGTGGTCACACAAGTACTAGAGCTGAGAGACAAGTGAGAATATGCAGACAAGAGTATGGGGGGCAAACAGGCAAGTTGGAGTACAAGATCAAAGCATGGCCCGCTGTCAAAATACTGCATTAAGTCAGTAACAAAATGCAAGACATGTTAAGCTGTTATAAAAACGATATAACCTCCAGACGTTTCTGAAATAGCCAACTCTCTCTGTATGTTAGCCAGCTATGACTTCAGTAATGTTTTACACTCTTAAAAAATATAAGGTAGTAACGTTAAGTTACAGTGTATATTGTTTTAGTTCCAACACTCAACAGGCTAGAACCAAGATTCAGTTCTGAAATCAATTACATTGCAGAGTGAGGCATTTCAATCTTACCAGTTTTGGAATATGAAATAGCCCAGTATTTAAAGAATAATCAAAACCCCTATTTGGAGAGCAAATGGGAGCCAGGGCACAAGAAGCCTACTGTACTTTGGCTGCACAACTGATATTATTACACAGAAATCACCAACTAGAGTAGGAAAATTACTGGGGATGTTTTCCACCACATATACAATACCCATAAAGTAAGGCTTGACAACAGCTGATGGTGACACAGGATGAAAAGTCAGTCCCAATAGATACTCAGAACAGTCTCTATTTAAAACTCCAAAATGTAAGCTGTGCAGCTTGCTTTCCCCTTCTCCCCATTAGTATTAAATAAAATACCTCAAAGTTCTTTTACAGATGGATTTTCCATTTAAATTCAAAATTGCATTATTGCTGTTTTCTGATTTTAATGACAGTCTTGCTGGGAATGTGGAAATCTAGAATAGGAACTCTTAAAATATGTTAGAGCAAGTTTTTCTTCTCAACTGTTCTTTCAAGCCTTTGGATACAGGAGATGACCAAGTTTTAAACAGTCTTACCAAAATAAACAAGTTAATTTATGAGCGTTGGTAGGTCTGAAGCCAGTTAGTTCTCTAGTTACACAGCCTTCCATGAAAGGCAGGACCAAAACTTGAATTCCAAATACAGCAACAGAAGTTTGTAAAAAGTTCTAACAAAATGAAAAACTAGCTGGTCGCAGTCATATACCCAAAAAGTGTATCTTTTGCATGTCATCTTGAATTTCTCACAAAGTACGTCATCTTCCTTATAGTTGGGAGTACAGGGGAAACTCCTGACCCATCACTTCAGGAAGGAAGTATCCTTTCTCAGTTATGCTCCAAAAGGGGAAAAAAATAGATATAATTATTCCCAGGCAATGGCATCATTCTTTCTCAGTGAAAGGTGGAAAAAAAAACCTGCTCTGCATTGTTGATCTATAGAAAACAAATATTTTTATTTCTGAAGTTGTTGTTATTTTCATTCACATTATAACAGTAAAAAACAAATCACAACATCAAACAAAACTTTGCTCTTGGGCAGGAGGAAAAAACTTTCATCTCATAGATAGCTTAGCAGATGACAACTGAACTTAAACTCAGTGCAACAGAGCACCTCTGCATGTCTTTCTAAAGATACTTTCAAAGTTGGTTTTGGTGAATTAAAATACCTGACATTATAAAAGAAGCCATGTAATTAGCACAGTAGTAAAAGTTAGAGAAAATAAGACAACAGCGAGCGGTTCCAAAAAGGTCCCTAAATACACAGGGCCAGATCTCAGTAAAGATGTCAAGCTTGAGTTTCAGCAAAATCATTTATGAAAAGTCCTTATGAACACACAAAAAAATTAAGCCTGAAAAATGGTTACTGAATAGCATTTTTATTAATATACACTTCAGATCAGTAACAGAATTAATGTAATTTTTCTCTCAGATAATTAGTAAGATGACGGGGGGCTATACTTTAAAAGTTCACATGACAGGATTCTTGAACCGCATTTTGGTATTGGGCTTCTTCATCAAGCTGAAGATTCTAAACAAAACAAAAACATAATCAAAATGGACAAATACTCAAGATGTACCATAATCCTTAGCTTAATCATTCATTTTCCACATTTTTACATAGGAATTAGCACCTAGATGAAGACTTTCCATCTTTATGTGTACTAATGATTGTTTATGTTGCACAGTATCTTTTACTTAACCAAGTACCAAGAGATACATGAGATGGGAGAAGAATCAGAAGAGTGGGGCAAGGCTCATTAAGCAGAAGGGTCCATCTCCTCTCCCTGGCACAATTACATTACAGAACAACCAGCTCAGGCAAGCTGACTGTCACACAATTCTTAGAACAGGGCTTCCAACCAGCCATAATATCCTCCGTTAATAAAACCAAAATGTGATCCCCAAACAACAGTAATCATAGATTGTTGAGAATATACTGCTTCAAGTGAGAAAGAAAACACGTAGCACAAAAGATGGGTGGTTAACCCTGCCACTTTTGAAGAGCTATCTTGCAAGTCATTAATAGGCCAAAGTAATACACCTTTTTAATGCAATTCCAGCAGCTTCCCAGTTTTACATCCTCAAACATGCAAGATGCACTCATATTATATTGAAGAGTCCAATAGTTCTTTGTCACAGATCACTCAACACAAAGAACCATATGCATCACCTTTGCCATCTTTAACCAGTAAGGCTGCCTATGCCTCAAATACTATGCTTGTCCCACACAAAGCTCAAGCAGGGTACCCCAAAGCCTGTCAAACTCTGTAGAAACTACAACACAAACTCTCTAGCTCTCTGGTCCCACCTGCAAATCAAATGGTTGGCTTGACTTATGATCCATCCCCTGTCTACATCTGTGTATGTAGTTCTGCACCTGCTCCAAGGTCATTTACCCAAAGCAAGACTAAAAGGCGGCAACCAGAACAGTGATTTAATGACGTATCTCTTTTTCACATTGCAGCCTCTCTCACAACACACTGGAAGAGAGGCTGTAGCAGCAATACCAGCTAGTCAAGCTGCACTTTGAGTCCTGAGAATTGTGATTTTGGCATTTCTGCCATAAAAGGTCAAAAATGTCAATAAAACAGAGTAGCGTCTATTTTATTTCCCCCAGAAGCAGCAGCAATAAACTGTTTTGGAGGAACAAATAGTTCTGATTGAGAACACTAAGCTAAAGACTTAAGTCATCAGTTTGGAACAAAGCTTAAATGTTGACAACACCTATTCCCAGTAGCACTTCATGTTGGTAACAGGAAGTTTAAGAACAGACAGGCCTACTTCTGAATTCTGTACAGTGCAGGAACACAGCATATCCAGAGCACAAACACGTTTGGTACAAATGTTTTATTTGGCATTTTAATTTGTAGAAAAAAATTTACCATTTACTCCCCTATGCATCGAAGAAGAAAAAGCTTACCACAAATTCTCCGTAGTCAAACCGGTGTCTTAGATTTAGATGGCTAACAAGATTTCTAGTAACCTGGTTAGTATCTGCCCAGGGAAGAGATACACAAATAGGACAAATCTGAATTTGGAGAGGAAGGGGAAAGAGAGAGAATTAAAAAAAAAAGTTATTGGTAATACAGAATGCATTAAACACATGTTCTACAGGAATAACTAGTCTACTACTCATTCACAACCAAACCAAAACAGCCATGTTCACATAGAATTGTAGTCATAAGTATTCTTTTCTTCATTTGTGTAACATTCAAAAATTACATTTCAACTTGCCAAATTTTTTAAGTGTTTCTCTTTGGAGTAGAGGATTATCATGTCTGTCTGGTACTGTTTTTGTCAATTTCTGTTGTTTAAAGTTTAAAAAAAATGTGATTACTGCATCCTACTTATTGTTTGGGAGAACTGTCATACAACTGAGATCATCAAGTAAGCCAAAAGAAAAAATAACACACCCTATCCAGATGAAAAGAATAGAAAACCAAACAGATTTTTCTCCTTCAGTCCCTCTGATTACCTTAGATTACTTTTCAAGTAACTATAGGTTTCACATGAAACAATAGTTACATTACAAATGGGATTCTATTGAAACAGATCTGAAATACTAAATGAAGAAGAGTGTCAGGCTCAAAAACCGAGTCTGTTTCACATCAAGATAAATGAGACAGAAAAAGTCCGAAATGCCTTAGAACCGACAAGCTGGACAAGAAACATTATCACATGAAAGTCACTCAAGTTACATGCACTGCATTAAGTATATTGCCTTTCTCAGACCACAGTGATCTTTACAGATACAGAATAGCTACTGCACATTTTAAATTGTCCATGTAATTATAATGAAAGTAGCTTAAGAAGCATACATAAGCAATTCTACTTACTACAGGAACTATCTGATAAAGATGTCTATTATTACAGTGATCCAGCAAGCGTTGTCTGGTAAAATTGGCTTCCTGACACAAGGGGCATTTGAAGGTTGGGTGTCCACTGTAAAAAGAAATACGCAGTATTAAACAAAATAGTTTTAGAAATAGTATTACAGAAAGCTTAATTCATCTGTTGTCTTGTCATTGCTTTCCCTTAATTTGATAACAAGAACACCCCATCCTCACTGACATAGTAGGGGATGTCGTGGACTTCCAGTGTTACTACCAAATTGCAATTTAAAGCACATTTCTTATTTTTATGCCTAAATGCATTCTTCTGAGACTTGGACTTTAGAAAATTCTTTTGTTCCAACTGCATCTGCACCCTGCTTTTAGTTACTGGTAACATCTTTTAGTGCGTACCCTTCAGGAAAGTACTGAAAAAAACAAACTTCTTACATATAGATGCAAATGTAGAAGAAACTATGGGGGTATTTTAATACAACTTATTGTAGGTTTTTGTGTGAGTTATTTTTAAAGTTAGTAGAAGCTTGCACTATGACTATCTGGATCTGTTTTAATAATAACAACAGAAAAACAAGCGGCCTACCTTGTTTCTCCTTGAAGTATTTGATTACTAGACATCTCGCCATTATCAGATATTGCATCACTTCTGCTACTTTAAATGAAGTCAAGAAAAAAGAAAAAACAATGAAAATTGAGATTATTTTACTCTACTATCAAAATTTTTATAAGCTTCACAGTAACAGTGTGGGGGAGGAATCCATTAAGCCCCATTAATTTCAAGGTAAAACATACGGCAGCACATATTTTAACTCTCACAGCTTTTCCTTTGGATCAAGGTTTGTCTCAGTATTTAGCTACCATGATGACCCTTGGTGGAATACTACAAAACTTTATAGGAAAGTGGTATACAATACAACAAACATTTAGCCAACAAGAACGGCACTGGAGATTACAGCCAAGTAGCTCAAAAAGCATTATGAATTACGCGAATGTAAGACAGGCAGCATCTTCTAAATTTTTTGACTTAGATCTATGTAAATAGGCATTTAACTGCCATGTGTTTACACAAATAATTGACAGCTTTCAACTAAAACAAGATAAATTTTCTTACACTGAGTATAAACTAAATTATTTTCTAAAGTAAGAGTGAAGACAGGAACATTTTAGAAAGTAAAGTTGACCACATATGCACCTCTAGCTAAGCCACAAAAACTGCTCAGACACTGATCATTCTAAGACCATGAGTATTTACAGTCACAAATCTGGTCACTGTACATTTTTTATACTTCTGTAATATTATAAACACAGGTATTCTACTGTGGTGTAGTCAGTAAACAGTGATATAACAATATCCAGACACTTTGGTGAAACATTGCTGCAGCTAGTTCTGGTAACAGCTTAAACTTCCGCTTTCAATATGCTGATGGGTTGAAAACCAAACACAGAAGTTCAGACTGCTAAAAATAGAAAACAGATGTCAAAAGAAAGTAAACAAAGGACAGGCTATATATAATAAAACCCTATGAAACTAATATGTAAAAAAAGGTCTTCAAAAATAAGCAAAAATCCCCAGCCAAACTAAATACATCAGTGAGAAGGTATGAAAAAAAGTTTTTTAGCCTTACTGCCTGAAAACAAATGATACGTGTCATTTGTATTTTATGGTGTGTAACGTACTGGAGTTCCTTATACATTTTATAAGAGATCAGTTCAAAAGTTCAAAAGAAATTCAATCAGAAAGCAAAAGCTTGCACAGTTATGTTTTGAAACAGGATACCCACTAAAACAGACTTAGGAAAGGCGGGTAGGGGTGGGGTGGATGGGTAAAGAGAGAACTTCCCTGGGGCTAGATATTACGAAATATGTTACCAAGTAAGCTGCTCGAACGCTGTCAAGGCAAGGAAAGCAAGCTACAAATTCTATACACCTTTAGGAGTCCCTAGAAGACATTTCAAACCATCATGCAGAAAGGTTTTCTTCTGTATGCTAAGGGTGAAGAAAAAGACCTAGAAGAACCGTCAGTTTTTTTAAAATCACAAAAATATGGACAATAATTGTTGCAAAAAGAAAGCACACCCTGGAAAAAAAGAATACTTTCTGGGGGCAGGTGAGGGGGAAGAAGAAGATGCATTATTATACATAAAACACCCTAATTACCTGTTCCCTGTTGAATCTTGAGAAATCTGTAAGTTTGGAATAATAGAAGAAACACCATATTCATCCTGATACTTCTTACACGTTTTATAATGCTGTCTCATCCACGAAAATCTAACCTGTAAATGAAATGCCAAATTATTGAATTTATACTAAACAATCCAGGGATAGAAGGAAGAGAGAATTCTGCCAACAGAAAGCAATGCGTGCAGGAATTATATAGACATCATATGCAGCAGAAACAAGAACCTGCGTCTCCCCTCTCAACATGAACACTTTCCTCAACGGGAGATCTTCAATTCCTTTTTCCATAGAGCTTCTGTCACACTGTGAGATTGGAGAACATTCCCACTCCCCAAATCCCCAACAGCCAGGCATCTGAGAGCTCTCTCAGGGGTGAAAGATGCAAGTGAACTCCATTTAACTGAAACAAAGTCACAGAAACTATACCTCCCACATCCAGGATCAGTAACTGATGAGCTACAACAGAGACGGACCGTGAGGATGGGATAAGCACCACTGCTCCTTCAGTCTTCTCTGGCCTGCTATTACCTTGTGCAGAGTAAAATCTTTCTGCATTGGGTGTGTTCCAAGAATATATAACTTTTCTCTTTTGGGGGTGGGGAAGAGGTGAATGAACACCAACTTAAGGCTGCCTATCCATCTTAAATGCAAGGTAAGCCAAGGAGTTCCTTAGATTTGTCAGAAGACAGCTGTACTGGACATGACCTAAGTCAGAATTTCAGGTCCAACAACACTATCAGAAAATGCTCGCAGGTTTAGAGGCTGAACAAATCACATCTCACACACCTGTGCCTAAATTCCATTAAAGTTCTTCTTGGGATCTGTTTGGTTCTTCCCTCCTGTTTACCAGCTTGCTACCGTTTCTTTCTCCCAGCTTTTCATCCTAATGAATCATGTGGTACAAAGCAAGCAGCTCAGCTTTCCACTAGTGCTAGTCTTCACATTGGCAGAACTAAGTCCCAAGTGAAATGAAACAAGCAAAAAGACTATCTGGATTTGATGCATTTTGATGTAAACAAAACGTGTGGCTGAAATCCTGCATCCTTTTGTACTAGAAGGCAGATTAGTCTTTATTTCAGTGGGGGTCAAGATTTCACCCAATGTTCTGAAAATAATGACCCCTTTACAAAGGGAACGAAGGGAACACATTGATGGGGCGGGGGAAAACTACATATGATTGTATGAACACCAAGAGTAATTAACCCATATGTATTGGTTTTAAATTTTACAGTAGCTCTAAGCACTTCTCACAATGAAAGTTTCTGAGGTCTTCCATGTATCTGCAATTCTAATTTTCAGTTGTCTAATTTCTCTTTTTCCAGTTTTATAGCTATATCCTACCTTCACATTGTTTTGGGGAAGAACTGGCACTCCACTTAAAAGGTCTTTATAGACAATACAAGGATCCTCTTTCAGTTTACACCTGTTAGGCATACCTAGCAGGCACTGCATGCCTGGTTATATGCACAAGCCATACAAAGCCAAGTTCAAACTGCTATAGGCTCTTTAGCTCCAAGACAAGAAGGACACACGGTAAAAGTGTGTCTGGTCAAAAATAAGAAAAAATAATCCAACTTTTTGTAAAGTGTTACTCTACCTGCTTCTCACAGCATCTACAGCCCCCAGAAGCTTTCTTCATACTGTTTTCAACATCTAGAGCCCTTTTGGGATAGGTTCTTTCTTTTTTAGTCACGCTCCCCCGGCAGAGAGGACAGTGTGTTCCACTTTCTCTGATAGCTGTCAAGAAGCACTTCCTGCAAAACCTGAATTAAAAAGTTACCACAAACACAAGTTAGCAAAGTAAGGAGAGTTAGATATTTCGTCCTTGGAGAGAGCTGGGTGATTATTGAGGGGATGGGGGAAAACAGGTATTTGAGTAATAGAGCCCACCGAACACAAATCTTTACAGACATAAGCACAAGGCAATAGCGGCGCTTACAAAGAACTATACGGAAACCAGGGGCACGTGACCATGCACTTGAGGTAAAGCTCGCACCGACCGGTGCTCCTGAGCCGGACTGACCGCTAATGAGAGATTAAATGGCGCATCAAGCACGTGAGATCAGGAAAATCTTATCAGAGCAACTGCTGTTCATTGTCCTTAAGGGAGCCAAAGGCCGCTGCGGAGGCGCCGAGCCCCGAGCTCCCGCAGGCCCCGCGCCCTCCCGCCCGCCCGCCGCGGCCATCCCGCCTCTCCACCGAGTCGCGCTTCGCAACGAAACGTTCCCCTGAAAAACGCGACGGCGGCGCACTGAAAAGAGAGAACAGCTAGCTTCGGTCCTCGTTCGGAAACGAACAGGAAACTACGAAGCCGAAACCGCGAGTTAGGTTAGACGTGCGAGATGCGTTTCCACCGGCAGGAACACTCGGCCGCCACCCATCAGGCAGCCGGGGCGTGCTCCAAGAGGCGGCTGCTCTAAGCCGCCGGTCGCCGTCCGCTACAAAAGAAAGAGGCGAGGGAAGGCTGGGGCAGCCCCGGGCACGCCAGCCCCGAGGCCGGCTCCCGGCGGAGGCGTGTCAGCCCCCGCGGCGGCGGGCGGCAGCAGCCGGCTCCGCGGGTCCCGCCGCGCCTCCCGGCTCCCGGCGCGGCCGGCGCCGAGCCCAGGGGCTGCGCGCTGGGGGGGCAGAGCAGCGCCAGGCGGACACCCGGCGGAGGCGAGGCGAAGCGAAGGCTTGTGAAGGGGGCGGGGGGGGGAGCGCGGGGAGGGGGGCGGCAAGGGGGAATACCCACACGTGCTGGCAGTTCGCGGTCCTCACGGGCGTTTTGAACACCTCCTGGCAGACGGGGCAGTAAAAATCATCCTCGCTGAAGCACTCCGCCGCCGCCGCCGCCTCGGCTCCCTCGGCCATGGCAACACGTCAGGGCCTCGCCGTGAGGATCGGGGACGAGAAACAAGCCCCGCCCCAGCGAACCGAGCTCCGCTCCGCTCCCTCGGGGCGCCGCCGGGCAGCCCGGGCCGGGCACGGGGCGCGGGTCGGAGGGCGCCGGGGGGCCGGGTGAAGACGGCGGGTGGGCACCTGGCGCCAGGTGGGAGGCCGGGCTGCGGCGGAGGCGGCGGGGGAGCGGGCCCGGCCTGCGCGCCGCACGCCCCGCCCCTCCCCGCCCTCCCTCCCCGGCCGGGAAGCGCCCCCGCCCCGCGCTCTACCTGGCGGCGTCCGGCGGGGGAGCCACCGCGGCGGCCGTTCCCTCCCAGCCGCGGCTCCGGCCGGGCTCCCGGCGGCACCCACGCCCCGCCGCCGCGCTCCCGGAGGGCAGGGGCGGGACCGGGGCTTGGGTTTCCATGGCGATCGCCTCCCGGCCCGGAGGAGCTGCTCTGACACGCCGGGGCGGACTCCGCTCCGCCCTGCCCGGGGAGACTCCCCCGCTCCGCCCGCCTGCCGCCCGGCGCCGGCCCCCCCGCCCTCCCGGCCCCGCGGGTGACGGCGCCGCGCACCTCCCCTTCCGCGGGCGCCTGCGGCCGCGCCGGACAGGGCCGAGGGCCGGCGCCTCCGTGGCGGCGGGCGGTCCCACCACCCAGCATATGCCCGCCCGGGCCGGGGCTCCTCCGGTGCCAGGCGGCGACCTCCGGCTGCTGCCCCGCACGGGAGGGCAGCGTTTACGACCACCTTCTGCGCAAATAAGGCAACAGCGAAACCGTTGCTGCCTAGTTTGTCGCTTATTCGTAGATCGGCTGATACTGGCGGTGATGTTACGCGGTAATATTAGTATTATCTGGGCCAGGATTTCTGCCTCCTGAACGATGCTGACAGAACCATAAGTCAGCAGTGCGACTGTGCGCATTTCTTCCAGAATAAGGAATTATAAGAATATTGTTACAGCAATACAGTGGTGCCAACTCATTTCTCCAGGCAGAGAAGGCTTTGGGCCTGTGAAGCATGTCTGTCACTGACCTCATTTGCTTATCTGCCGAGTTATATTCAACAAACAAAATGTGGGCAATGGTCTAAAAAGAAATGGATTTGTAGCAAGTATATCAATTACAATAATTTGTAAAATTGTATTCATAATAAAATTAAGATTCAGGCTAGTCCTGGTCTCTCACCCTGTATCACAGATGTGGGACAAGGGTTGAGGAGAAGTAGGTCCAGCACCTTCTCTTCCCCCATCTCCTTGGGACTGCTGCTGTCTGTACCATAGCTAGGTGTCCACAGGGGATCGCTGGGTGGGGAGGTCCCTCCCTCTCTCACCTGAGGCTACACTTTTGGGGAAGAGAGAGTGCAAAGCACCAAGATCTGTGGTTCACATAGGCCTTCAACTTCCAGCATTTCAAAAGTGTTTAGGCCTCAAACATCCGTCAAAGCTCCTCCTTGTATCTGCCAGTGATTGGCAGTGAGAGGCAATGCCCACACCACCATCTCAGGGTTTCAAGGGGAGAGAGGGAACTGCAGGAAACTAGGCTGAAGTTCAGGTCTCCCTTCAGGTGAGGATGAGAGGTGAACCATCCTGTGAGGATGCTGTCCCGGTTCTCTTCCTCAGGATCTATCACAATTACTATTAGCTAAAAATGCTAGTATCTTCCTAAGCAAAAGCCAATGACTGCCCTGAATACCTTCTTTTTAGACCACACGGAGGCAAAATTTGAATGCCTCTGAGTACCACGAGGTCTGAAAAACTGAAGAGAAGCATGTCTGAAGCAATGGGCCCAACATAAGAGTTAAGTCACCTGGGCTGCAGTACTTACTGCCCATGTTTCAGGTCAGGGGAAAAGAACTCCTTCCTAGGCAGGGATCTTCCAGAAGACAAGCCTGGGATTTGAAGCGTTGCAGTAAGAGGTCCTCTTGCAATTTTGGCTGTGCTAGCTCAGGAGGTTACTGCTCCCCTGTGCTCTTCACTGCTCTGTCAAGGGTTAGCTAAGCTGCTAATGGGCTGGCAAAACCCCCTGCTATTTAAAGTGATTAACTGATTATCTCCTTCCCTGAAATGAAGTAGGAAGCCAGGCTGGTAGATCTGAGCAGGCTCAGGATGGGTAACATGTGGCAGTAACCTCTTCAACAGTGCAAGTACAGCCAGAAGAAGACATAGAACTATACCTTAAGTGGGAAATAGCCTGCAGAACACTTCTTGTGTTTTTTGTGTCAGTTAGGACTACAGCACAGCTGTATAGCCAGCTTCAGATGTGCCCTATCCATGCTGTGACAGTACGTTAAAAGGAAGAATTACAGAAGCCTGAGTGCAGATGCTACACAACCACCTTGTGTTACTCATTGAGTGAGAGGCCGCATGGCCTTTGGCCTCAGCATGTGAAAGGCTGGCAGAGATGGGCTTCCCAGCCTTTTCCATCTTCTCGTATGACTTCAGCAAAGCACGTCCTTGTGCCTCAACTTCTCAATCTGTAAAAGGGAAGCAGTTTTTAATCGCCAAATAAGGCTGCTGTGAAGTTAAATTAATTACTGCAGGTAAAGAGGGTTACGTCCTTCAAAGGCAGGTGTTAAACAAAAGCAAAGATTTATTACTAAAGGAACAAGATAGGTCCATTTGAACTTTGTTCAGGAGACCACAGTATTTATTGATTAGTAGCTTTTGGCAGGGGGAGAAATTGCGCAGACGACCTCAGGGAAGAAAACTACAGGAAGGTGTGTGTGAAGGCATTCACGCTTTTGCTAACGTTATTGTAAATCTTGATCCTTTAATAAAGCTGTGACCTTGGAGTTGACAACTAGCATGCCATGGAGCAATATATAGCGTGGCACCAGCCTTGTAAATCTTATGTAGCTTTTGCCATTGACATAGACAACATGTAAAGAGAAATCAGGCAAGCTAAAGTTTATGAAACACATTTATTTGAAGAAAAGCATTTTGAATCAGACTTTTTAGATTAAATTAAACTGATGACCATGCCAACTTTTTATTCCTCATAATAAAATGTGTTTGTGAAATGAAATCTCAACAGTGAAAACTTGTAGAACTGCTTATAAAATTTTGACTTTGCAGGGGGCAACTCCACCGAAGAGGTACATTTTAGATCATGTTTGCATAGCTGTCATACAACTATTATTTTGGTTGCTTTCTTGACAACGCTGCTGCTGCTACTGCAAGAACAGCACATTTCCCTGCCAACATGAAAAGAGCAGGGATATGTTCTGTGGGAGCAGTCAAAGATGGATATGAGCAGAAAGGGAAAGAGGAAGCTGTGTAACTGCAGGGGGATCAGAAGGTGTCACATGCAAGGGAAAGGACATCTTTTGCTCTTGCCAGGTGTATCTCTACTGACAAAGAACGCTTGAAACCACAGACAAAACTAAGGACAGCACTCCTATGGTGGTTGCTTATTTGATACATCTGAAAAGTTCTCTATACATTATTTAGATGTGCAGAAAGCCATAAATCCAGTAACTTTTTCCCTATATCTTTGGCTGCTTTGCTTTGGCAGACCAGATATATTTTTTTTTGTTTGGTTGGTTTGTTTTGTTAATCAAATGTTCCCACAAATTCCACCCTTTGGAGCAGCATTGTCCATCTTTCCAACTGAGGAGTTCTCATTTCCAAGGACAGTTCTCAAGGAGAAAGGAAACACGTTGCCCAGGCACATGGAACATTGAATCTTTCTCCTCCCCAAAACCAGCTGCTTTCTCATTCCAAGAAAAACTAGTGAAGACCCAAAGTCTCTTGGGAGTTTCTTTGTTAACATGTTACCATGTGATTAAAGCTACTTTAATCACTGTACATTGCATGAACATGAATTTTGTTACAGATCAACTGCATCTTGGAAAGATACTATGTTATACTGTACATGAAAAAACTACATATTTTTCAAAGTTTATAGTAAGTATACAGGTTAGTTAAACTGTCAATCTCTTGAACAGGTTTCTATTTTTTTATTGTAAACTATCGTAATCTCTTGCTATCATTTCGAGATTATGAGTCTCATTTTGTACTGTAAATGGAAACTTACATGTGGTCCTTGACAGTAGGTAGTATGCCCAATACTGCTGGGGGGGGGCGGCATGGGATGTGTGTGTTCCAATTTGTTTGGTCCTGTAGCATCCAAAATGCTGCCGTTTTTGTCATCTGACTCCAGCATCACATTGTCATCATCAATATACACAAGACTGGCCTGCTCCTGGAACAGATGGGAGAGGCTGTTGTCAAAGCCAGTGTATCTGCAATACGGGACCTGCAGCTAGTTCAAGACCATCACATTTTAGGCAGAGGAACTGACAATATTTTCTTTTATCCTTAAAAAAATCCCCACACCAAACAACACATTTTTAAATTAAACTGAAATTCAATTTAAAAAAAATAGTTTAACAAAGAATGTGTAAGAAAAAAAAATTAGGTCCATGCAGGTTACTAACACTCCATTAATTGCAAAAGGCTAAATTTTAATGACCATGTTTATCTACAGAACATGTTCTTCCACTGTTCTGCAGTGGTTCTTACGTGATGTTTGGATGATTCATGTGCACATATTCTAAGAATGACCCATCTAGAACTCTTTCAATAAGAACTTCTCCAATAGTGTTTGTGTCCTGAAAGAAAAAAAAAAAGGATATTTTATAGACTATCAAGATAGTAATTGATATGTTAATATATTTAATTTTGACTGCTTGAGTTACCAGTTAACAAAACACTGGTTTCCATGTGTTTACATCCATGTTTAAAGTTTACTGCCTAACTTTCTACTCCTTGGCAGTAAACACTGCAACATAAAGCAAGAGAAATCATTATGAAATTTGAAATAAATGAGAATGTCAGATGGAGAAACAGATTAATTCACTGATTATGCAAAGCCCAACAGTGCTACTGCTCTTTAATAAGGAGTCCAATTTGGTGATGCATCTTATATTACTGTGTATAGAAATAAAAACTCTAGTCTTAGCTGTATTTTATGAAGTTATATGTGTGCGCTATCATTAAAGTGCTATCATACAGAAATCTTTTTCTGCCATGTGCATGAATTACAGGTTTGAATTATTAAGATGGTTTTTCACCCTTGCCCTCCATTTGGACATAATTTTCTTTAGTGCTTTTGCACCATTTGAAAAAACATTTTATATCTTTCTTTGGGATTTTGTCTGGATGAGTATCAAAAATAAATAAAAGAAAGCACTAACTAATATTCTTGAGAAATTCTAACAGCATGTTAATGATTGTGCTGCACTTTCTGTTTTACAGCCTGCTTAGACAGCAAACAGCTGCGGCAGCTTTCACAAGTACAACTGTGTCATCTTAGGTTCTTACTAAATAAAAATGGGTTGTTGAAACAACTTTCATTTAAAGTACATAGGTTTTCATTTGAGGATCTCCAAGTAATTTATAGTCATGAGTCACACATAATACCTGTTAAGAAATGAGGAAATGGGTTACCTTTCCCTTGTCCCACCATTAGACAGCAACAAAACTGAGGACAGAATCCCTGAGTTGGCACCTCTGAGTACCAGGCTATGCTGTTTCTGTACACATCTACCACGCTTAGTGACTTCCTGGTGAAGTTACCTGCTCAGTTCTTTTCACAACTTCTTGATTGTAAAAGGTGTGGAAGATACACATAAAGAAATCAAGTCCAGTAGTTTGCAAATACCATTACTTACTATGTAGTCTTTGTAATGGCGCGTGTCTGAGTTGAAGACGCCTTACAAAATTTCTGCTGAAACAGTGTGGATCTCTCCCAGGTATTTAACAACAATTTGGACAACGCTATAAATAAATGGAAGGAAGTACTCAGTTTTCATCTTGGAGGTCTTAGAGAAGAAATATTATCAATGTTTAAAAAACAGGAATATGAAATAAGTGGATCTGTTATGGCCAAATAGCATTCTTTGAGCAAAACAAATACTCCTAAGCACAGTACACTTTCACATCAACTGTCAATTATGCTGATCCCTGTTGCGTAATTAGTGCCTGCAGACATTCCAAGGATTGTCAACCTATATAGATCTGATGGTTAATATATTCCCTCCTACTAGCTACAAAATAACAGTCACTCAAAAAGCATTTTTTAGGCAATGCAAAACTTGTTTATCATCCAAACAATTCATGTACCCATTTGTTTATCATTCAAATAGCAAACTAATAACAAATAACCCATTGTTTGTCATCCAAGCCACTGTTTGGATGATAAAATGCTACAAGACACATGCAAGACTTCTCTGGTCATCAATAACAAATTCATTCATGTGTGTGTTTACAACAGAAGTGCCTAAACCACTTCACCAAAAGAAAAGCTGAATTACTTCCTGTGGGTTCTTTGTAATATAAAAGTTGCAGTTGCTGCAACATTTATTCATTTAAGCAATATCATGAGAACACTGCATGTATGCTAAAAAGATGATTATCATGGAATACACCATGTGAATATACTACATGTAGACTAAAACCAGCTTTATGACATGTTATGGTAATGAGCATTATGATACAACACGCCAAAAAATCCTATGCCTTTCTTAGAACTAGAAGTCCAATGTGTTTATTCTAAGTTTGAAATAAAACCATTGAAAAAGATGTGCCAAATCTCTTTTTCAGGTACTCCTGAAACAGTTACTCAAAAGGTATTTTAGGACTAAAGGGAAGGATCAGCGTGGCAGTAGCAAACAATGAAGTGCACCTCTCAGCATGTTCCCTCTCGTTGCTTTGTATTAATGGTGTGGGACCTACAGTTTATAAATCAACTACAGCAGTTATGAAACCAGTATGACTTAAAAGATCACATTTTCATTTCCCTGGTTATACTTTTTACATTATTTGCAGGCAAACACAGTTCTGGGCATTGTTTTTTCCGTTGGGTTTCACAGAAATGTGCAAAAGAGGCTGTATAATGCATATTACAAGTCTCAGGATCAGCTTCTATATGCAACTCTGAATTGAGCTAAGCATTTAATAATTTTCTAAGTTTTAAGGCTTGATTCTGCTCTACAGATACACAACACGGCTATTTATGAATTTGCCCCGAGTGAAAAAATAAGAGCTTATAGACTGATAGGTGTGATAAAAATTACTGAGAAATATTTCAGTTGCCTGAATTAAATACAGAGTCTAATCTGAAGAATACAAAATTTGGCAAAATGTTATGCATTAAAGCATTAACTCAGGCAAATGTGAACACAGTATATACTCTGAGGGAATGCTTCCTTTAGTTTACTCAGAGCTCTGGCTTCACAATAACTTACTAATATGATCATGGTTAAGGTGGTGAAAACTAACCTGCAACGTAAGAGGGAATGGAGCCGGTTTCCCCCTTCCCACCTGCTGCAGGAAACAGGAGCGTTGGTTGATTTGTCTACAAGCCCTTCAGTCTGTAACCTCTCTAAAACACTCCTGCCACATGTGAGAATTGGAGTCGAAAATGCTGCAGCAAGTAACTATCAGGGAAGTAAATTACACTTGTCCAGATCTGAGTCTACAACCCTATGGACCTCAGTCCTACAGGCAGGGTCACAGTAAGACCTCGCAGCCCCCATGGACCTTCAGAATGAAGCCATTTATGTAACATTATCTTTAAAAAAAGAATTAAAAACCCTGCTATGACAGACTCCTATATAAGGTCACATAAGCAGTTCTCATAACTTCAAAACCCAGATGAGAATACACAGCAAATGCTGCACATAAATCTGAGTTAAGGCAGTAGAAATAGCACATGTGGGATTTAAAAACAGGCAAATTGCTGAAGCTAATAATGCTTGTTGTCTTGGCTGTAAGTAACTGTTGTACCCATTACAAGATTTCCTACACCATTTTCAGCGCTCCTATCAGCACTCACAGTGATAGAAGTGCTAGTGTTTTAAATATTATGTGCATACACACTTGGTCAGTGAGAGATGGGCAGAGGGAATGAATATAGGTATGTTTTTCTTTCACTGTCAAAATCAATTAAACAATTAGTAATTTTTTCTTTGTCTATTATCTCCTATCAGTAATGCTTGCTAGAATTAATCCGTTTAACCTGTGAATTCAGTAAAATACATACTTACATACATTTCCACTGCTGCTCTTTCCACTCTGACATGTGAGACAGTGGTCCATCAGCTCAGCCTCATCTACTTCACACTGGCAAAAAGGACAGGAATATCTGGGAATAAGAGGTAGGAAGTTGTTACTGGATGCAGATGTAATTGATACATTTTCAGCAAAAACTACAAGCAATAAAAGTAGTATTTAGATTTCTGTGGTCAGGTATCATCAGGAGCTCCTTTTGCCATAGCTAAAATGCATCATGGGTGTATGACATGTACCTGGGTGTGATGTATGCTATGCTGGCAAAAGGTCAGCCTTGCTAATGGATGCTGCAAGCACTGCACAGAACTGTGCCAGCATGTCAGGATATCGATCCAGAAAAGCACTCTTAACATAACCATGAACTTAGAGAAGCACAGATGAAAATACTGAACACTACAACTATAGACATTTGATAAAAGCATCATTTAATTGCTGTGATACACTTGGAACATGTGTGACCCAACTACCAATTCTCGGGAGCCCCCATTAAGTATCAGTGCTTTCTTGCACAGGATTCCTACTTAGTTTTCAGGATAGAGTATGGTCTTGTTGCATGGTGGAGACACTGTTTTCAGGTTAGTGCAGTTTTCAGATGTGTGCGGATAAATGTTCAAGTTTTTCTGAGCATCAGAAGAACAATAACTGATAAGGAGATAGGTCTTCTGAGCAAGCAGCCTGAATAATGTGTCATTTATGAATTCAAATAGCAAAGAGTATAGGGAATTTAAGTTACATAAATTAAAAAGCATTTTGATAGTGATACCTAAATTGCTTCTAATCATTAATGGACAAAACTAAAGGCCATTAAACTTCAAGACCTCTAGAATTACTACACACCTAATTGATTGCTCTAACAGGTCCTGCCCTGAAAAAGAATAGCAGGGACTAAAGATTTAAACTTTTAACATACAATACATGTTCTGCAAATATTTATCTATACTATAAACATATAAATAAGGAAAGCTGTCAGTCTTCTTAACTCAAAACTATTTCTGAAGAACAAATTATTAGAAGAGAGCCAATTACATTTAGATTATTATTAACCCTATTCATTCTGGAAATAACCAACATCTTTAAGGAGTTTTATTTGAAAGTAAACATAATTGTCCCCCAATTAAAATAGCAAAAACTGCTGACTTGTCAAAATACAGTTGTTTCTACAAAACAGGTCATGTGGAGCTGAATTCTATCAAAATCATACTGACTGCAAGTAAAATGCATTATTTTTTAGTCATACACCAAAAAAAAGCATCCATTTTGAGTACTATTTGCATATTATGTTTTAAACAATAAAGGATTTGTGTTGAACTTATGAAACAGAAACATGTTGCAATTAAAAAAAAAATCAGATGCTTCTTCTACAGTTTGACTTTACTATGTTGGGATAACAAACTCAAAAGTGGTTTTACAGTGTCATCAACACTGAGGTCTACCTTGTTGCAGCATCTTCAAGCTCCCCTACACATCCATATTTTTCTGTACATTTTTCACAGGTTCTTAAATGAGCTCTCATTTCACTCAGACATACCTAAGCAAGAAACAGCAGCAGTTTGTTATGTTTTATAATGTGACACATTTATGCTAACACATCACTCAACATTTTCTAGTGTAAAGGCTTATTACAATTATGGCTACACCTAGGGAAGCAAACACATCTCCTTCGACTACTGGCTCTGTTGCTCAAGCATTTTGTTACTGGTTCAGTATTGCTGTAATACATTTTATAATAATAACATTCAGCTTATGAGAGTAAAGTCAATTTGAGTGAAATAATTATTGGTTTGTGGTGGTTTTATTTGTCCCTTACGTTGGTCCTTAATATTTTGGAATGAAATTTGGGAGGCAAAAGGGAAAGATTTCTAATCTGGGGAGGGAGACTCTCCCAGTTCATATCTTGCTCTGTTCTTAATGGTGAAAATCTAGACCAACCCTGTTAAACCAAAAAATATTCCAAGGTGAGGACCCAATTCTGACCTCAATGAAGTAATCAGCAAAACTTTTGTATAGATTCATTAAGGATAAGATTTGGGTTGTATATTGCTGCTGTGCTGTGCCGGCTGTCCTGTTTCCTTTAACTCAGAATCTCCATATAACAGATCTGATGAAGCACAGTCATGAGGTATTTTCCATGACAAGAAAGAATATGAAATTATATGAAGCTGTCATGTTGAGATATTAAAATATCATTTGCACAGAAACAGTGAAGAGACATTAATATTACTTATAGGTTATATTCTATATTCTTAACCTTTAAACATTGATGACCAGTTCTGGTGAATCTTGGTGAAGAAATTTAATATAACTCTGTCCCAGATGGCTGTGCCATGGGTACCCTACAAATGATCATCCTGACTGCGGATCAGGCAGAATGAAAATGCTCAGAGCGCAGTCACTTAATTGCAATTCCCACTCCCCAAATGGAAACGGCAAATGAAATTAGGTTTATACTAATACAGTAATCTGTACTTTGGCGCGACTCAGATGCTGCAGGAGCATTTGCCAAGGGTAGTAGCCAAATACCAGAAACAACACTCAAAAGTATCTTGATGCTAGAATGCATTAAATGCATTCTCCTTTTCAACATATCTTAGAGGCCTCACTGATTGTTTTACGCAAGAAATACAGCCAACACTTTCTGCAGCCATAAGAAAGATTATAAACCACTGCAAATATACATCATCAGGTCACTTGTGCTCTGCCACTGAACAGCAAAAAGCAGTTCTTAAGCTATGCTAAGTACTGAGACTAGGTAAGCCATACGTAGGTCAGCACTTCTTAACATACCTGTTTCAATTGGCTTCCTTTTGCAAAAAATGAATTTAAAACAATATTGACATTAAATTCAATATTTAGCTACATTAAATTCAATATTTAGCTACTATTAATACCAAGGTGTTGCAGTTTATGTATTTCATTGCTAGCTTTAAGCCGATCTTTCCCAAACAGAAAACCCATGGCATAAAGGTAAAGAACTGATAGTGTTAAAAACAAATACACTTTTTTGCTGGTTTTCTTATGTTCTCTGTAATTCCCCACAACCCTGCAAATAACAGTCTTTCTGAAGTTCATACATTTACTTGCTGGTTTACATTTTATGGTATTTTCACCCTGCTGCTGCTAGACAAGAAAGAGTTAAGGGTACTGTTTTGCAGCTACCAAGACAGAAGAAATTATAGAAGTCGGATGCAAATCCATTCAGAGAAAAAAGAGGGAGTCAGTTCTAAGTTGTACAATCTTCTCCCACAAAACAAAGGTATAAAAATATGAGGAAGAGCAGGACTTAAAAGTGTTCATTATACAGAAAGAGACACAGATTTAATACTGTTAAGGAGAAAATGCTTGCTTTTATATGAATTTTCAAGTAAATTTATATTAATTGAATCTTGGTTAACTGCTTTTCTATGGATGCCCTGTCCTCCACCAGAAAGCCCCATTAACCTTTTGCTTTGCACCTTGTTTTGATGAAACATGATAAACACCTTCCAGTTCAAACAGTAGCATTTAAAACTTCATTTGCATGTAAGTGATGTTTCAAAGGCTTTATTTAGATTTAAGGAAAAAGGCTCAGTTTAGGTAGCTTTACTGAAGGGAGTTGGGGGGTGTTTAAAAAAAAAACAACCAACAACCACCACAAAATTTTCCATCTTTGTTCTGTATTTTAACAGATGCAATTTTGGCCAGGATTTTTCTTATGCAATCGTTAAATATTAAATTTGTCATTTGTCCTTTCTCCAGCCAAAGCCAACGTAGGTAGTCAAGAAGATTCAGCTCCCACAGGTTTAGGCTTGAGCTTAATATTTGCAATGACACTGGCAGAGTGTTTTAGAGCTCTTTTAGATATGGAACTTGATAAATCACAAAAATCTATTCTTCCATCATCATGTTGGTAGAGTTTCTCTGTTTAGACATGTCCTTAAAAAGGTATCTTAATAGTGTTAGTTCTCATGCATGGATACAGCTCTGGAATTATTTACTAGTTACGTGTTCAAGGCTGCAAACCTGTGTTTTGCATTTTGTGCAATTTTGGTATGTGTTCCCATCTTCTTGGCAATATTAGTAGCTGGAATTCCTTCAGAGGGAAGATAAGCATGGCAGTAAGGGCACATCCATGCCTTAGTCTTTAAACATGCAGAAATACAGGAATGACAGAACCTGTACATAGAAAGAAACTAAAACGAACATGATAATCCCCCCCCAAACATGCTTCAAATGAGGCAGGGTATATAAAAAAAGAATCAAAATTTTGCACCACATGACATTCCTGGTGGAACATTACAGGACATTTGTTTTTCTTAGGATATATTGTCAAAAAGATTGTGGGTATTGTGCCGGCAGCCCTACCTGCGTAAAGCAGAGCACTGGAAACAGACAAGCTGAGCTTCCCGGTAGCACTGAAACACATGAGACTGCAAAGACTTACTTCAGAGCAGAAGCAAGGAACCTGTGTCCCAGGGGCCAGGCAAAGCCTGCAGTTCATGATTTCAAAACCCGCCATCACAGCAAAGATTGTTTAATTTTTGTGGTGTTGCTGCTGGACAATGTCACAAATATACGCATACTGATAGCTTACTCTAAGTCTTCCCGAGCCCACAAACAGAAGAATGCCCCATGCTGCTCCTATGAGGGACAACCATTCGGGTTGTTAAGACAAGGGAATTTCTCTAATACGTGATGAATTTGGGAGTCAGAGAATTACACTCACAGGGTTTAGGCAGCAGGTGCAGGGGAACTGTTATGCTGTTGTGTGGTAAGTGGTTCTCTGTTCTAGCTGTCTTGGGGTTTGGATGGCATAAAGGTATACCAACCTCTGGGAGCATCTCAGCCACTTCTCTGGTTTTAGTAATAAAAGCAGATTGAATTAGTGGTCACTGCAGCTGCTTTTGAAAGCTTTTTTGTCAGTAACGGATATGACAGAGAAACTTTCGTGAATCTTCCTGTAGAGATGTAAAACATTACTGCCCTTCACTATCTAAGCACCATCGAAAAGTTCTGATGCTAATGGGATGGGAGATGGCCTTTCTTTGCATCAGATTACAGCTCCTCATCATGTCTGGATAGGGATCTGAAGGGTAGAGTAACAACCTGGGATCTTAAGGAAGGACAAAAGAAAGGGTGCACACTGACTGGCTGGCTGACTGACAGACAGCCCCTCTGGCTTTGGAGGAGCTAGAAGAAGCTGTTGTGCCAGCCTGCAATCCACAGCGAGCACACTGCTCAGCCTGGCTGAGTGTGCAGGCAGCAAACACATAATGGCGAGCGGGTGACAAAAGGCCCTGTGCCTCTATAATAAATTTGCACTTGTGCCCCTCTGTTAAGTGTCACAGCCCTGCAGCAGAAGTGTCAGGAGCAAACTTATGTCTGCAACCCCAGCTGCATGAATGAAAAATTTCACTTAAATAAACTGCTGACTTTGCACTGAAATGGGTAAGAAGCAGGAACATCTTCTGTTTTGCCAGTTCTGCCTGGAGACTGAAATGCAGTAGCTTCCAGAAGAGAGGCACCTGAAACCATGAGTCACTGTGGCCAAACCAGCTGGTGCTGGTGGCCGTGCTATGCCAACTTAAAATGTTGCCACTTGCCTCCTGCACTGCCCCTCTCTCTGTTGAAGGTTACCCACCTTTCTTTCTGTCTCCTCTCCCAACCCTCCAGGCCAACAGAACGTTTCACATGCTCATCTCTCAGATACTTCTACCCAGTCTGCCATTTTAGTGCATTTACCTGCTTTCCCAGTTGCTAAAATGCTAACCTTTGCACAAGAGCTCCCAAGTCACAAGTCCACATTACCCTCATCAGCTCTGCTATATAGATAGCAACTCCAGCAAAGGAGTGGAGTTGGAATCTGAAGCAAAACCTTCTTAAGCCACTGTAAAACAACTTGCCAAGCTTGCCAGTACACTCTGCAACAGCATTTCTAACATACTTAACCTGTCATTGATCTACCGGAGGATTTCAGATGTAGGATCTTCTTTGGAAGCCTTCTTCATATATAGCTCCACAGAGCCACATAAAATACAATCAAAGCCTAACTCACACAGAAGGTGGTATTTTGCAGTTAACTTCGCAGAAGGATCAGTGATTACACAAAGTGCAGAGAGTACAGCCAAGACACAACATGATCCCTGTCCGAGGATAAACTCAGAATTGTTACTCACGGTTTGCCCTTGGGCAGGTTTTAACTTAGATTATTCCTGTACTTTAAACAGGGTTGAAAAGGTTTCTTTGTTTCCCTGAGGGACAGATGAGTCTTCTATAAATAACCCTGCACAAGGTTCTCACATGCTGCCTGAGAGCTTTCCCCTTTTAATGTCACAAAATATAAAATCAGATTACCCTTTGTCAGTTTGTTCACCCTCCCCCTTAAACTGTCAGTAGCAGAAAAAAAGTTAATATAAAGGATACAAGGATTGGTGAAGAAAAACTACACTCATGCACTATGCAGTTACTCAGTGATTTGGTCAGTTGACTATAAAATGAATTTGCAAGAATTTCCAGTTCAGCCTCCACCTTTAACCCAATTTATCACTCTGCTTTATTTGCTCAGTCCGTACCTAAACAGGTAAAACAGAGAAACAAACAAAACTTCAGACACTGCAAGTAGCTTACATAAAACCTGAGCATCTCAGGATATTGACCCTGAACATTGCTAAAGCCCTGAGTTTTCTCTTCTTCCATTTAGCATCCAAACAATTGCCTCAAGTCTCTAGTTAGAGGCTGCGTAACACTTCTCAAATGCAAAAAAGCTAATGCATTAGTTCTTTAAGATACTGAGGGTGCTGTAAACAGTTGCACTTTTAGACATACATATATGTGTATGTCTCAGCTCAGGAACACATAATTTTCCATGGTCTGTGACCTTGAATAAATAATTAAAACAAGACTGGCCAGGTGAATAGCAGAAAAGGCGCAGCTGCTCAGCTGGATCTCTGCTGGGACAGAACTCTGTGAAGTTGCCTATAGCTTCTGAGGCCAACAAGCGGTCCTGGAAGAAGGGGCTCAGAAACATGCTAGGAAGCCTTTTATCCTTTTATTCTTCTTCTCCCCCCCACTCCCCAAGTATTCCTAAACACTGGCTCAAGCTATACTTCCAATTGCCTGCCATGATCACTAGAAGGATGCCTGTGCCAGGTGCCACGTTTGTAAAGGGAGTCACTAGCAGATGGTTCACGTTTGCTCTTGCATTTTACACCTGTATACATTGCTCTGTGCTGATTCTAGATGGGCTCTTTATGTTATGCTTGCATCTGGACAGGATTCAGATTAGGGGCAATACTTCAATTGTGGCTCACGTTAAATTTGTGATGAAGACAACTATTAGAAACGCTCACTGGGAATCTGAACCGGAAGCACACGCTCACTCCAGAACAGCTGGTTTTACACATTGATTTTTTTAAGTGCTCCACAATAACCAGCCTTATCCCAAAGCAGCTACCCCAGAACCGATTTACTGGCGTACCAACCCTTAAGCAGATTTAGCCAGGATGAATCCAGACGGTTAAATCCTACGTATTTAACAGAAAAACACGGAGCACAGACATCACAGGCCCCCCGCCGTCAGCAGAGAAGCAGCCACGACTCCCTTGAGGCGATCCCGCCTGGAAGGGGCGGCTGCGCCACCTGCACCCCCTCCGCGGCAGGCAGCGCGCGGGCGGTGCTGCCCTGCCCCCACCCATGCGAACACCGACGGACACCGATCCCCGCCACCCCACCCCCATCTTCCGCCGGTTCAAAGCGACTTTCCCCTCGGCTGGTTTCCTCCGGCCTCTCCCCGGCCGGGCGAGTCCCGCGCGTTCTGCACCCCGAACCTCGCCCACCGCCAGACCCCGCACCCCGACCTCCTCCGCCCGCCCCCGGCCCGGGGCGCCCCCCGCCGGCAGGAGCCCCTCCGCGCGGGCTGGGGGACCCGGCACCCACAGGTGGCCGCAGGGCGGCCCTCGGGGGGCTCCGGCCGCCGCCGCCCCGGCACCGAAAGGGGCCCCTGCGGAGCCCCCCGCCCGGCAGGGCCCGACTCACCGCCGGGGCCGCCACCCCGGGCAGCGGGCGCTCTGCCCCGTGCTGCGCCGGGACCCCCTTCGGCTGCAGCGTTACCGCTGCGAGCGGGGAGGTCGGGAGGTCTCCAGGAAGTGGGCGGGACCCTGGGTTCTTTAAAACCTAAAAAGCGTCAAATTCAGATAATTGTGTTTGTTGTGGCTCCCCGTAATGCATACTTACACAGTACCGGCATCTGTAAGAGAAGCTAGAAAGCTGGCACCAATGCTGCTTCAACCACCAAGTAACTGTTGAGCACAGGTGTAACTGACAAGGCACTTAAAATAGTGGTAGGCAGCAGTAGGTTATTTTGAAGCTGGTAAATCAGTCAATGATTACTTTTAAAAATAAATTTTCATTAGCACTGGAGGGGGCATTTTCTCAGATGCAGACAGCAATGGCCCACATACATTGTGCCCTCATGGTGGACCATCAACTACCACTGTCAAAATAGGGAAAGATGCAATGGCTAAACATTATAAACAGCAACAATAGCTATTTGGAAGACATTTCTTCAGCTGTCTTTGTAAAGGTTATGAAGGACCTTGATTCTCTGTGTTACCTGTTTTCAGCCTCTTACTTCTTCACCCAGTACTTGATGATAGCTGTGATGAGGGTATCTGTAGCGAATAACAGCGTGGTGGAAGGCATGAGGCATCTCCTTGTGTTGGCCATGGACACAAACACGGGTTCATTTTAGTGGAAGTTCAGGTGCCCAAGGACTGCTGAGCTGTGGAAACAAAGCTGTGATTTTTCTCAATGTACTCTAGCATGTCATGCATCCCCGCACACGGAGCTTCTCTGCCTACAGTGAAAATGAATGCTGAAGCCAAGGGAGTATCCTGGATGGCGTTGAACATGTACAAACAGCACATGGTGGCTTTAATGGGGCTGTCAAAGCAACCTATCAAAGGAACTGTTGGGTTATTTGTGCCTATGATGCATAAAAACAAAAGCAGATTCGTTCTAGGTGTCCCCAGGTATGTGAACACCCAAAGAACAAAGGTAGTATTCCCACTTATTTCTAGAAGTACTGGAAACTACAGTACATTTAGTAATGCACATACTTGAATTGGGACCTGTCCGGGTTTTTCTTACTTGGCTAAAAGTTGTACCTGCTCTATTAGGTACAGTTGGAATAGGTTTCAATATCTTTTGGGCAATGTATATTCTACTGTGACAGATTGTTACTTTTTTCTTTAATATTGAAAAAAATTGAATACAGAATCAGAAAAACTAATACCTGGGCATGTCTCAACATATATATTTTTTTTCCAGTACCCAATGTATTTTCTGTAACAATATTTTTACAGAAGCAAAGTCAAGTATGACCCACTTGTGAAAAAGAAGTAAGAAGGGAAATGCAGTATATTGGGTAACTCCAAGATGAAAGCATCAGCAAGTTTGGTATCTTTCAGTTTGCATCTGGCCTGCAGTAAAACTAGTAATCTCCTGTCAAAATGATTTCCTTAGAAATTTCCGTCACAGATTTGGTTTTGGAGAAGATATCACCATTTTCTGGGCCTGAGCTCTGCAGTGATGATTATCTCATATAAACAGCTTTTACAGTCATGCAATTAACTTGTCAGATCACATATGTAATGACAACAGAAGGACAGCAATATTTCCTGTGCTGACTATTTATTCATAGGCTACCTCACTGATGAATAATAAAATCAGATCTAGGAAGAATTGTATCTCTTCTTAGGTAAAACCCACAAAAATCAGGACAGCAGTATGGGTTGTTCTAGAAACTGTAACGAAGTATGTTCCAGCATACGTGAAATCTTGTCAGTCAGAATCAAGTCAATGCATTTCCACTGTCAGTTACTGGTTTTCTTTAGATTACATAAATCACAAAGAAAATAGCAATACCATCCCACTGGCTGAACTCTAATTTTGTTTATTGCTGTGTTATGTTTAGTGTCACTTGGTTAAGATATAGATACTTGTTTATACCCAAATTTAATTTATTCATGTTGTGTTAATAATACAATGTGATAAAAGGTCATTAGCCACTGTAAGATAATTAAGTGCAAAGGTTATAATAGAAAATCGATTAGGGATTAAAACTGCAGGTTTTTTCTGGTAAATCACACACTTATTTAAAATTTGACCTAATATAAGTATGAATAATGTTTGGAAAACACTAAAACATGAAGGATGAAATTAGAATGCTTTTAAAAAAAGCATTAAAAACCCCAAGTAAGCCTTTAAGTGCCTGTCAATAATATGTGAAAATAAAACTAGCATTGTTATAGTTGGTGTATGGAGAATGGAGGTCTCATGAAGCAGCAGTAAAACTGCATTAGAGATTTTAAGAATTACTGATGATAGTTTTCCAGTACCAAATCGGTGGCACACACACAGACCTAACCATGGTGGGAAAGCCCGGAATGATCACAAGGCTGGAAGCTTGTGGTGGTGTGAAGATCAGTGCTCACAACTAATTACATCAAATATGGGCAGACAGAGTACAGACGCAGCCAAGATCTGTTACATATGCACGTGTTTATGGCTGAGTAGGGATTTACAGATGTGTATGTATTTACTTAGATACACACATACAGAAATTACCTACATCTGCCAGATCAGTTTCCTAGGGAAAAAAAATAGTTAAGAAATAAGAAAATCTGAGCACATATTAGAGAAGAAACTTAACAATATTAATGAAAATCAGGGTGTGTAGCCAAAGACTTCATTACATGGTAAGTATTCCACAATATTTTAAATATTAAAATGAACAATTTTATTAAAACCCCTTTCTGGAAAAGGATGGAAAGGCAATAATTGGAAGTAGATAGCAATCGCAAATATAAATTACTAAACGAAGCCAAAGAAAAGTCAAGCCTAGTAAAACTAGAAGGAACTCTAAAGTATAAACAAAGCAAGCTAAAACAGAAGCTGTGATCTGGTACTAGATTGACAGGAGACTGCTAATGTTGCAAAGAAGTGTTCAACAGTTAGCTACAATATTTGGTAAGAAGGAAAAGGATCTATTTATATCTGATCAGGGTATTGGATAATTTGCCAGCCCATAATGACAATGTAAGTATTAAACCACATTAATTAGGAATAAATATTCTAAAGGGAAGGCAGAGAGGACTTTCACCCAATAATCCTAGAAGAGTTGGCCGAAGAGTTTTCTTTCGTGCTCTTAGTTGCTGCTAATGATTCTAAGCATGCAATGGAAGTCCTCCAATGCTGGACTCAAATGACAAGGTTGACCTCATGGGTTATAAAATGTAAAAAATTAAGTTCAGTCAATAAAAGTATATTGATGCTCACTAACATGGTTTTAGAAACAGAAGTTGGCAAGCTGAACTCAGGTTGTACTCTGATGAACTTACAAATATATTTGGGTTTTGAAACTGTGCTTGATGTAATATACTTCTGTAGGGTATTTAACTTAGCCTTTCATGGCCTTCAAACTAAAATAAATGAACATATAATATAAATAAAGATACACAGGAAATATAAAATGCTGTGTGGCATCTTACGAAGTAGCATCAAAAACATACATACCTGATATTAAGTAATATTTTTATGACTAATCTGGAAACGAATATAAAATCACCAAGTGACTGTACTTGCAGGTACCAAAAGCACAGGTGAAGTGATAAATCACCATGGCAACAGACATTGCACAGTGCCATCTGGATTCCAGGATAAATTGGACCCATTTTAAGAAAGTGAATCTTAAATAGTCAAGTGCAATCTCATATATATATATATATATAGGGGGGAAAAATATGTACTGTACTTCTGGAAGAGTAACTAGCAGCTGAACACAATCTAGCAGCAGGGTGGAGAAACAGTGTGTGCTTCCAGAGTAGCACTGCTATCAATGAGAGCAAGTGACTTCTGATGAGGGCATAATGACAGTAAAAGTTGAAAATGAGAATATTTATTGCATTAGATTCACTGCTTTAAGTGCAGAACAAGTGAAGGAACCTCTGCTTGGTGCAACTCACCTAAAAGTTTCTTTTCTTAATCAAGAGAGATAATTAAACTCTTCAGCTTAGTTGTTGTTTATCTGAGTGCTGTGTACTTTTAACTCAGTTTTGAGAGATATAGCTGCAGCACACCACAGTTCAAGCAGGGCAAAGCTGGGCATTTATCAGGTCATATCAGACAGCTTTTGTAACTCAGCCATAAAATTTCAGTCTTTGTCAGTTCCTTATTTTCTATTTTTGAGGGGTTTGGACATCGTTAAACTAAGTATTCTGGAGAGTCATAAAACTTTAAGGGGCTTGCTAGCTGTGGAGGAACAGTGATGCTTATTCATGAGTTTTTAGACTGATTACCCAAAGAGGTTAAATGATACCATCATCTTCTCTGTGTGTATATAAATTTGCCTGGTGGTGCCTGCCCTTGCTAGAGCCTCCACCCAGCGACAGAGCTCCTCGGTCAAGACTGAAGCCTTCTCCAGTTCCTCACCCAGAAATAGTCCCAGCCCCATCTGTGACCATGGAACGGTTGTAGCTGCTCCAAACGCCAGTGCAGAGCCTCCCCAGCACCCTCTGCCGAGGCACCCTGGGGCTTGGGAACCAGACGTCCTCACCCAGAACTCACCACGGGGAGGATATCTTTGGGCTGGTTGTTTGGGGCAGGCCCAAGGAAAGAGAGAAAGCTCATATGAGAAGGCTCTAGCTTGAAGAGGCTGAGCTCAGCGTGCTAGCTGGTTTTGTTAGCTCTGTCGACAACAGCAAGGACTGCCCAAGTCGGCATATTAACAGAACACAGTCTGCACTGAAGGGATACAACATAACCTCGAGAGAGAAGAGCTGGGAACATCGTAATATGATAAAACACGTAACAGATTGCCCCCTTGGGCCCTTGATGTGGCTTTGCCACCCCTCCAATGGAGGCATGGCATACTTCAGATAACCCATGCCCACAGATAATCTGCACAAAGTTGCATTACGGAGATGTGGATAATCAAAGGGGATGAGACACAGAGCACTAGTTCCCAAGCAGAGGCTTTGGGTTATGTTTTCCCCAGTGTAACCTGAACATGCGGACAGTGAACGCTGCTGCTGAACCACAGAGCATTTTCCTTCCCACCCATGCATAAGCCATGCTTTGTAGTTGAAAATTCACATTGAAGCACAATGGATGTTTGTTGACTGGCCTAACAAAAGCACACCGAGCTGCCTTTCCTCCTTGTTCCCTTGGCCTAATTAAAAATGCTAAAATTGTAGAGGATTTCCTCGTATGAGTTTCCTGTCATTTATGCAAGTCAAAACGAGGCATTTCCCACTCCCAAAAGGGAGACGCTACAGTATGCACATATGTCAGATGGCAGTGCTGTTGCCTTGAAATGTGAATTTCAGTTTCAGTGAGCTTCCTTACGTGATGAACATTCATCTATTTACCTGATTTTAATGAAACTATTATATGAGAAAGTAATCTCTGACAATAATATTATTTGGTATAGCTTTCTAAAACCTTAATGTCTTAACCTTTGATAGAGTGAGTCAAAAAATTAAGTGATTGAGTAAGGTCAATTGAAGCAGACACGTGCTGCCTGGTGACAGCATGTGTTGCCATGAAGCTGGTTTTCTAATATCATGGGATAATCTCTAATTTCCCCTTGTACCTTGAGGAACAATAGAGTTTCTCCAGGGAAAAACCTTGTGAATTCAGCTAAAAAGATAAGCCATATAAACACAGATATCTTTGATGGTTAGCATTTTAAGAGAAGGTTTAACATCTTTCTGTTAATTTATGAAATTACTTAGCTTCCATGCTTCTTTCATGGAAAGTGGCATGGAGCAAAGCGGCAATGAGAAAAAACAGTGCCTGAAATTTATTTTTTGCTATCAACATATAGGAAAAAAAATCTATTTGAAGCCAAATAACTTTTAAAACTTCCTTTGGTATTTTGATTTCCCTGTTCCTCATATTTCCCTCCAGCTCTGATCGTGTCTATAGCTGTGGCTTCCACACAGATTCCCTGACCATCCCAGCGCAGCCATCAGGGCCTTCCCTCCTGCCTGGCCTTCACCTGCCCTCACACTACTGCTCTGTCCTCTTCATTGCACTGAGATCTGTGTCCGATGCTTTTTCCTTGCAGTGTTGCCCTTCCAGGTCCAGCTTTGTACACCGATGTGGTGTTTTCCTCCAGTGTTTCCTTGCAAGCTATTAACCCCTGTCTGCTGGCTTAGCTTCCTAGATTTTTCTATTGCTTTTTCATGTAGTATTGCCTGACCAGTAGCACTCACTGCTTTCCTGACCAATTTGAAATAGAAATTATTTGTAATGTTCTTTTTTTAAAAGCTTTTTTCCTGTGCAAGAATCCATGCTTCTGTGAATGTTCATTTTCTGTGTAACTGCACTGCACTTTTCCCCTGAAAAACCTGCCCTCAGAAGGGGGCCAGCAGGCCTGAGTCAGTGGCTAGCTGAAGGATCTAGACAGCTTGTCCACCAGGCTGTGCTTCTGGAAAGTGAGCTAGCACAAAATCTTTAAATTATTTACGAAGGGTGTTGCCACACAAACCACACTCAGATTAGAGGCACTACACCTCTTTGCCAGTCTCACCTGAGGAATACATGATGACTTTGATGAGTATAGTAGGTATAGATCTAACAGGTAATTTCTGTTCCTCAAAAAATGACCTAATTATTTTTTTTTACCTCAAACTGGAACAAAAGTTGAAATTTTGAAATCTCCTACCAACTGGCATTTTGAGGGGAAGAAAAAAACTTTGTCTGAAGTCAGCTGGAATGTTTACTTTTAAAGAAGCTTCTGTTTTGACTTGGCAACATCGTGCTTTTGGTATGTAATTTATACTGTAATGTGAAATACCTTTCTGAATTACATGGAATTACTAAATGTAAAAAATTAAGCAAGTTGTTTGGAAGTGGTTGGAAAGTTTGGACTTCACCTTGCCATGGCTGGTACAGGACACAAGATGTGGAAGAAAGAGATTACATCCTGTGGTCATGGCTTTCCAATTTGGGAGCCAGCACTATTAGACTCAATCTAACGCTCCTTTTCCTTCCTCCATTTCCCTTCTTTCCCAAACAGCAAAAATATTTCTATTTCCTAGCACGGAGAATGGTTTTCTCTCCTGTTGGCATTGTGCTGTCTAGAAGCTGCTGGAGTGGAATACTCTGATGCTGTCTCCCCTTTGCTGCCCATCTCTTCCCAAGCTGAGGACTATATCCCTACAAATACTAGAGGAACAATCGCATCTTGTACACTAAATCCAATGACTCTTGGTATAATTCAGATCAGAATTAATTCCTTTATGCTTCAAATGATAATGCAGCAATTGAGAAGTTGAATAATATTGCAGAATAGAAGTAGTATTTCTTATATTCAGCAGGAAGAATCTCAAGAAACAAAATTACATGTTCTTTGTTTCCCTGTTGTCAGCCCTTTGCCTCACCATTACCGAAGAAGCAGCTCTGGTGCTTTCAGTGCAGACAGTAGCAGATGATTGAAGTTACTCCCAAAATGGAGCTGAGAGCAGGTAATATGTGGCTATGTCTACATCAGCAAGTAGCATGTCCTAATAGGAGTGGATTTTGCAGACTGGAGCAGCTGACATTTTTGGGCTTGTGAACTGGGCTCCCATTAGCAGTTTGAGTAAGTAGCTGTGTCCATGGACACTGTTTTCTAGATCAGTTATATCTAAACCCGCTCCTTCATATGAACCCCAAGTCATTGAGCAAGTGTGCTTCTCACCCAAACCAAAATTGGACCAGTTACGTTCTGCTATTGTCTCTGTACAGTCCAGTTCACAGCATCTAAGGCACATTTCATCACCTCTAGGGTGGTTTTGCAAATGGCTGAGGTCACTGGGAGCCCAGGCTTCCTTTGAAAGGGCTGGTCCTACCTCCTGTCCCGAGCTATGGTCCCTTTCTCCTGATTCTGCAGCTTTGTCCAAGCGGTCAGTTGGATCACTCCTTAAAAATAGGGTTAATTTTCAGATGTGTTAGTTCATTGCTCCAGGTGATTATGTGTCCACTTAAGAAAGACTTAGGAGGTACAAAGTGGTAGCAGCACAGAGTGGAGAGCGATTGGGGAGGGTGGAACTGCTTTTCTCTTGTAATTGAGGCTTAAATTGGCTTCAATTACTTGTGAAACTATTCCATGAGAAGACAGCCACATGATGGCTCCTAAGATAAACAGAAAACGCCCGTAGTTATTTTTATTGCTGATTTTATTCAGTAAGCACTGGGGTTGAAATAATAATTAAACCGAGTAAAACTCATAGATTTTACATGTTATTTGGACAGTTTCATCTTTCCGTAAACTCTCCAGACACACAGAATGAAAGGAATATGTAACTCGAAGAAACCTTTCCCAAGAGAATTTTTGATTGTGCCAATTAGTAAAAAAAAAAAAAAATAAATCTCTTGAATGGTATTTCTGTTTTGCTTTTCTCCTGCTCTTCAATTTTTTTGACAACCACAATAATTTATAGTCACAGAGAATCTAAACAGAGAACTTCCCTGGAATACTGCAAATTCTGTTAATTAGAACCCAATTAACAAAATGTTGGTTTGTAAATATTACTTATCACACCTTTTTGCATACAATAAAGGCGGTTTTAAAAATGTCATTCTATTCAATCAGCCTGTGGTGTCATAGATGAATTGCATCTACTCGACTATTGTGACTGCTACTCTAGCAAGCTTCAGATGGCCTTTCTGTGGCTAGTTAATTGTTTCTAATGCACTGAAATACCTTTTGCAGTGAAAATCTGCACTATCAATTAAAAATTTAATTTCTTTAATGATGAGGAAAAGTTTAGTCTTTTTGCTTTGTTTAGTCTCTTAAACGTGGTAAAAGAAATCTGACTGTGGAAAAACAGAGAGGCGATTCTAATTATACAAAAGACAGGAAATTTAAACTTGATTTTATCCCCTGGAGTAGTATCTGGTGAACAATGGAAAACTTTGATATCATCCCAAGGCATTTTATTATTATTGTATGACTTTGCACTGTGTAGCACTGTATTTACGTAACTAAAAACCTGGGACAAATACTCTTTAGGGGCCAGGAAAATACTGATTGCTGAGTGACAATCCATTGTTTGGCTCATTTTCACCTTCTCCTTCTGTCTCCAAGAGTAACTACTTAAATATGTTGAAAAGCAGAAGAGAACCCCCCGTTGAATAAAACACTAATGTGCCACAATTCCCTTGTAAGGAAAAAGATGAGAAAAATTTAGTGTTCCTCTGCTTTAAGAAGGTTGCTGCTTTGACTCAAAAAATTAAAACAATAACTGAATAGCAACAATTTGTGAATTCAGTATCTCAGAATTTTTAATAACACAACTTGCACAGGTAACATGAAAATTTGTAGCTTCTCTGTGGACATGAGTAACAAAAATCCATATGCTAGAAATATTGCATCTGGTCTTCATAGAGTCATAAAATGGTTTGGGCTGGAAGTGAGAAATGAACTAACAGATAGTGGCTTTTTGCTGAGTGCTGTGCTAGACATAATAAGGCGCCTTCCTCGGGACCAACGTTCACCGCAAGGAAGACATCCGACTTCATCCCTGCGCGACCACCAGAGGACCCCAACGACAGAAAAGCGCAAGCGCAGTGGGGATGGAGTTATTTAAATCATTTCAAGGAATACTGTAAATAGTTGTGAGAAAATAATTAATATGTATATGGCTGAAGCAACCTTAATGGTATAAGTAGATCATATTTGAGCTCATTTGGTGCTCCTCTGACTAGAAGTCAGTCACATGCTCAGCGCTGCGGTTTTTGCACTTTGACTTTGCCTCACAATAAAGATTTCTGAACCTACATTTGGCGGGTCAAGTATTTATAACACAACCTTAAAGATCATCTAGTTCCAACCCCCCTGCCATGGGCAGGGGCACCTTCCATTAGACCAGGTTGCTCAGAGCCCCATCCAGCTGGTCCTGAACACTTTCAGGGATGGGGCTTCTCTGGGCACTTCTGTGCTTCTTCTCTCTGGTCTTAAACTGCAATCAAATGCAACTACATTAAAAGTAACTTGAGGATGTGACAGCTTCTCAATCCCGCCCTGCTGCTGCCTGGGCCAGAAGGCAGCAACACCACTGGAAGTGGCTGCAGTGATCCAGGGCGGCAGGGGCATCAGTCCCAGCTGGCAGCAGTGGCTTTCACAGGCAACAGGCCCACCTCAGTATGAGCCCCCAGTCCTGTTCCAGCACCATGCTGCTGACGGAGTGTGTTTGCAAATTGCCTTGCAATGACTTATAGGATGGTTGGTTTTCATATATGACATGGTATGGTCTAATTTACTGTAAATTTTTTGCAATCTAAAGTAAAAAGGTAGCTTCAGGTCAGGATTTATTTAGTGTTTTGCTATATAGCCTGGTATAAAAAAAGAGAGAATTTTATGTTAGAAGATAGTTTATTTTCATGGCACAGCAAGGAAAAGCTTTTCTTTTTCTTTATTTTAGAGGCTTTTGTGTGAATTCACCTCAGGTGAACAGATGTAGTATGCTCATGATTACATCATGAAAAGTTCTGAAATAACAAATCCACTTGACAATGCATTTTCATATCCCCAGCTGTCTACACATGTAAGTTCTCCAGTTATTGCCCCACTGACTTTTTCTTTAGATTGCTTAAATTTATCATCGCTCTGACAGCTAAGCTTAGTGAAATCAGATTGGAATCTACAGAACTGGTTTTAATTAACTGGTTTTAATTAATAATTTCAGTTATTTCTCTGCACTCCTGTGTATGTATACTGTAACCAGAGCTTGCCTCGCATCCTACTTGCTTTTGATCACCTACAAGTCAAAGCTGTGTATTACCCATATACTAAGCCATATATGCCAGTATGCATGTTGATATAGGGCCATGTTACATGTAGGTCTTTTGCATGTGACTAAGACTACAAAAATGAAACAGGTTTGGGGAAATTAGTTCAAATGGTGCCTACACATTAAGAATCAGTTTGTTACTCAGCCGTTTGTTAATTTAGTGACTTAGTTTCATCAAGAGGGAGCAACATCCCCAGGAATTCCTCTGACAAAGGGCCCATCAGGATCTGGAAGATTATTCAACCACAGTTTACAGAAACATACAGCAAGGATGACTCTTAAAGGAGAAGTCTCTGAGATCATTAGAAAAAGAAAAGTGTAAGAGAGAGAGTATGAATAGAGAGAGAGAGAGTGAGAGAGTGAGCAACCTTTGCTTTTTCTTACCAGGAAAGTGAGAAGAATTATACCTGTCCCTGAGTTTTGTGGTAAGTGGAGCCAAGGTTTCCAGTGATGAGTTTGGACCCACTTGCTTTCCCTCCTTTCTTCTTTTCTTCTACTTCTCTCTCTCTTCTGTTATGTGCAGGCCCCATACTTATATGAAAAACTTACATTGATTCTTATGAAGTCTTTTTAGATTTCCATCTGTTAATAAAAAGAGGCTCTTAACTTAAAAGCCTTGGAGCAATACTGACAAAGAATAAAATATTGCTGTTAATCCTGGGCTGAGTCAGGGCAGTGGTATATGGCTGCTTCTATGGGGGACAAAAGAGAGATTCTAGAGAACTGTAACCTTGGAATTCCCACCCACGGCAGGATTGTCAAGAGGTACCATCTCTTCCTAGCTATCTCTGGGTACTGGGAATTGTTCACGAGAGAAGCTTTATTACCAAGCCTGGAAGAAAAACTGCATGACCAGGCATTCCCATCCCATGCCATCAAAAACATTGGGATGCTAGAGTGTCCCATTGATTCAGAAGAGCTGGAGACTGACAATCTGCTACCATCTACTTCTCTTTATGACCCACCCTGAGGCACGGCTGGGCAAAGCTTACCGTTTAACCCTTGCAGCTTCAGCCAGCATGTCAGAGGATTGCATGGGCCATGTTCCAGACACCATGGGCTTGGTATGTCCGGGTCTGGTACACACTTGATGCCCCTGGCACAATTCACACTGCCTTGCTGTGTAAAATTTTCCTTCAGAATTGTTTTTTTCCATGCCTTTTAGGAAAATGTGTGTTGATTCACCACAAGATGAGTTGCTCTTTCTTCTGTCTGCCTGGGTTGTTTTCTTGTTCATCTTGCAAGCTGTAGAAGTGCATTTCAAAAGCTCTTCCTGATCTATGGAAGGCAGTGAAAGTCAGAGGGCTACTTGTGCATGGCAGATGGCAGGGACCACAGCCTCAGACACCACAGACTCTCTGTCAGCAAGTCATTGTCCATACCAGTGACCCTGGTGCAGAGCAGCTAACACAGAGGATCACATGGTCCAGGAAGTTTGTGAAGGACATATGCAAATCCAAAAGTCAAGAAATTAGGGTCACAGATTGACCTTAAGGAGTTACAACATGACAGCTAACTGGCTGTAAATCTACACTGGTACCTAACTTGCAGTGATTGTGTCCAGTGTGGTTTATTAAAAAAAACCCTCAACCAACATCCCCATATGTGGCTTATTGCATGGTTTCAGCTGAACTTTAAATCTTACTTCAGGTTATGCTGGAGTGAATTGCTGTGCAAAACACCACTCCTGTTAACTCTGCAGAAGCTTGAACTGAGCAAAACTCAAATGTGCCCTTGAAGTTTGCAGGGAGCTGGGAGTCTGTGATGTAAACTTTCAAGGATATAGTTTAACCTGTAACTAACTTACAGGGAAACAGACATGTTCCATAATTGAATAACTGGAAATGAAAGCGCTGGATTCAACTTCAGATTGCATCACTTGCAATTCTGTATTCTTTTTCCTCTGTCTTAAGCCTACACAGTAACACAAATACTGGTTTATTAACAGGTGAAAAAAGCCTTTCACATAAACTTCCTCAGCAGCAGCTTCGTTCAGCAGAAAGTTCATGCTCTCTGGCTTTGTGATCTGCATGAAGGCATCACAGAACTTGTAAGTTCAAGAAGGTTCCAGCCTGAGGGAGTGAAAAAACACTCCTGGCAGCAGCAAGGAAGCACCACTGAACACTTTCAAGTCCAAATTTTACAGTCATATTCTATTTCTTTACAACTGAAACAGTGGACATATTTTTCTGTCTCAGTGATGTTTTTGTTCTGGTCTATTCAAGACACTTTTATATATTTTCTTATATTTTCTCTTTTTCTATTCACTCTGAGTAGGCCTCCCCTTTCCCACCCCTGTCTGCACAATCTCACTTTGTTCACCTGCTGTTTCCTTTGATCCATCTTTTCCTCTGAAAAATAGTATATTCAGTTAACTAATTCAGATGGGTCAAGCATGGTTTCATGATCTTGTATTATCCCTTTGTACTTCTGTCTGCCATCTGTCCTACCTATTGGTACGTTGTCAGACTTTGAAAGCAAAATTTTGTGCACAAATTGGCAGGCTTGGGAATGATATAAGTAATTATCAATTAACAATGATATTTTACAGTCCTTCTAATGCACCTTTTGTCTTGTAAATAAAAACAGTCTTATTTGAATCCTCTTTGACTACACTGTTTTTAGCAACATATCTGGGATACAACACCCTGAGCTACTGTGTTCATTGATGATGGGGTTGTTTATCCCTCTTTAGTAGGACAGGTGAGTCAGAGGCTGCATTAAAGGTCTTGGGAAAACACTACCTTGTCTTGAGACAGCACAGCCCACGAGATGGCAGAGCTATATGAAACTACTGCGATGGAAGCAGTCCATGCTGTAAGAGAATGTCACCAAAGAGAGAAATTCTAAGGACCAAATCCCTAATACTGGGTGAAAGAAAAATGTGCACAACGTATTTTTGTACACAGAGAGTAGATTTTGAGCACACAAAAGTAGGTTTAGAATGCAGAGCTGCTCTAATTAAAAACCCCAACCCACTGGCAATAAAAATGAACAATTTCTCGCTACGTAATGGTTACCAAAGACTGCTAATAGCCACCTGAAATTTGTATCTCTCCAGAAATTTGAATAAAAACTCGAATCTCTGCCAGAAAGACATAATGATGATCAGAATTTAAAAACAATTTTTAATATCAAATCATGTGTGAACAGGATTGGGACTTCTGATCCACTTCAATCTACCAGATGTAATTTGTATACTGTTCTGAAGTAATGGCTTAAGAGGAAAGGGAGAGAAGCACTGTTCTTCCAAAGTGCCCATGTGGAGGTCATACTTTAAAGTATCCATGAAAACATTATTTGGAATAGCTCTGGGGAATTTCCAAAAGTACACAAGTCATAAATATTTGCAGAATGTTGGTCTTCACCTTATTCTAAAAATCTATCAAAGCCAAAATATTTTTTTCTGCAGTATTTATTAGCTTTTGGATAAAATTCCCAGGACTCAATCCTGAAAAACAGCAACTTGCATGGCCTGTTGTTTTTTTTCTTACTGCCTACATTGAATTAATAACTAATTTTTCATTCACAGAGGAAGTTGCTGATTTGATTGCTGTAGATGAATTGGTTAACACTAATTTCCAAATTACTGAATTTCTTAGGGAAGATCGATATTATTTTCCCAAGTTTTATTTGGTTTTCAAATGGGATGTATTAGTTCTGTAATATCAACTATAAAAATAACCTCATCGTCCATTTGCTTTTTTTTTTAAAAAGGTTTTTACATTTGAAGATTTACCATGGAAATTAGTTGCACATAAAAGAGTACTTCTGGCAGCAGGAGAAATAATGAGGCTCAGCTTTTTATGCCTTTGTAATCATGCACCTCAAAAATAGCGTGTGATCTCCCATTGAACCTAAGCAATAATCACATCCCTGACTCTGAAATTTGCATTTAGGAAGGAGTGATCTGATGCTCTACGTCCTCCCTCAGACTAAGGTCTCTCCTGTAGTTACCTAGCACACTTCAGTAATTTGTGAAAACTTCCTGCTTCTGACAGGCCTGTCAAACACTCAGAAACTGGCTAATGATTTCCAAACCTTACTGTTGAAATCATGCTCTATTATAGTCTTAAGCCTTGACTTCCAAAGGCCTAAGAACTTTTTTTCTGATGTTTACAAGCCCTAAAGACTGTCCCTGAAAGCATGTTAAAACCCTGCCCTACGACAGTACTCCGTATTTCTAAAGAACAGACTCAAATTTACTTGTTCTTAATTGTCAGAGATCATCACTGTTGTCTTTGTCACCGAAAGCAAACCTCGATGAAGTGATTTTGCACGATTTTCATTTCATGCATACAATTGAGCAGCTACAGGTCTGCCACAGAACCCCCAAACAACTCAACTCTCACTTTTTTTTAAAATAAAAACTCCAGAACTGTTTTCCTGGTGTGTGTGCGCGTGTGTGTAGGAATTCTGCATTAACCCCACCCCCCACCCCTGCCCAGGAACGCTCACCACCTAGCAAAGCTCTCCAGAAACCTGCCTGACTCAACTTCCCCCTTCTCCCGCACTTGGTTTAATAAGCAGCGCCTCCGCCGAACACAGAGCCGGCCTCGGCTGCCCAGCCGTGGCAAGGGCGTGAGGCGAGCGGCCTGCCTGGCGAGCGGCCTGCCCCGCGCTGCGGCTGGCACCGCAGGGCGCAGTGCCCCGGGGTACCCGCGGGCAGGGGGAGTGCGGAGGCTGAGCGCGGGGGCCCAACGCCAGCCCTCGGCCTACCGCGAAACAGCTTCCCGGCATCAGCGCGACCCCCCGGGCAGCTGCCCGCCGCCTCAGCCAGGCGAAGGCCGTTGGCGGCGGTTGGTGCCGGGCCCCCGCGCTCATCCCTCGGAACGCGCCAACTGCCGGCAGGACGCGCACGGCCCCGGCCCCGGCCCCGCCCCCGCCTGACCGTCGTCGCCTCCCCCCTCCCGGCCGCTTCCGCCCGCGCGCCCCGGCCCGGCCCCGCCCCTTTCAGCCAATCACATGAGCGAGCGCAGGGGCCGCCGGGAGCGGGCGCTACCCGAGAGGCTCGGCTGAGGCGCAACATGGCGGTGCGGGCAGGGTGCTGAGCGGTCCGTGGCCACGGCGTCGGGGCGGGCGGCCGGCCGGAGTGGGCGCCGTGGAGAGGCAGCGGCGGGCAGACGCGGGAGGGAGCCGGCGGAGCCGGGCGGAGAAGAGCGGAGGAAGGTGGCGGGGCCGGCTCGGGCCCCCGAGCGGCGTTGGCGGCGATGGCCCAGTGCGTGCAGTCGGTGCAGGAGTTCATCCAGGACTCGTTCGTGCCCTTGGTGGCCGCGCTGTGCAGCGAGGAGGCGGAGAGGCTCACCCGCAAGAACAGCCTGAGCTTCGCCGAGCTGGTGAAGCCCTTCTGCCGCCTCACCTCGGAAGGTCGGTGCCGGGAGCGGCGCGGGGCGCGCGGCTTGTTTACAGCGGGCGGGGACGGCGGCGCCGCTCCCTTCCGCACGGCGGCCTCCGGGGTCCCGCCCGCCCGGCCGTCGCGGCCGTCGCCGCGACTGCTGTGCCCCGCTGCCCGGCGAGCCGAGCAGGGGCGGGAGCGGGAGGCGAGACTCCTCTGTCGGGGCCGCGGTGGTGGCCGCCCGGCCGGGCGCTGTCCGGAGCTGGGGCAGGCTTGGAGGCGGCCCGCGTTTGCCGGGGGCTCCCCACGTGCCTGTTAAGTCCCTGTAACGTTACTCGATCTTGTCCTTCTCCGCGGAGCCTTGGAAGTTAGGCTTCTCCTGGAGGCATCGCAGAGCGCATGGCTGAAGAGAAAGAGGTGTCTGTAAATCTAGCTCTTCCAAGCGGGTTTTTTCTTCGTTGAGAACGACTTTACAGTTAGTCTGGCTAATACTTGTACCTGAGTATTGCTGTAGGCCTGGGATTTCACACTGGGGTAAGGCTTTTCATAAAGTACCTGGTCGCTGAAGGTGTGGCCAGTCTGTCAGAAACACTAGTTGTCATTTCAGTTGCAAGTCTTTACTTTCTCTCACCTGTGTTTTTATCACATATACTTTTTTGTTGGTGTTTCTTTAAGACCTGTGCAAAGGGACAGTGGGAATTGAGCTGATTATGTGGTGTAGGTGAAATGACCATGTGAAATAGCAGTAAAACTGGAAATTGACCACTTAAACAGTAGGATTTTTTTACTGTAATGCTTTAACTTGCTATCTGTGGGGTTTTTTTGTGGGTTTTTTTTTCCTTAAATTCAACGTAAGCCATTCTCTCCAAGCTACTTCTGGTCAGAATAGAATGCAAGACAGCAATTGGAATAGAACTGCTTGTCAGAATAGCAATGCAGTGACATTTGTCTGTTATGGTTTCTGACAGACACTTAGACTTCAGTCTCTTCATGTTGTGTTGAGGAAACAGTGCAAGAAAATGAAGCTTGTACTGTCACTTGAGTTAGATTTTTGCATTGCTGCTTAAAAAATGGCATAGACTTAAAAGCTAGTATGTTTAAAAATCTGCCTTAATTCTGTGACAAATCTTAGTAACTTATGTAACTTGTTTATAGATGTTTTCCCCTTTGTTTAGCAACACTCATGAGCTATGTGAGAATGGAGGAGAGGCACAACCAATAAAATCAAGAAGCTCACATCCTTGCAGTTGTGAAGTTACCTAGATATTTCTTTAGGTTCTTTGGTGAAAAGCTTTCAAAATGCGTCTAGCAAACCGGGCAGACTATTCAAAATGAAGCATTCCCTCTGAAGAGTACTTCATTCCGTTCTCTCTTAGTTGTAACCGTTTTTGTTCCAACTATTGTAATAGTTAAACTTGCAAACGTGAATCATCCTCAGTGTTCCCCATTTGAATGCAGACTTCAATAGTGTGTCGATGCTTACAAAACCAATTTTCACCCTCTTGCGATAAAATAGTTATGGCTAAAGATTAGACTTCCTCCCTTGATATAAATGTAAGGCCTTGAGCTTGTTACTTGAGAGACTTATACTGACTTGATTTTGGCAATCTTCTAAGCTTGTGAAGGAAAGCTCCACTGTTTAATTTTCGTAATTTCCTAGTAATTTTTGGTGTTTCTGTAACTGGTTTTCTGCAAGCTCTGCCATGTACTAGTATAAATGAACAACCTCATGAACAGCCTCTAAATCCCCGTGATACAGTTTTAATTTCCTAATTTTGCAGCTGTGGGCATTGTGGTGAATCTTTGAGAAGGAGCACCCTTGCAGTTCTGTGTAGGCTGTGTAATTTTGTCAGTCTGAATCCATCTTGTTCAGAACCTGAACCGAGGGTCAGATAGCCAAGAAGCTGAAGCTTGGTACAGTGAGTTTTGTTGCTGTGCTATTCTCTGTGTATTTGGATTCAACAGGCTGCAAGCCTGCCTGCAGTTATTAGCTCCAAGTGTGACTTCCTCTTTTTCTAGCTTCATGAAAAAAACGTTATGGCATGCTATATGTAACTTCTTGTGGTGGAAGCCAGTGTGCGTGAGGCTAGGAGAAGCAGTACAAGCCATTTTATTCAGGCAGAAGAGTAGTTCAGTGCAGTAAAACTTCTTGTGAGTTTGTATAAGGAGGGTAAGCAATTTCTCTGGCTCCAGCATTTGTGGAGCTCTATGAGAGGGTAACATGCCTGTTAGTCTGTACAAACACTGTTGCATAGTGACATTTTTAACTGTATCCTGTGCAGGGGATCTGGAAACAGGATAAATTCTTAAATTGCTCTACCTCAGTAGGTTTGACCAGACTTAGAAGTAAAATTTTTCCATGATGCTTTTCATGTCCAGTTAAGAGGAGGAGTGGCATGATTAATGATCTGATCATGGTACAGCAGAATGTGTACATGTACATGCATCCACAACTGTGTTTCACTGTTTTTGATGCATTCACTTTTAAACAGAGTTTTTCTTAATGGAGCATGAAATGCTGTCCTTTTTTTTTACTAATACTCCTGTCTTTAGAAATAAGCTGTCTCTTGTGCAAAACTTTAAAGTAGCGTTACTTTATAAACTCTGCTGTAATTTCAAGAGATCCGTCACTGGTTTGCTACTGCATTTTTAGTCCTGTTAAATGCAGATTTTTTTACTGAAGTTTAGGACTTAGATAGTTTATGAGCCTGCTGAAGGCTGCATGTTCATCAGTGTTCTTGCTTAGAGAAGTAGTGGAGTTACAAATTAGGAGATTCATTTCATGTGCAGACCAGTTTTGATACACAGAAACTAAGCTGGTCTTTCTACTGTGCATGATTCAGTCGTCCTTCCTGCATTAGCAGGGATGGGAAGGCCCAGACCACTGCTTGATTCTTCAGGTAGTCTTAAACCATGTGCTTCTTGTGGTTGCTCAGTCCAAGGAGATGAGATTGTATTTAATTTCAAGTAGAAGACCACCAACATACATAATGCAGATGTGGTGGTGGGGCCTCTGCACTAATCAGTATTAATCTGTTCATCAACTTTTGCCTATGAGGGACTTGCTAATGTTGGTATAGCTGAAAATACCCTTGCAATATAGGAAATTGTGATGGTAGAAAATCCGAAGCGCAGGTTCAAAGTGCTCCATACTGTAATTTTGAGTTTCTTGACTTCCGTAAGTAAGGCACTTCTTGTTATTGAAGGAGGATTGGTTAAAAAGGTGAGAGAACGGCTTCACTTTCCTACTAAGTCTTGACTTTGGGAAGGGTTTTGTTTTCCTCTAAACTCCCATTTTTCTTTGATAAAGGAAACCAAAAGTATATTGTGTATTTTATACCTTCACACTTATTCTCAAAGTGACAGTCTTTCTCTGTCTATTGTTTGTTAGTAACAATTGATGCTGTATAGGTAATTTTCTTTAAAATAGCATTCTGTTTTTAAGAATATTTAAAAATGTTAGTCAACTTCTGATGAGAAAGATCTTGTTCTAATATGTTCCTACTTCCACTTTTGGCAAAATACTTTCTGAAATGATCTTACGAACACTTGAAGGAAATGTAGAACACTGGAAATCCTTTACTAGGGATTAAGGCAAGAGATTTATGGGGTTTCAAGTACATCCTTTATCAGTCCTTAACATTGCACATGTGCCAGAAATGTCATCCCTGTCCTGTATGGGAATGTGTTTGCTCTTCATTATTACGGCTGTTGTATTTTAGGAGAAACGTTAAGGATGAGTTTTAGTGTTAAAGCTGCACTGGTAAAGGCAAACATGTTTCTTGTTTGTCCCTCCTCCTTTCTTTATGTGTGATCTTCTCAGTAATCATGTGGCAGTAGGTTGCTAATGCACCTATATGATAAGAAGGAATAAAAAAAATCCCCCCCCTTCAGCTTTTTGATAGAAACACAGAACTGGATGAATTAAGTTTAACTAGCACAGTTGCCCTTCTCTGTGTTGATATTGCCTTATGATGAGCCAGCTCAATCAGATACTTGTAGCTGAAAAAACGCACAGATTTTTAAGTTGTTTTGGGCAGGATCTGTTCTCTAAACTGCTTCACTGTGTTTTCCTATGAGCTTCAGTGTTGACTAAGGGTTGGGAGTGAATGTGTGATGAAGAGGATAGAACTGCACCAGTCCATATTTGAGCTGTGATAGAAATCTGCTTCAACAGCCAAGATGGACTGTAAACACATCTCATGATCTGGCTCAGGCTGCATCGTTGTTACTTCTGAAGGGTCTTGTAGAAAAGGTGTGGAGTGCCCTCCAGGCTGGAGGGAACAGAAGCCTCAGCTTCAGACCTTTTATGGTGTGAATTTTGTGGTTAGCTGCAAGATGAGGAGAACTTAAAGGGCAGCACAAAGGAAAATTCTTTACGTGCTACACACTGATTTGTGAAAATAAAATGCAAAGGAGTTGAGGACTGTACTGTGGTGCATGTGGTAGCACCAACTGTCTTAGGTAGCTGTTAGTCAGTGTCCTGCCTGCACTTAGTCTGGCTGTCTTGATGGTGCTTTGGTTTGAAATAGGCAAAATTACATGAAAAATCAGAGCAGATGTAGAATTGTAATGTCCATTGAAAAATCTCATGAATACTTTTTCAAAAACAGATGGCTTGAGGGAGCAAGTTTCTCAAAGATTCTGCAAAGGGTTTACAGGTCGTGTGAAGTTCAAATTAATGCTTATGGTAAAGTAGAACTTTGTAAGATATAAAAGGGATTGCTGCCTGGTCAAATTTTAGTGGAAATATCACGGAGCAAGGCCTTAAGTAGAAAGGTGATCCAATACATGTAAATGTGAAAAAACCCTTCATTTTCTTGTAATAATTTTTTGCTTTTCAGAAGATGGAAGCTTTTTTAAAAATACAATAAACCCAACAAAACAAAAGCAAGGACTTAGGGAATAAAAGCAATCACATATCATTACAGAAAAAAGTTAAATTTGCCCTGTGATAGTGTTTTTATTTACATAGAAAACAAAGGCACCCCACATGTAGATGTCAACGTTTATATGGAATTTCAGCTTTAACGTTCAGTTTAATACCATTGCTCATGAATTGTCTTGCTGGACTCTGCTGCTGCTTTCTCCTTAAGGCTTGGTATGGACTCCCTTACATGGGCTTGGGCTGTTTTCTGTCTAACGGCTTTCTTGGGGAAGTTGGTCTTAAATTTTTTGGATAAGTAACACAAAACCAAAACAGTGTAAGTTACTGTGTGCTGATAACATAAGGTTGATGTCACCATTTTTGAGGCTTGTTTTAATAACAAATCTGTTTCTTTTTTGGAATATTATTTTCATTGCTAATGGTCTACTTCACTTTTTCTAAATAAGCAAACTATCCACACCAACAACTTACATGCTTGCCAGCTGTTTCTACTTTTGTCAGAAACACTAGGTCATGGACACTTTCACTGCATTGTTGGGATTTTTTTTGAGCCTGCATACAATAATGTGCTACTTGTCAGGCAAAAGTCTCATGCATAATTCTAAATGAGTATTTAATGCTTGCAAGATTTTTTTCCTGGTTTTTGAACAAACATTTAAAAGTGAGTCAGGAATGCTGTTACTAATATTGACTTTATTTTTAGATGATTAATTTTAACCACAAGTTTGTCAATCAAGAATGTAACTTTAACGTTCTTTTAAGATAAATTGATTGTGTGATGCTGTTTGGAGAACAGAAGAGTTCTAAACCCATTTCTTAAAAAAACAAAACAACCACAAAAAAAAGCTAATCCCAAACCAAAACCCAACTGAACTTAAGATAATAACCCAGTAGTGTTAAAAATTAAAGGTTATGTTCATCTTTGAACTAATACTATGCTATCCTTGTCCAGTTTCCTGAACATGGCTATTGTGTACTGGGGCTTTTTGGAAACTGATGACTCCTTGGAATGTGAGAAGTTATGTGAAATCTGTATGTTTACTATAGGGTGGCTGTGCAAGTTGAGTACATCCCACAATTAAGGGGGTGCAGCAGTGTAGGTCATACGTTTTTGGGCACTTTGCTCTGAGGAGTGGATATTTTTACAAGGTACACTCCAATGCTATGTTTTCATCAGTCTGCTTAGATGAGCCTAATGTTGAACATGAAGTAACTTTTCATTCTTGCCTTACCCCTCCATTCTTGATACTCAGTTATTATGGACTGTGATCTAAAATGGATGATGAAGAGGTTTAGTGAAGAAGTAATCCTTGAAGAAGCAGCTATTGGGGAAATACTGATTTGTGGTAACTATTTTAACTCTGTTTTACTCAACAAAGCCTTTTTTTTCCACTTTTTTTTAGTTCACATGAGAGATCCTAATAATCAGCTTCACATAATTAAAAACTTGAAGATTGCTGTCAACAACATTATTACTCACCCACCTCAGCCTGGTGCCATTCGTAAACTTTTGAACGACGTTGTGTCTGTCAGTCAGCCTGCTGAAGGACTAGTAGCTAATGTGATCACAGCTGGAGATTATGATCTCAACATCAGTGGTATGTAATGATACTGTATTTTTTATAACTTAAACTGGAATTTACTGTAAGGTGTCTAACCTTGATTTCAACTTCATGGCACGTATTAAAATCACTGAGTTGATTGAAACCTCCAATTTACCAAATAGTTTTGGGTTTATATAATGCTAAATGGTTGAACTTAATTATTCTTAATTGAATGCTTCCTAATGTTGTAATTCTTCTCTACTTGTGTTAAGTCACTGTATTATTTTAATGTAGAAAATACTCATGCTTTGGTTGTATTAATGTCTCAACTGATGAGTTTTTTCTTGTTAGCAACCTTATACACTTGTTACACTTGGCTGAATAAATAACAGAACATACTTTTAATGTTGGTACAGCTTTATGTTGAAGTTAGTCCCCCTGGCTTTTTTTGTTTTTCTTTTTAATTAACTGCTAATGCATAGAGGTCACATAGCTGTCATAAGAAGTTTAAGGAAAAAAAAGTTTTGAGGAAAGGTGTGTGATTTCAGGTCTTGATTTTGTTTTTGCCATGAAACTCAGTGCTTCATATTTCACTGTCAAAATGGCTAGAATATTTGAAATTTTTTTCAGCTTTCCAAGGGATGAGGCATTGTGAATAACACTAAATGAGACCTGATCTTTAGAGCTGAGAAGATTAAACTCCTCCCAATTAAGACCCTAATCCATTAAAACCTTTGAGTACATACTTAATTCAGTGTGTATACATTGCCCTACTTAAGTACAATAAATTACTCCTGTTTAAAGCTCAGCATGCAGTGAGAAATTTGACTTTGCTATAGCAAAGGACTGATGAAAAGTCTTTATCAGAATTAGTAACTGATGCTGTAGTATGTTGATTTTTTTACGTTTATGATAAATTGCATAATTCTACATCCTCAATACCTCACTTAACAAGCCACATCTTCAACTTGATGTGAAATATTGATAGGAAAGGAAAAGAGCCTGGAAGTTCTGATTCTTGAATGCTGTTCAAAATGACACGCTTTTGTTTCCATGCCCTCATTTAGCTGTGGAATTGGTGAATTGCCATTTTTTTGGAGGGAAAGTGCTTCAGTTCTAGAGACTAGAAGATCCTAAGAAAGCAGAATGGTTTCAGTGAAGAGACTTTCCCCTAATGTTTCTAATGATCTCTCTTTAGAAGTGAGGTGTTAGAAGCAAAGAGAAATAGTGGCACTATGAAGCTATGCTTTGTAGTTGTCGAAGCAAGTAACTCTCCTTTTTGTTTTCCTTATTTGCTGCTGGAGCCTCAGATGTAGAAATTATCATACTTGACTGTTTTCAGCTTCTCCATGATAAGGGTCTTATTTCCATTCAGACTGGCTATATGCTTTTTTGACAGAAGGAGAGATGTATAAGCTGTTTAAGACCATGCAGGTGGACAAAATCGTAACAACTTTGTAGTACCCCATTTTAGGGCTTTAGCACAGAACACTGGCATGGTGTCCTTAATGATGAAACTTGGATCCCATTACCTTGTAGGAGGACATGAGGAAGTCCCTAGCTTGTCAGGTAGAGTTCCCTTTTTGCTTAGAAACGATGATATTTACCAAGAAACTTTTAGAGCATTTTATTGAAAACCAATGGAAGTGTTCATTCCTGGCAGCAAAATGCAATCTTTTGGCATGGAAATGTGAACTACTCTCATCTGTTCTTCAGTTTGCTCTTTTTCTTTTGGTAGATTAGTCTAGGATAGCAATATTGAAACATATTTGCATAAATTTTAATGATGATCAAGTGCAGTCGATTTTGAAGGATGATACAAACATAAAGAAGCTCATGTATGTTTCCAGCATAGGGATCATGATCCTGCTCTTTTTTGAGAAGTTTTGGAACTTTTGTGGTGAATCAGTTCAATTGTTTGTAATCCTTCTTTGTAATACTTCTTGTTTCATAGTCTCATAGTTCCATAATCTTGTACTGAGAGACATGGTTGATGGCTGAAAGGGTTCAGCCATGCCTTGTTCTCCCATGTACTTGCACATGTGGATAGTGAGGAAAAGTGATCTCACTAAAGACATATTTTTTCTTCTCTCAAGTAAGTTTTCTGCTGGATCACTTCCCTGACTATGTTTGTTCAGGGCTGCATGATGCTAATGCTGGCATGTAGCAATCAGGAATATGGTAGAGATAAGGGGGAATGTTGGGACAACCACTTTCAACAGCTAACATCTTCAGTTACTTTAGTACTACAGGCTGAGAAATCTCAAAGTTAGTGTCTTCCATTTTTAGTGTATTCCAACTAGAAAAATAGAAATAATATCCAAATAAGACTTAATTCTGTGTTACTTTACAGACTTCCATTTTTACTCAAGCCCAGAATTAGGGCTGAACTAGAAATTAATATTGAATTCTATTAAAGTACACTGTCAAACGTTGAGGAGCCTGAAACATTCATGATTAAGGTTAGCTGGAACCAAGTGTCTTTAGTCCCTAATGGGCCTGCATGGTATAGCTTTTCTACTTTATGCTACCAGAGCGTAAAAGCCAATAGTGTGTTTGCACCTGACCCTTTTTAGTATAATAATACCATGTTTTTTCTATCAGATCGCTCAGTTAAAGCTAGTGTTCCTTGGTACAGTAATTGGAAAGAGACACTGATGGAACTGAACACATCCACGTTTTATTCAGGTATTTTTTTGTGGTTGGTGCCAATCTACCAAATTGCCCTTTATTCCTTTTCCGTGTGCCCCATCCACCTTTCCTTACCATCTGCTACAACTGTTTAGCACTTCTCTTGGCCTAGGTGTGTGTTCCTCCATTTTTTTCCCCCTAAATGAAAAGTTGTTGGTGATGGTTGTTTAGTTTTTCTTTTAGTCATATTTCTACTCTTGTTAATCTAAATCATTTAGTCTTTCCATACAGTCAATAAGTGCAGAGTGGTGGTGGGAAATGACCTGATGCTATAAAAGCACTGTCTTGTTTGATCCTACGGAACTGTATACTGTCACTGTTCTATATTTCAAATGTAAATACTTTCTGCTTCTGTACAGAACTTCCTTCTCAGGCGAATAGTAGCAGTTTTCAAATTGCAACTAAAATGTTGACTGTACTTAGAGCGCATATGCTTCTACTATATTGATACTGTTTCTGGAATATGGCTCTCAAAAAAAATAAAGCTTTCTAATACAGCTTTCTAATACATTTTCATGTAGTTTATAAGACTTTTTGCTACTGAAATGTATTGGTAATTGGACTCTCAACTTAGTGAAGCTCTGTGTTGTGGTCTGAGCCACATTTTGATTTTCAGTTTTGGATATTTACAAAGTTTATGCCTTTGGTTAATAATAGCTATCCTTTCAGTAGTGTCTGGTCAGATGCTGCTAAATTCCTTCCTTTCTTAATGTGCTAGTGTACCTGTGAAATTCATGTTGGTTGGTCAGGTAGCAAAAGAGTACAAAACTTCATGAAGTAGACTTCTTATTCTTAAGCAGTTACGTGTGAATATTACTTAGCAGTTCTCTTCTTAACCATTTCTGAACACAGTAACAGGTTTGCCTAAACTTCAGTTCTGCTTGTTTAGTGTACTGGAAACGTATTACTGGAAAAATGAGAAACATACAGGTCTGTGTACCTAAATAACAGTGTTGCTGTGCACTATTATAATGTGTTATAAAATGTTACATCTGTGAAAACTTTTTCAAATACTGTTTTTGCTTTGAATATGGTGCATGTTTATTATTCTAAATATCTACCCTAATTGATTGCAGCCCTCTAAATGCGGTTGAGTGAATATTGTTAGTGTATGTTTTAGTTGTGTGGAGGGAAACAAGTTGGCTTTGTAGCAACTTCCAAGGTTCTTAATAGTCAGAGTGAGAAAGGTGAGGGGAAGAAAAAAACCACATCCCACAAAACGAACTGTGTCAGATTTTAAAACTTTTTTTTTTTGTGGCTCAACTGCAAAATAGAAATGGAAAACTGAAAACAGAGCTTGAAACCAAAATGCAGTTGAAATTTCTGCCTTAAGTAGTTTAGTATTGTTTGGTTTGAACCTGTGTTACTACAAGGCCTTGTTATACATGTGAAAAATATGCATGAGTCACTTTCTCATGGTTTGTTTTTTAATAACAAGTATGTTTTCCTTAATTTAAATAGTTGGCATATTTACATGTAGGACGTAGTCTTATGCCCCTAGATCAGGGGTCCTCACACTTTTTAACCAGGGGGCCGGTGCGCGGATGCAGTGGCAGGCAGTCATCTGCGGCTGCTTGGTTTCCCCCCCGACCCCCGGCGGGGGGTTCTGTAAATGCTGGGGGCCAGATTGAGGACCCTGGGGGGCCGTATCCGGCCCGCGGGCCGTAGTTTGAGGACCCCTGCCCTAGATGAATGCTCAGAGAGCAGTTGCTAGAAAGGTTGTATTCAAAAGCCAGAAGTTTGCCTCCTGCTGATCTTTGTGAGATGTGCTGACTGCTACTGAGTTCAGTTACGAAACATGATTATATCTGACTTCTGTGTGGATGAAACTGATGTAAGATGGTCTGGCAATGTAGGATTAAACAAAATGCATTAATTTAATGCACTAAGAGATAATTCCAACATAAAAATGGAACTCAGTTTCCTAATGCCGGCTAAGAAATAAGGGTGGTGTGTTTTTTTGTGGGAATGGGGAAGGCTTACAAAGCATTAGAAATTTTTACTGTGAGTTAAATCAAGGAATGTGTTTTCTTGGGGCCATGGAAAGAAAATAACGTAAATTCAGGATTTCTTATTGGATTTTTTTCTGTACCTAGTTATGGTTTTCTAGTTTGCAGGTGAGTTTACACTGGCTTCAAGCTAACTTCACTGTGAAATCAGGTTATTGGAAGTGGACTGATTTTGCTCAGGGGTCTCTTTCCCACCCAAGGGAAGGATTTGCAGAACTGAGATGATATAAAACAGGCTTGAAAGAAGAAATAATACTTCATTGCTTGACTGATAGTTGGAGTGGAAAGAAATGGACAAGACTTCTAAGTTCACGTCTTTGGATGCCCCAGACATACTTGGCTTCCCTTGGTTTGTGACTCAGAAAACTGAAATCTGTACTGTAAAATGGCAATTGAATGTGGCAGGTTAACATTATAAAGCATATATGGCACAACTTGGATCTGAGCTTTTAGCTCTTTGGATCTCTCCTTTGCTAGCTGATGGCTGAACTCTTTTAGCAGAGCAGAGGAAGGGATTGCTATCAAGCCAAGTCACAAAACTTGCAAAAAGCTTTGGACAAAACTGGCAGGATAAGGTTTTGGTAATTATTAGTTCCTCTACATAGTCAAAAATTAATTTTGCTTTTTGGTCAATTCTTATATCCCTAGCTAAGGCAAATTCAATGACTGTTAGAAGAATTTTTGTTTTTTTCTTTCCGGGTGTGTGTGTCCATGTTTAAAAGGGTGGTAAGGAGTAGTGAATCTAAAAAGGACTGAATACATGTGAGCCTGCAATACTGAGGCAGTTCGTGCTTAGATGCTATTCAGTGTCCCATTTGATTCAAAGTGTTACTGTTTCTCCCACTTGTGTGTATTTTATATGCTTTCTCCCTAGACTTTTCCCCCCTTCTTTCCCCTGCCATGCAAACCTTGTCAGACTTTGTAAGTGTCACTTTTAGGTGTAGTCTTTCATATTTCCTATTCATGAATGAGTAAACAGGGAAATTTTGCTGAATATTCCAATTCGTTCTGTCTTATTGTGTATTCCAGCTACTACTCCTTGGTTTGAATCTTACAGAGAGTGCTTTCTTCAGTCCATGCCTGCATCAGATCATGAATTCTTAAACCACTATATAGCGTGTATCCTTTGAGTGTTACAGACCTCTAGTGAGGCTGTTACAGCTGGCTGCAGAAATGTAACATAGGAGACTTTGAAATTTTGCGGTAACTTTTTGCCATTATGATTTGAAATATGTCTTTTTCAATATGTCTAACTATGGAGACTGATTTCATAAGGGGGCCAGATTTTCTTTGTGGTTGTTTGTTGTTTTTTGTTTGTTTGTTGTTTTTTTTTTTTTTTTTTTTAAAATCATGCTTTGTGTCAAACTGAACTCTAAGCTAATACCTGTAAAATAAACTTCCTCATCCTAAAATGCTTTCTACTGTAGCTCTTTAAGTATCTGTTGATTGTCCCTTAGGTACAACAGAGGCTTGTGTGTTTGGGATGCACCTGCTGCTTTTTATAACTGTTTCAAGCAGATGGAGGGGGAAGGTTGGGGAGGGTGTTTTGGAAGATTGGTGAACTTTAAGCTATTTTGGACAAAAAGAAGTCTGGAAAGATGCCCAAATGCTTTCACTTTTTTTACACCAAAACTTGGGCCCAATTTGCTTGTCTACAGGGAAAATAAAAATATGCAGTGTTTCATGATGTACCTGGTGTTTAGCTTCTACAAGGATTATAATGCTTCAGGCTTTATAACACCTACTCTATTCCTAACTCCTTACTGTACTTCATCATTTCAGTATGGTGGAACAGGTTTGTTATTAGCCATTAGACAGAACCATTTGTACAGAATTAACTTGGCATAATGTTGATTCTGGCTTTTGACTTCGGAATTTTAGAATGCTTAGAGTACAACTTGCTTTCTGGCTTCTCTGAATTTGTCTTTGATTTAGTGAAGAGATGTAGCAGGGCAGGATTTTCCTTACTAATGGTTGTGTAGTTGCATGAGAGAAAAATCTGAATGCTGCTGCTTTTAAACCAGAAGATGTTGCTGTGTTTATGAATATGGGCTGTTATTGTTGCTCAGGTGATACCTTAAAGTCCCAGCTCTCCTTGGAAGTTGAAAACTGAAGTACACTGGGAGTGAATTTCAGTTATATGTTGGCTATATGAACAGTTGGTCTGTATTTAAAATCTTAAATGAACTATTTGCTATTATGTATTGGCTTAAACTTGAATTCAACGTCACAACTGGAGCAAGTTCCTGTTTCATTTCATGTCATGGATGTTGGTTAACTGACTGTTTAAACACTTTTTTTTATTGAGACTAAGGCCAAATTCTAATTGCACATAATTTTGTGGTAGTGCATTTTGCAGTCTTAAACATCATATAATCTACTTTATACATCTTGTATTTTGTGATCAGTGATTGTTCCTGGGTTCTTTGATAAATGCCCTTAACAATGAGTTTAGGTATGCTTGTAGTTTCTTCTAGTGAACCAGAGCCTGTGGAGCAATTTCTGAAGCTGTCTCAAGAGCAACATCGCATTCAGCATAGTAGTGAATACTTGTATCCAAAGTGGTTTATACCAAACACGCTCAAATACTATGTGTTACTGCATGATGTAAGCACAGGAGAAGAACAAAGGTGGGTTTTCTACCTTCAGTGAACTTACCGATGAACTCTGACTGAAACATTTGCATTTATAAATTGTTAAGATTACAGGATCCATTAACTAGTAAGCCAGCTATTAACAAGGCAGATTTTCTGAAGTATCTACTTCTTGTGTTCATATAAAATAAAAAGAATCAGTCCTAGCTTTTTGTGATAGATGCTTGCTTTGGCTTGCTGGATTAGTTCTCAAAGAGTCTGTTTCACTTTTGCATAAAAGACTGCTTTAAAAATAGGAGCATTTTCCTTTTAATTCCTATGGATAATAGTCTAAAATAGTTTGTTGCAATACACATTTAGAATAGAATATGTTTGATATCAAGACAGGGTAAATGCTGTTTCATTTTTTTCAGAGCTGACTCCATTTATGAAGAGATGAAGCAGAGGTATGGAACCCAGGGTTGCTATTTACTGAAAATAAATTCTCGGGTGTCTAACAGAGGAACAGATGAACAGATACCAGATCCTTGGAGTCAGTACCTTCAGAAAAACACTATCCAGAACCAGGTATTAAAGTATTCTAAAGATGATTATAAATTGGGATTTCATATGCACCTTAACTGTGTTACATTTTGCCTTAGTATTATGAATATGTTGCTACAGAGTGGGCTAATAGGCAGTTAAGATACTTCTGACTTACCTATGACTTCTTGACGGCATAAGATTAGTCCTTTCAAAGAACTGTCCTCTGTGCTACTTAAATTGGCAGTAAGGAGCACTGAAATACTAGACTGTCTGAAATAAACTGACAGGAGCACTGAAATAATTAGACTTTAGGCACTGACAAGAGCAGGTAAACTCAGAAGTCTGTCCGGTTCATAGTAATGTTCTACCTTCATTTTGATTAACTTTCTTCACCCTTAAAACTTGTTTTATTTTATTTCCAGGTCATCTTTATTTCACTAAACAGTGGGGGTGTGTTTTCTGGGGGCATGTGTGGTTTTTCTGGTAATTCCTTGCCATTTTAGCAGATGAGAGACCAGACTGGACTGCAAATGATTGTGTTAGCTCAGACTCTTGAGTTCAATTTGCCATAAATGTCTGTATTTCAGGCTTCAGGACCGAAAATATTCCTTCTTGAGTTTGCTTTTGACTGACCTGCAGTTTTAACTGCATCTGATTAAAAGATTTGTTTGTGGAATCATAGTTCTTTACCAAGTCTAGCTGGTACTGGAAAGTCAAAATAACTCATATTCTGTAAGCGAAGTAATGTTCCACCATGAACTAATTAGACCTTTATTTTTTCTGTCCCTTATCAACTGTCCATTGTAGATAACTGATTTTTTTTTTTGTATGAGCTTGTTCAGGAATTGCTTTAGGGAATGTTTTCACTGCTGTAGACATTGCTGTGTAAGAGTTGGCATTGCTTGCTTTAGTTGACAGTGAAGCCATTTGAGCAAGCCAGGAGATATATTCACCAAATGAAGCAAGTAACTTTCATCTGTGCAATAGGACAGGTTCTTAAAGCCTCACAAACTTACTGAAACAATGAATATATATGAACAAACATGTTTTCTTTATAATTCAGTTAACTGTTATTTAAGTAAACAGCTGCTGTTGACTGACTTTCGTGTGTGCTCTAGTATTCTTAAAATTCTGACTTTTCTTTTTTTGGTCAGGATTGCTATGAAGATTGTCCTTATACTGTCATTTCAAACAAGAATACAGATCACTTGATATCAGATGGCTTAGACAGTGAAATTAAAGGTATTTTTTAAACTTCTATCAAAACAATAGCATTTATACAGCTGTCTCATCTTGGACAGTAATCACTTGAGTTATTTGTTAGGGAGTTCAAAGTAATTATTTTCTAAAAGCTCAAAGATAACTTAACTTGGTGTCAGGAAAGAAATTCTGTGGTGCTGATCTGCTGCATTGGTGATAATTGGTAGATGAATCTTCAATGAGATGGCTGTTGATGTGTTTGGCTCACCTTTTGTAAGATTAAGCATGTTGACAATTAATTAAAAGTAACATAGGATTAAATAGTTAATTCTCATGGTAATAAAAGTTTCACTTAGTGGGGTCTGATGTAGCTTTGAAGCTGAGGGGATTTTTTTTTTGTCTGTTTGCTTTTAAATCTGGAAATGACAGGGTAGTGACTTTCAAAGTAAGTTGGCTGGAAGAACTTGACTTGCAATTGAGCTTGTGGATGGCAGAGGACAGTAAATGAAATTGAGGTCAAATTAGTGCATGGCTTCTTTAATTATAAGGCAGTTGTATAGGATTCAGATGAGAAGCATGGTCAAATAGGGAAGAAGTGAAGGTACCCCACGCTGTTTGACCTGACTCAGCCCAAATCTTTCATACCTGACTCTAAAGGCACGAGGAGACTTGGTGTGTGTAGGGGAGCCTGCAGTTGTCTAAAAAAAATGGCTTTCTTGAGCTTTACAGCCCAGATGTAGCCTGCAGGCTGGTGTTTAAACGTTACGTACCCAGCTTTACACTTCACGAGTAAACTCCATTAAGAATTTGTTTCCACAGCTCAGCTTTGCCCAGTGCTAGCTAGGGCCAGATAAAGCAAGCTGACTTTCTTATATAGAAAGGAAATAATAAGAACTATTTAAGTCTTAGAGCAGAAGTGTCTATTTTGGGTAGTAAGATGCAATAGTCATATCAGCAGCTCCTCTCATTGAATTACGAGGACTTCGTAGGAGATTGTTTTTACATCATGGTTGCTCAGAAGGGCTTGGAAAATGAGTTTGTTTTTTCTTTTTTTAATCTTAAAACGTGAATAGAAAAGAGTGAGTGGATCTAATGGAGCCATTGTAATTGCCTGCGTTTGCAACTTTTCATGAATATTTGACTTCATCTGTAATGTTTTCATACTTTTTCCTTCAGTGCTGTTGGTACTAGTCAGCATACTTGGAGATTCTTTGCACTGTAGTTGAGAACCAAAAATGTACATATTTAGCCATGTTGTAGTTCCTGCGATTACTTGAGCTTTCTGAAGAATTTCAGGAGTGATGTCATACTTGAGTAGTGCTCTGCTGCTGTCTTTCTGCTTAGCATCGATCTATAGTGCAGAATAATTGGTGAACAGCTTTGCTTAACAGAGTTCTGAGTAAGGAAATCTTTAAAGTAGGTTACTAAAAATTAATGTAAAACCCAAAATATTTAAGTAACTTTTTTTTTTTCAATCTTTCCATAGATGGTCTGTCAAATAACTTTAAGACTCACCCCCTTCAACTGGATCATCCCAGTGGCAGTTTGGATAGCACTGATTACACGAAGGCTACTGCATCATTGCAAGACCCAAAGAAATTAAATTCTGGAACGCCTCATGGTGCTTGTTTAACACTGACAGATCACGATCGAATTAGGCAGTTCATACAGGAATTCACATTTAGGGGACTTTTACCACATATAGAGAAGACAATTCGGCAACTTAATGATCAGGTCAGTTTACTCTTAAAACCACTTTGCCATAATAATGAAAAACAATAGAGGTATAAATCCAGTTATTCAAAAACCTGCTTTGAAATTATTACTTCCTTCTGCATCTAATGATTCAATGATCTTATTGAAAACTGTAAATAAATATAAGACAGATAGCTGAAGTTAACCATTTTTGTTCAGTTTGTCTTTTGAAAAAACAAAACTCAATTTATATCAAAAGAGCTTCGGTGCAAGGTGACTTCTTGGTGAAAGCCTATCTGAACTGCTATTGGGGATATCTGTCCTTGCTCTTAAAATCTTAGTATTTACAAAATGTACTTTTTATGTTTCAACATTAGAATGCACAACTGAAGTTACAAGTATATTTTCATCAGTAATTGTCTGCAAAAGAGCTATGTACTTCAGTTGCTGTTTCTTGACAGAAGAGAAATGCATGGCCACCCTGAGTCATGCAATTCTGTTTTGATGTCAGCAGTTTTTGCAATGGAATATTCTTCTATTAAACTAGGATTTTATAGCAGTGTGATACTAAGTATCATGCCCATGTTAAAAAGGATGTGTGTTAAAGTGATTTCCATTACAGTAAGGCCCTTTTTTATTATGTATTTCACTTCCATATGGTCTTAAACGGCTAGAGAGATGGACTGACTTACATTAGTGCAATCAAATTACTGTGTTTAGCATTAGACTGGGACCCAAATTCTGTTATCTTAACTCTGTATTTTGATTGAATTCTCTCTTCAGGTCATAGTTTTAAGTGTGAGGGGGGTTTGGTACTAAGAATCATATTCTGTAAGGGACACTCTCTCCCTGAATTGACTTTCAGGAGTTTGTATATGCTGTCCATGTTTATACTTGGAAAGTTTCATGAAGAACCATAAAAAAAGTGCATAAATAGTGTGGCAAACAGCTTTGCCATTAGGAATGTAGTAATAAATTCCTAGCTGTGGTAAGAAAAGCATGATGTTGCTATCCTTAAAATTATCTTTAAAAAGGGATGTAGTTTGCCTTAAATCCTGGGAATGGCAATTCGCTGTGGAAGTATCCTTGTTAGTGGAAATTATGTAAAAGAATAAAGTTGTGTGACCTTGCTTGCACATAGGACTAGTACCCTTTACACTTGAAATCAGTGTTCACAATGTGGTAGTGCTTTATGTGGGTGATGACAGGGAGAATGTTCTCTTTTGAAGTATGTACTTGGTCCAGCCTAAAACTAAGACTGAAATTAGATACTCTATTAGATTTCAAGCAGACACATCAAATGTTTCAGTTCATAGGACTGAGATATCTTCAATTTACAGCAAAAACAGTGAACCTCAGCTGTCTCAAATAGAACAAATATATGAATTGCAACTTGTCAGTGTCAGTGATTCATTCTAAAGGAGTGTGCTCTTGGTTATGTTACTGTTTCTGTTTTATGGAAAAAACAAGAGTTTAGGAAGCCTTAATGCAGCTTGGATTTTTATACAAGTTTAACCTGTATTAGTATTTCTCTTGCAGTGTACTGCTCTAACTTAGTATCTTTTTGCAGTTAATTTCCAGGAAAGGCTTGAGTCGATCATTGTTTTCCGCTACTAAAAAGTGGTTTAGCGGCAGCAAGGTTCCAGAGAAAAGTATAAATGAACTGAAGAATACTTCTGGTTTGCTGTAAGTAACTTCAGTCCTTATCTTTAGATCCAAACTGAAAATGTACCTTTTTTTGGGGGGGAGGGAAAGCCTGTGTTTATTTGATAGTGTTCCACCAAGTGAACTAAATGAGCATAGAAATCATGAGAAGTACCGTGCCTAAACATATAGTAAAGGAGTAGCAGACCCTAAAGAAAAAGGGGATAAAACCTGTTTACAGAGCAGTCTTTCTGCTATATTTACAGTGAAGCTTTCGAAGTTACAAAAATCGTACATTTTTAAAAGTAATAGTAGTAAAAATAAGCTATGGTCTGCTGTAAGGGATATTTTTAAATTAGTACTATCTTTTCTTATTTAAGGCAAATGCGATGTAGAAGTGTTTTTGTTCATGTAACTACATAATTTACTGCAGTTGAATATAAGTATATTGCTTTTGCAAGTGCACTTGAGAGCTGAATTAAGGGGAATTTCATATTTTTTGCACCTGTTTTTTACACTAGAATTAGGTTTTGAATTTTACCAAATTATACATTCTGTATGTTTGTAGTATTCCTCTATATATGAGGATGTATAATTATGAAAAGTGCTCTCTCTTCAACTGTCTTATTTTAACCATGGAAGTCTAAATAGTTCTTGGATATCACTAAGCCAAAATTAATGTCCTTGACACTTACAAGTTTAAAGCTGTATGTATGTTGTGTGTCTTTGGATTCAAAATCAATGTTAATTTGAGCTTTCTGTATTGAACTTGTAGGAGGCAAACCATGCTGACAAAGTTTGACTAATAAGTGTTTGTTTGTGAATCTTCACTGAAGTGATTCATATGTATTTGGCTAACCAAAAGTTACTGATGCTTGTAGAGGACAGGAACTTGTCCAGGACTAAGACGGTTTTTTAGTGGATTTTTTTCTTTCCAGAGAAATGGGGAGAAGTAACAATTATGGCTAGATGACCAGTGTCTTTTTTGTTTGTTTACATATAGCTCTGTTTAGCTCTGACAATTAATCTTATTGAGCAGTTTCAGTGCTAGCTGCATATTTTTTCCCAGTATTTCTTGGCAGAAGGAAAGCAGCTTTGCTTTTCTTAGCTATTTTTTGGGTAAAGCTGAAGGAATGCAGTGTTTATTCCTACTTTGTGAATAGGAATTAAGATGAGAGGGCATGACTTCATAGAGCATACCTTGCTCTAATTATTAAAATAACTTTAAATTTAAATATTTGTATTTATAGGTATCCACCAGAAGCACCAGAGCTTCAAATCCGGAAAATGGCAGACTTGTGCTTTTTGGTGCAACACTATGAACTTGCATATAGCTGTTACCATACAGCAAAGAAAGACTTCTTAAATGATCAGGCAATGCTTTATGCAGCTGGAGCACTGGTTGGTACTTCATATAACATAAACATTCTGTGAACTTTTCCTAATAATTTCTAAACACTTGTTTGAAGGTAACAATATATGATCTCTTCCCTCCATCTCCAAATTTATAAGGGTCTTGCCAAATCTGCTGCATATCTTTAGCAAATCCTAAAGGATTCTCAAATGTATTGGCTGCTGTTCTATGAAGGGGGTAAAGGTGTGAATGAAAATTGAAGAGTTAATTCTTAAAATGTAAAATACGAAAGGAGAATACCTAGAAGGCCAACTCCAGCAGAATGGATCTTTAGATTTTTAGTCTGATAATCCAAAACCAGGTGCAAAATAATTTTATAGTAGCTTTTTTTAGACTTTGGCAGAATATTATGTGCCAGGAAGTCAAGACTATGTCACTATAAATATGGTATTGTACTATTTTTCTTTAAGGCTCTTGAGCAATATAGTTTGAGTATGTCACTGCTGAACTTCACTGTAAACACATACTCATTAGTTTTGAAACTGAAGGTATATGTGACTAAAACAATTTTCAACAAGATAAATGGGAACACTGGAAAATAAGCTTGTTTAACAATTTTTGGAAGCTATCTTTTGTAGACTTTAGTTGACTTGATAAAATTTTTAACTCTTACTTTGCAGAACTATGGAAGTGTTCTTATACACTGTCCCATCTTGATGTAAAACAGCTTTGTACACTGTCCCACCTTGATATGTATGTTTGCAGTACAGACAGTTGCTCTGCATTTGGATAATCTGAAAATTTATCTTAATTTCTTAATTAACGGTTTGTATGTCTTAATGATGATTTTTTTTCAACCTACAAGTATTAGTCTCTATTTACTGCAGAAAAACTTTTCCATCCTATCTTCACCCCCTAGGGAAAAAAGTAAAATTTCAGAGTCCAGGTTTGCTGGAGTTTCCTTGGAAGCTGATGATGTAACTTCACTTAAGGAAGTCTCAGAAATCAGTTCCTAGTGCTACTTTATGAGAAAAATTGTTCCTGAAATAGGAAATGATTTGTTGGTTTTGTAAAGCGGTGCTCAGTCAATGCTTCTGCATAATGTTGGGGCTGCCATCAGCTGAAAACCTTCTCTGTGTGTGTAACACTCTGGCTGCTGTCTGGCAGACCGATAAGTAGGCTATTGCATTAAAACTTTTATCAGTTAATGTGTTGTGTACACTTTTACATGCCAGTAACCAATTAGATGAAGGTCTTGAACTAGCAGGTGTTGAAATGTATTCCTCAGCATTTTGAGGTTTACAATTTGTTGAAAACAACCTACAGTGACAGTGCTGAATTTCTCTTGTAGGAAATGGCAGCAGTATCTGCTTTTCTTCAGCCTGGAGCTCCTAGACCATATCCTGCTCATTATATGGAAACAGCAATTCAGACCTATCGAGATATCTGCAAGTACGTTGTCTACTTCTGTACTGATCCAATGAAAGGTGGCTTAACTTTCTTCCCCTGCACAGTGATAGTGCCAGATGACTAAAATCACAGAATGATGGTAACTTTTAAAGAGCGAGATGTTAGTTGGTCTAGGATAACATGTAAAGGGTTCTATGCTGCTCTTAAGAGAGTACTCATTAAACTTATGTATTGGATTTTACTTGGTAAGATTTTGGTAGTGGGGTGGCTCCTGTGAGAAAACAGCAGGAGCTGCCTGTGTTGCACAGAGCCAGTTTTCACCCAGCTCCAAAATGGACCTGCTGCTGCCCAAAGCTGAGCCTGTCAGCAAGGCTGGTGGTGCTGTTGAGGTAACATACTTAAAGGGTAAAATTTGCTATGCAGCACCTGTGAGGGGGGTGTAGAAAATGAAACAGCTCTGCAAATACCAAGGTCAGTGAGGAAGGTGGGGTCAGTGAGGAAGTGCTTTCCCACAGCCTGTGGAGAAGACCATGGTGAGGCCAGTTGTCCCCCCTGCAGCCCATGGAGGACCACAGTGGAGCAGGGATCCACAGTGCAGCCTGTGGAGGATCCAGTGCCAGAGCAGGTGGATATGCCCTGAAGATCACTGCAGCCTGTAGAGAGCCTATGCTAGAGCACATTCCTGGCAGGAGCTGTGACCTGTGGGGAACCCACGCTGCAACAGTCTGTTCCTAAAGGACTGTAGCCTGTGGAAAGAAGCGATGCTGGAGCAATTCTTGAAGAACTGTATCTGTGGAAGGGACCCCATGCTGGAGCAGGGGAAAGTGTGAGGAGGAAGGAGCAGCAGAGATGAAATGTTATGAACTGACTGCAGCTCCTCTTCCCTGTCCCCCTGCCTAGTTGGGAGTGCAGTTGAGCCTGGGAAGGAGGAGTTAGGGGAAGGTGATTTAATTTAGTTTTTTATTTATCACTATCCAAGTCTGTTTTGCCTGTGACTGATTGGTGAGTCACTTCCCTGCCCTTATCTTAGCACATGAGCTTTTTAATCTGATTTTTTTTCTTCCTGCCTTGCTGAGGAGGTGGTGTGACAGAGCAGCTTAGTGGGCACCTGGTGCTTGCCAAGGTCAGCCCAGGACAACTTGTTTGTGGCTGTTGGACCTCTTGTTTATCAGATGATTGGTATTTTTATAAATAAAATACTGTATTCAAAAATGCGCTCTAGCTTTGACTTTCAAAAAGCTGCTGCTACAGTAGGATAGGACACAATGTATCAATCTGTGTGGTGCTGTTTTGCAGTGGATGAGCTTTCTTATATTTTACTTTAAGATAAACAACAGAAAACCAGTCTGATAAAATATGGAGAAAATTTGTCAGATCTGAAGTGAAAAGATTTCTGTGACTTATTTTCATAAATATTTATTAATACATGTATGTTTTTGCTTTAGGAACATGGTTCTGGCTGAACGCTGTGTGCTGCTTAGTGCTGAAATCTTAAAAAGTCAAAGCAAATATTCAGAGGCAGCTGCTCTTTTGATTCGTTTAACCAGTGAGGTAAAACACTTAACAGCTTTTTCCAGTCTTGACCTCCCCCTGTTTGTTTATTTACACAAGCACTTCTAGCTTACATTCTAAATCTTGTCCTATGATACTCTCTAGCCAAAAGTAGCAAATGAGTAGGTATGAAGTGAAGAAAACTCAGTTTACACTGCAAGTGAAGAAACTGATACTGTTACTTGGTTTCTTTCTAGTCAAGTGACTTGCTTGACTTTTTAAAAAGTGCTAAATGTGCATTTTTTTGTCTTTGGCTTTATAAGTAATTTTCTTTGACATCTGCTTAACTCCTGTATGACATACTTTTAACTCCCAAGTTCTTAAACTGAAATTATCAACATGTCTTGCCAGAGCCATAATGGATAGTATCCCACATAAAATCGGTAGTTCTCTATAGTTTTAAGTAACTAAGGCAATACTGTAGCTTAGCTGTTATGAATCATTAGAATCTTACAGTGTAAGTGAAAGCTAGTTTGAACACTTCTGTGATATTAATTGGTGGAAATCAAGCACGGAATTGGCTTCTAATGGCCAGAAAGTGGCTTGCTTGAAAAGGAGTGAAACAAGTGTAATACTATAATGTAGCATCTTCTGTGTAGCTTGGAGGAAAGTCTAACTGGCAGTTAGTTCTCGCTTTGTGGCCAGCTGCACTGAATGTGATGCTTCTGAGACTTTTCCTGTGACAGATTAAACATGGAATAAACTTTCTGTAAGTTTTGCTCTCAAGTATATTTGTAGCTTCGTTCTTTCCTGCCCTTTCAACTTAAACTTGCTACCAAAATCGGTTACCAAGTTATTTAAACAAGGAATTTAAATACTTTTGGCTCTGCACAATCATTTTATGACTTAAAATTGTATTTAGTATGTTTCTGGTGCCTTTTGGCAGTTGCAAGGGAAATATTTATAGGGTACTATGTAGGTAGGCGTCTCAGAGTACATAGTCCAGATGCATACTTGGACATCACTGGTAGCATGGAGTTTGATTGTGGTAAAATCAAGTAGATTCTGGTCTGATTGGTTAAAATAATATAGCTGTGTTTTGGCATGAGAAGAGTACAGTAATGAGAAATTGTATGTCATTAAGAAATCAACCTGGTTCTTGTGATACAAATTCACTAAGTTCCATTGTTCCCTCTGTTTTTCCTTCATCCTGTTAAACCTCTTATTTTTTTGTTTCTAGCCTTAATACATGCAGGGGGTGGGGAGGGGGAAAGGTAGCGGAGTGCTTCAGAGGTAATGGTAAATGTTAAAACTGTAGCCCGACTAACTGAAAAAGCAGAAAATATTTCTTTTGTTATACTGAAACAGGTTGATATATAAATCTCTCCACTGGAAAAAAACAACCCAGTGTTTGGTATTGAACACTACATATAACAAAGTGAAAAATACTTCTAATCTTCTTTTATATGCACACATGTACATCTAAAGTTTGTATATAAATGAATCTTCAACTTTACAGCACTGTTAGGGCTTACTGTCCTTGTTAGCATTAAAACAAGGCTGCTGTTATCTTTATAATCAACTGTGAGGCTAATTCTCCTTTTCACTTTTAAATAGGATTCAGATCTTCGCAGTGCACTTCTGTTGGAGCAGGCAGCCCATTGCTTTATAAATATGAAAAGTCCCATGGTTAGAAAGTTTGCATTTCATATGATACTGGCTGGCCATAGGTTTAGTAAAGCAGGCCAGGTAAGTAGTATCTTTCCACGTGGAAAATATGCTTGGTATTTGATACTCTGAAAAACATGTTAAATGTGTCATTAGTCTGGAAAAAGATGCTTTGCTTCTGGATACTTTTGTGTTAGTCAAAAGTATTCAGCTCTGGTCGTCTGAAAATGACATCTGTGTTATTCAGCTTAGGCTTTTATTCATGTATCTGAAGTAATGCTGAAGATCACTGACTTGAAACTGAAGTGATGTGTGTATTCATTTCTGAGTCTCAATTTTTATACACAGCAAAATACAAAGCTTTTTATTTGGGCAAAGGAGTATTTTACTATTGAGATAAGTGAGTTGCAGGAGTTAAGGATTTGTTAAACTCTTAATTTATCAGAATAATAGCAAATTTAGGTGCTTTAACCACATGTGTTTAGTGGTTGTACAGGTGTATGAATAGTTACTACAAAACAAACTAAAGTGTCTCTATGGCTGCTTAGACTTAAGTAGCAGTTAAACCAATACAAATCAGATTGTTTTTACTTCCATTCACACTCCTGTGCAGGCAGCTCTAATTGTGGTACATAAACTCAGAGTTTGTTGGATGTAACTTGTGTGCTTTATTTCTGCCTCAGTTGTGGGATAGACTCTCTAAAGATAGTTTGTGCGTGATTCTTGCTGAGGTTAGCCTCTGGAGTTCAGTTATGGAGCTGTCTTGGAATACATTCAATTTCGGTTTACTAATAAGCTGTAAATGTAAATCTGTAATAGAAGTATATTTGTATTGCAAATCAATAATGCAGGAGAACCCAGGCACTGGAATTCCGTGGTCTTGGGGGAGTGTTCCTACTCCACCCAATCTCATTTGTATCATCCTAGTAAGGACCAAAGAAAGTGGTGTATTCTGGGCTTCTGCATTTAAAACCACAGATGTGAAGAATAGTAGGACTATTTCCCTCCCTCCTTGTTTTTTTTCTTGCAGTAGTGTCCCAGTCTATTGTTATGACAATACAGTACTGACAGGGAGCTACTGACCGGAGGTGTTAGTTTATTGTTGTATATCTCACTCATTTGCCTGGAGATTTTATGCATTTGGTAAAGCTTTGACTTTATCTTCACGTTACAGCTCTCATTGTTTGTCTGATTCTTACGGATATTCTGGTTTCTAAGGGATGCTTTTTCAGTGTTACAGTAAATGTAGGTTACTTTTTCCATAGCCTTAAAGACACCAAAATACTAAATTCTACCAAAGGGAAGTCATCCAGGCTACTCAACTGCATACTGTAATATATTTTAAAGTGTCAGTAATACTTGCTGATGTTAAGGATTTACTGCTTGTACTCTGTCATCACCATACCAATTTAAACATATCTTCAAATTTCCCCATTACTGCTGTAAATAAGGCAATGCTGTTCCCTTTTTCTAGAAGCTGATACTTGCCTGTACAGTGAATGCCTATGCAGATGTTCAGTACCTGGGCTTGGGATTAATGCTCAGGTCCTGATATATGTAGAGGAAAGGAACTGTGGAGCTGACTGGGAGCAGAGCATCTGTCTCCCAGTGGCTGATGCGATCGGTAATTGTATTGTATGCACTGCAGGGCTGTGTTTTATTGGTTTCCTTGGCATGGATTTTGTCCAAAGTGTCTACAGAATAGCAGTTGACTGGAAGTGTCACACTGAAAGTTCAGTTACAAAAGTGGAATGAAGTGTGTTAGATCTAGCTTATGTCCTGAAGCTTGGCAGTAGAGCTCTGTGGATTGTAGCAGTCAGTCCTAAAGCAATACAGAACACTACTTTGAAGCAGTCTTCTCTTACTTACTTTTTTAACTTACTGCCTGTTACACTAGTCTTTGAAAACATGAGCTTAATCTGCAGGCTAGGCTCTGTACTGTAGGAACCAACACTTCTGTGTTTGAAGTTGACCAGTTGCTGTGAGGTATAGTTCTGCAAACGTTACACTTGGCATAATGGGTGGTGATGGTAAAACATCAGTAACTTTCCTGACTTATTGGTCAATCTTCCTGATATTACAATTACAATGAGTGGTTGATGGGATTATTTGAGAAATTAACTCATTTTTTTTTCTTGCAGAAGAAACATGCCTTACGTTGCTACTGTCAAGCCATGCAGGTTTACAAAGGGAAAGGCTGGTCTCTTGCAGAAGACCATATTAACTTCACAATTGGTCGCCAGTCCTTTACACTTCGTCAGCTTGACAATGCTGTGTCTGCCTTCAGGCATATTTTGATCAATGATAGCAAACAACCCCCAGCTCAGCAAGGAGCTTTTTTAAGAGAATATCTTTACGTTTATAAGGTAAATATGACTTTTCAATTGTCTTTATTCCTTGAGTAGTTAGTTATTTTATTACTAGTAATTTTCTGTTAAGTCTTTGAACAATTTTTTGTCATACCTGCATTGTTCCAGGGTTGTTCTATCTAGTTAATGTGTTCATTTTTTATTTTAGGCTTCAGGAAAACCAAGTATGTTGTAGCTGTGTAGTTAGTTACTGTCTTCTAAAGCTTGTAAACAGAATTTCTGTGGATTTGCTAAGTTAGGGTAGACCTTACTTAAGACCGCTGTTTAATTCTGCAGCTCAGCTGTGGTGAGAGTCTTGTGTAACGGTGGTGGTGTAGTGAATGTAGTTTACAAAATCCTGAGTTAGGGAGTCAAGCTTTGCATCAAATAAAGCTTGTAACAGCCATGCAGGCACAATAGTCATTAGACTGCTAGATTAAAATCATTATTCTCCTTTTTCCATAAAGATTTTGCAACTTTAACTTATTGAAAAAAATAAGTCTGTCAAAGCAGAGGAAATTATCAAAACAGTTAATTGAAATTATTGATTCCATCTTAAAAATACTACCTGCTCAAACACTGAGTGCTTATAACTTGGCTTCCTTGTCATTGGTAACGTACAGCATGGACATTATGTATTTGCATAATGTCATGACACTCTATTTTCCTCCTTTGCTCCAGAAAGTAACCCAGCTATCACCTGACGGTCCATTACCACAGCTTCCTTTACCATATATTAACAGCTCGGCAACCCGTGTTTTCTTTGGGCATGATCGAAGACCAGCAGAAGGTTAGAAATTTTTATGTAAACAGAGGTGGAGTCCCTTATTTATGGAACAAACATATATGCAAGAGTTAGTGTCATTTAAAAAAAAAAATATCATTATGTAGAACTAATGTGACATGCTAACTTCTTAAATACGGTTTCAAAATAAAAGCTTAAGCTTAGTATCTACTTGCTAGACGTTTTTAGGCTTCCTGTGTAAATATGAAATTTGCGTATGTGGATGTGCTGACTTCCACTATTTTACATTGAAGCTTTCCAGCTATGAAAGTCTGTAACAAACTTTGGATTATTAATGCTTTAGCAAATGCTAGACGCTAGTGCCAGTGCTAGAAATTAGCTTCACAGTGAACTTTCTCTTGGATGAAGTATTTGAAACACTGATTCCTGAATGCCTGAATGTAAAGTAAGTTGAGTATACCATGTAGCATGCTAAAATCTTGGAGTTCCACAATTTGCAAATAGAATTATACTCAAATTATCCTCAGTATTGTCTTCCATGTGTGTATTTCAAAATGTCTTGCAGTTTGCTCACTTAAATCACTTATAACGTGACAGTGTTATAAATAATATTTATAAAATGACAGTGACTGAGAACTTAAAATATTTTAACAATACTTACCAAATCACCAATCAAGCCTTCTGTTGCAACTGTTGCGTGCCACTGTTCTCATCTTCTAAGACTGCCTTATTCATACCAGGTGAAAAGCAGGCAGCTACGCATGTAAGCCTGGATCAGGAATATGACTCGGAATCATCACAGCAGTGGAAGGAACTTGAGGAGCAGGTTGTTTCTGTGATAAATAAAGGAATAATACCTTCAAACTTCCAACCAACACAGTTCTGTTTAAATCGCTACTCGGATAACTCTAGATTTCCACTTGCTGTGATAGAAGGTAAAGTTAAGATTTATACACTTCAGAAATAAAGTGAATTAGATAAATACATAAAATATTTCATGTGTTATTGTAGATTTAAACCAATATTCTTGTGCAAGTTAGCACAAGAATGCTTTGAGTCAGGTGAACCTTTAGATTGTGGTAGGCATAGGCTGTCATTATTTTTGTGATTTTTTTTTTTTAATAGAACCAATAACTGTAGAAGTGTCCTTCCGAAACCCTCTGAAAGTCCCAGTTCTTTTGACTGACCTTTCATTGCAGTGGAAGTTTCAACCTAAAGACTTCAATGCAAAGCATGATGGAGAAACAAAAGAGCTGGTAAGGCAAGCTTCATCCTTTTCCAACCAAACCCAAACAGCTAGTTATGGAGTGTGTATGTGTATATATAATTTCAGTCTTCAAAATTTGGTAGTATGAAAACAGATGGTTCAAGTGTGTTTAAAAAAAAAAAAAAGTAGCTCTTGAATTTTTGTGATGTTTAGATTTTCTTAGATCTGTAGCACACAAAGCAGCCAAGGTAACAAATATATTGTAAAGCTTAATGCTTTACATTACAGAGCAAAATACTGCCAACATTTCACTGTATGTGTAGTACATCTGTTTAGTCACACTAGCCTCGACCAGCAAAAATGTCTTGAAATGTCAATAGGTATTATTGTCGAATACCTTTTTCTTACACAAGCTACTGTATATAGTGAAATATATATTCTGAAAAACTGTGCTGGTATGACATAGGAATACCTCTATTAGAAGAAAAATTAAAATTTATTGTATTAAAAATTAATTTTTTTGAATTATTTAGATGAACCACGTACTACTGTTAAACACAACTAATACTGTCAAAATTTCCTGTGAAGGACTGTTACCACATTCATATTTTTAAGGTTTTAGTATGTTCTAATACTGAATATTGTAGTAAGTTTTTTAATTTGGTTTCCTGGTCAGAAGGATTTGGAACATAGTGATCTCTAAAGGTACTGTAAGTGTTTGTCAGTTATAAACATGGCTTCATACGACTGAGCCTCAAGGATTACCAGTCCTTTTTTCCTTCTGTTCTGGTCTGAACTGCTACTTTAATATGATAAATACTTTTGTGAGTATCAGTGAAACTGATTGGGAATGGTTCTGATTTATAGTGATAAATCTTAAATTTCTCTCAAGTCAATGTTTACTGAGCTCTCTAGCTGCTGCTTCAATTCGGAAAGCCTAAGAAGCTGGGCATACAGCACCTGTTGGTCCTAACTGTCTGCAGTTTAGAATTTGTATACTTTTTTCCTTGAACAGTTTAGGAAGGGTGTGGGAAGTAATATTTATGGCACTTTCTCTGCCTAGGAGTAATAGTATCTGAAAAGCTGTTTCTTCTTTTCAGGGAATGTGTGATGATGGTATGATAGGAACTGAAGCAATAGCAGAATTTCTAATTAATAGTGAGGAGACAAAAGTGGTAAGTACTGTACTTCGTGTTGAACTTTAGGATGAAGTTCAGATATTATGATCTCAATACTAAACTCAATAGAAGACATTAATGATATATGAAACACTGGAACTTCTGAATTTCATCAGCATGTATAAATATCTGAAGGGAGGATGTGACAGGACAAGAGGCAATGGGCACAAACTGAAACACAGGAGGCTCCTTCTGAAAATCAGGAAACTTTTTTTTATTTTTTATTTTACTGGGATGGTGACTGAGCACTGGACACAGGCTGCCCAGAGATTATGGAGCCTCTGTTGTTGCTGATATTAAAAGCTGTTCAGACATAGTAATGGTTAGCTGGGTGTAGGTTGCCCTACTTGACCAGGTGAATTGGACAAGATGACCTCCAGAGGTCCTTCTCAACTTCAATAGTTCTGTCATTCTGCCTCTGTTAATTTTTGTTATAATTTAGGATTCTTTCTGAATGTAATGAGCATCTGTCAGCTGTAGGCTGGTTTAGTAAATCCTGTGTATATGAAATTTTGAATCCAGTAAATGGCCTGTAGTTATTGTATGCAGCTACATATGACACAACCATAAAGTAAATGTAGCTGTGAGTGTTTTTTAGTGATTGGACATTTAAATGTAATAGTACTTTTTTCTAGTAGCAACAACAACAAAAATTTAACATATTTCCACAGGCAAGACTAAAGCTCTTTCCCCATCAAACAGGGGAGCTACATATTCTGGGAGTCGTTTATAATCTTGGCACTGTTCAGGGTGCTGTGACTTTAGATGGGATAGATCCTTCTGTTGGATTACAGACAGGTAAGTGTATTATTCCCTGAAGTGCTATGTCTGGGGAAGGGGGGAGACATGGTGTCTGTAGAATAGAATGAAATTGTAGTGTTTAATGTTTGACTATCATCATGCGAGGCCTTCCTTCAGGTGAGGATATAGAAAGAAGGGAAACAACTGAAACAGGGAAAAAATTAATTGGGACCTGTAGGAAGCCTATGAGAAAGGAAGTAACCTCTGCGAAGTCCATACTTTTCCTTTTAAATCTGTGGGAATTCTGAAATGATGAAAAAACCCCACAAACTTATATCTATGCCATGTTGAATCTGTAACAACTTTCATTGACTCTTTTGCCATTCGTTTTTCCTCTGGGTCTTTTGGCTTTTTGTTAGCTTTCAACTTTTTGTTGCAATGATGTTTGCATAGATTCCCAAACTTAAGTTTGGCTGATACAGTTTGTTTTTGTTTTTAGCATCTTCACTTTACAAAGGAAAGAGAACCAAAATATTAACATATAAATGACTTATTGCATATTACTTCATCTGTTTTGTTGAGTCATTAATCTGAAACTCTCACAGGGAAAAGGTAGTTGTGGGAGGAAATGGGGATTAAAGCACATGTTTGAAAGTGTCTAAAAGAAATAGTGATGCCTGTTCAGCTGTCTGTGAACTGGAAACCTTTTTGAATAAAGAACACTTGAAGAGTGGTGGCCTGTGTTTGAAGAAAATAAAAATCTTTGGGGATTTTTCCAGCTTGGCAGAAATTGGGAAACGAAATAAATCATGTTCATGCTCTGTGCCTCCCCCCTAGTTGTAGTCAAACTATTAAAGGGCAGAGTAAGTCCACAACAGTGGATAACTGGCTGTTTGAACTCACAGAAGCAATGCATTATGTGTGACAGTGAGCTTTGAATAGTTCTTTGAGTGATGCTACTTAATCAGTGAACACTGTGTGTACCCAGTAACAGAAAAAAATACTTTTGAGGTTGGGTAGGAAGCCTTGGATCCCTTCCCCAAAAAAGTTAGGAATAGCTTTAAAAAAAGTCAAACTTTAAAATTGTTTTACAGGAAAACTTGTCTCCAATGGGTTATCTGTACGAGGACGACAAGATTTAGAAATCCAAGGGCCTCGACTTAATAACACAAAAGAGGAAAAAACATCTATTAAATATGGACCTGACCGACGTTTAGATCCCATTATTACAGAAGAAATGCCTTTGTTGGAGGTATGTAACTACTTTCTATAGGCAGTTTTGAGCAAATAGCTGAATCTGGAGCTTATAAATGTAGTTGTAACAATGAAGTCTTAGACTTTGTTAATGCCTAAATCTCCAGTTAATTTCTGATCTGTCAGTGCCAAACTTGGTGAGTTTTTTTCAAGTGAAGCTTGAAGCCTCCAAATTTAACATCCTTCTGAAATGGTTATATTCCCTTCAGAATTTTAGTTCGCAACAGCTTTTGTAGCCACATTTCAAGGTGAGGGGAAACAGGCAAAGAAGCTTTTGTTTGCCTGCCGTTTATCTAGAATAGTTCCTCAAATTGGTTAATTAGAACTTAGTGGTTTTCTTTACTACGGTTGTTAAAGTGGTTTGACTAACTGGTTAATGACAACACTCTCTAGAATAGAACAATTCAGTTGGAAGGCACCTACAATAATCTAGTCCAGCTGCCTGACCGCTTCAGGGTGGAACAAAAGCTAAAGGATGTTAAAGGCATTGTCCAAATGCTTCTTAAACACTGACAGGCTTGGGGCATTAGTTCTCCTTTTAGGAAGCCTGTTCCAGTATTTGACCATGCCTTTGATAAAGAAATGCTTCTTCATGTCCAGTGTAAACCTCCCATGGTGCAGCGTAGGACACATGGGACTGGTTCAATCACTGGGTACCAAGGAGAAGAGATAAGCACCAGCCGCTCCATTTCCCTTCCTCAGGAAGCTGTACAGAGCAATATAGTTTAAATACATTGGTGGTGGTTTTTCATGCATGTTTGTAACTTGACTCTGTTCAGATTTTTCTTTTCTCCTGTTCTCTCCCATACAGGTGTTCTTCATAAATTTTCCTACAGGGCTTCTCTGTGGAGAAATTAGAAAAGCATATGTAGAATTTGTGAACGTAAGCAAGTGTCCTCTTACGGCACTGAAAGTTGTGTCCAAGCATCCAGAATTTTTTACTTTTGGTGGAAATACTGCTGTTCTAACGCCACTAAGTCCTTCAGCTTCTGAAAACTGTAGTGCGTACAAGACTGTTGTGACAGACCCTACCTCTGTGCGAACAGCACTGCTATCTTCAGCTTCTTCTGCAGACTTTGGGGTTGGCACAGGAGGTCAGCCTGAAGTAATACATGTCCCGCTTCCTGATGCTGTTCTTCTTCCTGGGGCTTCAGTGCAGCTGCCAATGTGGTTACGGGGACCAGATGAAGAAGGTGTTCATGAAATTAACTTTTTGTTTTACTATGAAAGTATTAAAAGACACTCGAAAATGTGGTAAGTTTTTATCTACTTTTTTCTGTCACGCTTAATAGATACATTATAAACATTGAGAGAAATTAAGATTTACGTTTATGCTTACAGTGGCTATGATAATACAAAAGAAGATGCCTGTTACCTGCTCTTCTAAGCAATGATTTTTGTTACACGATCTGATTTCCATCTGAAATTACACAGCCTACACTGCTTCCATCAGTGGCAATTATTAAAATAGGAGGGTTAATGGAATGATGTTAATACAAACTCTGTATGTAGTTTCTCTGGAAGCACATCGTTCTGAGGCATAGGGGGGGAGAAAATCATGACTTAATTTGTTTCTGTGTGTTATAAACCAATCTTGGGTACTTTGAACAAAAGATTTTGTTCTTAGCTAAAATGTGGTTAGTAATTGTATTATGATGAAAGCTATTCTCTTTGAAGGGGGTTAAATACCAAGTTTGACTTGTATGCTGTTGTATAGTGCCTTTTTGGACCATGTCGAGACAGTGGACAGTCAAGTTTGACACCACAAGCTAAGAAATAATGCATTCTTTGAACTTTATTTGAAAGGTAGCAAGTTGACTTATGTTGCTTATTCCCAAGTCCCACCCAGCTAAGAAGGCTCAGGAGATAACTTTTTGAGAAACGTATTCCAGAAAGATTCTGGAGGTGAATAAGATTGTGTTCAGGAAGTGAAGAGATCAGCCTTCAGGAAGCCTGTGTAGCAATCTAGCAAATGGCCAAATACAGAAAAGAAGGCTCTTCTTACTACCCCTCTCTCTTACTCTTTTGCAAATACTATTCTTACGTTACTACCTCGAGCTTTAACTGCTATATAGCTAGAGCTGAGAGAAAGCTGCAATTGGGCTTTATCTAGATTAGTTTATAGCTCACTAAGATTACAGGTCAAAGACCTAAATGTTAATACTTAATTTTCAGGGAGAGAAATCTATTAGAGCTGCATGTGCTGGATTTGTTTGTCTGGAGAATATATCACTGTCCACTTTAAGAAGCAGTGCAGACTAGGAGTGGATCTGTAATCAGGGTTGGGGACCTGGTGTTGTGGTTTAACCTCAGCTGGCAATCAAACACCACACAGCTGCTTGTTCACTTCCCCTCTCTCTGGTGGGATTGGGGAGAGAATTGGAAGGGTAAAAGTGAGAATTTGTGGGTTGAGATAAGGACAGTTTAATAGGTAAGGCAAAAGCTGCAAAGGCAAGCAAAGCAAACCAAAGAATTCATTCACCCCTTGCAATTGGCAAGCATCTCCAGAAAAGCAGGGTTCAGTGTGTAACAGTTACTTGGGAAGACAAATGCCATCACTCAAACATTCCCCCCCCCCCCCCCTTTCCTTCTTTCCTTCCCCCAGCTTTATAAACTGAGTGTGATGCCATATGGTATAGAATATCCCTTTGGTCAACTGGGGTTAGTTGTCCCAGTTGTGTCCCCCTCCAAGCTTCTTGTGCCCCCCCAGCCTGCTCACTGGTGGGGTAGTGTGAGGAGCAGAAAAGGCCTTGCTTGACTCCGTGTAAGCTGCTCAGCAGTAATGAAACCATCCCTGTGTTATAAGCAGTTTCCAGCACAAATCCAAAGCACAGTGCCTTACCAGCTACTGTGGAGAAAAATCACTCTACCCCAGCCAAAACCAGCACATCTGGTCTCTGTGCTATGCATATGCAGGATGATGGTGGTGAGCGGGGCTACTTCAGATGAGCTCTAGTCACGTGGACTCCAGGTTTGCTTGTGACTGTAGCTTGTTTTTCAGGCTAGTTCTGAGAAAAAAACAAAGTTCATGTGCTGTGAGACTACTCTGTAATGTAAACCAAAGCAGAGTAAGTTGAAGACAGTGAGGAGAATGGATCAGCAGCATATTTGTGGAGTCAAACTAAAAGTCATGCAAATGCACTTTGTTTAGTGGTTTTTTTTGTAGCTTCTGAAATGCCAAAGTTAACTTTTCATTTACCTGTGAGCTAGCCTGTAGGAACGGGGAATTTGTCCCCTTACAATGTAGTTGTTCTGTTCCCCCACTTTTTTTTAAGAACAGAACTTATTTCTCCTGTGAGTTCATACTATTCAGAAAGTGAGGTGTTCTAGAGATAGAAGGTGGTTGCTTGGGGAATATATTTTTCCCTACTATATTGAACTTTCCGGGGGAACTTAAGCAAAGTGATCTTGTTTCAAAAGTGCTCTTTTGTAGACTGAGCATAGCTTTTAAATTTAAAAAAAATATTTATTTGTGCCACCTGAAAGCTATACAGAATCTATGTATCTGTCTGAAGATTAACTGCAAACTATGAAGTTTATTCTGTAGATTGTGACATTATGTGAAGTAGAATTTAGGAGACCACTGATTTCCCCTCCAAAGCAAGTATTGTGTGGTGTTTCAGCATATTTAGTAGGTAATGCGTACCAAATTTTTACATTTCTCTAATGTTTCCAAGTGGAAGTTAGGGTATCACAGAGCTTCTTCTATGTGGGAAAAGCTGATGTATTTTGATGGTGTCCAAGAACTGAAGTTTACTCATCTTTAGAAAAGCAGGAAGGTAAATTTTACAAAGGGCTTGTTGGCCTGGAGTTTGAGTGTATCTGGAAAAAGTCATAGTAGTGATGGCTCTAGAAGTAAACTTTCAAGATTCTTAGTTCAGGGGAACTTGAAAGCAGTGGTATTCTCTCTAAACGCTTTTTAGTAAATGTTTACATAGGAGATGTGACCAACTAGTGGGCTGCTTATGGTTTATTTACTCAAAGCTATTTTCCAAAGTATTTGGTGGCATTAAATACCTTAATGATATCCTTGTGCCCATATATGCCTGTTTGCTTTCACTGTGCTAGTTGTCTTATGTCTGAAATATTTCTGATTGCATTTTTTTGTCATGGTAGCATACAAACCTTTTCCTCCAGTATTCCGAACTGGCTGAGAGATTGCATGTTTGAACAGCACCTACCCATGCAGCATGATTTTTAAAAATAATATAATTTTGTTAGGAAGCTTAAAAAAAAAACTGTCTCGTTAGCTGAAAAAAAAATAAATTGTTTATTGGCCATAATATTGATGACAACCACAAAAGCTAAACTTCTTGATGACAGGATCTGGACAGCAGTCCTGGTTGTTCAGCATGTGTGTTTCTTTTTCTCCTCTCCCCCTTCCCTGCCCCTTCCTAGTCATAGGGTATTAAGGCACACTGCAGTTATTTGTACTAGCCGATCTCTGCATATTCGAGCTACTGTCTGCAGAAGTAATGCCCTTGAGGATGAAGAAGGCAGAGGGGACAATATGTTGGTGTTTGTGGATGTAGAAAATACCAATACTGTAAGTTCTTATTTTTAATAATACTCATCTAAAGCTCAGCAGATATGTCACCAGTAGAACTGAGACTTAAGTAAAAGTGTTTTTTACAACTATGCAAGCACTAAGTAAACCTTGCATATTTAATAATTCCAGTTACTGTTGGAAAGAGTACTAACATTAAGTTATACTTCAACTCTCTGGAAGTCTACTATAACTATCTCTATCCTAAGCAAATTGCAGTACTGTAGTTTGGAGTAATTTTTTCTTTTAGGAAGTCTTATTCCAAATCCATGAATGTTCTTGATGATAACAACTTTTAAGACAGTTCTGAATTTGACAACCTGTGCCTCCTGCAACCTTTCAGTGAAAACACTGCTAGAAATAGTGGTAATGTGAAGCCAAAATTTAACTCCAACTTGAGGGAAGCTTCTGTGTTTACATTTGTTACTAAACTCTAAAAGATGTTTTTGCAAACACAGTCCATATAGAGATGTCTGTTGTGATCTGTTGACTTAGCAAAGCAGATAAAAACACTTTAGTCGTTCATACCATGCTAACTGAAATCTAGTCATTTTTTTTGGTAAAGCTACTCCCATTTTTCCAACCACAAAGCAAGGTAATTGAATGCTCTGTTTATAGAATTCCTAGATGCTTAGGCGGTAGTAGAATCACTGAGCTGATATGTCATTTTGTTTTTAAATTGTGTACACTTCATTTTTAGTTCAGCTACTAAAATGAGTATTGTCCACTGTTTCTTTGAGGAGAAAGGAATGTTTTATGAAGTAGTTACCAAGTTAACAGATAACATTGTGTGAGGCTTAGTTTTCCACTACCACCACTCTTTCCAAGAAAGAAAACCAATCCCAAAAGCTATTTTTCATTGTGTACGTATGTAAAAAAGGTTCTTGAATTTTTGGGATTTATGACCTAGCAATGTTCCTAAAGTAATCTTAGAAAATAAGTGGCCTTGTGGACAGTGTTCTGCATTGGAGTTAAAAGCATGGGTTTTATTATAGTTGTTTTAATCTAAAATACTAGCTTGTGGTTTTTTTTTCTGGGGGATCTTTGCTGCTTCTTCATGTGGCTTTGTTTACTGAAATTGGAAGTTGCTGTGAGCTGGGACTGTTGTTTCACATTACAGTGGATCTTAAATCTCTCTTTGTCTCTCAGTACTGTATTACAGATGGTGTGAATAATTAGTTAAGATTCTAACAGTGCCGTCTTGCAATGAACACTTACGATGCAATGTAGAACATCACAACTGTGATTGTCTTGTTTGACATAATCTGTGTTTCTTCCGTAGAGCGAGACTGGTGTTAAAGAATTTCATATAGTGCAGGTTTCAAGTAATAGCAAGCACTGGAAGCTTCAAAAATCTGTTAACGTCTCTGAAGACAAAGGTGTGTATCTGTTTCACCAAAAGGATGGCAAGTCCAGCTTCTACTTGACAAGAACAGTTAAAAATCTTACAAGGAGTTGAATTTGGCTTTCAGGATAATGAATTTCTGAGAACTTTGTCCATTTCAAGCATGCTACAGCCTGTCTTTTGTCAGTGTTTCAAGAAAAGTATATTTCAGACTTCATTAATTTTAAAAATGGGCTTAACTTACAGGTAAACTATTTCTGTGATGTAAAGAAATCCATGTCTGGGTTGGCTGATAACTTGGCTCACAAGAAATATCTTTTGGTGTTCCTTTATTTTTCGTTTTTATCAGTATTTAAAGTGATCAACAAGTCCTCCATTCAGTTATTAGAAATATACCAGAATTGCTAGTGCTGTATCCTGCCTTAACCAATACAAGCTGCTAATTCTTGAAAAGGCTATCCCAGGCAAAAAAACCCTGGACAACTGTTGTATCTAATGGATGTTATCTTTGTTAGTATGCTAACATTTTATGTACTTAAAAATTAGTCTAGACATGTATTCCTCTTGCATTAATATTGAGGGTGAACCAGTCAGATAAACTGAATCTTTTGTCTTCTGCTTCTTCCTCCTTTGTCTGTATCTCCCTCATGTATTATGGCTCATTTTCTGCTCTAGATGTTGATGGAAGGAGTCAGCAGAAGATGCATCTTTACTACCATGCAGTTGCTCTGTTTGATTAGTTATGCCTCTTGAATATTGTCAGTGTTTCTTATTTGTGAAGTTTGAGGGCTGGCTTGACTAATGAGGAGGGACTGTGATTATGTTGAGGGGAGGAAATAAATCTTGCAACCTTTTTCTTTCAGATACTAAACTTGCTAGCAGAGAGCGAGCGAAGTTATGCTTTAAAGCAGTGAGATGCAAAAACTCAGAAGGTAGGTTGTCCCCTGAATGTGGTAACTTACTGAAGAAAATACTGTTTGCTGAAGTTGTGACTTCTCATGATGCTGAAACAATGCCTTCTCTTTTTATCCCTTAGAAAATTACACATTTGCAGACATTGTCTTTGGAAATGAACAGGTAGGTGAATTGGTACAACTGCATATTTTGTCCTTGTGCAAGGTATCCCTGTCATGTGGAAGTATTTCAGTGAAAACCTTTTTTAAAAACTAAAAATGGGAACAGTGCTTTTTGTAGTTCGAAAGGTGAGTTTTGCATGGCAAAAAATACTGGTTTTCTAGGTCAGCTCTTTTTTTTTACAAAGAGAAAGTAAGAAAGCATAGACTAGTGGATAGTCTGGAATTTAAGTTCCTATCTCCACAGCTGAACCACTTAGGGAGCACGTTGCAATGCTAACTTTTGCTAATACTTTTCTTTCCTTTCCAACCCTTTAGAGCAGTTCTTCTGAATGTTTCCCAGACCTCTAGGTTTCTAGTAGAGATCTGTGGATGTCAGATTCTTCTTATATTGTTTTTTCTTAACTTCGTAAAAATATAGTTACAAATAATCTGGAAACTTGTAATGTATGTACGTACCAGATTATCAAAACTGCTGATGTAGGTTGCAGTCCATTCAAGATGCCTGTTTGTTTCTTCTTAGTTTCAAGTTTCTGGACTGCCATGCTTTTCTAATCTTTTTAAGTATACAGGCATTGTCTGAAGAAGAATCCTTTTAGCAAATGACCTTGGTAAGCAAAAGCTTTTCCAAACCCTGAGAAAAGTAGTCCACTTGCATCAGATGAGAAATCTGCATTAGCATAGTGGATTTAGCTGGATGTCAGATTGCTTATTTTATGCTGAGTGTATGTTTTCCATATATGTATCCAGCTTTTAGAAGCCAAAGAAAACCCATTCACTGCCATTTCATTTTATAGGCATATGAATTGAAGTTAGGACTAAAAAGCTGAGATAGATGATCCCTCTGCATTTTTAAAGTTGGATGAGCTGCATAGATTTCAGCTTTTTTGTAAGAAAACGTTCTCGAGTGGGGGGGTTGGGGAGGGTGCCCTTTCTTCTAGACAGTTACCGCAAAAGTGGATTGTCTGCCTCAGTAGAAGTGTGTTTTACTCTAATGATTAGCAGCTCTGCGACAGCATATTCTGGAAAGGCTAAACTTTTTGAAAGCAAAGGTTTAGGAAGCTGAAGATTCTTACTTACCCTGCTGTCTCCAAGTATTGTTGCTGTTGGTCTTACAACTACTGCTTCCTTATCAACCTTTTGGTGTTGGAAAAGCTCAGCACAAATGATGACAAACTTGACAAACAGCACAGTACTTCTGGCTGTGCCACTTAGGCATGGGGAATGTGCTGTGCAATCCATTATCTTTGGTATTGTAGCAAAATATATGTTCCTACCTTTGATATTTCTGCCTAACTTGAGGAAAATACTAATAAGCAATAATGACTTGCATGTGATTGTGTGAGTTGGATACTTCAGCTCCCTCTGCTACACTTCATATATCACAGTAGGCTGTCTGGTGGTAGTAATCAAAGTCCTGATTTCTAAGCTTGGTATTTGTAGTTTTAGACCAATAATCTATAGCTCTGTTTACCCATGTTACCTTAGATCAGGGGTCCTCACACTTTTTAACCAGGGGGCCGGTGGGTGGATGCAGTGGCAGGCAGTCATCTGCGGCTGCTTGGTTCCCCCCCCCCCCCGCAGTCCCCGGGAGGCGGGTGTGTGTGTGTGTCTGTAAATACCGGGGGCCGGGTTGAGGATCCTGGGGGGCCATATCCGACCCGCGGGCTGTAGTTTGAGGATCCCTGCCTTAGATTGCTTATTAGGGAGGGCTGATCTCTAACAGGGCAATCATGGAAACAAAGATGTATAGGATTCTGTAGGTTTGCAAAGGGAAGCAAAGCAAGACAAAGGAACTGAAATACTACAGGGGTGATCAGCTCTGTTAGAGTAACTTGTGTCAGCTTGCATTCTGTTCTGAGAACGCTTTCTTGCTTTTTTTTTCTTGCAGATAATAAGTTCAGCCAGTCCTTGTGCAGACTTTTTTTTTCAAAGCTTATCCTCTGAATTTAAAAGAACACATGTGCAATCTCATACTTATACATCTCAAAGGGCTGCAAAACAATCATTTGATGAGACAGTCAGATTGATACAAAGGTGCAGTGAAGTTGATCTGAACATTGTTGTACTGTGGAAGGTATGTATGGTTGTGTCCTTTGTGTTAATTTGGGCATGAAGTATGACTGTTAGAAAATAAGTTAATATGGCCTCCTGAACCTTCAAGCATACTCATAGAAAATTTATGGATTTTTTTTTTTTGTGAAAACAGACCAATGAACTAAAATGGTGTCAGGAAGCAAAGACAATCTTAGTAGCTGTTACTGTAATAAGTATGCTTAAATGGTTTTACATTACTCTGGATGCATCTAGTTCTTTTAAGTTCTGTTCTTAAAAGTGAAATTCTGAAATATTAAACAAAGATTTCTTAATGCATGTTTTTATCATAGATCTGTAAGACTGACCCCAGTCTGCTTTGAAGAAGATGTTACTTACCAGAGTGCAAATATTAAGTAGTGGAAATTGGAGTCTAATACACATAAATGTCATGCCTTTTAGGTTTTGAACAGCACAACATCTTCCACTGAACTTAGGGGGAAATCAGTAATTCTGTGATTATGAAGCTTGTCATAGTTTCTGGTCTGCTAATGTCTTTGTGCTATGTTCTGTAGGCATATGTTGTGGAAGACAACAAACAGCTTATTCTGGAGGGCCAGCATCATGTTGCTCTTAATACAGTTGGGAAGGAGGCTTTTTCGTTTCCTCAGAAACAGGTAATCTAGTGCAAAGCTTTCCTTTACAATTGCTTCTTTCCTGAAATAAACTTTGTGTTTTCCTGTAAAAAAAAATGGCATCACTTTAGGTGCTTTTGTAGAATCTAACATCAGATACGTGTTGTTATTAAATAATTCAGATTTACTTCAACTTTGATTAGTCATCTATAGTGAAGTAGCTAGACTCAGTTTAAAGATAAGTGATCTGCAAGTAAGTATGCTGCTATGCAGTTGGAGTAAGCTGTTCTGTGGTATTTCTGAGTAGAACTAGGAGCTTATTAATGGTATTAAGTCAAAGTTAACAGTTATTTCGTAACGAAGTTAATAGTAAAATGGTAGAATGGAGTGTTAATAAATTCAATTTTATAAATTCTACTATGTACAACTTTGAAGACCTTTACTGTAAAATGTTAGAACAGCAGAAACACTGGAGCAGTTCAAAAGACATTGAAAGCTCTATTGGAATTGATCAATTAATAGCATATTATTCCACTTTGAAGTTTCATAGCCTGTTTGATCAAAGAAAATAGCATATGTAAGAAACTGGTGAATGTCTCCTGGTACATTAATCAGTAACAACTGTGGAAGCTATAGATAAATTTCTGTAAAAACATCTATGCTAGGTGTCACTTGCTGTGTGAATATTACTAATGTGCAAAATAAAAAAAGAAACAAGTCTTGTACCTGTTCAGTCTTCTGCTGAGCAGTAAATTGCTGTTCCTTCTGGCTTTGGTGCTATTCTCCTTATATTTTTACCAATGTTGCAAACATTGTATATAACTTTTAGTGAGCTCTTACTCAAAATTGCAGCAAATCTTACTATATGTTGATTTTGTCAAGAAAACAATACAGGGCAAATGTCTTTCTGTAAATACTATGCTATCATGTAAGTAGTGAATTACTGAGTTGTGGACTTGGCTTTGGTTGATAAGGCTTTAAGTATTTTTGTATCGTTTTTTCCATTTAGTTCTTTGTGCTATGAGGTAGATGGGAATAAGTCAAAAGGGGCATGCAGTTTAAGCTAAACTGGCTGGTGTTCATTGGTACTGAAAAACAGGAAAATTAAATTCCAATTGTTTCTTTTTTTAACACTTAACAGCCCCCCACCCCCAAAAAAATCCTTTGCACTTGTGGGCTTAAGCTATGCTGAGCTATAATAGGCTCTATTAGTCTATTATAGACAACTGCCCACTCTGGTATTACCATTCCTGTCTTAAGGTATGTGTAGAGCAGTAGATCATACTGTATGCACCTAAAGTTAGGAGAAGACACTGCGGACTTCAGATTTCAGTGAGATCAGAAGTAGGCTCTTGCAAATGAGTGGGAGGATAAGTAGTAGGAATGAGTCAGATCTCTACACTAAAGTAAACAAATAACTGAACATGCTAGAGGTAGAAGTTTACATTTGACTGCACTGGAACTCTAGTTCTGTGCATCAAATTCAGCTTCAAACTAAAAGGAATCCTGCCACCGGCAACATGGAAGATCCAGATGCACCCTCAATTTGTTTTGAGGAACACATGCTACTATATTATCTTTCTTTGTCTATAATTTTTCTCATCAGTATTACAGCTACATTCAGATAGATGCTACATTGATTATTGTATTCACTTTCTTCAGCATAAGGAACACACTTCCTTTGAAGCATGTTGTAACTTGATGGGAAGCAAAAATCATCTGTATTGTGACACAGTTGAAATCTGGTGTGAGTAGCGGTGGTTGTTTTTAAATGTGTAGATTCCATGTCCTCATGGTAACCAAAGCCCAGATGTAACTTGGATTTTAAGAGCCTGTTATCTTGGGACTACTAAGGCTTGAGAAATTTCATATACTCCTGTACTAGCTTTTTTTTTAGTTGGTACTTTATCCTGTGAAGAGAATAGATAAACCCCTCTGAGATGGGAGGTGAGGTATAGAAAAAAATATTTGAGACTTTGCAGCAGTCTACTTCGTTCACTCCACATTTAAGAATTAAAAGAATCCCAAAAATAGGATTAAATGAGGCTAGGTAGAGAAAAGAATATACTTAATATATTAAGGATTGCACATTGTCTTTGAGTTATCTTGCTCTTGCATTAGTTACACAGTGAAAAGCTGTGGTGGGGGGAGAGAAATACCAAGCCCAAACATTACTTCTAACTTAAGATTTTCAGTGTATAGCTCTGAGACTTATAATGTAACATTCAAATAGTGTGTCTTTGTAAATCTGTATTTATTCAGGTTTGGAAACTCTGGACTGTTCCTGAAATATCTTGTGCTGACAGTGTAGAAGTTAGTTGTTTTCTGTAGTCTAGACAGCAGAGGGAGATGGAGATGCATGCTTTTTACCAATGCATGTTGGTTACCAGTTCTTAAATGATAAATTTGTTCACAAATTCTGAACAGAGTGTCACCTAGGATGTGAAAGTCTTGTGTTTCTTGCTGTGTTTTGCTTGTTGCTCTTGGGCAACTTTCTTCTTGACTTGAGCTGCTTCTGCTTCATGCTGTGGCAGCCAGCAAAGGAATTTCTCTGTCTGTCAATACAGCCATTCCCAACTGAGAAGTCTCACAATAGACATGGAGAAAACATGAACAAGATTTCTCTCTGCATCCGCTTTTATTTTTTTTAGCCCTCTGAGAAATGTCTCGAATCTTAGCTGAATTCATCAAACAACGTTGAACAAGTCAAGATTGCTTGCTTTATGTTTTGATTAAATTCTATGTACGTACTGGTTGGCTTCTGCTGCTTTGTCAGCTGAGGTGCCTCAGACTAATTCTTTGCCAACTTTTAAGGCTTTAGTTTGGATTTATAGAGGCTAGATTATAGAAGTGTCCAGGGAAGCAAAGCTGCAGTGAAGCACTGTAGTAGAAGAGCAGTAGATTGGTATTTATTGGCACTTAATGTTTCTCAGGTTCTGGTAGCTGGGTGCACTAGTACCACGTCATCTATGTCTAAGCTAAGCTGTTAGACTGCTAACTGAGATGCAGGGGCAGGCGGTTACTTCTGCTTGGTGCATTGTGGAATGTGTAATGCATTACAACAGGGATGTGGAACAGACAGCAGGATCTGAGTCTTTCTGTATCACAGTAGCATAACTTGCCGTGGTATTTATAAATTCAAGATGAAACCTCTGGTTTCTATAAAACATGAGATAGAGGGCTTGAGGGAGGCTGACAATCTTTTTCTGGGGAAAATTTCTGTCTGTACTCACATAAAGAAAATGACAGTAAAATTCTATACAAATCCTACTTGGATACACAGATGCATGTGCTTCCTTTTTTCCTCCCCATGTCTGTTCAAAAGAATTATGAATTCTAAACATTTTTCTTTCTGAAAAAGACAATGATAACTGACTGAGGCTTACTGGTTTTCTGTTGTTGAATACATTTATTTTGGTTTTTTTTTTTTCCACACTACAGGGCTCTTTATTTGTTTAATATCACTGTTTTTGAGCATAGGTTACTGTATAGTACTGTACAGTAGACTTACCAGGTCATGTGATGAACTACTTACATCACTATGTTGTGGAAGTATGGAATCATAACACAGTATGCTGAAGGAATCTTTCATATAGAAATCTCTTTGAATAATATGGAAAACATTTATTTTCCTATCTTTCTCACTTGTATTTTTGAAAAAAAAAAAATAATAAATATGACCTTTTGCTAAAGGTAGGGGAAAAATGCTAAATGTGGTTTATTTCCTTGAACTGGAAATACAAGGTGCTACAAAGTGATACATTGTAGTCACTAGCAACAATATGTAAAGAATAAATTATGGAAGGTGTTAAAGTGAATAGTTCTGAACAGATGTGTTAGCAGCGGCTGTTGAGGTCCAAGTAGTAGAAGCTCACTAATACAAATTAGCTGGGTGTTTGTAACTAAAGGCTGTTCTTTTGACAACGATACTGCTATGGGTTTTGTTTCTTTTGAGACTTGCTTTCAGGAAGAAGGTTCTTTTAACTGAAGGTCAACTTCTGATTGCATCAGAAACACTGATCAGAATACAGAAATCAGAAAGACAGCTGTACTGTCTCTTGTTCTTGATCTTTCTACCTTCACTTAATGAAAGAACAAAAACTTCAAATACTTTAAACATCCATTCAGTCAGGGCTGTTGATCAACATTATTTCTTATTACTGCCTCCCATATTTTTCTAATCTGGTGAATTCAAAGGAGAAGCACAGTAGTATGGTGGGATGGCAGTAGTGGTGTGGGACTGAGGCGTTTGCCACACTGATGGAAGGTGAGAAGCAGTCTAGTAGAGGCTTGTCACTTGGTTACGCTGGCATGTATGCATTCATACTTCTGAAACACACTAGCATGTGAGTGTAAACTTACTTTTGACTGAAGTCTAGATGAGATAGTGTCCAAGTGTGTTTTAGATCAGGCATACTGTTTTTTTTTAAGATGCTGTCCCCATTTAGAGCCCTCTGGCTTCATTGTGAAGTGGTCTTGTAATGCACAAAGTGGATGCTTTCCAGGCAGAATTAATCCAGATGTTCTTCAGGACTGCATATGATATGATTTGGACTAGCACTGGTCTAATCCACAGGACTGAATGAGCAGCCCAGAAGTAAAATCCATAAAATATATGCAGCATGGATGCAGGCTTATTGGCATTGTTTCATTTCAGAGACTAATTTTTGGTAACACTGCTTGTTAATACAGGTGCAATTTAGTGAGGCAGCAACAGTTTGGTTGGAAGTAGGACTTTCCTAAAGGTAAGAGTGTGTAGGGTCTACATAGCTTTATTTTTTCTAATTGAATTACTGGAAGTGATATCTTGCGCTAGTTCAGATTTTTTTTTTTTACAGAATACTTGGGCAGGGGTACTTGAGTCAAACACAGACTGTTGGAATGGGCTTAAGACTTTCTTTAAACCAGATTGATAGAGGGAAAGCAAAATTTCTAAGGGTAAATAAAGAGCTGAAGTGTATGTTTTTCACTCTTGTATCAATGTCCTAGTTACTGTGCCAGTTTGGGAGGACTGGCTTATGTTTTTATCATGAATGAGATATTCCAAATAGCTGAAAAATTGTATTTGCTTTTTTTACCCATTGGATGGACTGCAGAACTGATGATAACATTTGAGTTTTCAAATGCATTATTACTGCTGTCTTGTCTTAGTAAAATACTGCTCTTGAAGTCATCATTTCTATGATGTTAGGAGCTAGAATTAATATAGATGAGTCACACGGTGAAGGAAACAAATTTAAAACAGAGGTTTTAAAATGGGAGTTCTCTGATCTAAAATGGGGAAGGAAGAAAGAAACATCGCTTAAGATCTTCCTTTGTCTCACTTTTTGTTGCTTTCATATTCTGCTTTTGAACAACTCAAAGCACAAGTAAATTTCCTGTTTAGGTTTTCTTCTGTGCTGTGCGTATTGGTCCCACATACTTGACTGAGCATGTTAATAATCCTTTTGGCTATGTGTAACTGGTGATTTGTGGGGTGAATAGGCTGAAGTTCCATACAACTTGGAAATCAAATTGTGATGTTGAGCTTTTTCTAGTTTGTTTAAGAGCACATTGACTCAGTCACTGAGGAGATTGTTTCTGAAATTGGAAACTGTCTAATATTACATAGAAAAAATCATTTAAAATGACTGCATGTGAAGATACCATCACTTCCACCTGTCTGATGGAAAGGAAGAAGTTTTCACTTTGAAAGTGTGTTCTAAGAGATTGAGGAACATATATTGTGATCAGACCTACCTATTACATCTATCAGATAACGCAAAGGATGCTTTGAGTGGTCTAAATTTTGACTTTTTCAACTTCTAGCTTAGTACAGTTGCAAGAGATACCTAAAACCAGTGTGAATGACTAATACCCAGTTTCACAAGTGTAAGAAGGGATGATATAAACTTTGTTTCAACGTAGCAAAACATCAGACTTCAAAGGTTCTGGCTTTTTCCTAACTACCAAATAAGTGAAGCTGTTGAGATTATTCTACTTGGAACAGCAAGCTTGTCAAGTTTTAAGTATATTTGTTGAAGCTGGCCTTTGTAGGTGGCTTTGGGCAGCAAAAAGCTTTCTAAAAATAGAAACAATTTTCCTAGCACAAATTGCACAATTTGTAGCTCTTGAAAGGTAACTGTGGGAGCAGCATGGTTCTGGTGCCTACTGCCTGTTGCATGTTTCTAGTCAAAACCCAAAAAGCTTAAAAATGCAGCTGTAAAATATATTAAAAAAAAACCCTAAAAATAAAAATAAATACTTCCTCCCATACAGCTCTTCCAAATTCTTCTTTTGATGAAAGGCTCTTCCAGGCAAGCTTATCTGTACCTCTACCAGTATGTTTGGATGAGACCTTCAAATTATATTGTGATTATTTTTTTTTTAAAGGACTATCTTCTTGTATGCAATATATGGTGCTTGCTGTACACTGGAGCCCATGGCACTTCTGGAGGCTTTGAAGGAACCATAATGGGTCAACAAGTAGACTTTTAAGTGTCAGAACTTTCATATTTGCCTTTTGAAAGACAATATTCAGTTTGGGCTGATATTCTAGGGGTTCAGCAACAAAATGCGGCCTGTTCAATTCTCTGTTTTGTTTTGCTTTTGTTTCTAAGAGTAAATAAGCAAAAGTCTTGAGGTTATCTGCTTGGTGCATGTTCTTGAAGGGAAGGCTACAGATGCCCAAGCGGGCAGGGGCATCTTTTCTGTAGCCTTGATCCAATTTCCTAAGCTCTAGAGTAGGGCAGGAGATTAATGCATCCTTAAACTTAGCACATATTAGCTGTCTCTAGGTAGCTCCCTAATCCATATGCATATCTTCTGGTTACCTTTTGGAAGTGCTTACTTCTGTCCTGAACCATTAGGTATGAGAATCATGTACTAAATGTCATGTCTTAGCCTTTGTTCTAGGTACAGAATTACAAAAAAAGCCCCTAGACTTTGAGCAGCTGAACTTGGAGACCTAAACATCTTTTTCTGAATCCGACACTCAAAGGCTGGCTGGAATTAAGGTTTAGCTCTGTGATGGCAAATGATTAATCTTACTAATTACAAGTCCTTCAATGGAGGTGTAATATTAGAATTAAAGTTTTGAAATATTAATGGCACTCTGCACTTTCACCAGTATATGTTCCTGCTGCATTTCATGATGTTCTTTCTATTTGTAGAGATAAACCTTCGTATTTGTCTTTTGTAGGGTTTTAAAAAAATACTCGGGAATTCTGATTGGGAGGACTTGGAACAGGTAATTGACTCTAGGGCAAACTACAGTGTGTAGGATACCGGTATGTTGCAGAGGGCATTGAATAATTGGTTGGATTATAATCTGAGGGGAAAGATCAATTTAAATGAAAACCTATAATCTCATCTGTGGTGTGGTTCATGCTGTCAATTTTCATCAAGTTGGATACCTATAGGGTAGGGTGGAAATTCCAAATTCATTCAATGCTCAAAATATATTTCATTGTTACTGTCAAATATCTTTATTTTCTTCTCATATTACTTTTTAAGAAAACTGCCGTTCCTTTTGAGAGGAGAGAATTGCAAGGCTGATAAAACATGTGATGTCTTCGTTGTATTTCCAGCACAGGCAAACAGTGACTGAGATGTTAATACATATTACAGAATGCTTAGTGTGTCTGTTATTGAGAGTCAGGTTTTGCCTGTAGTTTTATTTTCAACTTAGAAGGTGCAATCCATCACCCTTAAATGAACAAGTATTGCTTTGCTACACTGTACTGATGTATTGGTGGCTTTTAAAAATTTTCTTTCACATGCTTTTAGTAGTCGGTCTCACTTATTGCTGCAAATTCCTTTCTCTTCTAAAGGTGGACTTTTTGCAGAATAGATTCATAAGGGAATACTAAAAGGCAGCCCCTTCCTGAATAAATCCTGCTCGCAAAACAGATTAGATGATGTTGGACAGTGTTACAGTAGTGCTGTAATGCTGGACCAAATGCAGCCTTATTGCCTCATTTGGCATTGCATCTTTGTGAATCATCTAATTTCTTCTGCTTCAGAGATTGATTCTCCCCACAGGGTTAGGATGAATCCCAGGTAGTGTGTCAGTGCTTGACTTGGGCTTTCAGCTGGGTACAAAGGTAATTTTCATATGTGCAAGAGCTTGCTATACAATTTTTAAGATTCTCTGCATTATTAAATCCTTCCATCATCGTTAGCATGTTCCTATAAACTTCTTTGCTTTTACTTTGGATCTGTTTTGGGAAACTTGGGTACTGGTTTTCCTGTTGTGAACTTCCCAGGGCAGGTAATGGATATTTTTTTTTTTTTTTTTTTTTTGTACAGCTGCTCAATAGGGAATTGTATAAAAGCTGTCCCTTTTTTGTAGAAACAAACAAGAACAAACACTAACAAATCACTGCGACAATAGCTGCTTCTGTGAAACTTGTACAGATAGTGTTTTCATAAGCAGCTGTGAAGTGTCTCAGAAGAAGGTAATAAATAAATCATACCAGTTCTTCGCTAGCATGTTTAAATACAGAGCACATCAGAGAGAACTTTAAGCTTCATGATGCTGTAAACTTATTTCCCTGGCATTATAGTTCATAATGGAAAATTGTAGCTTCTGTGATGGGTTTTCTTGTTGCATTGCACAGCACCTAATGTCAGTATTTTAAATGTTGATCTGAATTTGTGTTTCAGGAATTACCAGAAGTGGTTCTCTTAAAGTTTTTTCGACCAGAAAACACGCCAGCACCTGCAAGACCAACACCAGAGCAGCTCTCTAATCTTATCAAGACAAGTCTTCATTATCCAGAGTCTTTCAATCATTCTTTTCATCAAAAAAGGTTAGTGCAACGTTTTCTTTAGAAACTTTTGAAATATTGTCAATTTGATATGAATCCTATTGAGAGATGCTATGTGGGTTATGATACATAAGATAGTCTGTTAGGCAAGGGTGAAATCTTGCTCGATTCTTGAAGTCACTGCTTCAGAATTTCATAGGTAAAATGAAAGTTTCAGGTAGAGAAGCAGGATGTAATACCAGAGTTCCAGGCTTAATGTTAACTAGTAATGTTATCAAACACACTGAAAGAAAAGTAAATACTCTGCTGCCTTTGTTTTTGGTGTCAGTAAACAATGTTACTACTCTGAGAAGCTAGACAGAAAGCAAGAGGTACTTTTAAGTCAAAAGAACTGTTATGTCTACAGCATCTGACTTGCCAAGATTAGCTGCCTGTGGTTCTGATTTATGTCAGAAGGAAAGGTGGTAAGTTTAGATCACTGGGGCTTGTCTCCTGGAAGGGTATCAGAATTAATGTCTGCCAAAAAGCAGACTGCTAGAGTGAGTTGATTGGAGCCTGTGAAATCCATGAATCTTCAAAATTAAAATACTAACAAAGCCCTCTGGATTAACTTCCAGGTATGAAATGAATTGTACTTGAAACATAAATACCTGTTCAGGTTTGAGTAGTTTTATCTGAGAACTGCTACACTTTTTTCCCTAAAATTTCAGTTAATATAAATTGCCGAAAGAAAGATGTATGTTTCTTTATAAAATCAAACATCTAAACATTTTATAAGGTGGCATATTTTAGTGACAGTTACAAAGCATGCATTATTCCAGTAACAAGTTCATATCTTATTTGTTATAATGCTGATTGTTCTTTTTTGTTACTCAAGTTTAGGATAATTAAACTGTTAAGCAGTGTCAAGGAATTTCAGTGACACAAATCACTTACTGTGCACACAAAGTGGTTTCAGCTGCTGTACTTTCTGTACCTGCCTGTGAATATCTTGGGGTCTTTCTTTCTGCAGCATTATTTATAAAAACAATTATACTAATTTTGAAAAAGCAGAATATCAACTAACTGTATTAGTTTTATTCAGGGTAAAGGCTTAAATTAACACCAAACATGTATGTGCTGTCTGTTCTGTTGGGGCACTGTTCTGGCTGAAACTTCAGGCCAGGTGCTAGCAATTCCTCTAGAGGAGGTGATGCAGAAGAAAAGTAGACAAAACTTGCTGAACAGTGGTTATTAAGAGTAGCATACTGGATGATGTTACCGCATTCTGAGGAGTCTCTTGTCGTAACGGTGGATTTCCTGTAAAGTAAGGCATTAGTTACGCTTTTGCTGGCCTGTCTCAGCTGGATGAAGGAAGGTGGTAACTCATTTGGCTCAACTGAGCCAATGCTGTTTGCCTCAATAGCTTTTATTATAAGTAACTCTAGTCAATGTAAGTGATCATATTGCAGTGTACACTGACTGCATAATAGACAACTACATATTAATATTTCTTGAAATTAACTTCAACTATTTAAGAGTATAATTAAGACTACTCAAAGTAAGACTTTTCTCCTTTACTATGGAACTATTTCTCTTTGCAGCCTCTGTCTGGTACCTGTCACTCTTCTACTTTCCAATTGTTCCCAGGCTGTTGTAGATGTGATGATTGATTTGCGGCATAAAACAACAAGGTAATGTGTGAATGTTAATAAAACTATTTTCTGAGAACGCTTCCTAGTTTTGGGGAGTCATGTAATGTTTTAACTGTATTGAATATCTAGAATAGGATTTTCTCAACAGTGGCTTCTTTGAAAGAATGGAAGGTGGTAAAGGCTTCATACAGCCAAATGGGAGTCTCCAGTCAGTGCTCAATTTATAATTTGCTTCTGACTGTTGCTAAGACAGGACCTTGAATTGTGACTCTTGAGCATCTAAACTCTGCAGATCTTTTTTAGGGAAAAGTTCTTTTTGAACTATTGAAATACAAGCTTCAGCCACCTTACTTTATTAAACGTATGTTGTCGCGTTGTCATTTTTAAAATACAAAGTAATTTGTAGAAAACACTTTTGAAGTTTAAACAAGTACTTCCTCCTGCAATTTGGCTTTAGTATAAAATGTCATAGAACCTTAGGTATTTTTAAGACTTCCCCTAGGTTTATCAACTGATTCCTATGACTAGCTTTTTGCTTAGAACTGTAGTATTATGTGCAAAAATATCAGCACTGAGGAAATGTTTTGTGAATTGCTTCTAAAAGTTTTACTAAGGATTTCTGTGGGAGAGAGATAATTCAGTACCGTGGTATACCATTGTTAATAGTAGTGTTTTAACGGAAGTGGTTGTGTAATTCAGGTGACACTCCCTCTCCCCTGCCTTAAATACCACCCTGCCACCAGGTATAATGCTACTTGGTCCGCTTACCACAAAATAGACTCTGGGATTCTTGACTTGTATATTCTTGGGGCAAGATAGCAGATTGTGAAGACACTGAGGTAGGCTTAGGCATGGGAAACAGGTTCACAAATAGAGGACAGAAGACTTAAATATGTTTTACTTATCAGTTAACATTAGGAAGCTATTCATTGGTCCGGTCTTTTCACAAGATGGCCATTGTATGACATGTCTTTGGAAGAACAGTGTAGTCATGTGCCTTGAAACTTCTTAAAAACAAACAACTCCCCCCCCCCCCCCCCCCCCTTTATTAATGCAGTACCTCTAAAGTAGGTGGACTACTTCTGTGGATATGCACTCTGATTGGATTCTAGCTCATGGGGCAGGCCTAAGAATACCTTATGTAGGAATTCCTAAAACTTTCTGGATCTTGTTACTATGTCAGTTGTTAGCGTTATGTGCAGGTTCTGTAGGAAGCTGGGAACACACTGGAATTCCTCACTATCCATATGTTTAGTGAGGATCTGTATATAGTGTACAGTATACTAGGAACCAAAGAAATGCTTTAAAGATTTCTACTGATGGATCTGAGCCAAGGGGAGAGCCACTGTAAAGAGTGTGTTAAGTGTGAGTCAGAGAACATTAAAACATATTTGATAGGAAGTAAGGACCCAAAGTTAAATTGAGCTGATAGTCGGACATAAGGATCAGTGAAGATACCTTAGCTACTCTCAGTGTGTGTATGTTTGCAAGGATGAGCATGTGTGTGGATGTAGTAGGGAAGAGGACATATAGACATGACCTTTTCTGAAGCTGCATTTAGTATCTTAGATTGCAACTGTTGTCCTTTCAAAGTCTACCTTTGTCTTGCTAGAAAAACCTTAATGTCTTAATGGGTGGGTGTGTATGTGAAACAAAGAGCATGATGAATCTGGGAAAGGCAGTGACTTCAGGGAAATTATTGTAGGCAACCAGTCAAAAAGACTTAAAAACTTCAAAGACATCAAAGACAAATGGCAGTAGGCACTCATGCATCCAGAGACTGCCAGAGTAGTAACTGAACTTCTGAATTCCTGACTTTTCAAAAATAAGTTTTCAGAAATCATAAACAAATGTATATTTTTATGGGCTGGTGACAGACATAGTACATTCTAAAATCTTGAGAAAACTTGAGGCTGGAGGGAATCATGTAAACTGGTAATACATGCTTCGAATGCAGAGAAATAACGATGCTACCTTCTTTTTCAGCCCAGAAGCACTAGAAATCCATGGATCTTTTACGTGGCTTGGGCAAACACAGTACAAGCTTCAACTTAAAAGCCAGGAGGTCTATAGCTTGCAGCTGAAAGCTTGCTTTGTTCATACAGGTGTCTATAATCTTGGAACCCCCAGAGTATTTGCCAAGCTAGTGGACCAAGTTACTTTGTTCGAAACGAGTCAGCAGAATTCCATGCCTGCACTGATTATTATCAATAATATCTGACTGCTTCCTGAAAAAAATCACACTTAATGAGAAATAAAATGGGATTCTTTTCTGATATTGCTGGTTGACATATTGCTGCAGGTTTTGGAAGTAGCACCTCAGACATCTAACTTGTTACTAAAGATTGTGTAGGAAAGAAAATAGCAAAATATTCAGGTGACTTGTCAGTTTGTTTCTCAATGCAATGCACGTTGGACTGAAAATACATTTATCCTTTTATAATGTATTTCTTCCCTGGTAACTAAGATATTCATAACACAAAATACTCTTCAGCTCCAGATCTGAACATATTTGTATGCCCTATGCCCTGTCAAAAATGCAGCTTGACTGCTGTTACAACTTCCAGCATGGTGTGTTTAATATTTGTGGCTGTATTAGGATATGGTTCAGGAAGAAACCCTCGTTGGCTCTTTCCTGTCTGAAGCCATTAGTCATGATAAACCCCAACTTTACTGTGAAGCTCAGTAAGGTCTCTCAAATCTGTTTCTGTTTCTCAGTTCTTTAGTTTAAAGTTTTGAGTTTTCATGTTTATGGAAACTAGTGACCTTTCGAGGTTTACATACAAGTCCCACCTAAGGTGTTTAAAAAATAATTTCTTCAGCCAGTTTGAGTATTTTCTCATTCATCTCAACACAGAATGCACTATTTCACAACCATGAGATTGTCATTTAAATTGTCACTTACTTTGTTATGTAACTATAACAATTGATCTGTTTTAAAAAAATCTACTCAAGATTTTCAAGAAATGTATTATATTTATAACAAATGTACTGTAAATAGAATAAAACATACACCATATTCACTGTATGGATTTGTGGCCTTTTCTTTCCTTTTTATATAGCTATAGCAATCTACAGGTGCTGATTCTGTATACATATTCTGTACTGTCTTCATCGTGGCCCTCTCTGTTCAGGTGCAGTTCCTGTCCTGTTGCTATGTGTAGTGCTGGTGTGCACTGAAACTCATAGTGGCAGCTGTATTTGCCTTTTGAGTTGTCCAGTGTTTCCAGGAGCAACGCAGAATTCGGCTGTGTAGGAGATCTCACTTATTGGCTACGTGCTGGGGAATTTTGAGTAAAAGCTTCTGAACGTGGGGAAGGCGATGTGAAACAATCAAGTGCAGCAAAACCAGGTAAGAGTAAGGAGTTATGGTTTATGATGAGTTAGTGAAGTACAAGGAAAATCTGGCAATCTGCTCTGGGTGCTTGAAGTCCTACGTTTCTTTATTTTGTGGCTGAAGGAAATTTTTTTTCATAGGGCAACAATAGGCTTATGAAAAGGTACATCTGCCTTCAGATGGATTTTTTTCTTTTTTAGGTAAGGTTTCCAATTTTACTCGTATTCAGTACTACTGTATGACTGTCTACAAGACTTAAGACTTCCTGAGAAGTCTTAAAACCCATTCACAGCATGTGGCCTTTCATAGTTGTACTATATATGACTGTGGATCTTGTTGGTAAATCAATAGAATGCTTGTAATCTAACAATGAATATGTTGCTTCAGGGGTTGTTCTTTTCTGCTGTTAGGCAGATTGGATTACTAATCTTTCTAAATGATTCTTGGCATTCTTTAAGCCATGTCATTAGTCCTCTTTCTGACTTGGTACTCTTAGGGGAATAGTCATTACTGATGCCTTTCAGCTAGCCAGCAGGTAGGCTGTAACGTTCTAATCACGGTTGGTGTTTAAGACTTTTATTCAAATACTTGAGTAGCACAATGCCACATTATTCTGATAGCAGATGTTTCAACAAGAGTTTTGTGAGAGATGGGTCAGAAGTTTAACTGCTTTTCAGCCTTACCAGAAGAAACTGGTAAGAAATGGGTTCCTCTGATTTAGAAGTTGCACTGCTATAAAGAGCAAGCTTGCTGCAAGCTTGACTAACTACAGAACCTCCCAGACTGCTGTCCCGTTGGCTGGTGTATTACTTGTCAGTGATACTAACTCTTATGTGAAGTAAACCAGCACTTGCCATGTCTGTTAGTACTAATCTAGATAAAAAATGTGGTAACACACATTATGTAGCTTGGCTTGAAGGAAGTACTCTGTCTACATGGACCCTTATGTTTCTGGGGATGTTCATAGGATTATGGTGAGCTAATGACGTGACAGGAGGCTAAAAGAGTGGGAGTAGTGTTTTATTCAGCATGGGTAGAATTAGCAGCCTCCCTAGCATGCGGTTTTGAGATGTGTTTCTATGTCTGTGTCTCTACACATGATGCTTTTGTATGTATACCAAGTGTTCCCAGGGAGTTCTGCGAAGCTCAGCAGTATGGGCTGTCAAACCAACAATAAGCCAGACTTTTTGATTATGCTAAGGACATAGTATCAAATAACAAAAAAAAAAAACCAAACAAACTTAATTTGCTTTCTCTTCACACTTAAGTAGAATCTCCCCTTTATTCTCTTTCTCTACATGGTGATTCCAAAAATGCTGATGTTTGTAACTTGTCATATCCTAAGACCATTTACTGAAAAACAGTATCTGTGATTCGAACTTCTAAAGCTTGGTATACTGTTAGAGGAGGCCGCTGTCTTCCTGTGACTCTATCTTTGTAATCATTAACATCCTTTATTTCCATATTGGCACTGGTTCTCTCATGGTGTGTTGCTGATTATGCACATTATGCTGTCTAAAAAGCATGGAGCTGTTCAAAATGGGTTTGAAAGGTAATCATTGGCATGTCAGAACAGAGGTTCATTTACGATGTGATTACTTAGGAGAGGAGTTAGCAGCTACGCCTGGCTCCTTAATGAGTTTTCATATGGAAGGCTGTGCCCGTGTGTGGACCTACAAAGGATGAAAACCAGTTGTGTTGAAATGAAAATTAATCAGGTCTTGCTATTGAGCAAATAAGTATCTCTTCAAAGGCTGAAACTCTACTACCTTCAGAAGAATCCTGTGAACCTCCTGTAAGGTGCAAGAGCATCCTAAGGTGTCTGTCACAAGAATGTTACAGCCCAGAGTAGATGAAAGCATCACATCTTGCTTTGAGAGGGCTAGAAAGAGCCCTCAAAAATTACTAAATCCAGGGGATCTTTGTCATTTTTAGGAATCCAGTGAATTTTTGGGTTTTTTTTTTTTACTACTTCTGTAACATAAAACTATGAAACTTGCCAAGCTGGGTGTTTTGGTGTAAAGTGAAATACCCAGTTTCATTCTGGGCATGGTGGGAAATTTGGGAATAATTTAATCCTGTATTACTTAAAACACAAGTAATTCCATTTAGTAATTCCATAGTAGACTTGAAAAAAGGCTTTTTTATTTGAGCTGTGTCACCAATGACCTTGCTCCTGAAATTCTGGTGAATTCTGCCATCCCTTTCATTCTTCAGGGCGTGCACTACGCCATCCAGTGCTATGGGAATTCTGGTGGTTCTAGGCAGCTTTGCCAAAAATTGTTGGGACGCTGCACTGGCTGACTGCTATTTTGTGCAGTGCAAATCTGTAGTAATAAGGTTTTATAGCGTCTTCAGTAGGCCGTGAATGTGGCGTAGAAAGCACGCAAAGTTTTGTGAAAGCATAGTTTGAGAATGAAGGTAGTATCAGTCATGCAGCTGATGGCTTCTACGCTTTACATCACTTCTTTGAGAGTGAATTCTATTATCAGTCTGTAATGACATTCATGTACAGCTAAATTGTTTATTTGCGTGCTGCTACTTCTTTCTGTTGTAATTCAGCCAGCCTATTCTCATTTTAGGTCTGTCCTATAAAGCAGCAGAAATAATCTTCCTTGTTTAGTTTTCCTGTGCACATTGAAGTGGGATGACTAGTGCTCCATATATTTATAGTTTGCTTGCAGAACTTGTATGCATTCATTAGTATGTGTGACTTCAGGTGATATCTAGCGGTATTCTGCTTGTATGAACTGTCATGTCTCCAGAGCACTTGGAGTTGGTTATGACACTATCCGACAAAGATGCTGAGAAAGCTGCATGCCACGGAGAGTTAGAGGGATGTAGAAATCGTGTGGAGGGAATGGGCTGTGTGCCTCCGGATAGGAAACTCTGCCACTGGGAGGGCAAGGAGTAAGGGAGGAGCAGAGTAGGATGGGGCTTTCAAAATGAAAACTAGAGGCCTTCACTGTGACGAAAAACTATGATGGTGTCCAGATGGTGCCTGTAGGGAGAGTGATTGTCAAGGGAATAAACTCAACTGTTGCTCTTTTTGAACCAAAAGGAGCAAAATTTGGCTTTTAAAAAAAGATGATAGCTGTGATTCAGGCAAACGTAGTGAAAGCATGCAAGTTTAGTAGAAGGATTGAAATGGAAGAGGCAGAGAAACTATGGGAAGGAGAGAGATGGGATCTCACAGTTTGAAACCAGACGAAGGAAGAAGCTGAGCAGAGCAGCACAAGGGAAAGGACCAGGAGACCACAGGCAATGCCCATTCACAAAAAATGGTAAAAGTCTGTGTGCATCTTGAAGGTCCATTTGTTGTTCAGGCTCTTGGCCACAAATTCTGGAGTAATTATAGTTGGTGGTTGCTAAAAGAGATGAAACCTTTAATTATTCCGGGAGCAAGTAAAGACTGCTTTTAATGACTCGTACATAATTAGACTGGTCACTGTTATAACAGAAGGAGGAATGCCCAGAATCTCCTACATAAGCTTCATGAAGAGGTTCCATTTTGTGTTTTGATTGTAGTATTTACCTGAACAGAGCTTTCTTTGATTCCTCTTGCTGTTATAAAATATGTCTATGACAATATAGCAAGATCTTGTGCCTTTTCTGGTCTCAATTTCAATCTACTTTCTCAGAAATAGTGGAAATCATACTAAATGCAGTATTCCCCTTGGATTGTGTACTTTTTTAGGAGGATTGCTTATTCTGATAAAGCTGTGGCATTTTACAACAACAGAACTTGTTGCCTCATCCTAATTTATAAGTTACTTAACTTAAAGTTAACTCTTCTGTGCATCAAAATGGGAAAAATAATCTTAGCTTTAAATTAAAGTTTAAATTATTTATGGCAAACTCATCTTTAATGTCTCTTAAACTACATTATTGAAATCCTGCTTAAACATTCTGTGTAGTGGAGTAAGGACTTAACTAGCAATAAATACCTAAAAGTCATAACTACTGCAAATTCACAGGGTTCTAACATAGTTGTCTGAAATAGTTCATAGCAAAAGCAGTACTAATTGTCTAACTTGCAGACAAAATGGCCATTTCTATACTTTTGTGGTTGGTTTAATTTTAATTGACTGTTACTGTCTTATTAGAAAAATGTCTGCCAAATTACTTTAAATACGTTAAAAAATCCATCCATACAAGGGATTTAGAATTCTACAGAATGCTGGGCCTTTGCAGTCTGGTTATTGAGAGGTGATATTCTCTTCATATATTCATATATTTTCACTTCATGAGTGAAAAGCTATGTACTCCCTGCAGGAGTTGGTTACGACTTCAAGTTTAGAAGTCTGGTGATAATTGGTCTTTGTCACACAGCCTGGTTTGATACTAAATAGCAAGAAATCCTCTGAAGTCCACTTTATTTCAGAGCTATTCCCTAAAATAAAGTTTGAAAGATGCCATGTTTCTGAAATCATGCACTTGTCCTGGAAAGTCTTAAACTGTCTCTACAGTGAAACAAGTAGTACTAGCACATGGTTGTGGCCAGTGAGAAATTTAGGCTGAAAGATAAGGGGTGTGTGTGTAGTAAAACTACCTTTTAAAATTTCAAAATAATAAAATTTTAACTTTTCACTAAGGAAAAGGACATTGAGCTAGTTTCTTGGTCACTTTTCTATAACAACATTTTTTCCTAAATAAAATTTCCTAAATAAAAGGGAACTTCTTTAGTTTTCCCAGAGACTCTCAAAAATTCCACTCCGCGTTTTAACTTTTGCATCTCACTTGTTAGAGTGATAAATGAGACAGTATCTTGTAAAAATCAAAAGTAAAATCAGAAAGACTGTCAGGGATGCCCAATAATGTAGGTGGCTCCTGGGAAAAGCACCGTAGACATGTACTGAGAAGGTTATGGATAGACTGCAAGAACTGTAAAATGTATCCACTACAATGGCTTTAAAGATGCATAGTCCATTATAGGGGAAAAAAATGATCCTATTTTTATCTCTGTCAAGAGCCTGATACTTGACTGAAGGCCACTTTTTAATTCAGGTCCATTTCTATCCTTACAGCTCATATAGTTTCTTCTGGTCCATGCAGTATGTGGGTCTAGAGACTCCCGTTCCTTTAGCAAAGGAGTGCAATGTTGAGGTTGAGATGCAGTTGGCATCGTGCCCGTTGAAAGATAATCATAGTTATGCATTTATTTCAAACAGAACAAATTCAGCAGGGACATGCTCCTAGAAAACAAAATCTATTGTTTTCCCATAACTCAAAAATTTGGACACAAAGATTTTTATAATGTACCAGAAGAGGACATCCCAGATTCATAAAGTTGTATTTGATCTGTAGACTGTCCTGCCATATATGTTTTCTGGCAAGAAAGTGTGAGTAGTCTATGTTACAGCTGATTGTATAACTGAAATTACTTCTCAGTGCTGCTTTTTGAATGAGGCCTTTGTCACAGACTTATTTTTATTTTTTATTTTTACAATGCTGATGTGCTTTGTAGGTGGGCAGGGCAGTGCAACAAGTGCAGCCAGGGGGTCACATCCATAAAACAGGTTGTGACAGCAGGCATCTTTCAGTACTTCTGCCGTTGCAGAAGTTAGCATCTGTGAATTCAGAGAAATATTGCTGCTCCAGAACTATATGCAAGAGGTTTATGGTATTGCCATCATATGTAAATCCCACTTCTATTACGTATGTGCTGAAAGCCAGCATATGAGGGCTGCTCACTGTCACCTTTTGCCTGGCTTGGGCACAAATATGGGCTTCAAAATCACTTTCATGCATGTCAATGCAATAGAACTTGTTCTGGAAGTCTCCTGTAAGGATCTCCATAGTGCAGGACTACTGAGATCTCCAGCCTGCTAACTGCAAGTTGAGCTTGTGTTCATTGAAGTCATACAGCTGAGTGAAATTGTTAATCACAGGGCTGAGTAAGGTCAGCCACCCCCTTTCTTCTAACAGCACCCCTCTGTCTTTCATACCTATGCTCTTATCCTTGGCAGCGTGCACCGTGCTAGTGACCTGGCTGGTGCTGCCATGGAGGGGGTGTCTGTCTCTGATCAGGGCTGCAACCTGGGAGTCGCTAGCAGTCGCAACTAAAACCGCTGTCAGGGAAGGTAGTGCTTTGAAAGGTCTCTGACAGCACAACTGTCACTTCTTTCATGATCAAACCATTGTTGGTGGATGTATCTGTTGTTCAGAGGATGATGAAACTCCTCAAGGCACAAGATTCCGGATACTCCAAAGCTTAGCAGGGCCTTTGGGCAGCATGTGGAAGGTGCTAGAGCTATGGTTGGCCATACGGCTGTTTTCAGTACCGTTGAAGATGAAATAGGCCCGTGCTGCCTTTCCTGCCCCATCTCCTCTGCTTCTGCCCATCAGCAGGCTGATCACGGCAAAGAAGGTGAAATTGTAGCCCCTGAGCAGCACTCCTTGCTCTCTTCTACTGGTCTCACTGAGTGCCAAAGTGTAACCCCTCTCCTGGGAAGGGAAGAGGGGGCCGATGGAGACCAAGCACCTGGTGTCATATGCAAAAGGGGTTCAGCTGAGCTCCTTGCACTGGGGGTCTGCTCCTCTGTAGCAGCAATGGGTGTTTGAGAGTTTGGACGTGGGGGTTGTGACTCCCTTTGATAGGACCCACCTGTCAAGGCTTTTGAAATACACAGACCCAGCTGCTGATCACCATCGAGACCCTGTCATTGTGCACGAAGGCAATGGCACCGACAGTGGCTTCCTTCACCTCCAGCTCTTCTGGGATGGAAAGCAGGGAGAGGCTGTTCTCAGAAGCATCCAGGCTGATGAAAACATCCTTCCCCAGCTACGTGGCTGCCAGGGGTGCTGTAGGACCACGGGGCTGCCACCGCCTCAGCTCACGTGGATGCCTCTTGCTCACTGTGTCGTGGCCAAAACTCATTGAACATGCCAATTGTGTGTGGCTGCCGCCTGAGCTGCCCCCGTGGCCCCAGGAGCAGAGCCACAGACACAGCTTGGCCACCAGTGCTCGGCAGGGCCGAGGCATCATATCCGTGTTGGCTGGGGGCCACTCGGAAGGGCTGGGACTGGGGCTTCCCCCGATGGGGCCGCATGGTGGTTAGCCCGCTGTCACCTGTCTGAGAGGCTTTTCTGCTAATGGCTGTGGAGGACAAAGGCAGGGGAAGAGATGGCAGCTGCCTGGGGTGCTGCCGAAGAGCTGGCCATGGCACATGGCTGGCTTGGGGTGGGGATGTGCTGAGGGGAGGAAACTTCCAGTGAAGAGGGGCTGCTGTCAAAAGGGCCATCGTCAGCAGGCAGGTTTCCTCGCTGACCTTCTCGGCTACTGCCTGAGCACAGGGAAGGTGTTCTCATTAAGCAGCTGTGCTGTATGGCTTCGTTTCTGGGTGGTGGTAAGCAGGTTTTTTCCATGTGAAGTTAAATCTGCATAAATATGCCATCCAAGCTTGGGTGTAGGCTGAGTTCTCGCTGTGCCCTTGCAGGACAGCTGCTAACCAGGGGCGCTGGGGTCTGCATCCCAGGGCTCTCATGAGGTGGCCTGGGGTGTGTCCTTTGCTCGCTGTCTGTAGGCAGGCTGAGCCGTTTTTGATCGTATCTAATGCTTGGGTAGTGCAAGGGAACAGATACAATTTAGAGACCTAGATGATATTAATTACTGGGGGAGGGGAAGGGAATGCCCCACAACCACACCTTTTTACTGGGTCTTACGATGTCAGCTGCTCTTCCACCATCTGAAGCTTAAGCCTTGCCCAAATTAACCATTAGCTATTGCTGTTAATGGCACAGAAGGTACGGGCAGTTTGTGGCAGCGTGGGTGTTTCTCTGTCCGGCAGTAGCAGGCCAGTGCTGTGGCAGGCAGGGGAAAGGGGTGGCACTGCCACTGCCCAGCCCCGCAGGCGGTGGGACATGCGGCAGGAGCGCTGTATATCCCTCTAGTCCGGTAATACTTTTCTCTCTGATGCTGAGAAATATAGTTCTGTTACATTATTACTTCTCACGCATTTTCTTATCATAGTGGGAAGTTGGAAGATTGAGTCTGCTGTTGCCTACTGTATTCACTGAGCATTTTATCAACAGCTTTGTGAGATTTATCCATGTTGCTTTTAGCATTGAATTCCTATTTTAGGTGCCATGGGAGATACGTCGAAATTGCACTGCTTGAATGTAGGTGACCGCTGTCTGTATCCTAAGTAAACGAGATGAGCGCTGCTGCCACCTAGCGCTCATCAGTAGGCGGACATCACTTTTTTTTTTTTTTAAGTCTTCAGAACTGGACGCTGGAGGTCCAAGCCAGCTGCAGGAGAGGCTGTGGGATGTCGGAGTGTCTCAGCCAACCTCTGTGTGTGAGACACCTGCGTGAATTTGCTACTGGAGGGACCAGGAGTTCCAGGCCTGCTGCTGTGGGGACAGTAGGGTCTGGAGGTTGACCAAGAGACCCGTTTGTCTGTCTCTGTGCACAAAGCAACTGGAGGTGAGATGATCTAAGTGTCAGCTTCTGAGTAGGCTAAGGTCACTGTCGTGTTTAAACCTGGCCAGTAATTAAGTGCTACGCAGCTGCTCATTCACTCCCCCCTCACCCAGAGGGACAGGAAGGAGAACTGGAATGTAAAACTCGAGGGTTGAGATAAAAACAATTTAATAGTTGAAATACAATAAAAATGCAAGCACAATAATAACAACAACAACAAGAGTTATAATGAAAAGGAAGGTGAGGGGGAGAGGAATGAAATCCAAAGAGAAGGGAGGAAAGGAAACAAGCGATGCACGATACAACTGCTCGCTGTCCGCTGCCCTGTACCCAGCCAGTCCCCCAGCAATGGTTGGCCAGCCCTGGCCAATCCCCCCAGTTTATATTCCAAATGTTGACATCCCATGGTATGGAATACCTCTTGACTTAGTTGTTGCTGGGTAATGTTTATACTAAAACCGGTGTGCTATCAACATTGTTCTCACACCCAATCCAAAACACAACACTGTACCAGCTACTAATAAGCAAATTAGCTATCCCAGCTGAAACTGGGACAGCCACTTTCTGGAGCCATCCACAGAGTGTGCGTGTGTGTCTGTATGCGTGCTGGTGTGAGCAAGAGGGCTCCTGTGTACCGGCAGCTGGAGTGTAGGGCTGTAGGCATTGGGTGCTCACCTGCCTAGATGCTCGCAGCTGAGGGACACCAAGGATGCAAAGGCCAGCTACTGGGTAAACCAAGTGTCTCAAGACACTTGCTGCAGTATTTGTAGCGTCACTCTGGGAGTGTGCATGTGGTTGGGAGTGAGAAGGTCTGCATCGGCAAGTGGAGTGGGGCTGTGGCCTTTGGGGCTTGTAATTATTCTTGTGTCAGCAACTGGGGAGACCTGGGATCCAGGCGGCAGCTACTGGGCATCCCGAGTGTGTGAGGCCAGCTGCTGGAGGGGTCCACGCTGCGTGTATTTCCCACTAGCAGGCAGACCTTCATCCTTATCAGCCGTTCGCGTGACTGCTGTGTTTTCTTCCTGTTTTGATTTGTGGAGCTGGCCATACATATATGCACTATATGCGCGTGCCCGTGTGTGTGCCTAGAGCAAAAACATGCCCAACCTCACTGCTGACTGAAGCCAACAACACAGAGCGGCAGCAGCCTTGCCTCACCTCTACCAGGACAGATTCAGCACCTCCTGACATCATTTCAGTATTGTTCAAAACTTCAGGTAAAAGAAGCAGGGGGAAAATTGATGTAGGGAGATCTCAGTTTTAGAATTAGAAACTTGGCAACAGAAGTGTTGGAGATCTGTTTCTCCCCCACTGAGTCCTTACACAGAAAGCTGAATAGTATTCTTTATTATCCTTCGTGTCATAGATAAATGCTACTAAGGATTCAAGACTTGAAGCTAACAAAGGAAACAAGCACCCATTCGTTTTCAGTTCTGACTGTGACTGGTTTCTCTGGTGACTTGTGCTTTGAAGCATCAGCCTTTCTGTAATGAGAAGGATTATGTGTTCCTTGGATAACAGGCTTTTTAAAAACTTTAGTCCTAACTTTGTTTGCTGAGTAGCTTTGGACTCCTCATGGAATTATATGTCTTCCCTCTGAACAAGGAAGGTCTCCAAACTATGAGTACAATTTCTTGATATTTGGGAAAAGTTCTTAATATTAGGAAGTGATACCACTTTTTGAAACATAAATTCAACAGAACTTTGCTTTCACTTTTGAGATAGGGTTTTGCTGAGTTCAGCAGCAGAATGCAGAGGTTCAAAGTGACTGTCCTTTGACAGTTACTTACATTGTGTGTGTGCTGGGTTGACCCTGGCTGGATGCCAGGTGCCCACCAAACCACTCTATCACTCCCTTCCTCAGCAGAAGGCAGGGGGCAAGAAAATAAGATGGTGAAAACTCTTGTGGGTCAAGATTAAGGCAGTTTAATAAAGCAATAGCAAAGGTCATGCGTGGAAGCAAAGGAAAAGAAAAGCATTATTCTTTACTTCCCATTAGCAGGCAATGTCCAGCCACTTCCTAGGAAATAGGGCTTTAGTACATGTAGCAGTTCCTCTGGAAAACGAACGCTGTAATAAAAAATGCCCCCTCATCCTTTCTCTTGGCTTTTATATCTGAGAGGTGCCATAGGGTATGGAGTATCCCTTTGGTCAGTTTGGGTCAGCTGTCCTGGCGATGTCCCCTCCCAAGACCTTGCCCTTCCCCAGCCTGCTGGTGAGGGCAGGGGGGAGGCTGGGCAGACAGCCCGGGTGCTGTGCCAGAGCTGCTCCTCCGCACGGCCAGAGCACTGGTGCGTTATCACCACCTTTCTAGCTACCGGTACAAGCACAGCACTAGGAGGGCTGCTGTGGAGAAGATTAATTCTATCTGAACCAGACCCAATACAGCATGCTGCTCCAGAGGAAATGCGCTAGGTGCCAATATAAAAATGGAAGAATTTTAGTGTTTGGATTTGTTGAGGGAGAGCTTCTGTCCAGTAGAAATAATACCCATGGCCTGTGTGGGTCCCACTCCATAAGGTTGTATTTTGAGCTGTTATCAAATTGATGCTCTTTCCATGTGTAACACAGTGTCATTTATGTATAACATGTTTTTTAAGACAAAAAGTGAAATACAATACATTATTTTAGGTTCTGAGAAACATTCTGTCAAAGTGCTAGAGTGAGTAGAAAATACCTTGTATTTTCTTGTATGTATGTGCCTTGGGGATGAGGAGGATAGTGTACAAATAATATGGTGGAAATGGAAAAAACATTTTGATGGTTTTCAATATTTAAACTTCAGATCACAATAGCTACATAATGTGAGGAGGCTCAGTAATATACCAAAGCTTTCTTACCGATCCAAAGTAAGTTTTCCCTCCACTGACTGAACAACAAAATCAACATTTCTATTATTCTTCAGTTGTAAAATGCAAGTATGGCTGCCTTGCTGATCCATCCAGCTTGGAGGAGAATGGAATCATATGTGGTACAATCATAGCTATGTTCAGATTAATGGGGACAGAATTTCTCTTCAGTTTTATTCCCAAAGATAATAATGAAATATGAAGTCAGGATTCCAACTTTACTAAAAAAAAGTTAAAAAAATTTAAAGCTCATCTTCTAATTCAGTATCTACTGTGAATATAGAGCTGTCTACACTAAGTTGTCACCTAGCCCAGGTATCAAAAAACAGGTCTCTGAACTGCAATGGATGCAGTAGACACTTCTGGATGTGTTTTACTTTTTCTGCTTTTATTCCAGTGAAATACGAGATTATTTCTGAGTATATTAAAATATAAAGATGTCTGCAGTAATGGAAATCCACCAAGGGAGCTTCAGCCTTTTTTCATACAGACATTGCCATTATTTAGTCACTTGAAATCTTAATGTCTGCTGTCTGTTCAAAACTATTCTTGAATAATTTCATGGACAAAATTACTTCTATAGAGTAAAAACTAGACTGGAACAGAAGATAATAATTTTCTCAGCACTTCTGTTTTTAAAAGCATGCATGCTGATTAAACATATTCCAGGACTGAGTGATTTCCTGATCCCATTTAAGTCAAGATTTATATACTCTGCATTTCTATCAGTTTACAGGAGTAAATCATTAATTTGTAAAATGTCACTCAGTTAATGAGTTCTGCTAATTGCTTTAGTAGCAGCTGAAAAAGTGAAAAATTCACATTGTTTAAAAAAAATGGTGCCTATAAACTATAGCAGTATATAAATCAATTCAACTGATTTTTGCAAACGTTATTCCTCTGGGTCTTCCTGTTTTTAAGTTAGAATAGATGTGGTGTTCTCCTCCTGATAACTGTGGCATAGGTCCTTACCCTGTTTCCTCCAGGATGATGAAAATGTTGCTCAAATAAAAGACTGTAACTGTAGATTTTTACTTATTGAAGGAAATAACTCGCTGATAGTCTTTAAACAGGTGCCTCATGATCCCTAGGTATTTTGAAACGCTAGGATGAAGGAGGTATTTCTGTATATTGAGGAGACTGCAGAGAAAATGACAGCCATTTCTGACCAAGAAAATAAATACTACTTGAAATTCACAGGCATAATATTTTCTTCTCCCTGTCCTTGTGAAGAAACCATCAGGCAATACGCCCAGCTTTCCCCTGCTCCCTGTGGATGCTATTGTCAGGGGCATTCCAGAGGAAGAGACAAGCATGTGCCTGGGCCATGAGCTCCACTTCTTGTGGTTGCTGACACCCAGGGTTGTGTTAATGATGTTTGCTGTCGCAGCTAAAGCCTGAGCTCTTGGACCCAGATGATACTCTGAGACTCTCAGCTTTTTCTAATACACACTGCTAGCTCTCGTGACGTCAGGGAAATCACTGAAAATGTGATTTGAGTGTGCCAAAGGCTCTGCAGCGTAATGCAAGTTAAAAAAAGGATTTAAAAAAATCCCTCCCTATTGCAATGCCATGGGCAACTGAAGGGAATGCTAAATAAAAGGGAAGGGCAGTGGCAGCTCAGAGCACTTCTGGCTCTGCTTGGGAGGAGCAGTGGAGGTCTTTGAGGGTAAGACTACCCCAGAAAGCTTTCCTACTGTGACAGAACCAACTGAACACATCAGTTGAGTTAAGGGGACAAGGCTCAGGAACCACAGCTAATACCATTTTTCATCTTAACATCTGTCCTTAAGGATCACAGTTTGTATTCTCCAGACCACAGAGGGGAGATGTCGCTGCCTTAGAGGTTCATGCTATGTTTCTGACTGCTTTTCAAATCCACTCTCTGGGGGTCAAGATAAAGGCAGTTTAATAAAGCAGCAGCCCTAAGCATTCTGGATTAATTGTATCCTCAGCTACACAAAAGCACTATTAAATTTAATTATGATTTTATAGATGCAAATTAGAGCAGAATGTTTCTTTAACTTGTTGAAATGCCATTTAGAAATACATGTATTCTTAGAGTAATATGTAGAACTTTTTCAGTAACAGAGCTGTAAAAGATTACAAGGAGATAAGGAATGTTTTATTGTTGCTTGTCGCCATATTTTTCCCTAACAGAGAAGATTTTCTTCTTCTTTGCAAGCTAGGGCTCAGAGAACAGGAGTGAGTGCTGACATACTCCTCAGAAAAGTTTTCTTCTGTCCAAGGCAATACTGTAGTTTTGCTCAGTATGTTATGAAACTGGCTACTGGCTAGAATTTTTCTGAAGACTTCATAGGTACCTTTAGCATTTTTACAATACCCTTTGAGGCTGTGAAACCTAACGTTGATGAAGATTGCCATGAGAATACATTTGTTTTCTTACAATTGAGAAAATTCCCATTAAAAATGGAATGTTTAAACACCTTGCATTGAAGGGCTTCACACAATGATATGCTTCTGTTACACAAGACGAAAGAGAATGTATGTGTTATGATGACAGTGGAGAGGTAGGCGTGTAATGGAAGCCTTCTTCACTGTGCTGCCATCTTCCACACATTGGCTGCTAGGCACTAGTGGAAACAAGGGGCAGTTGTGAAAGAGTAACTTTGTCTTTTGGGGTTTTTTTGGGTTGGTTGTTTTTTTTTTTATTTGTCTTAAACAGAATCTTTACAATGACAACTTGTAAATTTAAGTGTATGGGTTTGAAACTAACAGCCTTTGTGAGCTGGTGCTCTGCCTGAGCTGCCAGTGCTCTGTATGTTAGTGTGAATAAGGGCACTGTGTGACACGGAGGTGCCAGCCTCATGGAATCCCTGCAGTGCTGAGCAGCTCTGGAAGAAGAGGACTGGAACAAGACCTCAAGCTTTTGTTCTTTCACTCATCATGTGAAACAATCCCAGAGCCAGCTGTGGGACCAACACACCAGCTTAGCATCCTCATGATCAGGTGGGACAGCAATCCAGAAACACCTGCTTGCTGAAAGAGTTCCTATGCTGTCTGGTGGTAAATGAAAAAGGGACTGTGCTCTTTATATTCTTGATCAGAATTGTCTCCTGAAAGTCCTGAAGGACTTTGGCCCTGCTCATTATGAATGTCCTACATCAACTGTCTTAGTAACAATCCTATATGCTGCTGTAGACAGTGAAGTTTGTTAAATGGGCAATTATTCTCATCAGGGCTGTTTAGTCGGGGATGGCTATTTAAGAATGGTAATACAGTTTCAGCATGGTATTACTTATACAGTAGCTATATGATGGATGTGTTGACCAATGTAGCGTTTCCAAAGACCCCAAAATAAGAAATAGATCCAGCATTGACAGCACCGCAGTGGGCACTGGCTCCTGGCTCAGGAGAAAAAAAAGTCAATAGCTTCATTTCAAAATGCTGCTTTTATGCATGAGGAGTACAAAAGCAACTGTTCGACACACTACTGTGCTTTGACACTGGATACCATTGATTAGTAGAGTCTCTGTGTGTATGAAATGAATTGAAATTTGCCACATTTCTTGAAGCAGCAAAGAAAAAATCCCCAAGTCCTTTTGGGTTCACATTTTGCCAAAGTCAAGGGGAGATTTGATTGAATAAAAATGGAATAAAATCTTCAGGTTTTGGACTAATAAGCAGACATGATCATTCTCCTCCCTCCAGCAACTGTCTTTCTCTTTCCCTAATATCTTTAAATTTTTTTTCTGCTCATAATTCTTCATTTTTGGTGTATTTTTAATTTTTGTCATGGTTCCAATCCATGATTTAACTGGCAAAACAATACGAACAGCCCTTCTTTTTGTCAATGTACAAGGAGGATGAGATTAAAACCAACATCATCACAGTCAAATACTTTTAATCTTTCACCAGCTTATACCACTTTTCTTCATGTTGTATGGGGATCCAACTTTGTGAGCAGATGAGTCTCTCTGAAAAAATCAGCCATAGTATTTATAAGATTTTGGAGGAAAAGTGGTTTGTTGTTGCAACCAAGAATTTTCGTATGAAAGTTCTTGTCTGTGCAAGATTAAAACAAAGCACACAAAGTATTCCGCACATAAATTATAAAATAGACAAATCTATTGCTTAGACTATAATTTTTATCCCTAATTGCCTTTTTTCTTTTTGGAAGAAAACACATTTTTATACTTCATTGTATTTATTAAATGTTACACTGCTAAAAACATACAAATGTCCAACTAACGACATATGATTCCTGAAACAGACCTGTCTTTTGCCAATTCTTAGTTCATATGTGATTATAGTTGTTTATACTTGGTGTTAACTTTTGCAAAGACACAGTAATGTGACATATTTTAGTTAAAACACAGTATATTTTTAATTCAGAGTAACTTTCTTTGTTTCTTTTATAGTATGTATAGGTCGGTGATTATAACAGTCTTCAAGCCACTCCTGAAATTCTCATTTTAGTGTGTGGATTCTTGAGACAAGGCAAGTTGTCACTAGGCAACTGAAAAGGGTCTGGGGGAAAACAAATATTTATTCTGCATTTAAAAAAAAAAATCAATTAAGGTTCTGATACTGGATCTAAGAGGAAATGATAAGGTAAATGAGAACTCTGAGCAGTGGTCACATCTGGCATCTTAGGAAGAGAAAAGGCTGGAAAATGGTATCTGAAAATGGTGTAGATTCACTATTTGATATTACTTATTCTCACTTTGTTATCAGAATGGAAGAAACAAAGATATAGCCATCATTCTTCAGCTTGGATGGGAAAAGGACATGAGCATAAAAGGCTTGTGCTTCTTCTCCCTCAGATTCCTGTAGAAATATCAGGAAAAAACAGTGGGGGCTGATAGGCTTTAGTGGCCATTTCTGGCAAAACCTAAGGAAAATGCTGATAGAGCTTTTCAGAAGCTAATCCACTTGTTGGATAGCAAGAATGGACTACTGCCATACAGGGATTTCCATCCAGTTGTCCTTTATTGACAGCCTGAGCAGCCACACTTCACCTTCTGCCTGCTGAGGTTTAATACGGAGAGGCACATAGTGGCTGCTGCAGGGGTTGAGGAGGAAGCTACGTGGTTCTCTGTGGCAGGAGCACGTACTAAGGGTTACTAAGGTAAGGAGAAGTAGTCTTGGAGATCAAGAAATCTGGAAAGGCTCTGGTGACAACTGGTGTGGAGGTACAGAAATGAAAAATTTAGCATGCCTGTATTTTATAAATAGCAGCTAAAGAGTGCTTGCATATCTGCAAGGTGCAGTTAGAGACTGGTTATGTTTTGGAGGTCGGTTGACAGAGTTGGTCAAGTCAGAGCAGTTTCCAGGCACGTATCAGCTTTGAAAAAAACATTTAAGTTTTCTGGGAGATGTGCTTGTATGTGGGAATTGTATACTGTGCCATCATTATGCTTGTAACATCAGGAGTCTATGTGACTTCTTGTTTTGTAGGAACCAGAATAAATCAATATAAATGTGTTTCTCAGTGGAGGGAAAATAAAGAATGGAGAGAAGGCTTTGATTTGCATCCTCCCCTGTTTCACTGTCTTATTTTGTTGGGAAAAAATGTGAACTGTAAAGAAAACTCTTTTTTGCAGACAAAAATCTGCATAAGGATGGTTTTAGGTAAAGAGGTTTTTTATTTGGACCTTTTTTTTTTTTTCTTTCTTGGAACTATATGGCTAATTAGGAGCAAGAATTTCAGCTCCGTGCCTGTGAATTGTGGCTTAGAAGACACACAGAAATTGATGCTGGGTGATTGGCAGCATTGCTGACACCTACCCTCCACTGCTTTGTGCCTCAGAGCCATGCATGGCTTTTTGAGGGGCAGCTTCTGTCTGCAGGGACACTTTGGGGTTGGCTTGTGCTGAAAGCGTGACAAACCCAGCCACGCAGGGTGCTAGATGTGGGTATGCGTGAGCGCTACTTTTACAGCTTTCTCGTGTTTGACCCGGTGGCCTCCTGTGGAGCCTGGGAAAGCTGGAAGAGGTTGGCTCCAGCAGGTGCCGGGCTGCTGCTCCTTAGGTGCTTGCGGAGCCTTGGATCCCCGCAGGGGCTGTGGAGCAGCCCTGGGTCCGCTGCAGTGGGCTTGGGATGTGGGGAGCCCCGGAGCTGTTTGTGGCAACAGGGAGACCAAGCCTGAGCGCAGCGCGCTTTCGATCTGCCTCGGTGGTTACAACCCGACAGGCTGCCTCCACCTCCACACACGCAGAAGATTTTGAGGGATGGGCTTTTAAGAAGTAATGACAACACACCAGCTTTTATGGAGGAGATAAAGGGTACTGTGGCGGTTTTGTTGTGGTTTGGTTTGGCTTTTTTATACTCCAGTGCTGCGGAGTCCCGGGTCGAGATTTTTCCCCGTGACGCAGAAGCAGCGACAGCTCTGTGCCACGCGTGTCACACCGTGCGGCTGCAGGAGCCGGGGCACCCCGGCCGTCTGGGGTGAGCCGGGGCCGGAGCGGCTGCGAGCGGCGGGTCCCTGCCCGGGCTGCCGTCCCCGCCCCGCTCCCGCAGCAGCTGGCAGGACTTTGCGTGCCGTCCCGCTCGGCGGCAGCCGGGCTCTGCCTCGCCGAGGTGAGAGGACGCGTGAGGGGCGACGAGGGGGCGGCCGGGGGTCACAGGTCCCGCTGCCGGGCGGCGGGCGGAGGTGTGGGGTGCGCGGCGGGGTTGCCCGGCTCGCCCGCACGGGCAGCGGGGCCGGCGGGGGAACGGACGCCGGCGCCCGCCGGTTCAGGGGCTCCGCGGCGGGGGGCCGTTCCCCTCCCGCCCCCGGCGCCCCGCGGCCCGCGCACGGTGCCAGCCGCTCAGCTCCGGCAGCCCCCGCCAGCCGGCCGCTCGCAGAGGCGGGGGGCCCGGAGCCGTCGGGGCGCCGGGCGGACGGGAGCGGCGGGCCCGGGCTGCCCCCCGCCGTGCGCGGGCTCCGCAGGCTGGCGGCGCCGCAGGCGCTGCTGCCGGGGGGCGTCGGGGGACATTCCCGCCGCTCATCGGGTGCCTTCTGCCTGCGGTGTAGGTGTGGAAGCTACGGAGCTCTGGAGCGGTCGCTCATCCCACGCGTCTTCTCTGTCCGAGAGCCGTTCCTTCGCTCCACGCTGCTGCGCCTGCCGTGTTCAGAACGTCAGATCTGGGATTCAGGGAGCTGCAGGAAAACCGTAGGCTGCTGTCCACTGAGCCAACGCCAGAAGCTTGAATGCATTGTTTCTTAGTTTTTCAAAACGTGAGGCAAAGAATGAAAATCTGGAATTTATTCTCTTAAAATCCCACGATCTATAAAAATTTAAATTATTCTTGGGAGCCAACCAGCGTGAGTTTAGTGCTCCTGAGGTGGGTGGAAGGGCCAGTTCAATTTATTCTTTTTTTTGCAGTGGCCTTGAACATAGATATTTTTAATGTATTGCTGCTTGTGACAGCTTAGAAAATCGTTTCTCTGAGTCTTTGAATATTTGTTAGGGAAGTTGGGATTTTTAGTGAAGCTACAGGAGGTGGATTTGTTCCTTGTTCCTTCAGCACCTCATAAATTAGTTATACTTTGACCTGAAACAAAAAATGTTTCTTAGCTATGGAAAACATCTCGGCTGTGGGTTTCCAACTTGCTTTTTTGTGAATGGAAAAATGTAAATTCAGTTCAGATGAGTTCTGATGAAAAGAAAATTAAACACCAGGAAGTGTGCTTTTATTCTCATACAATAATAGATAACCGTTTCTGTTACTTGTCTGCGGTCCAGCTTCAGTTTTTCACTGGGAGTTGGGAAATGGGTAGTTTTTTAAATACAGCCACTATGTAGCACTGTGAGATATAGTCTTTGTAATTATTAGTGGCTTGTGGAGCCCTCTCTCTTATCTCTGCTTTGGAACAAGTGGTTGTTTCCCTGTGAACGACTGGCAGGATTCGGACATACTCTGTATGCCAAGAGCGTTTAACAGTGATATTGCTAAGTGATTCTGAGCTAGTTTGATTTTCCAGAAGTTATGAGATACTGGGGGAATATGGCAAATCCAACCATTTTTAGTTGACTGAGGTTGGTGTCATCACGGCGTTTACATCCTTGGAGCAAGGCAAGATCTGTAGGGGCCTGCAATGTATGTATTTTAAAACTGTCTGATAAAGATGAGGACCAGCAAAGTGTGACTGCTAGCAATTGTGCCTGCCTTGGCTTTTGCTTTAAGTTATCATATGGTAAAGGGGTAACGTCACTTTTTAGAGCAATGAGTACTAACCTTTTTCTGCACAGAGAAGCAAGATCTGTTGGGTGAGTGAGAAATATGGCGGTGGTGCACAACTACTTGCACATTTGGGCAGACTTTCTCAGAGCTCTAGAAAGGATTATAGACAGGGAGTCAGTTCAAAGTGCGTAACTGCCAGGAGGTGAGATTCAAAGCCTTTGACTGCCTTGGTTAAGGTACACATGGCCTCAGGCAGGTTCGGGGTGCCACAGGGGTGTTCTGTCAGCAGTTTTTTTCCTTTAGGCTAGGGAATTGCAAATTACTCATTCTGGGAGAGAACCTAGCTTGTATAAGAGGGTATGGAAGGGAACCACTATATAAAGGAGAATTAGCTGAGGCAGCTAAAGACACCTGTTGAGGAGACAAAACCCAATGTCAAGCTGTTCCCTCCTTTGCTTCATCATCCTCTTTTTCCCCCAAAACTGTTAAAGTAATTCTTCAAGGAATAAATGTGGAAATACCTGGGAAGAGATATAATCCAGATGGCATTAATTTTGCTGAACATTTATTGTGTGGTTTAATGTAGGTCTGTGGCATGTTCCCTTTAGTGCCCTGTAGCATTTCTCTATGGCACTGTAGCTAGAATCACTGAAGTCTCAAAAGCCTCTTAGAGCTCTGGAAACTGCTACTTACGGGAAAAACCTCGAAGCAGCTTTCCAAGCACCCAGGGAGGATCTCAGGACTAACGAACATATCATGCAAGACAAAAGAAATGCTCCCTTAAGTCACAGAGAATTAGACTCAGTACAGTAAGGAGTCTTCAGGCAGCGAATGCCTCTAAGCCTGGTACGATGAAGAAGGTCTGGGAGGTCTGTTAGAGCTGCCCTGAAAGAAGGTCTTGGAAGGAGAGTTCTTTATGGTTTTGTCCTGTGACTTGACGCAATTCCTAAAATGTCAAGTTACTACAGCCAATAAAAGTGAGGAAGAAAGCTGAAGTGTTGTGTAATCTCCACATCTGGCTTTAAAGTACAAAAAGGTGCCAACTGGGGAAAAAAATGCAAAATGTGTCAGGTGGGCAAGAAGGTAGAATAAGGGGCAGCTAAGAGAAACAGTTGAGGACAATGACAGACACAGAAATAATGCAAATAGGTGAAAGGATTGTACCTGTCCTTTTAAGAAGCTGGACAAAGTAATCGAGACGAAAGAAATCCTTGATTATTTAACTTAAGAGCTTGAGGCAGAAAATAGAGTGTCTTAAGTCTTCGGTGAAAGCAAGTCTTTTGAAGGGCTGATAGACTGGATGTGAGAGCAGTGTGACACAGCTACAGGCAGGGAAGGGTATTTCTGGGTCAATAAAGACAGATGTGAAAGCATGCGTGAAGAACACCTTTTCTAAGAAAAGAGCTACAAGCTCCAAAGAAATGAGGAAAAATCAGAAGGATAAAACAGATGTTATGTGGTGAAAAATTACTTAACAGGACAGGAAAGGATGGTTTTAAAAGAGAGACCTTGCTGAGGTTGAACCAATGGGTGTTTCAAGTTTTGAAGTTCAATTTAGAGTGACATGGCATTGTGGACAGTGGTCTTAATTTTTAACCATCTAAAACCAGCCTGCAGTTTAATGTAAAGGGAGAAAAAGAGCTATGTTGGGTATGGCTACCAGCCTGGTGATGACAGTGCATGGATAGCAGTTGGGACCTTGCTTCTTGGGAATAAATTCACACCTTTCCTTCTGTGAAAGAGAATGCATAATGTGTTTCTCGTGGTGATACAAAGGAGGTAGATGTGACCCTAAACTGTGACAGAATTTCTGACAAAATACTGGCACTGAGCTAACCAGTGAAGTACAGGATGTTTTCATGGGAGTGGGAGTTTGACTGGTTAGGGAGGAGGACAGGTTATTTCCACAACCTTCATAAATAGGTTAATCCTAGGAGGGGACTGTGAGAGAAAAAGAGACAGGCAAAATAAACCTTTTGTCTTTTCATTTGGAAATGGTAGATGGTGAGAATCAAACTGGCTCTGAAGAGGTGTAGATAGATGTCATGGTACTGAGAGACTTGGTGGTAAACTAGCACCTAAAATCTAAAAATTTTGAGTGTGGAGTTAGGAGCAAGTAATTATACAAGCTTGTTGAAAACCCTCTAGGTAGCTATCACAGCTCAGGAAAAAAGTTTGGTAGTTCTAATGGCCAGTTCATCTGTTCAGTGTTTAGCTGCAATCAAAAGGAAAAAGTGAAATAGAACATTAATTATTTCACTGTGCAGTCCCACAGTGTATTGGTACTGTTTGTCTTTCTAGTCTCTGTGGCCCCAAAACTGTGTAGCAGAACTAGAAAAGATACGGTAAACACCAAAGGTACAAAAAAAAAATTCCCTACGAGGAGAAGGAATTTGTAACTCCACTCCCAGTCTCTGCCCTGTTTCTCAATATTTTATGTCTATGTTGCTTTCCGTGGGCAAAATGCCAGAACAAAGAAGCTTCTAGAAAGAACCATCGGTTTGAGGTTGTGGACCACTGAGCTGGGCTTGCTTCATAATTAATTTGTGCTGTCTGCAAGTGTCCTCAAAGAGTGCCTTTTGCAATGGTACAGAGACGGTACCGGATCCCTGTCCAGAACGGTTAGGTTTTCTTGTGGCGCTTCCCATCCCTCACACTTCTGGAGCTTCCCCAGCCCTGGCAGAACAGAACAGCGGTATGCAGAGGCTGTATGGTGTGTGTACATTGTTAGTAAATAGGGTGATTTGGATGTTGTCATGCCCTTTATATTCCATTTGGGTAAAAAACAGAAGGCAATACTGACTGCAGAGTTGAGTTTTGTCTCACCAGTAGTATTGGCACAGAGTCACTCCTGAGGCATGATTGATATAGAAGGAAAAAAACAGCCCAGTGGGGCCTGTGAGTTAATGGCTCATTTAGACAAGGATTAAAAAAACCCCACAACAAAACCCTTGCTGTTCAGAGAAAGTGGACTTGTTTGTTGGGGCCATAGGCACCTGTTCTGCCTGTTCTCTGAGCTCTCCACGGTGTTTCTCTGTCAGCAGTGTAACTGCTGGGAGGGATGGCAACTTGATCAGTGCATGAGGTGCTAACATTTATCACCCACTGTGTTGTTTAATGATCTCTGTTAAACAAGGGGGAAAAAAACTTTTGATGAAAGAGTGGAAAATCTCTAAAACTACCCATTTCCAAAGCCACCAGAGATTCCAGTTTTTATAAACAGGATAAAAAAGCAAGCAGAACTTTTTCTGAATTTGTGCCTGGTTAAGGAGTGGTGCCAGTGTAACAAGGATTTTATAGTGCACAAAGAGACCAAATGGATGTAGTATGAAGGCAGTAAAATGAAAAGAGCAATTGACTGAAGGTGACTAACTCCAAAATTAACATTTTGTATCTGCAGAATTGGGAGCTCCTGCTTCCTGGCATCTTTAAAAAGCAATTGTGTATTCCCGGTTATTTTTTAAATGGTTGACAACAAGAAAGCACAGCATGTCCTGCATTTTGACTTTGCTTTTGTTAGTGGTTCATATCAGGAAGAGTGTAAGTACATACTACAGAAATCTGCCCAGTGTTTGTGAAATAATTGGTAAAAACACACTATTTTCCTCATGTGCAGGGATGTTTTTCAAAAACGTTATGAAAGCGTTTCCATTATGGACTGAAATTCTTCTATCTGCTTGATTCTGCGTGCCTGGATGGAGTAAAATCTATGAAAATTCATTTTGTTTCCCATGCCTTTTTGTCATTATTTTTTTTTCAGGAAGGACACAAAGAAGTCTGTGGATAATGACTATCTCTTGGGTTTTGAGGAAATTCTGGAAAATGGAGAGGTCTTCTTGAAGTGGGAGAAGTCACAGCTATGCCAAATACATTTGTGAGCAAACTGTTAAATATGTGAAATTTCTCTTGGAAGATCTCACTGGGGGAGTGGTTCAGCAAGAATGACCTGAAATCTATCATATCACTTCTCCCTGCAATATCATGATGGTTCAAAGGTGAATTATATCCTATTACTTGTAGAGCAATTTGTGCACATCTCTCTCTTGAAATTTCAGATCGTTCTGGTGGGTGACAGAGGTGCAATAAATTTAGCAATAAATGGGAGTCTTCAAGATGCCACACTGAAATGGTAGGTTGGTTAGAGAAATACTAAAGACTGAGAGAAACTATATTCTGTATCTTGTGGTGAGACCATAGCTGACTGATATCAGAGGTTTGTATGTTTGTGCCCCAAAAAGCTCCTTGTTGAGGTCAGGACCCTCTGTGCTGCCCTGGCCAGTTGAGGGGTCCAGTTGCTTGAGCAGAAAGGGAGATGCCTGTGGGCTGCACAGGTCATGGCCACAACCTTGAGAGTATTGACTGAAGGACGATGTACAGTGTGCAAGAAAATGAAGGGTTAGGGGCCTGGAGAAAATACCACCTAAAAGGAGGGAATTAAAAGTACTGAAAAATGAGTTGTTTAGCTCGGAGGTAGAAGTGGCAGTGGGATATAACAGCATTGTATCTATTATTTCAAGGCTGTTGCAAAGAGGAAGGGTCATTTGTTTTGGTAGCCATGCTGGAAGGTCAGGAAGATGTTGGGAAAAACTTTCTAACAGTAACCTATTTCTGAGCCTGGTAGAACATCAGCACTGCCATAGGAGACTCTGCAGTCTCCCTCGTGTGATGCTTTAAAAATGGGCCACAGAAGAATCTAGCAGGAAGAGCAAACTAGAGCTGATCATGCTTTGTCATCCTGTGGATAAGATCCGTACTGAACAAACAGAAGTTAGGACTGTTTCTACAAAACCCAATTAACCCAAACCATAAGGTTTTGTGTATGGAATGGGGTGGGTGGTGACCTTCCAAGTAGAATAAGTAATCATTGCATTGCATATAGGTTTCACTTGAGTATGTGGGAAAGAACTTAGCTGGCTGAGCAAACGCTGGTCTGATATCATACCTTTCTGTTTTCTGTAATGTGAAAGCTCCTTATCTTTGTTTCTGGTCAGTTCCAGCGCTTCAAGGACTAGTCTTGGAGTATGTGACCCTTCTGGGTCTTTTGAAAGACTTTCTTACACAGAAGTGAAGGAAGAGCACAATGGGTACTTAAAGATGTCTATCAGGTGAAGATATCCTGACTGGGAGATATCTATATCTATGTATACGTATACATGAAGTCATACTTTGTGCTAGGGATGCCTTTTGCAGTTAGTTTTATCATCATGTTTCCTAGTAATATAAGTAGGATAAGTCCAAATGCATAGAGGAGACCCCCATCTTTGCTTTAAGGGCCTGGAAAAGCACATTCCAGAAACTTAAATAAGTGATGCAGATTGAATCAATTACACTCTTCCATCATCTCTTCCTATTATGTACTTTGCTTTACAAATGATCTGATTAAGATGCTCATGCTACATGAAGCATCATGATTTTAGCTATGAAAACTGTATGGAGCATCATGGGTTTAGCTATGAAAACTGAATTTGCTTTAAAATAAGTAAGCAACACTTATGCTTGTATGTTGGTGTTAACTAACATTCCACCGGTAGTAAAAGTATCAAAAGTTTATTCCAGCCTAGCTGTTTTTCACTGGAATGCAATGCGGTCTCTCACTGTTCTGTTTGGAAGTATTAGACAACAGATGCCAGGTGTAGGGAAGACACCTGATGAAGCAAAGACAATGAACGTTAACATTAAAGTTGCTTACAGTGTTTGCAGTCAGTGCTCGGAAACATTAAATGAGAAGAGGAGACTGAAGTCAAAGGAAGCACTCTGGAAGGGATCATAACAGGCTTAAAAGGTTTTTCAGACCCTTTCAAAACCCTTCTAAGAGTCTCTATTGGCAAAATGGCACTGTCTGCTGCTTGGTTTGGACGTGGCAAGGGGAGCTCAGACGGGCTAATAACCAGGTTGTTGGTTCTTCTGGAACCAGCAGTCCTTCCTTCACTCTGATAAAAAATTGCCATCTAAAGCAGAGCTGCTTTTCCAATTGAAGCTGCCACCACCTTCCAGTGTCTCAGCTTAGTCAAGCTGGCACTTTCTGATGTGAAGAAAACCCAAAAAAAAGCTGTTTCCCCTGAAAGCAATACTTTCCAAGACAGCCTTGCTGATAGGTACTTTGGGTATGTAAATGTCTGATCACTCCATTTGGCCACTCCAGTGGATAGGGGTACTTCAGTTTCTTTTAACAGGGGGTGAAACTTATGTGGTACCTGGTTGCTTCTTCAGAAGAGCTGACCAGGTCTCCTGAATCCCTTTTTGTAGTGGCAGTGTGTCACAGCACAAAACTAGTGCTGTGAATCAGCAGCGTGTTTTTTTAAAGAGTATATATGCTTTTTTTCCTCTTTTTTTTTCCCCCCAACTTATTCAAAATTCAAAAGTTTCAAATTATTTCTTCTTTGCAAAGACATTTTTGGTGGGAAACAAATGATTTTCTCATACCCATGCTAAATATGGTCCAGTTAACAGGATTTTTTCCCACAAAAAGTCTTTCAAGTATGTAATTTTAATCCTTTTGGAAAGGGGAATTCAAGAAAAAGAATTAGTTGAAAACAAGTCTGGTATTGTTGGATTTTTTTTTTTCCAGAGCTCGATTTTTGTCTAATGATCATTCTTCTTAAATAAAAAATTTCCAACTATATCTAACCCTTTCTGAGTTTGTTAGTCAAGTCTAGCCAGAGCCTGCTAAATAGTTGAAATGGTCTTAATTTGTGCAAAAAATGTTTATAAACACTTTTGGAAGACATTTTTTCTTGTTCTTATTCCTGATGACTTCATAGGATGTGCCTAGGTAGTGGTCTTAGGCCGCTGCAGTTACAAGGGAATATACTTACTGAAAGACAGTGCTGCCAAACTCAGCGCATGCACTCTCCTGGATAGGAGTACAGTGTGTTTTAAAGTACAACCGTAAGATCATATGGAAGCATTGCTTCCTAACTGCTAACTTCCTAAATGTTGCCTAACGTTAGCATTAAGTATTTTCATAAGACTGTATAAATACCAAAAGCAGAGTTTTGGGAACTTGGCGTATTAGCTGAGATCATACTGGAAGGCAATTTTTTACCATCCGGTTTTAGTGGGACTTTTTTCCAAGTATAGGCATTGTGATTCTTGTTTCCATGAGTGGGTGCCTAATGCTTATCTGCAGCTAATGAGCTAGAATAATTTTTATAGGCCCCGTTTTGTAAGCTGTAGATATCTCCAAAGAAAACAAATCTGAGCTAAACATTCTGCTTAGTGAGGTAAATGCACCAAAGAAGTAAAGGAAAAACACAGGGACTGATTCAACACTGGTTTTCCCCACTTACCAGCTACAGGACTTACTTCTGAAGAAAAAAATGTTTAAAACCCCTTTTTTTTTTGTCCTGGAAAATCTCAAAACCAGATTTTTTTTGTGGAACTGTACTATTTTTGTTTAACTGGAGAGTTTCTTCATGCCTGGGATTTCACAACGATGGAATAAAATAGAGAAGATGCTCTCATTCATCCTCCTCTTTCCCAGAACAGTCTTTGGCTTATTGCTTGAGGCACTTTCTTGGATGGATGAGACTCAGATTCACCTAAGAAGGCCTCTGCTTGATTGGTATGAGGAACTTGCTTAGGCTGTTGTGGAAGATTTCGTAGCATGGAGCAAAATAAAACTTATGTTCTGTGAACAGCTTGCCATAATTCATTTACTAAGTTAGTGGCACTCAGTTTATCTGAAGTTTGGAGCCAAAATTGGGATCCAAATGTTTCTTTCAGCAGGCTTGGAGAATATTTCTTATGTCCTTGCCATGGAATTGTACTTGGAGAGCACACTAAGTCTGTTTGCACCTTTCTTACCTGCCTGATCTTTCTTCAGGTACCAGACTCTATGCATTTGCATACAGAGGATGAGCAAGGAAAGGGATTTTACTATTCTTTCTGGGAAAAGGTTTGCTGTGAGTCACCTGCTAAGGCCAAACAATTCCCTGAATCACAAGATGGTTGAGGTGAGAAGGGATCTTTGGGGATCATCTGCTCAAACTCCTTGCTCCAAGTAGGAACACCTAGAGCAGTTTGCCCAGGGCTGTGTCTATTTTTTAAATCTCTCTAAGGACACAGACTCCATAAGCTCTCTGAGCAACCTGCTCCGGTGTTTGAACACCCTTACCATAAGAACTTTTTTTCCCTGTGTTTAAAGATTTCCTGCATTTCAGTTAGTGGACTTTGCCTCTCTTCCTGTCACTGGTAACCACGGAGAAAAGCCTGTCCTCTCCTTACTCTCCACCCTAATGTATTTATAGACTTTGATAAGATCCCTCAGCCTTCTCTTCTCCAGGCTGAGCAGTGCCAAGTCTCTCAGCCTCTCCCCATATGCCAGATGCTTCAATACTTCAAATCACCTCCCTGTTCTGTCACTGGCCTTGTTCCAGTATGTCCATGTCTCTCACATACTGGGAAACCCAGAACTGGACTCAGCACTCCATCTGTGGCATCACTGGTGCTGAGTAGAGAGGGAGGATCACCTCCCACAGCCAGCTGATGATGATCTGCCAAATGCAGCCCAAGGGGCTGTTGGCCTTCCTCACCACAAAGGCAAATTGCTGACTCAATCCCAGGGGCAGGACTTGGCATTTCTCTTTGCTGACCTTCATAAGGTTCCTGTCAGTCCATTTCTCCAGCCTGCTGAGCTCCTTCTAAATGGCAGCATGACCCTCTGATGCATCAACCACTCCTCAGTTTTGCAAACTCTGCACACTTAGTGAGGGTCTGCTTTGTCCCAGTGCCCAGGTCAATAATTAAACTGTATTGGCGTCAGTATTGACCCATGGGGTACTCCACTAGCAACTGGTTTCCAGCTGGACTTCCAGTCCATTAGTTCAGCCAGTGTTCAATCTACCTTACAGTCCACTTTTCCAGTCTGTTCTCCTCAGTTTGTCCATGAAGTTGTTATGTCAGAGTGCTGAAAGCCTTACTAAAGTCAAAGTAAACATTATCTACTGCCTTCCCATTGTTAACCAAGCTTGTAATTTCATTGTAGAAAGACCATCAGTTTGGTTAGATATTATTTCCTTTTTGTAAATCCATGTTGACTACTCCCAATTATCTTCTTGTATTTACTATGTTTGGAAACGGTTTCCAGAATGTTTGCTCCTTAACCTTCCCAGGGATAAAATTGAAGTTCCCCAGATCCTCCTTCTTGCCCTTCCCAAGGATGGGAGTGATGTTTGCTTTCTTCTAGTCCTCAGGAATCTTCTTGCATCACCATGACCTTTCAAAGATAGAGAGTGACCTCTCAGTAACATCTTCCACTCCCTCAGCACTTATGGTTGTGTCTGACCAGGGCCCATAGGTTTGTGTAAGTGTTCCTTAACCTGATCCTCCTCCATGCAGGGCAAGTTTCCTGGCTCCGGACTCTTCCTCTGGTCTCCCAGGACTTAGGATTGCTGAAGGCAGGTCTTACCAGTAGAGATTGAGGTGAAGAAGGCATTGAGTACCTTGGTCTTTTCTAGGACCTTTGTCACCAGATCCCTGCCCCATTCAGCAGTGGACCCAGTATTTCCCTAGTCTTCTTTTTCCTGTCAATGTACATGCAGAAGCCTTTCTTGTTGCCCTTCAGGTCCCTTGTCAGATTCATCTCTAGATGGGTCTTGGCTTTCCTAACACCATTCCTGCATGCTTAGACAGTGTCTCTATGTTTCTCCTGGATCACCAGTCCTTGCTTCCACATACTGTATGCCTACCATTTTAGTTTAGTCAGGAGCTCTTTGTTCATTCACACTTCATTTCCTGCTACTCAGGAAATTAATTTGGAGGAGATGATCCTCAAAAATCAACCAGCTGTTCTGAACCTCTCTTCTCTCTGGGTCTATATAGTGTTGAAGCTCAAGGCTGTGTTCTTGCTATTTGCCTTGTCCCCTTCTCTCAAAGCTGATCTCCACCATCTTATAGTCACTGAAGCCAAAGTTGTACAGCCCTTCACATCCATGATCAGTTCCACCTTGTTTGCAAGTGTGAGGTCTAGCAGGCTTTCTCTTCTTGTTGGTTCCTTGGTCTCCTATGTCAGAGAGGTACCATCAATTCATGTCAGAAACCTCCTGGATTGCATGTGCCCTTGCTGTATTGGCCCTCCAGCAGACACTGGGATGATTAAAGTCCTCCATGAGGACCAGGTACTGCAAACGTGAGACCCCTTACAGTTGTCTGAAGAAGGCCTCATTTACTTCTTCCTAATTGAGGAGTCTGTAGCAGACGTTTACCACAACAGCCCCCATCGGTCTACCCACCTTGACACTAATTCTGTGACTCACTTCGCAACCGCGTCTTTCCCAAGCACCTCTTAGGCATGCACAGGAGTGGGTGGGAATGGCCCAGAAGAGTTGGCCTTGCAGAAGAAGCATGCTTTTGGCTGTTGTCTTTCCCCAGGGTCCTTTAACCACCTCTTCCTGCCCCTAATTGCATGTGTAAATGTGTCATGTGCTAGAACGAGCACAGTGGAGCCTTTGAGAAGGAGTCTGTTGCAGGCTGATGACTTGGTGCATGCAAGCTGGAAGCCAGTTTGGGCTGACCAGCTTAGGCTCTTTATGTTAGAGATGGCCTAGCTGCCCTGGCAATAGGGCTGTGGGGCAGATGATCTGCCTCTAACCAGACACAGAAAAATACCAGGTTTGACCTGAAAAACTGCAATATTCAGCCTTTTTTTGAAAGAACTGAACTGTGGAAAGCAAATTTTGTTTTTTCCACTCTCTGCTATCTCAGCTACCAAATTACTGATCTGGGGGGTATGTTCAGAGACGCACAGTCTCAGCTGCGGTACAGCACTGGAGCACATCTTTCCCTACAGAGAAGCCAAGGTGCTATCGATGTGTGAGATCTTAAGAAGGGGTGTAAGGGACTGGGGGGTTAACAGGAGGAGTTCATGCTAAATTTCATGCTAAGAGCTTTTGTCTTTTTGCTTGAGATGCTTCTCTGCCTGAGGGGTACTTCTGACCTGCATAAGAAAGATTGCTGTCAGAGCTGACCAAAAATGATAGGTTCCCTTTTAATTAAACAAGAAACACTTTTTTTAAATTGAAAAAATATTTTTTTTCCATAAAAAAGATAATATTCTGATCAGCTATTATGTAAAGTCATACTGAGGGTTTCTGTGTTAGAATGAATTGAAGCTTTTAAGAAGGTATTAAGTGACTGAATTGTAATTCTTCTGGGTTACAAGCAGGGACAACTATGACATTAAGAAGTGTTTGGCCAGATTTTAATAGGTATCTTCCCAAACTGAAAAGTTTGGCTGTTTACAGAGGAATGTTGGAATGAATAGGGGGATCATCAATACATGTCATGCTGTGCTGATACTGTATGTGTGGCATCTCTTGGAAGTGGGTAACAACAAAACCAAGTCTGGCAGTATTTCTGTTTCCTTTGATTGCTCATAGCTGAATGATGCTGGCATTTTCTATGTTATCTGAAGCTGAGGAGTCAGGGTTTGCCTTTTGCCTATCAGGTTTGAATATATGAGTTCAGTAAGTAAGTATTAGGTCTGTCAGGAACAGTTCTTGTCAGTACTGTTCTGGATTCATGCATGGCACATATACTTTTTGGCATCCCCCAAACCCCAATAGCAAATTCTTGCTGATAAGCAAGACATTTCATGTTTAAAATGTGCTATTTTTCTTCAAAAATCCAGCTTTCTGTCAGATATAGAACTTTTAGATAATTGCTTGGGATTTGCCAAGCAAGTACATGTTGTAATCCCGACTGTCATAGGAAGGAAAATCACTTTGTGCTGTTTTCCATCAGCTAAATGGCAGGTGGAGGTTCTAGACTTGATGATGACAATGTAATATGCACTGCAGTGGGACCAAGAATTTTCTCTACATCTCCGGCCTGGAAAAATTGCTTCTGAGCAAGGAGATTCCCTGCTAAAATAAAGATAGTGCAGAGGTTCTTGTATTTATCCTGACATTATCTGGTTTTAGCTTTGAGTCTGAGCCTGCTCAAAGTAGCCAGCCAGAAGATCACAGAAAATTTAGCAAGCTTTGTCCAAAGCTACATGCAATATTCAGCTGTAGTAGTGACTCTGTTTCCAAAGGGTAATAGATATGTAACTTGCCTAAGACTGATACTGCTTATTTGAACATCCGTATTATAACAGGAATTCATAAGCAGTCTTTTTACAGAGGCGACAGTGTAATCCACCTTTCATTGTGTTTCTGCAGAAGAGCTGCAGATGCCTGCTATACTGACAGCCCGCTCGCTGTCATTTTAAACTGACTATGCTTTTAGCTCCAGAGACTCCTAATGAGACCCCACCATATTTCACCTTTGCAATAGCATTTTTCTGATAATGATTTTAAAGATTAATGGTGTGGAAAAACTAAGAGAGCTCTTGATTATTCCAGGCATCTTGTCAATAATTATTTGAATATACTGATACTGGGCTACTGGCTTAATCTTTTTTCTTAAGGCACAGTTTGTATGAGCCCTATTCAGGTCTTCTGATTAAACAGTGATTGAAATGCTCAAGTTCCTTTACAAGAATTTGTGAAGCTGTAGGCTTGTGGACTCCCCCAGCTTGTTACGCATAAAACAAGGATGTGTGAAGGAAGAGACAATTCCTGCTGTTGCTTCCTGATGGAATTTAGCATTCTGCTGTAGGATTTGCCTCAGGAAATTGTGGTAAGATTCAGCTGCAGATGAAAGCAGATCCTCTCCACCAGTTCTGATGAGCATTAAAACTTCTCCAAGTCTAGCAGAGGAGGTGGGCTCATGCTCAGAGTTGGGATGCAGCTCCAAATGAAAACACTTAAATATAATGCCTACATACATGCTAGGTACACAAGCTCCACTGGTAGGCAGTGGAGATCTAAAGACTGAAGTCAGTAGCATCTAGAAAACTACTGACCCGCCTGGTTTAGGGTGAAATGAAGAGCTTTCAAGGCTCTACTGATTACATTCATTAGATCTCCACCGAATGTAGTGGGAGCTAAAACACCAGCTCTTTAGCTCTTCTGTAAGAGTCCTGGCAAGAGAGCTTACTCTCCTAAGAGATAAAAAGAGCTGAATCTCACCCTTTAAATCTGAATGTGCTCTTTCAGACTTTGGGAGATTCAAATGCTCCCCAGTGCTGGAGTTATGACTAATTCTTGCTCTGATTCTCCTGTTTTTTCTTGGTGTGTGGGTTTTCTGGTTCTTTAGAATAAAGGTGCTGCCTTTACTTATGTCTTAGTCCTTACGGCATTAAAGAGGAAGAAAACTTCTTGAGATCTCTATGTTTAACAAAACAAAAACATGAAGTAGGATATGTGATGGTAGATGATGCTCAAGAATATGCAGCAGTTTTTGTAAATGTTATACTCAGTGCTCATTTCTACAAAAAACCCTCAAAACCTCTGCTTAAAGGAACTGAATAATTCACACACACACACACAATCAGCTGTATTAATCATAATGGCAGCATGAATTACACACCTCAGAGAGAGTTCAAAAAAGGAATATTTAATGTTACTGGTGTAAAATGTTCTTTGAATTTTGTGTTTGTTTATTCATCGAATAGGACAAGGGTGGTTGGGATTTTTTTTTTGTTATTTTTAATTCATTACAGTAACTGCTGAAGGCAAAGGAACACAAAATCTTTTAATATAGTCTGAGGACACAAGTTTGAAATCCTCCTTACAAATGTCCTGTTTCCCCCACATTCTTGTAACAGTGTCTGAAGTGTGACAAGAATAAGAGTTTCAGATAAACAACTCTGCACTTTTTTCTTCTGTGTATTGTTTCAGAGGATAAACAGTAAAACCTCACTGGAATTGGTGCTAACTGGCTGTGGTGATCTGAAATCTGTTTAATTGTAGTTGATTTTGAAAGAAAATATTGCTGAAAAAATAGTTTGTTTTACAGGCTTTGAACACAAACTACTTGAACCCAAATTTGGTATAGATTTGCCAAACTTACATGATGTTGTCTTTATATGCTGGGAAAAATGGTTACGCATTGTGAGTCTGAAGGACTCTTTGCTGCCATCACCTTCCAAAACTGAATTGCAGTGAAACAGAATGGGATTGCACATAACAACCAAAATTGAAAATTAATGAAGTTAAATTTAAGCACAAATGTAGTTTCATTCTAATGGTTATTTTCCCCTTGTAACTGTGTGTCAGGTTTCAGTTGCCAAGACTATTACAAAACAGGGAGTAGAGCCCTGGGAGAGTGCTTTGCAAACTCCAGTGGAAAGTCGAAACTTGTCACTCCCATAAGAAATGCAAGCTGGGATTGATTCACAGTGCAGAAGGGTAACTGGATTGACGTAAGTAACCCCCTTCAGGATATTAACGTAATTCATGACATCAAAGGATTAGGGTAAAAGATCAAATGTAAAGATATAAATAAAAACTCAGACGCTTTGTAACTCCAGGGCATGCATTGTGTAAGGCCAGAGAGAGCAATGAGTGAAGAAAATGGCTGCGCTGTATGAGTTACCAGCTCCCATCTTGTGAATGAAAAGGAAGTAAAATAGTTTCTTATTGCTTTGACATGACCTTCTGCCTAAGCTATAGTAGCAATAGCAAAAGAGATGCTGGACTTGCTAGTTCAGCTGTAGTTTGACAGAAGATTTCCTGAGGTTTTGGAAGAGTAGTGCTGTTAAGCAAAGATAAACATGCAATGGGAAAGAACTGACAGTGGAGCAAAATCTGCATTTTATGAAGGGAATCTGTTCTAAAGTGTAATAAATAAATGAATATTGATTAGGAACAAAATAGCTACATATATGTAAAAAGCCATACTAGCAAGACCTGACGTGCAGCTAGGATGCTACTCTTTCAGGGTGGGAAGAAGAAATTTTGTTACATATTGCTTGGCCTTTGACAAGCAGCTACCAGTATTTTTGCAGTTTTACTTAAACAAACTATTCAAAACCAGCAGGAAGTAATGTATAGCATGAAGCAGGCCACAGTGGTGTGTGAAACAGCACAGCAGTATCCAGGAAGACTTCTGACACTGCAGGTGGCTCAAACACAGAAGGGTATTAATGAAATTAAATTAGTAAGGAAATACATAGACATATTTTTGTGTTGATCCTGTGTGTCTTAGTTTCTTGTTTCTTGGCCCAAGGTTTTGGGAAAGGGCAGTGCTGCAGAGTGATGGAACAGGCATCACACAGTCTGGTCTGCCACCACTTCATCTGGATGGAGTGGGAGGACCAAAGGCTTTTTCCCTCTCGTCCTATTCCATTTGAATGGCTCAGGACTGAAGAAATCGGCTTATTATTACCTGTAAAGCCTAAGGGAAAACGTGGGCCAGGTGATTCTAAGTGACCATTTGTTTTCTCTTGTTTTCATAACAGAGGTGATAGAGCTCCTTGATTGGCATTATAGTCAAGCTGGAAGATCATGCCTTGTCCCTGAGGAGAAGGCCATTTAAGTTTTCTTTGACAAGAATGATTTGGGAGTGTTGAGATATGCTACCAGATCCTTCAGGAACAAGGAATCTATTTCATTCGAAGACCCCCACCCCTGCACATTGCTGGGTGTTCTCTTTTTTTGGTTAATGGTTGTTTCCTCCTCTTTTCTGTTTAGTTTCTTTCCTCTAAGGAGTCATTCCAAACACCAGCAAGAATCTGGAGCCATAAAAATTCCTGGAAAGTAATCTTGCTTTTGTTCTTTGATGTTTGGCAAAACCCATCAACTTTGTAAGCTTTTGGAACAGAACTGTGGTATTAAAATAATTTTAGAATCCCTTTGGCATAAGTCACAAAATCATATCTAGTCCCAGTATGTAGCTCCACAAGTCTTGATTTCTATCCACTTTCTCTTTGTGCGCTGAAGTAATAACCCCTCCAAACTTATTTTTGCCGATTCATGTTCCCAGCATAGCTTCCCCCTTTTCTTCAGGCTTGACCGGTAGGTTAGTTGGGTACAGTAATGTTTTCTGAAGGCTGTACATAAAGGAAGAATTTAAAGCCACTGTTTAACTCAGACTCAGGGTCCTAGTCTGAGAAACATGCAGCTTTTCCTAGCTGCTAGAAAAATTCTGTCATGATTTCTAACATAAAATACTTTCAAAATGACAGTGTTTATAGGTATGTAATCTTAGCCCCACCAACTTAGAAAACCAGCAGCTACAAGGCTGACCCAGTCCACTTTAATTTTTCAGAGGAGAAGTTAAAACAATAGCAAGGAGATATTTTTCATTCGTTTTCCATTGCCAGTTTATCTCTGGCAACTGGGATCATCAGGGAGATAAACAACACTTCTGAAGAAATACTTTGAATCCATTCTCAGCTAATTCTAATTTTAAAGGACTAAAATCCTTCCATATGTCTGTGGAAAGTTCATCTGTCTACAGGCTGGACTGTGTAAAAAAATATACTACCTGAAAGCCCATTCAGGGCATGCATATGTGTTTGAATTGGTTCTGTTTCTACTTCAGTGTTCTTAGTTTCTATAGAAATTTAGCTTATCTGGGACTTATCCGTTTTGACATTTATCAAAGAAAATGACCTGCATCATCCCTTCCCTCTGTCCCTGTAAGACTGAGGGTTACCTTCACCATGGTTTCTCATTTTCTACAGGCAGTTTTGCTCCATCACTGGAGAATAGTGGCCATAAAAGCTGTGTGGCTTAGCACATTTCCTAGTCCATTTGTGCTGGGCTGTGGTCTGTAGCTTGAGTTGCCACGGTGCTTACTCCAGACATCAGTCAAGCTTTGGATCAAGACCGGAGACTTTGTCAGCGTTTTCTTGTAATGGAGCTAGTATTGCATCATGTTTGTGAGGAAAGCTTGTTTAGTAACAGAGAACTTACCCACTGGCCCTTTTTCACAAGATTAGTGTTTGCAAGGAAACAAGCACCTGTCTGCCACAAGCCCTTTCTCTCTTTTCCTCCTCTGCGATATCTCAGGACCCTTTACGACTTTGTCTCAGTAAGTGGAGGAGAGGTGGACTTTTAAAACCAAAGAGATCTCTTTCTGTTATCATTACGAGCAATAATAGTACTGGGTTTATAGTGACAGTCTTCTGTATACGGGAGCCATGTAGCGTTTGCTGTATCCATTCTGCTCATTGTGTTTATTTAAATTGTTCTTAGGGTCAGGGCCATCTGATGCAGTATCTCTCAGCTATGCAGACTCCAGGGCGACGTTGGATTTAATTAGAAAGATATAAACTAAATAGAAAGAAAAAATAAAGAAGATAGCATAGATATCAGGGTAGGGTAAGCAGAATTAAGTGGGGAAAGGGTTGAACTGACATCCTCATCTCTTTCAGGCAAACATCCCAACCACTGAGTTACACAGCCAAGCTCTTTGCAGCTCCATGGGTCATATCCTTTCCTGCTTGTGGTTCAGCTTCAGCAGAGTGACCCTTCTTCCACCTTGCTGTAACCTGGTGGGTTTTGTGCTCCCCTCGGAAGTGGGAGATGTTGACCTGACTCCCATTAAGACAAGAAGTCCCCAGGCGCTAAGCTGCACACTGCAGTGTGACCATGCCTGCAGCCGTGTGGCAGGGGTGCAGAAGACAGGCTTTGCCAGTACTCTCACCCTTTTCCTGTGGAGTCTTAAATGTGGAATCTGTTCAGCTGAGATGCCAACCCAGGAGAGACACCTGGGCTCTGAGCTTCATGTAGGCGAACCACAGCCTTGAGGCAGGCACCGTAGTCTGGAGAAAAGGTAAAATTCATAGCCAGGTCTATGTTCACTGGCCTTTCAGCTTGCTCAGCCTCTCGGTGTTTGTGGATCACTCTCCAGCACTTCAGATCCTGGCTATGGCTCCTTAAATGACTGCTGTGAAAGGGCCAAATAGTGGCAGCCACAGCGATTATGTTGGCGACATTTGATTAGCCTCGTTGGATTTCCTGCTGTGTTTGCATCATGCTTTTCTTCTTGGGATTTTTTTGTTGTTGTTGTTGCATTAAAGAGCAATCTGGTAAGGAAGGCTTCTTGTGACATTAAAAAATTTAGGCTGGAGTCTTGCTATGGATTATTTTACTGATACAAGTAGTCAATGTGTGTTCTCTGGGAATAATTCCCAGACTTTTCCTCCATTGCTCCCCTTTTAAAGGATCTTCTTTTAAGTCAGTGGCACCTCACACAACTACTTTCTCTCTTAATATTTTGAGAAAAGGATAGTTGCATATACTTCTGACTTTGACTTCTACTATACCAACGTTTTACCAGCACTACTGCCTAGTGGATTATCTTCTCATGGCCTTGAGGAGAAATAATACTGAGTAAAATGCACCATCTTTGTGGTGTAATAACTTGGTTGATTGCTTTGCTCTTTTTTTATAAATTAATTTTCCACGGCAGGTTTTCAGTCTGAGAAAGGGTGTGTCGTAACTGGACAAACTGGTAGAGCATCTACATATCTTGCAGCAGAATACTGTAGAAAAACCGCTAAGGAATTGTGGTTTATAAACATGGCACAGTTAGTAATCTCATAGACAGTAAAAATCATGGGGATAGGCTCAGATGATACTAATTGTCTTAACAGTAGACTGTGTGGTTAAGAATGAAGTCATATTATTTCGGTTTAGCTAACTAACACTTCAGCATCTAGTCTGAAGTAGTTACCTAGACACCCTCGGTATGAGACAGAGGGGGGTATCTTAATCAGGGTAATCGATATCTCAATCAGGTTTATCACCACTGCCTTGGACAAATGGAACATCCTATAGCATCAGTCTGCAAAGAGTCAGCGAGCACTGTGGCTCTGTGTTGGCAGTATCAAAGCACAGGCTCACACTGCAGTGCCATGGACAGGGGCTTTACGGCTCAGAGCCGGTAAGCTGGCACCATTCTGGAGCCCGTCATTCCAGTATCACCTTTGCTCTTTGGCAGCGTGTTTATTCCCTTCAGCCATCAGATCCTCTCCTTGCTAGTTAGCTAGCTGACCTGGTGGGCTTGGTCACTGACCTCCTGTCTTGCTTTGGCAGCCTAGGACATAGGTTTGAAGTGGTGCAACTTTCTTCTCGTGAGAGAGAGACCAGCAGTAAGAAGTCAGAGAAGAGATTTCCTCATCTGTTTTAACTCTTGATTTCTAAGAAATGGTTTGCCACATTTGGTGAGGATGTATGCAGTCATTTGCATATCAGAGTGAGGTGTAACTGGTATTGTAAGATGCAAAGTATAAGATACGTAATGTTTTCATGAAGAAAGCAGCACTTGTGTTATTAATTGGTTGCTTGTAGGGTTTTTCAGACTAGGTATCTTTTTTTCATTTGGCAATTAACATCCAATACTGCTGTATTTCTACAGAAATCTTAGTTGAGGATGATCCATCAGTAATAGACTGATAGGTCTCTTAAAATGGCATTTGTGTTCCTTAAAGGGTGCTGTAACAGTAACAGAATAATTCAGAAGAGCCTTCAGCACAGGGAGAGAATAAGAAATTTCTGGTGTATTTATCCTTCCCACCACAAGGAAGGAAATCAAAGCACTAAGCTCCCACAAGAGTAACAAGGCACCTTATTTCCACCTAATTCTTATTGTCACCTCTTTTCAGAACTAAGTTCCTCTCACTGAACTTTATGGCCTCAAGGAGGTTCCTATGGCAGCACCTAAGCCTGAAAACAGACTTCATTTATTACTAAATTCTTGTTGAAAATGAAAACTGCCTTCTCTCAGCTTCTCCTACAGGCCACAAACCCTATTCTTACTTTGACGTAGGGTTCCATTGAATTTACATTGTGGAAGTAAATTGTATTTCAAGTCAGTCGTTATTGGGTTTCGTTTTGGCAAGGACTCTCAAAACCAAACAAGGGCTCTTATTTAAACTAAAAAGAGGAAAATAGCTGTTTCCCAAAGGCATTGTAATAAATAACTGAATGGAAAACAGAAAATCTGACTTTCCTTTTCTGCCTTACAAATAAGATGCAAAACAGAGTACTTGAGAACATTTGGAGATTTGTATAAAATAAAGAGTCTTGTTACTGTTTCAGTTATTGAAACAAGTTGAACAAAAGTACAAATGCTCTAGCAATTTCACTGGATAAATTGGAAGCCAAGGCAAATATAGTCAATTAACTAATGAAACCAGAACTGTGTGATGAAGATGCTCTCCCATTTGTTGGAAGCCTCCTTTCCCCTCTTCTCAGGTGCAAAACTGCAGTATGAAGCCAACGAATAAGACCAGCAGTTATAACCAGCCAAAACAGGAGAACTTCAGCTGTTCTGGGAACTGACTATCATGTTGACCTGCCATGCTCTGCTCTGTGCTGTTGGGCACACACCAGTCTCTGTTCTTGCATTTTGTTTTGGTTTTTGAGTTGCTAAGAGAATTTCCATTGAAAACAAAGGTAATGTCACGTGTGGTGTTGAAATAGTTCAGAAACTGTGTCCTCTGGTTGTAGTTGGTGCCTTAATTGTGGTTTTCAGAAGTGATGCCCCTCTTCATTTATTGTAGTTAAACATTTGGTTTAGTTTTTGTTATTTAATGTGTTTATCTGAAGATGCACTTTCTGCTCTGGCATTGGAGATTTCGATGGGCGGTGAGACAATATGGATTTGATGCTTTTACAAAAGTAAAGGTGAGTAGAGAATCCCCTGAAAATGGTTTCCTTGTCAATTTGTTAATAGATTCTGTGACTTTATGTTCTAATGTCCCTACAGCAGGCATCTTTGTCAGCCACCTTGAGTGCCTTGATTATCCCAGCTCCAAACGTGTAGCTACTGTCTTTCTCCTTATTTCATTTTGATTTGAACTCTCCTGGAGGAACAGTGCTTGCAGAATAAAATTTCTGCACCAGTTCACAGTATTTTGTGTTATGTGATTCTGAGCTTTTGCATATTCAGCTTACTTTGTTGGTGGCTTGCAATGATAACGTTACAATCAGAGCTGGTTATTTACTTCATATATTCAACAATATAGTAATATGCTTCTTTATAGTGCGCCTAGATTAATTGAATCCATAGATCAAGTTTTTCTTTGGTTATTTTGGCAGGGAAAAGACTAAATTATGTGATCACTTTATAACATCATCTTTGTTCCAAGGGCACCTATTATTAACAAGTAACAGCCTCCCGTAGATATGCCTTTGGACTGTACTATGTTTTAATGTGTCTGAAGCAAACCATGCATTGTCTGTGCTCAGCACAAGGCTGAGTTTATTCTTGCTAGGGCTTTTCAAGATTGACAATGGATTCATTTTCCAAGCATACATAATTTAGTCTTGTTCTAGCCTTGCGGAATGATTACAGAAATTTATAATAAGCACGTGCTTTCTGTATCTAGTCACATATATGAAATGCTTTTCCAGGCATTCTGAAGTCTTAGTGACAGAAATAAACTTGTCATAATTTACTTTTTTTTCTCGTAAACTGTAAATGCTTTAGGCGATGCCACTGTTCCACTGGATGACCTACTGTAAATTCTTCGGGTTTGGAACTCTTTTTATTATGTTTTGTGTCCCATGCTGCAATGTTGTATAATGTTAATAAGCAAAACAAAGTAGACCAGGGAAATAAAAATTAAGAATGCCTTTTTGAAGAGATGTTAGAAAGGACTGAGTTGTGATAAGGTATTTTCAGGGTAACTGGGTCCCTTTCAAACAGTGCCTTTCACATCTTGCTTGCTGTCAGCACTGCTGCCAGAGAGAGCATGGTACCCTTCTTGTATTGTCTGAGAGTGCCAGCTGGAAATCTGATTCTGCACATTTTGTAGAACCTTTCAACCTTCTAATATAATGATAGTTTTACATCAACTTTTGTTTGATTTTATAGAGATAGAAATAGCATTCCAGAGTCAACCCAAATGGAAAACTGATTTGGAATTTGTTCATGTTTCATCACAAAATGAAGTTCCTTGTTTGAGCACATGGTGATATCCAGGTGCTTCACTCTTCCCCAGCTGTTGGGACTTGGTCATCAGATGGCTGTCCTGTTGAGCTACAGGAACTGTGTGACTGGGCTCTGGCATGTCCCCATCACTGAAGTCAGATGCCAGAGGAGAAGCAGGACGGGAAACACCCGAATGAGAACTGCTGTAAGGCTTCCTGATAGCTTAGTGATAGCAGAGATTAGGTTCAGTGTATCACAGGCAAGACTGAAACATTTTGATATGTTAAAACACAAACTTTGACCCTTTCAGACATATCTTTCTTGAACTACTCATGCCTCAATTTTTTTCTGTTGGGTAGGTGGTGTTTCAACTATTTCAGCTGTGGAGCTGCCTTGCTTTTCTTGTGATGTTTCACTTTTGTGTCCTAACTTCCAACCTTTTCTTGTCTTGGGGCTGCATGGTTGGCTGGATGTGGACATCTGGCCAGATTGTTTCCAGCACAAGGAAGGAAAGGGAGGCAAGGGCTGGGAGTATGTTGTGTGTATGACCCTGCACATTTGCGAAGTGTGCATGCAGAGGACTGCACACAGCTGGAAGACAGACCTTCTCTTTCCAAAGTCCAAGTCTGTCTTTTCAACACTTACTCTGTGCAAGAGATGGTGCAACTCCTGGCTGCTTTCCAGCTGTCTTCACCTTTTCATTCCTTTCATTTATACGTGGACTGTCAGACTTGTCCTTGTGTGTGCAGTTACTCTCCAGGGAAGCCTTCCTGGCTGCTTGTGCAACAGTATTTCTATTATTTCTGTGAATCACTTTATAAAGAGACACTTAAGCATCCCTTTGTATCGAAGGGCTGAGGGTGTCTACTCACTTTTTCTAGAGCTGGAGCCATAACTGCATTTAGCATTTCCAGAATATTACTGCAATACTGATGAGTTGAAAAATTAATTATAAATGTCTGGTTGGTTTTTTTTCCTGCTGTTTTACATTCTGTTAATACTGTAATTAATTTTTTTCCTTTATCTGCTGAATAAATTTTGTGTCACTCAACAGATGTTTCTGTTTTAGCAATGAACCAACCCCCAGACAATCTTGTGCTTTTAAATGATTTCCTATTGTTTCAGCTCACTTCTAGAAATGACAGACGACTTAATCAGCTTGAGTTTTAGCTTTTATATATGCTTTTCTTCTAGTTAAAACATGCCCTTTCTTCTTCCAGCTCCATCAGACCTCTGAGGGAATGCTTTTGTTAAAGGGCCTGTTGCTTTGTTGTTCTTATAGATTCATAAATCCTCACACATTCTTGTCGTATGTCTCATCTATGATGTAAAGTGCTGTGGGTATGAAATGGGAAGCGCTCCTCCTCAGGCAGAGATCCTTCAGTGATCATGTCTATATATCTTTCCAAGAGTTGATGATCTTCTCTAAATGTTACTAAATACACAGCCATTAATAGACCAGACTTGCTGATTAGAACAGAAAGAGTTTTTAAGATTTCATGTGTTCAATGAACAAGATTTAGTGTTACTTATTTAACAATTTAACAGCAATTCCTCTTTTCCCTGAAGGCAAACAGGAGAGATTAATTTCCTAAGAGAAATCATTTTAGGCCTCACTATCAAGCAAATAGATTCTGTCATTAATTACAATGCTCAGATGAACAAATAAAATCATAATTTGATACCATCCCAATGAAATAACAATAGAATAAGCAGTATATTAAACTTAATTTTTTAGCATTTTGTGATACAGCAAAGTGCAAATAATTAGAAAGGCAAATGACATTTTTTTCCTCCTGCTTGCTAGGAGACTGCAAGATATTAAAATAAAAATTCCTACTTGAGATTAGTTTAGAGAATTCTTCAGCTAATACTTCTTGGTCAATGTACAGTGGAAGAACAGTCCATGCTGTGCTGGTTAAATATATAATCCATGCAGAATTTTCCTATTCTTAATTGGGAATACCTATTTTATGATATAAAATGGAAATTTTGTAATTTAAATGGCAATTAAAAATTCTCTTTTCATAACTTATTTATTGACCAGGTCTGCCACTGATCTACTGCAAGCAGGTAAATTAATATACTGAAGTAATCTACTGTAGCTATAGAAATTGTCATCTGAGGAAGCAGCTCATATGCTTCTTCTCTTAAGAATTTGTTTCAGACGCTGCAGTACTCTAATGCTTGTGGGGAGAAAAAGAAAACACTCCAACAGAAATACATGTTGGTCAGAATTTTGCAGAGGTTAATTTATTTCTTGCTCAGTGAACTGTCTCGTTAATAGCAACAGGTACTAGGGTCTTGGTTCTTTAGTAGTATAATGTGGTATATGTGTGGTGATTTTGCTAGGAAGAATGCTAGCTTGAATTAAAAAAAATAATCAGTGTAGAAAGCATTAGGCTTCTAAAAGGATTATCTAGAAGTACATGAAAAGAAATAGAGGAAAAAAGGGAAAAAGCATCATAAATAGGTTTGCTGGCTGAGTATATTTCATTTTTTTTCAAAAATTATTTAGAAGAAGTCTTCACATTGTTATAAAGAAAGAGTTGGTTGGGTCAGTCAGTACAAAAGGGTATGTGTAGCATGAATGAGCTCAGAATATTAGGGAAAAAATAAAGGGCTTAACAGTAGCATTAACTTACGCTTCTTCACCAATGAGTTCCCACTGTGATGCTGTGACTGAGAAGCTGTGACTAGCTATGCATATCTCAGTTGGGGAATATTGAGTTTGAGAGGTTAGATACTGCATTTATGAAGGTAGTTTGGGATTATAAGCTTTGTGCCACAGCAGGAGAAATGCAGGCTGAACAACTGCGAAGGAGCCAGGGTGAAGTGAATCAATCACTTCAAGAGCGATTAGGAAAAAAAAAAAGTTCCATCATAAGATTATTAACTCTATTTTATGCAAGTGATGAATATGTCATGCTTTGCAACTATGTATTTGGAGAGTACATTCCTGATACCAGAGGATTTTTCAGTGAAAAATGGTACAATGTGAGTTAGTGGTTGGTAGTTGATGCTAGACAAATTCAGGTTATAAATGGGAAAAGAAACGTAAAAAAATATGTATTGAGAATAATTAACTCTTAGACAATGTTGACTAACAATATTAATGTCTAAGTTTCTGCAAGCAGAAATTATAATAAGTTTACACTTTGTAATTCAGGAGGTTAGCCTGGAGGCTGGTGGCCCCTTCACTGCTTACAGTATTTGAGATACTCAATATTTAATTAGATGAGTAATTATCTTCTATATATTAGTTGATATTCAAAGGCATTCTTAGGCTGAGCATGGAACATCCCTGCCACAGGTTAAGAGTTTTTTTTTCTCCTATAGTGCTGCCCCAAGAAGTTTGTTTGTTTGTTTGTCTTGTTGGTTTTTTTGTGTTTGTTTGGTGGTGGTTTTTTGTTTGTTTGTTTGTGGGTTTTTTGTTCTTTTTTTTTTTTTTTTTTTCCCTGAGAGTGCTTTATCTTTTGATTCATAAAGGAGAAATACACAAACAAAGCATTTATGTCTCAACCCCTCTCATTGTGCTCTGGCTGCATATACAAGCAAGATTTATAAAGCAATTTTGAAAGTGATAACTTCCAGAATAGGAATATGTAATTTCCCTGGTAAACTCTATGTTATAAATTGACTGCAAGAAGAAAAAAGATAAGTAGGAGAAGAAACAATAGGTAAGGGAGAAATAACCATGCTTTAGGGGGATGCCTTACCTGAAGAAGAGAAAGTAGAAAGAAATGGGACTCTTCTAGACCAGACCTTCTTCTTTGTCCCATCCTATCAGTTTATCACTTCTAACATGAGTTTATATGATATAGAGAGCATATGATGCTTAAGCCGTAACTTCTGTACAAAGCCTAATTCTTTATCTTAAATGTGGATAATGCAAACTTCTGCCTTGAAATAAGTAAAACTATTTGTGCAAATGCAGACCAATTCATTAGTTAAATTATCACAAGCATTAATAGCTGCACTGAACAGGCAAATGAAAGTTCATTTTGTGTTTTACTTTTAAAGGGCCTAGCAATAATTCTTGATATTTTTACTATCCTTCTGACAATGCAATATTTTGGAAGTGTCTGTAATTTCATTAGATTTTCTTAGTACTGTAAGTAAGTGATCACATTAGCTATTTTTATGGAATGAGCAGCCGTTCATCTTGTTTAACCTGCTTAATCTATAAATGTCTGGAGGAAAAGGCGAACAATCAAAATGCATCTGTAAGTCTCCAAAACTTGCTAAGAGGCTAATTATCTGAGAATGCTGGCAGACTGACAGGGAAATGAATTTGAGAGTCATAGCCCACTTACACAAAACACATTGGCAACTTTTATCTGCTCTGGAGTAATGTGCTGGGTTGACCCTGGCTGGATGCCAGGTGCCCACCAAGCCACCCTATCGCTCCCTTCCTCAGCAGAAGGTGATGTGGGGGAGGAGATGAAAAAACCTTGTGGGTCAAGATTAAGGCAGTTTAATAAAGCAATAGCAAAGGTCATGTGTGGAAGCAAAGGAAAAGAAAAGCATTATTCTTTACTTCCCATTAGCAGGCAATGTCCAGCCACTTCCTAGGAAATAGGGCTTTAGTACATGTAGCAGTTCCTCTGGAAAACGAACGCTGTAATAAAAAATGCCCCCTCATCCTTCCTCTTGGCTTTTATATCTGAGAGGTGCCATAGGGTATGGAGTATCCCTTTGGTCAGTTTGGGTCAGCTGTCCTGGCGATGTCCCCTCCCAAGACCTTGCCCTTCCCCAGCCTGCTGGTGAGGGCAGGGGGGAGGCTGGGCAGACAGCCCGGGTGCTGTGCCAGAGCTGCTCCTCCGCACGGCCAGAGCACTGGTGCGTTATCACCACCTTTCTAGCTACCGGTACAAGCAGAGCACTAGGAGGGCTGCTGTGGGGCTCAGCCAGACCCAACACAATCTGTGACAGTAACAAACAGCAGTCCACTGCTACGGCAAGTCTTTCTCGCAGGGAGGGAAGGGATGTTTCATGTAATCAAATAGCAAATATTGAGCCATCCACAGAGTATAAAATGGTGACCATGTACTGTTCATTTCAGTATAATGGATGCTTACCATCAAACAGTAGTTGTGCAACATTATATTTTTAAGGGAAGGTTAACCAATGATTCCAAGAAGCAGCTAAAAAAAAAGATCTGCTTGTGAAGCTGGATCTGAAACCAAACTTGCCAAAAGAAGTTGAACTGTGGTTAAGGCAAGCCTATATAGGGAAAGGTAAATAAGGTTTAGTTCTCAGTCAGCTGTAACTAGAGGGTTGACTATTCTTTGAGACCCCCAGAAGTTTTCTTGAATACCTGTAAGGAGCATATGTGATGCTTATTTAACATAGTATCACCTATTCTTGGGAAATGAATGAATATGCATGACTTCTCTCAGAAATATAATGCATAAACATATGCATGATCTATACAATCTTGCCTGAATGTAACATATGGCATGCATGTTAGGTGGAGTGATCCCCCACACATCCAGTGCTGCAATAAAGGAATGTATGTTTCTTAATGCTACACTGGTGTTAAGGAGTTGTCTTATTGCTGATTTCAGTGACAAAACCATACGCAGTATAATGGGTAACCTGTGTGAGTCACAGACACTGAGGTAAAAACTTTCCTAATAAGTGTTTTTTCAGTTGTTTTTGTAGTGATGGAAAATAACGGCTGAAAAATTTTGAGTTGTTAAAAAAATTTAATGAAATAAAGCGTTCAGCTTTCAAATATTAAAAAAATATAATTGAAGTAAATCTTGAAACAATGTATCAAACAGTGTTAAATTCAACATATTTTATTAAAATATTATGCTAAGGTTTTTTTTGGTTTAAGAACCAGGACAATAGGAAAACCACGTGTGTTTTACAAAAACACTTGTTGAAGTCAACTAGACCATTTAATAAAATTTTATCAAAAACATTTCACACAGATCTAGTTTGAGGATAGGATTTTGTGCCCATTGTAATGAAGTCACTTTTCTCATCAGTTTCTGCTTTTTGTTTCTCTTCCAATATAGCCAGGTTTGCTAAGTCAAAACATAAATGATAACAGGAGCAGCATATGTTTGTGTGGATTATAACTACCATTTCACTAGGTAGGGATGAAATGAATTCTGTTGGACTCAGATGTTCCCTGGATACCTGTGACCTAATCAGCATTTATGTCCTGTGGACCTGAACCAATACTGTTTCACTCCTTCAGTTCTCTGTTACTAGTCAGTTTTCTTTCCAGCAAGCAGTAACATTCCCGCTGTATACACCAATAATTTATTTTTAAAACTTTGGAAAGATGGTTCAGATCAGAACACATGGCAGTATAGCAAATAGTCTTCTTTATGACCTCTGGAGAGATAAAATTAGCCAGTTACTGCTGTAACTTCTCACTGAACTGTCATTGTTTTGTTCTGTATCTGCACCACTGTAGCCTGTGATCTGATCAGCTTTCACAAACCTATCCCTGCTCACGAGTGCACTGTATGTTATAAAGTTTGGTGGAGTATTATGAATGTCTAAGTTTCTCTTTACTGACTGGTTAAATAAGTCCTCCATTCATCAGATAGAAATATTTCTGTAAAATTACAGAAATACTGGAATTAAACTATGCAATTTTTTTCAGCAAGGTAGACAGTTTGAATTACGTTCTTTGTAAATATTTGTAAATATTCTGTTTTCTGATGTCCAGGAGTGGTCTCAGGTATTCAGTGGGAATAGTTTGGTTGTTGTCAAAGCTGAAACCAAGTTCAGAACATAAACAATAGTTGTACGATTTCCCCTCTTTTCAGCTTTGCTTTTCTACTTACTCATCTTACCCCAGTAATTAAATTTTGATTCCTTTTTACTAACCTTGTCCTACAATTGAATACTGAATGCTGTTTATGCTTTGCTTTGAACAATTGCAGCTTTCTGACTAGAAGGTAACTGAATTATAGGAGTTGAATCTGAGAGCTTTTAGTATATGCAATAGATTTGTAGCATGAATAATGATGTGCTACAAATAATGATTTGCTTTGTTGAGAATTACCTCATCCTCTGGAAAGGGCTCCACCCATGACAGTGCATGCTGCACATCCCATATGTGTCAGACCTGTGTTTCTGGGAAGTGGGGTAATATATTGTGTACATCCATTTAAATCTGACCCCTTGGGAGGCATCAGATCTCATATGAATTCAGTAATATCGTGGTGGGCAGCTTACCTTGCCAGTATGAATTATGTGTCCCGCTCAGGCGGAGAGGTTGGTTGTCATTCCTGTCAGACATCAGGATTTTAGTCTGAATGCAGGTAAGTGAGGTGGGAATGAGTGACTAGGCCGTGCAGGCTAAAGAGTGTTAAGGGAGGGCATGGGGGCTGTCCAGCTTTCATGCGTTAACTGAGGGAGTCCAGCTAGACTGACACCCCAGTGTCAGACAGGAGTAACTGAAGGTGAACTTCATGGTCCTAATGACCTGATGCCATTTTAACCTAATCAGGCTGTAAGATTTGCTACTTTCTCCCCTGGAGAAGCTTTTTCTCATATTAAATGAAGAGCCCAGGCCGTTCAGTACACAGTGGTGCTTTAGCCAGAGGTGCTGGTAGAAGGATGTCTTCATCCATCACAGCAGTGAAAGCTTTTGAGCTTGTGTCTCCAATGTACTAAATCTGGACTGAACTTTCTCGTGGTGGTCACATTACACTGCAATTCAGAAAGGAGAATCCATTGTGGTCCCACTGAATGGGTGGTGTTTGAAGGTTGGCTTAGAGAAGTGCATTGCTCTTTTACATTAGTGTAACTCTTCACAAAGGATTTTGCTGGGAAAAGCTGAGCAACATCCCGCTGACTTGACTTGTCACAGCAGGTATGCCTCCTTGCTGAAGACATATACTAACACCTGTGCTTATATTCAGAGTTGTCACATAGGATGCCTGAAATAGACTTTTAAGTTTAATAACCCACTCCCTGAAATCTGAGTCAATCTGTTGTATTTTAAAGGAATTGGCAGGAGCTACACACTAAAGGAGGGGCTGTTGATTTACCTTAGTCCCTTTACTCTTTCACATACTTTGCTAATTTCTGGGCTGCAGAGACACAAATTTCTATGGACTGGTTTACAAATGCACTCAATGAGACAGATTCAGAAAGGTGGAGGGCAGGGATGGCAAATAAAGGTGGAATGCTTGTGGAAGGCAGGAAGAAAGAGAGAATTTATTTGGCTCACCACTACATAAAGCTACAATTTAAATGCTATAAATAAGTTTTAGAATTAAGTGCATACATACACATATCTCATACAGTCTTGTCTCTACTTACTAGTTATTCTGATGCCCTTCATACGTGTGTGTGTTCCCTCAGGTTTATATTTGCAGTTTTGTACCCCTTGTTATTAAGATTTCCTTCATTGGTTCCTCTGGTTGTTGTAAGGTGGTGATGAGTAATATTCTGGAACAAACAAATCATTGAGGCAAGGTAGGTTTCCAAAATTTAATGGACCCTTGCTCACCGATTGCATTCATAATGTTGTGAGCGTTCTTATATTTGGATAATTATATCCTCAAATTAATACTTATATATATTTTTATATATTAATATATAAAATATATTAAGATTATATATATATTATACCCTCAAATTAATAGAATTTTGTTTACTTCAGTTCTAGGCTGTGATTTAATCTTAAAGTTATACAGAATCACAGAATGGTTGAGGTTTGAAGGGACCTCTGGAGGTCTTCTGGTCAAAACCCCCTCCTCAAGCAGGGCAGCCTAAAGACAGTTGCCCAGGACTGTGTTTTTCACTATCGCTAAGGATGGAGACTCCACAACCTCCCTGGGCAACCTGTGCCAGCGCTTGGTCACCCTCAAAGTGAAAAAGTTTCCTGATGTTCAGAGGGAGCCTCCTGTGTTTCTGTTTGTGCCCATTGCCTCTTGTCCTGTCACTGCACACCACTGAAAAGAGCCTGGCTTTGCCCCTTTTGCATCCTCCATTCAAATAAATTAATTGCTTATTCAGAAAATAAAATTAAATTCTCCTTGTCCTTTCCCCACAAAACAGCTTGCAGCCTTGCAGAGAGCTCACAGGCGCCTACTTGTATACTGAATTTCTAATGCTGTGTTCTGTTTTGTTTTTCAGATGGGCCCATCTTTCAGTAACTCGACATTCCAGTCCAAAATAACAGAGTCAGCTGATATTGTTGTTGGAATATGTTATATGGTATTTGGTAAGTATGATTTCATGGTATAGAGCTTTGGCTGTATTTGATGTGGTAAGGAGACTTGACTGTAAAAGTAAAGTTTTTTTGGACACAGATGAACTTCTCTATATTCATAAAGAGGGGAAAAAAAGCACAGGGTGAAATCATTGAAAGGTTTTTAATGTGTGATTTATGTTAGGCAAAACCCCCTTTATTCAGTACTAGGAATATAAAGCTGGGCAGGAACATGAGTTTTTGAGGCCCTGGCAGTTTTAAGCATCCGTGTGATCATTGTTAAGTCTGAACAAGAGAGTGTCTCTTCCACACATCATTGCAAACCATAGAACAACGTATCCTGACTCCTCATAATGCCTGAAGTGAAATACCAAAAGCTGTAATTATAACATGTCGGGGATAGGTGCTGGAAAGACCAGGTTTATGGCCAGTGTCCAGTCATTGCCTTAGAAAGTGAGATTTCTGGGGAGGGGGCTATGCTGTTAGAGAGGAGGCAGATTTATTATCCGTAGCTCTGGTCTGGCTGAAGAGAAAACTCCAGATCCTAAAGGTACTGGCCAGTGTAACCATGAGCCAGAGACCAGGAAAGTCAGCCCAGACATCTGGGGGAACAGTGGCCACCCTCGTTACGTGCAGTTGGTAGGCATGGGGATAGAATCATAGACTCATTTAGGTTGGACAAGACATTTCTGGTGCTTCAGAAGATGTTGAAAAAGGAAAACGTAGCAGTCGAATGAATGCCCTAACAGACCTACGGCAACCAATACTAGCTCTGAAGTGTGGGATTAATGCAAAATAAATATAGCACAACAAAGAGTGAACTCATGTCTAGTCCTGTCAACAAACATTTGCATCCTAATGGCTTCAAAGATTAACATGTGTTCTAACATGTTTTCTCCAAATTTAAATGAATGTACGCCCTATTTATTTTAGAGTGTAGCTGTATATGGATAGCTGAGATTGAGAGGAGACATATAGCCTGGGTGGACAATACATGTCAGTTTAGAGACATGTCCCTGCAGCATTTATACTCCTGAATTTGCAGAGCTCATCAGCTAAATATAGGATCATTTCTCATCAGAAACCTCATGCAATTTTTCTACTGCCAGATGGACTAGAAATTTTCTTGTGTAGCTTCATTTCTGGTTTTAATGTTTTCTGTTTGTTATCAGTACCAGATAGGATGCAGACCTCTTTACTGACAACACTGCTGATAAAATAGTGACAATTTTATCCATGTCTGTCCCATGTTTTCCTCTCCCATCTTTGTTCAGCTAGTCATACAACGTAGTGTTGCCTCATAACTTTTGTTTTAACTTTCTCTTTCTGGATCCTATGATAATCCACTGTGCTCAGATCACTGAGTCTTTTTTCAGGATGTATCCTCAGTATCTACTATACCAATTTTACCAAAGCTGTTGGACAGCGCTGCTTGGAAAACAGATGCAGTATGTTCACAAGGCCATAGGAAATGGAGCTTGGAGTGATCCTGATGAGCATTTAGACCATTTCTGGGCCTCTTACACCATTCCTGACCAAAATTTGTCAAGCCTTCTCTGAAAACCTTTCTATGAACTCACTAAGCAGTTTATTCCAGTGTTTGCTAATGTAAGGCAGAATAGGAAACATGGCAAAGAGGTTTCCAGTAAGTGGTATTTTGTAAAAGTTGCACAAAATATTTGAATGAAAAATCATATGCTTAAAAAGGAAAAAAAAAAAAAAGGTTTTAGATAAAACCTCTTCCCATCTCTTCCTCCAGGGATTTCACAATGGAGATGTATGTGAAGAGGGATGGCTTTGACCATAACGGTCAGCCAGATGCTAAAGTGACTGTCATGTCAGTTGGTGCATGCTAAAAACTGTAAACGGACTTGAGCTGGTAATCCAACCAAGAACAGACACCATGGGAAATAAAAACAAAAAATAAAATTGAGGTTTTGCTAAAGGAAAAATGTGGTGATTGACTCTTCTGTAGTACAGCTGCTGAGGGTATTTAGTATAAGTGATATCTCTGATGTGGCTACTACTTTAATATTCTGGTTAAAATTAATCTCACTAGGAACAGTGAGAGAGCATATTCTGATAGTCTGATGGTCTGTGCTCCCTAACCTCAGTCAACTGGATTCTGCTTAAGTAATGTTCCTTTTAATGATACCAAGTGATAATCAGATTGAAATGTAATTGAAACATTGGAAAATATTAAAATGGGGAAAGAAAATGGAAATAATAATTTTAAACAAAACTGTTGCCTTTTACTGTGTTTTTGTCGTTATATTTTTGAAGTCTTGGAAGAAAAATGTTTGGAACAAAATTGTTGCACATTTGTGGGAGCAGAATTCAAGGAAAATATCTTTTCTCTTTCCAGGAGGTTATAAATTACAAATATTTTAAATAGGTGTAAGGAGATCAGTGGTAGAAAAAGAAATTACCAGTGTCTAACATTACTTGCTAAACTGCCATTTCCTTATAAGAAAATATCATAATCTGTAAAATATTTGGGAAAATTAGGTAAATTATTTCCTGTGAGAGTATGATTAAATTAGGCACATTCTCTTATGGGTATAATCCAAAGCCAATGTTGGTTTGCAGTCTCTATGCGAGTTGTTAACCTCAGTTTCTATATCAATATTTACCTATATTCTATATTTATAGTGTTGCTTTTTTTAGAGGTATACAGGAACAGGCAGTGAGGTCCATAAAGCACTTGGTCTCTATCCAACAGCTCGATTTCACACGGCATTAATTAAGGGACCCTCTTGTTTATTAGGTATTCTCATGTCCATGGCCCTCTGGAATTTTTACATTTGGAAGTGTTGTTCTTGTGTGTCTATAAAAGGCTGCTTAAAATTCTGGTTTTTCACTGTTATTTGACCTTCAAAACTGATGGTCACCTAACTCACATAACTTTGTGTATCCTTCATAGGGTTTGATCCTGTCAGTTTAAAGGTAGAGAGCAAATTACTTGTCTTCTACTAGATTACTTGCAGCCTTCTTAAGTTTCTTGTCAGGGCTCATAGTAAAACCAGCATTCACAGAGAAAACAGTTCTATTGACACACAGTGCAGACATTACTTAACTACATTTTTCTTTTTCATGCATGCTTCAACATTCTTGCTGTATTGTGTATTATTACTAGGAACTATAACAAGCACCACTGAAAAAATGCCTCAAAGAGAAAAGAAGAAGGTTTAGCGAATGGAGAGCTCTATACCTGGAACTGGGAAAATGGGTGCAGTGTCAGATGGGTATTGTCTCGTGCTTAATTAATGCCAGCTTCCTAAAGGAAAAATTATTTTTGGCAGGCCAGTTAATTTAATGAATACAATTATTCATTAGATCTTAGTAGACAGTTTGATGAACAAAACAGGAAGAAAGCAGGAAAAATGACAAAATATTTTGAAAAATCTTTGAAATATAAGGAAGAGAAAAGCACAAATATAAAATAGAGACAAGTTTATCTGATAAATGATAGTTATGATGACAGCGCATTATTCTTGTGCAGGAAAAGAAAAGGGATGGCTGAAAGTAAATTTTTCTTCATATTCCATGTTTCTCTGCAGGAATATGCTCCTTGTGTGGGAACAGTATTCTCCTACATGTCTCCTACAAGAAAAAGAATTTGTTGAAACCAGCAGAATACTTCATTATTAACCTTGCCATCAGTGATCTTGGTATGACTCTGACATTGTACCCTCTAGCTGTAACCTCCAGCCTCTCACACAGGTTTGTTCACTATGCACATATTTAACATGTAGGCTCTGGGGGTCTGTGTCAGTGATGATGACCAAATTGCTCTGCCACTTTGCGTGTTGTAAAAGTGGGAATTAATTAGAGGGACTGAGAGAAGTATGTTCTGTAACAGCAGCTTTATGGACTGCTGGTGTTAATTACTATTTGTGTCTGTTTGAGGTTACTGTCTTTTTGATTTCTGTAGGGCTGGGATTTTGTTCCAAATATTCGATTCCTACGGTATTTATCCTTTGTGGGTAGTATTATTCAAGTGATGGTGAAATGCTTCATTTTTTTCAATTGGACAATGAAATTTGGTATCATAAAAAGGAAACCCTGAATTTACTTATGATCTCCAAATGTAGGGGTAGTGATGATGCATAGAAATGTAGTGTTCTGTATTAATTTTTAGGTCAGCACTCTAATTTGGAACGTCTTCCTTCCTTCCCCACTTCTCTTTATCCACATGTATTTAACCTCATATCATTGTGCAAGATGTATTTTTTGTGATCTTTTAAAGTCTGGGAGTCTTGGGAGGCTCATTACTAGACCTCAGATAGTATTTGTGCAACCCAGGAAGCATGAAAGTGTTTGAGAGAAGGGAACTAGGTAGAAAAGGTGAAGGGAGATCAAGACTGATAATCAGGAGTTGTTCTGCAGGGTTTGGGATAGGATGGTATTGGCAGTATTTTGGTCTATCCCTCTGGGTTGCAGAATGTCTCACAACTGATGGGACAATAGGAAATGGCCTCATGCTGCACCAGGGGAAGTTTAGATTGGATATTAGGAAAAATTTCTTCATCAAAAGGGTTATCAAGCATTGGAACAGGCTGCCCAGGGAAGTGGTTGAGTCACCATCTCTGGAGGTATTTAAAAGATGGTAGATGTGGTGCTTAGGGACATGGTTCAAGGAGGGACTTGGCAGTATTAGGTTATTGGTTGGACTTGGTGATCTTGAAGGTCTTTTCCAACCTAAATGATTCTATTATTCTATGTGACTATGCAGTACTGATCTGGCTTCCCAAAACACTTTACTGAGAAAACTATGAAGGCCTGTAAAATGCTAAAGATTGTGAGAAAGTAAAGGATTGCTAACTAGATGGAGACATCATCAAGATAGCCCATAAAAAACCTGAAAGAGATAAAAAGATTAAATTAGTTATTTAAACTGGCTTTTCCTGTATGGGAATGATAAGAAAATAGCAGCAGAATCAAAATCATTAAAAAGGTTAATGTGTAGTATGATGAAAGACAGCCAAATCTGGAAGAACTGCCATGGCAATTTGTATGTTGGTGACAAAGACATATAAACTAAATATTGATGTGAAGTCAGCTAAACAGAAAAAAAGGGAGAAACAGCCTCGTGGTCAAGAATGGAAATTCATTTAATTGTCACAGAAATTACATTCATTGTAATCTCCTTTGGGAATTAGGTGGCATCCACCAAGAATTCCTGCTGTCCCTCTCTAATAGGTGTCTGGTCTAACTGCTGCTGTTGTACCAGCTGTTTCTATAGCAGCAACTGAAGCTCCACAGCTTCCAGCCTAGCATGTGGTGGTAGATTGGCACTTGTTTTAGGACATTTAGCACGTTTTAGCCCAGCACTGATATACTGGCAGTGGCTCAGTGCGACGAGCGAGGGGAAGCAAGCAGCCGACTCAGTATGAGTGATAAAGCAAGCTCCGATTTATTACGGCGCAATTATGGCATTTATACAATTCCAGTTAATTATGCCTACTAGTCATATGTTGATAGGCTAAGCCCTAATGGTTACGTCTTCATACGGCCTCCTACTTGCGGTTTCTGCGGTTAACTGGTCACATAGCTCAGCTCCGTGCTCTACGTGCCTTCCTCAAAGTTAGTTGCTACATCTTCTGCAAGCTCAGCATTGACCTTTCCCTTATCTTCCTTGTCCATTGTCCATTATTGCAGTAACTTTTTTACTGCGGCCTAGTCTGGTTCACTCCAAACTCATGTCAAGTGCTGTGTCACACAGTCCTTCCATGGATCCGTGGCCGTTTTCTCTCATCCATTCTGCAACAATTCCCCCTTTTTCTTTTTGGACAAGGAAGGATTGGGTAACACGTTCAAACAATTTTCGGATACAAGAAAGAATACAAGGTAACAAAAGCAACAGTAAAACAATAAGCAACAATACAGATAAACCCTGTTTTAACAAGTCTCTTAACCATCCATTTATGCCCAGAGAAGCAAACCACACATCTATGCCTGATGAACCTTCTTTAACTTGATGCATACGATTTCTTAACTCCTCCAGCTGTCGATGAATACTTTGTGAATGATCAGAAAGATTTAGGCAACACATGCCTTCAAAATCCTGACACCCATGCCCATTTGCCAAAAGCAAAAAATCTATAGCAGCTCTATTTTGCAAAACTGCATGTCGTAAGCTATCAACATCAGTGGCAAGACCTGATAAAATGTCCGTCGTAGAATTAAATTGTTTCACTGCCCAACAAGCTAGAGTCTTTATTTTAGCCCAATTCGCAGCTGCTGCGCCACCGGGAAGAAAAAATGAAAGAGCTACGGTTCCAGCCACTGTGCCAAGATTTACATTATCATTACAATCTGGCTTTAAGTCATGAAGACTGCGTTTTGCTCTACTCTCATTTGCTTGTCTTACCAAGTCACGCATGGTGGGTGCAAACATGGTTAGTTTGCCAATATAACAGGGTCCTCCCACGGGACGGAATGGTATGGCGGGCCATGCCCTGTCTCCACATATTAGAAAATATCCTTCTGGTAATAATTTCGCTGTAACATTTTCCACATCAAATTCACCGGCATATTTTGAGGTGTTCCAATGGCTAGAATTCCCTGATACATTCTGATATCCTAAGTAAAATTGTATTACATTGTCACGGTGCATGATGCGTTTCCATTCATCTCCAAACATGACAGCACCTGAGCCATTGATAGGTCGAAATAGGGGGCGAACTCTGGTACAATTAAGTTTTTGACTAACATTTACTAAAGGCCCAGCGGCTGGAAAAGAGCCCCATAGGTCTAATTCTTGCTGAGGTAAATGGATTGATTCATTTAGATGGTAAATCAACTGTTGTAAAAAATACGTATTTTTAATAAGTGTACTATTCCACCAGGTACAGTTATCACCAAAGCCAAAATTCATGTCATTATACTTCCGGTCTAACCAGGCCAAATATGATTGATTTATGGCTGTATAATTTACTCCCAAAGGTTCAAAATCAGGCCAATGTATATAAGGGTAACCAATTAGACACGTTCGGAAAGGATCACTTGCTTTCTGCAGGGAAAGACAAAAATCTGTAACTCCTGATTGATTTGCCCACGTAACCCACATATTTTGTCTAGGCTCTATACTATGTAAAGCGAAAACAACGACAATATTCAATAGGCTAATTCCCAAAAACAATGCCATCATCCACGTTTGCAATGATGTTGTATGATATGAGACTCAAAACTTTTCTTAATAATGCGAACCCAAAAGATAAATTCGTTACGTAATTCTGCCAAAAATAATTGTTCAAAAGCCTCATAAGATTGTAATGCTTTGTTGATAACTGCAAAACTAGGAGCAGGTGTTTCAGTCAAAAGGGAATTTCCACCAAAGCCAAAACGTAAAATGTTATTTTGACAGGGTGGACATACCCAGGAACATAAAGTTTTTCGTCTAAACACTCCAACTCTTTTACAATATCCACAATAAAATGTAATTTTTGAATTACAAACAATTTTACATATAGGACAAAATTTTTCTAATTGTATTGGTCCTTGCCCAAAGAGGTCTTGCAAAGTATGCAAAATACGGGTAAAATGTAATAAAGACAATCTATCAGAGGGTAATTGATATTGTATCTCCCGAGGCAGCTGCCATAAAATGGGAAGAATAATATATGTCAGCTTTTCTACAAGTCGTTTTTCTTCATCTGGTCGTGGCAGCCGAAATAATCTGTCTCGATGCTGTGTCCATTTGACAATTTTTGCACCATAGGTGGCGCTCTCGACATTGACGACGTGTATGTCCAGGACGCCCACAACGAAAGCAAATAAAGTCTTTTCGAGGTGGTTTCTTACTTTGCCGTTCATCTAACGTCTTTAAAGGAGCGAGGGCTGCAAAAGCTTGTTGCTGAGTTTTAACTAAATTGTCTCCTACCTCTTTAAGCGTTTCGACTAACAAAGCTTGAGGTCCTACAGGCACTCGGCTCATTCTTTCTAACATAGTTTCAACAGAAGCATCTAGAGGAAGGGTAACTAAAATGCCTTTTGTATAAGTGTTACAATTTTCTAATACACACTGCCTCAATAATGGTCCCTTCATAAAATCCGCTATATCTGCTCGATTGATCGCATCAGTGACTCTGTCTACAAAAGAGGCAAAAGACTCATCCCTGCTTTGTTTAATCGACATATATGAAGGGGTAGCAGGGGTTGTTCTTACTTTTTGTAGTGCTTCACGCGCCAGTTTCATAGATTCTAACAGTACATCAGGACCAGTTTGCATCTGCATTTCTATTGAGGCAAAAGGTCCAGACCCCATCAATTGTTCTACGGTTACTCCTGCTAATCGGTCACGCGACGCATGTACAGATAGTTCACAAAGCCTTTGCCAATGAGCTTGCCACAACAATTGTTGTGATTGCTTCAAAATAAGTCTCATAATATTTTTTATATCTTCCGGACACAATATTCCACTTCCCCAAATATAGTTTAACATTTGTCGGGTAGGTTCACCATGTAAACCTGAGTCATTAACTATACTTCGCAGTTGATTTAAAATTTTCCAATCTAAAGTATGATGTTCTCCTGTCATTACTCCTGCATTATCGATCGTGTAGATCACAGGATAAGCTTGACAATTAATTTGAGTTACAGCATCAAAATCTTTCTGCTCCATTGCCTCTCGGAGTATTTTGTCCCAATCGACCCGAACTAACTGTGAGTGCGGGGGTGAGTGAAACGGTTTACTAAATGTTTTATCTTTTAACTGTCCCCTTGTCATTTTTCCCTCAGTCTCAGTAGACTCCTCCTCTGAATTGTTACTTTGCGAGCCATCCTGCACCTGATCTTGAGACGGTGCCGAAGGACAAACTTCTTTCTCTGTGTGAGGAGGAGGAGGTGGTTGATTTGAGGGCTGACGAACAACAGGGACAGGAATTCCTGAAGCAGGAGGACTGAAGTAATCTCCTCCTGCTGTAAAACGCCCCGCTGTTGAATCAGTTTTTTCGAGCCGATTAGTGGCAGCTGCGGCCATTTGTTTTTCAACTTTGTAACGTTTTAAACAGTTAATGACCTCTCTCCAAGATTTCATTAACTTTTTAGCAACTTTATCATCGTCAATCACTAAATCCCATAAACAGTCCCCATAATTACGCCATTCTTCTATTTCAAACATACTTTCAGGATCTTTAAAGTAACCTTTTGCCTTGCCTAACGTAATTAGCCCAGCTAAATCTTTCAAAGGGCTTACCCCCCGCTTTTCTAAAAAGCGTTGTAAAAGAGCGAGTGCTACCTCTTTTTCCATAGCGCGCTTTTAAAGAATTCTTCCCTGATTAAGAGAATTCTTCTCCTTAATTAAGATGCAGCCTTTTTCCCCTGGGTAGCCTCTGACGGACGGCGAACCTTTCCCTTGATTAACGTGGTTCAAGCACGGATCGAGATACGATGCCAGCATCAGTCGATCTTTGCTCCCTGGTCGCTGCTACCAGTGCTTCTCCGTCCTCGCTGTCCGGTGAAGAACAGGGATTGGGGGTCCCTGTTCGGGCGCCACTTGCGACGAGCGAGGGGAAGCAAGCAGCCGACTCAGTATGAGTGATAAAGCAAGCTCCGATTTATTACGGCGCAATTATGGCATTTATACAATTCCAGTTAATTATGCCTACTAGTCATATGTTGATAGGCTAAGCCCTAACGGTTACGTCTTCATACGGCCTCCTACTTGCGGTTTCTGCGGTTAACTGGTCACATAGCTCAGCTCTGTGCTCTACGTGCCTTCCTCAAAGTTAGTTGCTACATCTTCTGCAAGCTCAGCATTGACCTTTCCCTTATCTTCCTTGTCCATTGTCCATTATTGCAGTAACTTTTTTACTGCGGCCTAGTCTGGTTCACTCCAAACTCATGTCAAGTGCTGTGTCACACAGTCCTTCCATGGATCCGTGGCCGTTTTCTCTCATCCATTCTGCAACAGCTCAGCACAGACATGAATTGCTGTGGCTCAGCTCTTGCTGGGTGCCCCTCAAAGCCGCGATACTGGGAGAAGGGGGGAAGTGAGAGAAGAAGCTGTTCTAATTTGTGTGTTGCCAATGCCTGAGATTTATTTCAGTTGGAATTCAATACTAAATGTATTTATGCTCCTTATATATTTTATTTCTCCACGCATTCCTTAATACATTAGAAGCAAATGTACCTACTAGTTAAAATACCCTTCTGGATTTCATATATCAGTAGATACTTGAAAGGTAGAGTTATATGTGGAACAGTTAAGGAATTTCTCCATGTTCAGCTAAATAGTTGCTTAAAGAGAGACTGGTAGCACAGCGGATCAGAGAGTCATGTAGCAGTGTGTGGTGCAGAGATCCAAGCCCTATTGGAATGAGTGTTTAGTAATGTAGTCAGGTAAAATATATTTAACAAAAGACACAGAGAGAACCTCACCCAACCTAACCTCTAGGTAACTTTTTCTTTTCAACTAATCAAATTGAAAAAATTGTACTTGATGTGAAAAAAAATCTCTCTTTGTCCTTCTTGCATCTAGTTTTCTCTTATTTTGGCACAAAATTAAGAAATAAGAGAAAAAAATCCAGTAATTACTCAGTTTTTACCACATTACTTTCTGTGCTGAAATATTGCTATATATATTGACTAATGGAGGTGATGTCTTCAAAATGTAGCAGGGGGATTTTGACAACTGCTACTGTAAATCATACAAGTATATGAATAGAAAGGGAGGAGGTATAGTGATTCAGATCAAAGTTTTGTTCCTCTGGAGAACCTTCACAAGTGTATGTGTTGACTTTGATGGAAACTAGTTTGAAAAAGATGCATAAAGGTAGCAGAAGTAATAATAAGCAGTATTTATGAATTTATGAATTATCATGACCTAGGTCTACTACTGACAAGCATTGTGATTATTCTTTTCAGAAAGATTATCATTAAGATATACTGCTTTGTTTTATAAAAATGGCTTAAATGTGAATCATAAAAATGAAGCAGAACATTACTGGCTGTATCTTCTGTAATCCATCATTGACCAACAAATGATTTAATCATGCAGTTTTATTGAAATTTTAAGGCTACAACTATAACTATATTTCTACCATTTAGCATTACATTTAAGAAAAAAGGATAACATCTGAGAATTAGTTTTCTTGGTTATTTTCCAGGTGGCTGTATGGGAAACAAATTTGCTTGTTCTATGCGTTTTGCGGGGTGCTGTTTGGGATCTGCAGTCTTTCAACACTGACATTACTGAGCATTGTGTTCTGCCTCAAAATTTGTTTTCCAGCTTATGGTAAGCTAATGTTTCTGTCCTAGGTTACTCAATTTTTCTTCTGAACACAGACCATCATTTTTGGGTTGCATATCCTAGAGAGTATTTTTATAGAAGAGAACTTTTAGATCCAGTCAAAAAATTCTTATTTCTGTGATCATTGATAATTGACTATAGGGCTAGATATATGTGATTCATTACATTTAAGCTCTTGTAAGTCAGTGTGATAATTTGGAAACCTGGAATAAGAGTTCTTATCTGAAAGCAAGGCTAGTCTGAATAAACTGTGGGTTTTTTTCAGAGTTTATTGCTACATTTTGATAGAGATTTATTCATACAGATTTATGTTGTACTAACTATCCTAATTGTATACCCAAGAATTCAGCTATCTAATCTTTTTGCAAATTGTTGTGAACCGTGCCCTATTCTTACAAACCTTCAATATGCTATAATATCTAGAACACCTGTTGAAGTTATCCTTCTTACTTACCCTGCTTATCTGTCTCTATATGGGAAACTCCATCCAGATGTGTCAACGATGCTGATCTTCACTGATTGTGTCTTCCAGGGAACAGGTTCAAGAGAGAACATGGACAAATCTTGATAGCCTGTGCTTGGACTTACGCAGCGGTTTTTGCCTGTTCTCCTCTAGCTCACTGGGGAGAATATGGACAGGAGCCCTATGGCACAGCCTGCTGCATTGACTGGCATTCCACCAACGTAAATGCCATGGCCATGTCTTACACCTTAGTCCTCTTTGTTTTCTGTTTTATTCTCCCTTGTGGAGTAATTGTCACTTCCTACTCTCTTATTCTGGTGACTGTGAAAGAATCCAGGAAAGCAGTGGAACAGCACGTCTCCGGCCCTGCCAGGATGAGCAATGCACAAACCGTTACTCTCAAGGTATTTGAAAGTTAGTCTTTGGCAAGCTGTATTTGGCACAGCTGGGCTGCACCATTTAAGGACCCAGAAACTTCCTGAGAAGGAAATAAAGATGGAAAAGAAAATCGGTCCTTACTGCATTTTCATTTCAGACAACAGTGTTGTCTTGTGCGGATTCACTGTATGTCAATGAGTTGCTAAACATACAGATAGTATTTGTATTGTTTCTGGAGGGTGGTAATTAAACTCACAGAACTCCATTATTTGTGAAAATTAAGGTTTCAGTTTTTGATCAAAAGGAAGGTTAAAAATTGGAGCACTATATAGAAGTGAGTTTGGGTCTCATGCTCTTGAACCACTGCTTATGAAAGCCATTCTGGTTTCAAGTGAGTAAATTCTGTTTGCCCAGCTACAGAGATCTGAGCACATCCAGTCTTAAGCTTTGTATCACTGAATATTTAAAATAGTGTCGTAGAGATCAAATTCTCTTGTTTATAAATGAAAAAAGGACAAAAGTCACAGAAAAGTGTTTTTCTGTAAATACTTTTTGAACCAAAACCTCTGAAGGTTTGTGTTTCACTAGTTTATAAGCAAAATTAAACCTGTGGTTGCAGTATTTGTTGTGGAAATTGTTTCTGGCTGCCTGTCCTTTCCAGAAAACCAGCATCTATCTTTTTAATATAACAAAAAATAAGAAGAGAAACTTGCGCAGCTGACATTAGGTGTGCTTTACTCCTCAGATAATGTACCTATTGAAAGATGTGTTACTTCTTGACTCTGTTAATTATCTCCAGTGAGAAAATCTTTGTTTTTTCTTGATGTCAGTGTTCCTCTAGTTATTTGTTTGGCATGTCCTTCTAAGTATCTTCCTCACCACCCTTCAGTTTTCTGCTTGGAATCATCTTTGGTCCTTCTCTCTGTTCAGGAATATGGACACTCATTTGCAAATACAATTAGATATCTCACAGATCTGCTTCTGTATAGATGATCTGCTTTCTTTTTTTCATGCTAACAAATTTGGTCCCTTTCGGACATCTCTCTTCAGATGACCAAGTGCAGTGTAGCTGCACTAGACATCTTAATCTGCCTCATCTCTCCCTTTGAGTATCTTGGGTTTGACCACTGTTGGAAACATCCTCCTCCTATCTACTGCATAGTCTTTAAACCTAAATATCTTCTGCAATCCAAGCAGTTTAATAACTAAAGAGTTGTGTCCATATCTTTCCTACTCCTTCTTTGTAATAACCCTTAGATGGGAAATTTCCCAACTGAAGTTTTTAGGTATATTCCTGCCTTGTTCCTGGATATTCAGTAGACATGTAGACATTAATTTTCTTAAGGCTTTCATTTGACCACAGGATACTTTGCTGTAACTCTAATTAACTTTTAAAACTCTTCATAGCTTATGCTAATTCTATACTCCAGTAAGACCAAGATGCTGGTTACACTGCATCCTCACAACAATCAGAAATATGCAGGCATGTTCCATGCTACTTGTCATTCTTATGAGTTCCTCCTAATAGAAACTGGCAAAATGAAAACAATATGTCCTTCAAAACTTCCTTTGTGATGTTAACACAAAAAGTCATGCTGGTGTGTCATACAGATTGATACTGGTTGGGCTGCTGAAACACCAGGAAAACTGCTTATCATGTACCGACAAGTATCTCTTCTTCATATTACCTGATTTTTTCCCCTCAAAATTGCTCTGATCTTCACTGTTAGATTGTAAACTCCTTAGTTACTCTGAGGGTGCTTATCATCTATGGAGAATCTCACCCTAGGATAATAGTAATAATGCAAACAATAAGTAGTTATACATGATAATCCCTTCGAGACATCTGCTAAGAGGATGATGTAAGTCAAACTCCTAAAAGCAGAGAGGAGAGAAGAGACCTTGTTTTGGTTTGCTTTCTTTTGTTTTGGGGTTGTTTTTTTTTTTTTTTTCCTTAAGAAACTCTGCTAAAACAATCCACTCCAAATCTGCCAATTTTATGGTGTACTTGGAATGATCATTTGTTGAACTGTAGCTCTTCCTGCAGGATTTGAGCTGCAATACAGTCCACTTTGTAGTGCCTGTCAATTAGAGACAATTTATAGCCTGTTCTTCATCTGGCATTTTCCATCCTGCCTCTGACATCAGGTCACTGTGACTTAGGAGTCCTGGTCAGGTTTGACCTGTGCCTCTACGGTCTGATCCAGCTTCAGCTGAAGTGCTTGGACACTGCTTCAGTCTTGAAAAGCTAAATCCAGAAACTGATCTGGGGCTTAAAACGGGGCTTAGACACTTACAAGTCCAGCTAAGCCTAGATCATGGAAGCTCTTGTGTGGTGGCTCCCTATGCCTCGACGCTCCAAGAAAATGTCACAGGTTCCTCTTCAAGCATAAAGGTTTCCCAAGTTCCTGCAGTTTGCTTTAATCTGTATTGCCCTGCACTCTAAGTGGCTCTTTCCCAAAACATATTAACTTAACCAGGCCATAGCGTGCAATTTAGGCCCACTTTAGCATATTTATTAGTAATTAAAATTAGTAATTAAAAAAAAGAACAATAAAGTGCTGATAACAGTCACTATCATTAATCTACTTCCCATGGTAAAAGATCTGTCTATAGTGGTGTTTTCTGTGCTTTTTTAGAATGACACTAGCAAGATTTCTAGAAAATTTAATGGGAGCTGTATCATGCTATTAGTGCTTTTGTGCTTGTGAATTTGCAAGGCTGGCTAACTGCTGATATTGCTTTTATTATTATTATATAGTGCTATTATATAATGCTATACAATATATTATATAATATTATATAGTATTATAAAAATCAATTATAATGTGTACAGAAGACACTATTGTTCTCATGTGATCTCTTCACAGGTGCATGAGTTTTCCAGCTTCTGGAGAAAACATGCTCTGAGCATATAGATAAGACTGATAAATATTATGAATGCAAGGAGAGATGTAGAAAATTGCCTCTTCTCCAGGAGTTCCTTGGGATTAAGCTATTTCAGAAACACAATTTAGTTCCCCCTAGATGCTGCAGGAGCAGAACCATGATGAGCGTAACTTCATGTCTCATCAGATACTGATCTAAATACCATTACTGAATTGTCTGCAGTACCTTCAATTTAAATCATGAGGGATAAGCCTTTGGCCTGGCAGATCGTGTTCAGTTTTTGTTCTGATTCAGTCTTCGTGTATGACCTTGGACAAAACTCCTGCTACTCAGCTTGTATTTCTTTGTGGCTGTAGTCTGTGATACCTCTGAAGTACCTGATTTAAAGCACTGAAGTATCATTTGGCTGAAAAGAAGGTTGAACAATTCACATCTCTCTTCTAATATTGTTTACTGAAGAAACTGGGTTTGTTCATTTTTATAATGCAATGATTTCCAGAGAAACAACACACACAAATCTACACACTATGGAGGTTAATTGGTCTTAAACTGGGTTTCTACAATGCAGGGACATAGGGTTTGAGTTTTTTTAATCCTCACTAATTTTTTTTTTGTTAAATTAACAGAAATTTTACCACCAACATTAGTGGAAGGTGTTGCATTGCTTTGAAATTGGAAGTATTCTATATCCCCTGGTACAAGAAATCTTGAAAGCTGTGGCTAATTACAGGTGGGAAGATCTATGAGCATAAAGGGAAGTATAATGGAATAATAAATTGGATAAAGGTTGCTATTCAAAGAAGACCCTCAGTTTGGAATACAGGATGCTAAAGCTCAGTAATTCATTGCAATGGGTAAATCTACTCCTGAAGTAAAAACAGAATTACAGCTGTTCAATGACCTTTGTGATTTTGGCCACCTTAAATACAAGCTTTAGTTGTAAGGCAAAGCAACACTGTGATTTGCTGCAGGCATTTCAAAGCTGTTTGGGGATTAGTGGTCAGTGTGCTGTTTCTAAATGTGTGTGAAGGGCAAGAATCTGGATGAAGATACAGTCTTAGTGCCAAACCTGCACTATTGACTTTATCATATTTATTGATTTGAGGGGAAGGCAATCAGCTTTTTGACAAGTGTAGGAGAATCTGGTTGACTGATAAAGAACATGTTGAACGTGTCTTACTTCAACGCATGTTATGGAAGAATACAGAAATTTCATTTGGAACGAATGTGAGATTGAGCTTCTGTTGCTTTAATGCAGATGGTCATATTTATGGTTGGCTTTTACTTTTGTGTAGGATAAGCATTTATAATAGTGAAATGTGAAAGAAGTGCTTTTAGATTCCTGTGTGAGCATGGTCCACATCAAAAAAAACCCTCTTCCATTATGTTTTTAACCTTTCAGAAAAGTTGCCTTCATTTTTGTGTGCTCTCATTTGACTAGTTTATTTATAGTGATCACCGCTACACATCTAAAAATCCTAGGCTTTCCAGATGTACAGGTCCTACAAAGTTGCCAGGCATCTTGGGCCAAAGTACAATTGTTATTTTTTTTAAATCTGGAAAAGGTTTACAGAGGAAAAAGAGGACAGATCAAGGGTAAGACAGCCACTAGCCATCCCAAGTTCATCAGGCTTTTGTTACAGCCTTATGAATATCATTTTAATTCCTTTCCTCCCATTATAGGAATAATAGCATTAGTTATTCTCATTTGTTGCTTTTCAGACTTTGCCATCATTGCTTTGGAATGTTTTGCAAGATACAATTGCAATATGCCTTGGCTTTACAGTTCAGTAAACTCCCAGTATGCAGAGCGTTTAGCTGGCTAGTTTCATGATTTCTATGCACAATGAAACTCTACAGGATGGGAAATTATGGCAAATATTTCCCTTACTGACGAGAACTGGAGCAAGGTTGAACTACCAAACCAAGGCCACCAGTGTAGTCATAATCACCTACCAGATTCAAATTCAGGAACCAGTCTTGCTTTGCCTGGTGCTTAGCCTGTTAGCCTCTGCCTCTTGCACATTTCTGCCTCCAGGCTCCAGGTATAGTACTTGTGGTGACCTGACTACTCAGCAAAGTTTGCACAGATAGCCTGCAGTTTTCTAGTAGAGGGGTCTGCTCTTGCAGGCTTTTGAAGAAAGCTAGATGAGCCTTGCCAGAGGCTGGTCCATGAGATTGGATCTGTGAGCCTTGTAGCCTTCAAGGACCCAAAGGGCTATTTTGGGGTCTGTGCTGCCTGACTCTAACATAAATTCAGCAAACAGAGGGAACAGGTGATTTGTAAAGAGCCTGTCTTCATCTTGTGAGCCACACTAGGGGACAAGCAGCATCTTGGTAGAGGGTGGTGGACAAACTGACAGGTTTGAGGTCATAAAGGGCTGGATCAAGGGACAAGAGCCATTTCCTCCATCATGCTCCCTGCCAGCTGAGCTATTTGGCTCAGAGAGGTACCATCCCCTGTCCTGCTCAGACATTACCACAGTGACTGCACTTCTGAGAAACTCTGGAGAAGCAGTGGTTTCTCTATGGCACCCTGCTTATTAGACCTTGCTCTGGGGTGCACAGCTCATTGGTGTTCTAGGAAGACCAGAAGAAAAAAACGCTCACCTATTAGTATTGCTTTCTATATTTTGATGAAAAATGGCTTTCAAAAAGGAGGCTGAGCACACAGTACTAAAATAAAAGAGGTAAAAATATCAAGCGATGGAAACACTCCCATGATGATACGTTTATATTCTCCTGTCATCTGTGACCTGGATCAATGAGAAGGCTTTCTTTCCAGCTTCCTTAATTGCCCTGGGTGCTCCTTGATTTCTGAAAATAAAGCCATAGCAACTGTTTGTGAAGGCCTCTAGCCTAAAATCTCATTGGTGAGATCCTCAGTGAAATCTAGGAATTCCCTTTGGCACTTCAGCAGACAGGGGTGGGTGCTGGGCACTCTGAGGACAGGTTGGCTCTGGTCATTGGGGATCACTGGGATTTTGCCTGTGTGGTGCATGTGTACCTGTGCGCACAGACTCTGAACAAAACCTTGCTTTTGCAGCTTGTGAGATGTAGAAAAAGTTGTGCTGAGCATACAAGGAAGGGCAGAAACCAGCTCTGGATATGCTCTGTGTGTGTAAAACCCCACAAGGAAATCTGGCCCTGAATCTAGCACTGGAATTCCTCCTCCAAGGGAGCCTAGATCTTCCTCACTCGTGTGCTTTAGGTGACCCTAGGGCAGGATAAGTGGAGGCTTTGTTTAGTTTTTTTAAGTATTTAATTTATCAGGTTGCATATAATGATCCTATTTACATGACAACCAAAGTAGTCCATGATGCAAGGAGAATGGATTGCACTGAAGATACATAGCTGATACACACATTTTAAATAAAATGCTTATGCTACACTGGATCATTGTTTTTACTTAGAGCTATAAGTAATAGGTGACTGACTAGAGGAGAGGGTATATCTATTTATGTGTACTTTTTGTAAGCTATCCACTAATCATAGAACTCACTTTATAAAAAAAAAAACACAAAAAACAACCATAGGCAACTACCAAGAAATTTTTGGCAGTTGCAACTAGATAGCATTAAAAACATATTTTTGCCATATTTTAGCAAGACAGCTGAAGAAGACTTACCTTCACCTTGCACATCTCAGCAGCTCTAAGCTGAGCAGATACAGTGAGATCTAATTATGTATAAAATAATAAGTCAAGAAAATAATGCCGCATTGCTTAAAAAAATCTTGCCAAAGGTCTGTTCCAAAGTCTGGGGAGCAGAGTGATGATTGGAAAGAGGCCCATAGACTTGTTTTGGAGCAGATACCAATATGAATTAGGCAGGGGGTTTTCTGAACCATGTCGCTGTAACAGTATTTTACTGTTTTTACTTTTTTTACTGCATTGTACTTTGTTGAAGGGAGGAGTAAAATCCATGACATGAATTCTCAAAGCTTAGCCTGTGAGTTTCTAATTTCTTTTACTTCTTCCTCTATTTTAGAAATGCATTGGTTCACTGGCTTATTGTTTTGCAGGAAAACAAAGTAGACGTTGTAATAGTCCCTTGAGGCATAAAAAATCGGTGGAATTAATTTGTTGCATATAAGCATGCATTTGGACTAAGTCTTACAGATTTTGAAAATAGTGGCACTTACCCTGTCAGAAACAATTTTTAGGAAAAACTTTCTATTCTCAGCAGAGCATCTTCATCCATAGCAATTCTTTTAAAAGTGAAAGGAAAGAAGAAGTATCATTATATTGGCTTTGTCATAGCCTTATCTGATCATCTTTGGGGAGCACATTGCTTCTTCTTTGCATCCTCTGGGAACTGAGAATCCTTTAAGGCTCTGCTGCAGTAAGTATATGCCATAAATAAATAGAGAAAAGTTAAGCACTTGCTGCAAATATTCTTTTCTGTTTTGCAGGCAAGAATAAATTTGGCTTCTACAGAAGAGACCAAAGATGGACAATACATAATTCATAGGAAGGACAAGATGCAGTCCTCTTGATTTGAATGACACAATCATAGGGATACTTGATTTTTCTAATTCATTAATGCTCAAGACTTCTTACTGAAAAACATTTTGCAATGTATTTCTTAAGAAGTAGAAAAATTACTTCTAACGTTCTATTCTAAACACCTCTTGTTAACTCAGGGAATTATCCTTTATTAACAATTTTGTACCAGAAACATCTGTGCACTGGCAAGGTTCTATGTTGTATGTAGAGATACTTCAAGTCAAGACATGTAAGATGCTGAGTACATCAAAACTCTGCTTTCCTGCCTATTCCTAGAAGTGGCCTCAGGCATGTTGGGTGAACTATCCCTGACAGCTTGCAGGTTTACCTTCTCTGCACCTACAGGCTACAACTGTTCTGTGCTTTGTAAAAGATCCATAGGGGCACAGGGTTTTACAACAAGACTCAAAACTATCTTTCTTTGACTCAAAACTCAAAAGTATCTTTCTTGAACTTGACCATAATCTCTTATTTCCATGCCTTCTGTACATTGCTCCTTCTTACTGATATTCTTGATAATCCTGCCAATCTTAAGCAATAACGTTGTAGTTTCCATATGGGTATATAATAGTCAGTTGAAAGTGAGTATTTTTAGGTGGGTTTATTCTTTAGATGGAAGAATTTCCCAAATCTTTACTATAGCGAATATACTGATACACCAAACATTTATATGAGTCTGAAGAGAGTTCATTATAGTGAGGGTAAAGTGTAGTGAAAAAAATGTTACACAACTCTCATAATCATTCTCAATTTTTGTATATATTTCTGGACAATATTATTCTTCTAGGTGAAATTTGTAAACATAGAGGTTGGCTGTTAAGTTGAACCTACCACATTAGATTTGGAGACCTAACAAAAGTTCTTCAGGCTATTTGAAGATCTGCAGCTCATACTGTTTTAGTGGAACCTGTAGATAACGGACACACATGTAGCTGTCGAGTCTGTAACTGCAAGCAGACGCTTAAATAGTGACAAACATGCTGAGCTGTAGGTGCTAAGGACTGAATGATCTAAAGCATCTACATGGTTTCCATTAAAGCTTGCTGAGATTACACACTACATGACAGATAAATTCAGCATTTATATTTTTTATAATTAAAAAGCAAGCCCACTATTAAATTATTATACTGTTAGCTAAACCTGGCATCTAGCAAAAGCTTGCTGTTATAGCTCCATGCTGCACTATGATGAGATAAGAAAGTAACGATGACTCCTAAGATTTTAACATGCATACTTTTTTACCTATATTGAAATCTTCATTTGCTGTTTCAAATACTGGTGGTGTAAACTAGTCTTGAAAGCTTAGGGCAGCCTAGTATCACAGGTATAAGGTATGTACCTGTTTACTTGCATCTGAAAGTATATGAAATGTATTTTGTTGAAGAAACAAATGTCACCAGAATGCAAAGGAGCTTGTATTGTTAGATGCTGTGGCAGTACAAACCCAGAAAACTGGGAACCCAAATGTTTAGGAAGCAAAATACAGCAAATAAAAGAAGAAAAATCTGAGGATCTGTAGCTGGATATGACAGTAGTTTCTGTTTTTTTAAAGAAGGTCAAGGATCACAAGCACTGACTCACTGATTGCCCTCTTGCTTAGTTGTTAGCATGCTCCCTTGTGTGTTTTTTACCCATCCCTGGGCATAGGCCACAGAACAACACAAATCAGGGACTGTTCCTAAAAGATGATCTGGGCAAAGCTGTGGCACATTTGTCTTGTAACAGTTCCCTCTTGTATAGCTTGCCAGTACCATCCTAGGAGCATCTGCACCCTAACATGGCCCTAATGCCCCTTCCTGGGGCATACAACAAATACTCTGTACCATGCAATAAAAACTCTGAACGGAGAAAATGTACTCCAAACCCCCAATAATTGTGTCTTAAGCCCACCGAGATACCACAAGAGAATGTTGGTGAGACCCAAGGTCAAACACCATGCAGTGTGGATGTAATGAGCCTGTGCTAGACCCAGACAGCAGTTCCTGATCTTATTTAGCACTTTAGTCTTATATCCAATGAGACTATCAAACCCAGTTTTTGTGTCCTGAATAAATTTCCTGCTGCTGTGTGTTAGTTCTTAGATGGATCCCCTTTTCTAACATGCCTGCTGTGCTGGGAAGAGGTTCTGGGGTTTTTAAAGAGTTTTGTTTTTTTTTTAAAATTTATTTGCAAGCTACCCCTGGCTGAGTTACACCATGCAGGAGAAAGCTTTATGTCTGTATAGTTTAAGCAGGAAAATGGGCAATAACACCTTGGTTTTTCTAGCAAGAAAACTGTCAGTGTCAGGAGCCAACTGGCCTCTTGCTGCTCCTACGATGACAGTGCCCCATCCTGTTCCCAGGCCTGCAATGCTCCTTTCAGTACAGTCTGGTGCTAAATGATGATGCAAGATTAGATTGACTTTTGTCATGCTGATGCTTTTATACCAAGCTTAACAGGATCTTGACATGTTCTAGTGATTGTTGATCTTAATTCCTCTGCTTAGTGTCTGTGATGTCAAATCTGTTTGCTTTACTAAGGACATACATTTACCCAGGGAGATTTCTGGCTTCTGATTAAATCTGGAGTAGTTCACTGCAGTTTGGGCTGAAATTATTATTTTGAAACTTCTATGATTCACAACATTTCTAGATTTCATATTATCTAATACAAGCAGCACATCCTGCCAAGATAACTCCTCAGGATACTAAAGTCGATGAGGCTCGGCATGACAGTCACTGATGCCACTTTTGCAGTAAGCATGCTTTGCATCTGTTTATGCTGGCCAGAGCAAAATGGACCAATCTGTGGGGACTGTTCTGAGAAAGATGAGAACATGGCTGACTGATTCATACTAGGTATACCTACAAGGCTTTTAAAATCCTTTCAGCAGAAAAGAGTTACTAGAAACTTGCCTAGAACGTAACTTTGAAATAATGCTGCAACCCATAATTAAATATATAGACAAAAAGACTTTTTGTAATGCATGTGCTCTCATTCTTCATGTACTTTCTTTTAATTATAATGAGTAATGCTTTGCAATATGGGTAGTTTAATGCAAGTTACTTTGGTGACTGTGTTAAGAGAAAGATGAGGGCAAAAAATGAGGACAATGACTTGTGCATTGTGTGCTGGTTCCTGTACAGCAGAAGTGCAAGTCTGGAAATTTGTTCCTATATGTTGGTAGTTCTCCATAGGCCGGGAGACTTTGTTATCTGGAAGCAGATTGGAAGTGACAAATACTTTCCTTGATAGGGTGTGGAAAAACATGTAGTTTCAGGATTTGATTTGTTGAATGTATCAAGCATGGGTGGTATGTTGTGTTTCTAGTTCTAATTTTTATAAACTTGATGGACAGATGGAGAAATCTGGACTGCACATGCAAAAATGCACATTCCTTTGCATGCATGATTAGAGATGCATGAGAAAAAGGCAATTTGTTGTTGTATTTTTAAATAAGTTTAGATACTCCAGAAGATTTTGCATGTAAAATTACAGGATATGTATACATAATTTTAATATGCGTGTACACAAATACATATGTGCTTTTACATGAAGAAATCAGTAACTTTCTATTGAAAACTTGTGGCAAAATAGCTCCACAAGTTAAACATCTACAATTTAGAAACAGAAGTCAGACAACAAGGTTTCAAATAAGATATTTGTGTTGTAGTAATATTTTGAATAAATATCATAGTGATCAAGCGGTTCATGTTTTTCAATTAGTTTTCAAAATGTATGATTTGATCAAATCTGGTTTTCACTTACTTTAAGTCAGTATCCTCTCCAAGCATTGTGCGTCCTTACTAAAGAAACTTAGGGTAACCCTAAAAGGCAAGTTGTGAAAGATTTGTACGTGTGCATAGTTTCCACTTCATGGGAACAAGTAACACAACTTTGTTTCTGGTAGGCTGACAGCAAGACATTGCTGCCACTAACTGGCCGAGTGTCATTGCCTCAAGGATATTCTCACCAGTGGTTCAGTCCTGTAAAACACCATTTACTTAAATGTGTCAAGAAGTTGAATTCAGTCCATATTACTCAATATGTACTTCAATAAACATCTAGTTTGAAATAGTTGAATCTGATCCTCAGCTTGTGCCAACAGCCAGGGTTCCATGAGTGAACAGGCATACACAAGCCGAAGATCTAACTGCAAAGATGACTTACCACTGCAAGTGTAGAGCACCTATTTTCTTTTTCTGTTTTTCTGTAATGTAAAAAATATCCTCTGTAATTTGTGGGGTTTGCTGTGAAGCTCTTCTTATATACTGTAAAGTTTCCCCCTGTTCCAGCTCAATCGTAATTCCCCAAGAGAGACTTTTGCCTGTAAATTTCTGAGCAGTGTCACCTACCATTATATTTGGTATGTTAGCAATATCCTTGTGCTTGATATACAAAGAATTTTTTTTTAATTTGTAATGGTGTTTATTTGCTTCTCCAGGAGGTATTTTTAAGAAGGTTTCTGTATATAAGATTAGCCTACACACAAGGCCAAAGTTTAAAAAGATTTTTGAAAACTCCTCTATGACAAATCATATTGTTCACAAGCTATGATAGAGTCCTGTCTAGACTAAGAGGCAGAGCAAGGATTCATCACTTCTTTCCTTACCTTGGGAAATAATTACATTGCTATATGTCTACATTTATATGAATTTTTACATTTTATGAAAAGATTTATACTTGGCAAACTATGTAAGTTATGTGAAACTTCCCAGTCAGAATGGATGCTGGATGTGTAGGGGATGCTACGTATCCCGTGATAGTATTTTTCTTATGTCCCTGTACGATAAACAGGACCATAGGGGTTCTTCTGGTCAGTGAGATCTTTGAAATACAACTAATTAAAATAAAAATATGGCTTGCAAGTTGTAGGAAGAAGGCATTGCCTTTTATTCATACTACTTCAGAGCAACAATGGAACACTTGATGGTCACTTTGATAAGGAAAAGTTTTAGAAATTTCCATGGATATGTGCAGTTATGAAAATATAGCTCATAGAGCTGAAGCTGTTCTATTTCCATGATAAAGACATTACAGAAAGTCCATTAACATCATCTTCCTATTAACATGAAAAGATTGTGGATTGTAAACCTTTGATTGTACTTGTTACAAACTGTGATGAGTTGGTGACTTTTGGAATAGTTTCCATAACAACTAAATATTTTTATTGCTATATATGAATCCTGCACATATTTTTCTAAGTCACGTTGTCACATTGTTCCTTAATCAGCCACACAACTTTATGCTGGATCTCCTTGTGTTCTACACAGGCTCAGTTTGCTGTTACAGCAATGTTAGCAGCTGTGTATTAGGCAATATGTGTCTTCTTTGCTTTAATGGGAGATGCTGGGCTCAAGTCTAGAGTGAAATTATGAAAAGGCTTGGCTGTAGCCCAGCATGCTGGTTGCCCTCCCTGGGTCTCATTGTGTAGTGATGCACAGGTGACTGCTGCCTCAGGTGGTGTCACCTTCACAGGAGGATATCCAAAGCCAGAACTGACATCTGTCCATCAAGTATAGCATGAATATAATTGAATCGATCACAGAGTGATGTAATGAAATGGGGTAGTTGACCCATTTCATACTGTGAGAGTCATATTCACTTATGAACTGTTCTCCTTGGCGTGTGGCCTTTGTGAGTTAATGAAATGAAATAAAACAATGAATGTACAGATCAGTAATTCTGAACAGCAGTTTCTGGAGTAAAATTAACTCCTCATTGGAAATAACCTGCCTCAGGCAGAAGTAAAGGTTTTTTCTGACATATTCACAGAATTCTAGTTGGTTATTGAAGCTTCAATTACAGAACAATGCTGTTTTGCTTCTGTCCTGGTACTTAAATTTTTAGATAACCTTTGGTCACTGGTAACATGCACTGAATTCAGAAAGCTCTTTGGAAATCATTGGCAAAGTTGAAATACAAACCAGCAGGAAAAAAGGAAGGGTCACTCACAAGTACTACTCTGCCCCTTACAGTGAAAGAGCTTGTAGAAAAGATTATTTTGCTTTCAAAACTTTTTTTGTTGTTATCTTTGACCAGTTTATATACAGGTAATTGAAATCCCTTGTTATGGCTGACTTGTAATGCTTCGTTGCCTCTCTGTTTTCACTGGAACAGTGTACCTTCAGTCGTCTTTTTCTGATCATTTTAGGAAAAGTGACCACTGCAACTTGTATGTGTAGTATTTCAAAGGTAGCTAAGATACGGTTATACAAATACACCGTGTCTCCCAGAATGTGTACTAAAGGACACTGAAGGCATAGTGTGCCTATACAATGTTCCCCCATTTGTTGTCCTTATGCAGTTCTGCTTTTGTTTGCCTACAAAAACACAACAGTGTCCTTTGGTTTGGCCCTTTGGCCAATTTCTTTTGAATGTTCACAAAGTTGCCCCATATCTGCCTCATTAAAATTCTTCTTTTTGTGCTTCTTTTTGTGTTCTTCATCATGAAAACCTTGATGTTCTTTGCCATCTTGTGTTGCCATCACTGGTTAGCCCACTCATACCTATCTTCTTGGAACCATGTTGGTCACTTTGTTGATCTTAAGGAGCTGGAGGTACTTCATCAAGCACTTGGCTTGAAACTTCTTAACATAGGCAGAAAGTGTTAAGTCCTTTCAAGCCTCCAACTTCAGACTTCTCAATATGCGGCATGATCATAAAAAATAAAATGAAGTCTCTTTCTACATTCATCTATGTATATGTACAGTTGATATGCTTAAATATCTTCAAGGGGGTTCCTTTTGCCTAATTGTGCTCCACTAAAAGCTAGTTGTCTTAAGTACATCTTCAAAATTGTCACTGACAAAGACCTGAGAGCAATCTATCACTTCTGTTTTAGCCATAGATCTTTGAATGGTATCAATTACTTTCAGGAGATATGTCTCTCTTTCCTTTGACATTATAAAGAACATGGGCTGGCTTAGATTTACATATAAGTTTTTGGATAGCTCAAGATTCATCCTGTCCTTGCTCTAGAAACTGTATTGATGGAGTTTTGGAAGTTAGCTGAAAGCTCTTTGAAAATATGCGCCAAATGTCTTTTCATAGGAACAATGTAAAGCTTATCGCAATCCCAAAGATTAATTGCTACCATAAATAAGCCATCTGGGAAATGCACCAACTGATTCTAATGTCCATTTCTTCTTAATGTGATTCTAAAGGTCCAAGGGATATTATTTGCCACAGAGATTGCTTTTAGTTTCAGGCTTGAATACTGGCCACGGACAGTTGAGGATTACAAAACCAATGCATATGGCACCAGTATATCCATAGACAGAGCCAGACCTTCAGCAGATATTAAGAAATAAAATGCTGTGGAAACAAAGAGTAAAATTAAATTCACCCCATCCTGTGGATTTGCCTCTTCATAATTTCTTAACTAGCCTCATTCGGCCAAAACACCTTGTTTCTCAACTCTGTTAAATGACTTTAACTTTGAACTTCATGTGAGCTCTAACCTGTTAGAGCTTTAAAAGGTTATCACCCATAAATGGGGATTTTCTTCTCTGCCACTACTATTATAGTGGATAGCTTTTTAGAGACATACGCAAATTCATAAACAGATTTTATCCTAATAGAAAAAACAGTTAAATGCCAAAGACGTTCCTCATAAAACTCATAGTATGTATTTCTTGGCAGTCACCACGCATTTCTTCTTGCAAAATAAAATTTGTGAGACTATTAAACTTTGGGAGAAAATAATAGCATTTGGAGGAGCTCTCTGTGCCTTAAAAGAGTCTAATGTGTGTTCCTCTACTGTTAGTGCCCAGGGTCTCTTTCATTCTCACTCTGAACACAACAACGTTGCCTCTCTTAATAAAAAAAACCTCAAGATTTTTGCAACCTTGAATCTATAGCCAGCGCCTCACTGAGAAAAGTGGTGGATTTGCAGTTAACTGATCTAGTTAGCAGCTCTGTACTCCCACTTGCAGAGGGCAGCTCAGGCAGGTGGCACAATTAGTAGCTAAAACCAAAAGTACTTTCCTTATGTATTTTCTTCTGTTCCTTGGATCCAATGCTACTCTAAATTGAATAGATTCTCTACAGTCTTCCTTATTTGGAAATACGTATTTTCGGCAAGAATGGACTCATGAAGAGCATGAAAATTCTTGTTTCTGTCTATAAAATATATGTGCACTTCAGTTCTAAACAATGTTTAGGATGATGCCCAGCAAGTTAGTCTTCCTAGATGTGCTGATGCTCTCACAGTTTAGATTTCTCGAGGGTTATGTTTATTGCAGATCTAATATTTATTCTTGCATTTTACATATCTCTGTAATAATTCATACAGAAAAACTTGTTGGTTTTGTTTGGTGGTGTGATTTTTTTTTGGAGGGGGGTGTTTTTTTTTTTTTTAAAGATTCTCAAAGCTTTCTTCATAGAGTTTATTAGGACAAACAATTGTGCAGTAGGAATTCACTTAAATTCATTAATTTGATGCACCTTCAGGATTAATTCTGTTTTCTGCTTCAGATGTGTACGTGCGGCTCCAGTTGAGCACTGGCAGTAAAATTATGGAAGACATTCCATAGCCAGGAAAACCAGTATTACTAATGAATTAGACAATAAATTGGAATGGCTTTGCAATCCAGACAGCTGTTTCACCAGAATGGTATCTTTTTCTTTAGGTTGGCTTCCCTTTTGGTCTAAAAAGAGTTTTCATGGCACTTTCATGAAGAGAAAGAGAAATGTAGGCACTGATACGTTTTAACTCTGAAAGTTTCAGGTAGAAGTAAGGTTCAGAAAGAATTAAGTTGCTAGAAATATTGGCATTTGGAGAGCAGTTGAGGTATGATGGAAGACTTGGGGAGACTTTTAACAAGGGAGTTCAATCAGGTGATATTTTTATGCATATACTATTTTGATGGCTATTTTTCTCATGCATGCAATTTTTTAACTCGCTGTTTTCTCTTTTTCTCTGCAAGCTGAGTGTTGCTGTGTGCATCGGATTTTTTGCTGCCTGGAGCCCTTATGCCATTATTGCCATGTGGGCAGTTTTTGGATCAATAGATAAGATTCCTCCATTAGCCTTTGCTGTGCCAGCTGTCTTTGCAAAGTCATCCACACTCTACAATCCAGTTATCTATCTCCTCCTGAAACCAAATTTCCGAAAAACCGTCGCCAAAGACTTCACGGTTCTTCAACAGTTATGTATTAGGAGTTGTTTTTGTGTCAAGGCACCGCAGGACTACAGATCAGCTGTGAACACCAGTCTGAGAACACTTAAAGGCAAAAATGAATCCAGCTGTAATTCTCTGCCTGTTGTGGAAGAATGTTCTTATTTCCCCCATGAAAAGCACAGTGATACTTTTGAACATTTTCAAAGCTATCCAAAATGCTGCCAGGAGAGGCCAAGCGCTATAGAATGCCCTCCTCAAGAAACTATGTCCTTGGCAGCAACCTCCAAGCAAAAGTGAGACAGGCCAGTAAGAAGTCTGTGGGGAATAAAAAGCACTGAAATTGATACCTTGGAAATAAACTTGGAAGCACTACCTGTGCATTGCACATTTACAGACCTCTAGAGCTGCTTGCTTGGAACCCTCTGACAGTACTTTGTTATACTGGATTTATGAATGTAACATTTTCTGACGAGTCCTTCTACTCCATTTTCTAGACTGTTTTCCTTTTCTCATACTTTTTGATGGGGCATGTGCTATAACATGGACATGCTTATAAGTACTGTATGACTCTTGCGATGCCAACTTAAGTATGTTCTGTGTTCACATCATGAACTATGTCAGACAAATCCTCTCTGCATTTCATAACATCCTTTCACTCTGTTTTCAAGAGAATACACTAACCATTGAGAGGTTTTCCATAAAGTGTTATTACCCTTTCTAGAATATGTACATTTTATATTCTGGCTGTTCAAAAGAAATAACTCAATGTAGAGTTTTAAAAGGACAAGCTCAGGCTGTCCTTTTAATTGTTATAGCAACTGAAAAGGTAAATGCTAACTGAAATGTCTGTTTTCCAGGAAGCAATGCTGGATGACTGCATATGTTGCATTTACTGGGAGGTATAGGTCATTTTGTTCCTTGCTTTGAGATGAACAGGCAGGTTCTGACCTCATTCAGGAATGAAATCAGAATATTTCTGGTAATTCAAGATAGTATGTAACTTTTGTTTACCTTTTGGTGTAATTTTAGAACTTGCCCTAGGACATAAGGTATTATTCCCAGTTTCCTGTATAGGACCTTGGAATAAGGAGTGTGAAGACCTGACCAAGAAATACTGTAAGGGACAAGAATCTCTGCTGGTGCAAACCACTGAAACCTACCCCACACGAAGATCCCAGTCCTCCAGAAATTCTTGAATTTGGCTTAAAAGGACAATGTTGCAGGGTAAGCATAGGCACAGTTCATCTTTCCCTTGTTCTTGGGCTCCTTTTTTCTCTGGCTTGCCAGCAAAAAGCACCATATCTTCTGGTGTTGCCATGAGGGCAAGGGCATGCTAGGAGTGCCAAGCTCTGATTTTGACCAGGCTACAGCTAAAATTACCATGTATTTGTTAGTAGAAGTGATTATAGCTTTGTTTTCCAGCTGGGGTTACTTTGGTTGATAAGGCAGTCCTCCCTGCAAGGATTTCACCATCTGCAGGGCCAGTTCATCCTTTGCTCCCCGGGAGACACTACCAAAAGCTCAGGGGAATACTTGTATCATTATAACAACAATGATTCATGAGCAACACATTTTGCCACTGTTTCTGTGGTGACTTGAAGAAAAAGTACCTGACTGCAAAAGGGACAGCCACGTTAAACTCTATGAAAGTCTCCAATTAGACACTTCAAGGGATTTTCAGTTGCTATAGAGCGTATTTGGCATATTTACTTGGGACACGGTTTTCTGTCCTGTTTTTAAAATGCCCCCCTTTTATCCTCAATGTTTTTGTATATGAGCAATAATTAAAATATTTTTATTGGATTTCCACAGATGCATATATGTTTAAAATACATGACCTGATGAAGAGTATAAAATGTTACAGAGCATTAGAGGAAAGACATCCCCCCAAGGTAAAAAACACCATGTTTCTTCAGGAATCCTGAAAAAGCAATCAGAAAAGACAGCTAGACTTTGAATGCTTAGAAAGTCCTTTCAGTGGGTGTTTTCTCCAAGACCTTCCAAGACACATGGTAAGTGATGCAATACATACAGCAACCTAGTTCTGCAGAGCTGTGATTACTGTGACTGCTGTCTCGGACTTCAGATGAGGAGGGAACAGGCTTTGAGGACCTTTTGGCAATGCTGAACTTGAACTTTTCAGATGGTGAATCAGTGAAAAACAGGAGTGGAATCTATGGCCAGAGGTCATCTGGTCCTTCTTGCTCCAAGTCTCATTGATGTCAATGCACAAAGCTGAGTATGTGAATAAATCCCTGGAGCACTCACTGATGAAGGTGTGTGTTTGCGGGTTTTAACTGGCATATCATTGCAAAGAAAAGCCTAAAAATGTCATGCTATCAAAAGACAAAAAATTATAACCTGCATTGTGCAAAGGGACCGCATGTTGCGCTTCCATACAGATATTTGAAATCCCAGTTGTAACATGCCTCTGTGCTGGGTTGACCCTGGCGGGATGCCAGGTGCCCACCAAAGCTGCTCTATCACTCCCTCCTCAGCTGGAGGGGGAAAAGAAAACATAGCGAAAGGCTCGCGTGTTGAGACAAGGGCAGGGAGAGATCACTCACCAATTACTGTCACGGGCAAAACAGACTCAACTTGGGGAAAAAATAATTTATTATCAATCAAATCAGAGTGGAATATATACATTTAAATATATTATTGAGACCACAAAAACATCCTATCTGCCTCTTTAGCTAGCTATCTGCTAGATAGTTTGAAACAGCTTACAGCTTGATACTTAATATTAGTATGTAAGAGGCTGTGGTGGGTTGACCATGGCTGGATGCCAGGTGCCCACCGAAACTGCACTATTGCTCCCTTCCTCAGCTGGACGGGGAAAAGAAATTATAGCGAAAGGCTTGTGGGTCAAGATAAAGGCAGGGAGAGATCACTCACCAGTTACCATCATGGCAGACCAGACTCAGCTCGAGGAAATTAGTTTAATTTATTATCAATCAAATCAGAGCAGGGTAATGAGAAATAAAAACTAAATCTTAAAACACCTTCCCCCCACCCTTCCCTTCTTCCCGGGCACAACTTCACTCCCGGATTCTCTCCCTCCCCCCAGCAGCGCAGGGGGACAGGGACGGCATGGGGCTGGGTCAGTCCATCACACGCTGCCTCTGCCGCTCCCGCCCCCTCGGGGGAGGCTCCTCACACTCGGGCCCTGCTCCAGCCGGGGGTCCCTGCCACGGACACGGCCCTCCATGGACTTCTCCAACCAACGCGAGCCCTTCCCAGGGCAGCAGCCCTTCCCAGCCCGCCCCAGCCGGGTCCCCCCCCGGGCGCAGCCCCTCAGGCACAGCGGCTCCAGCGCGGGTCCCCGCGGGGGCACAGGCCCGGCCAGCAAACCTGCTCCCGCCTGGGCTCCTCTGCACGGGGCCACAGGCCCTGCCAGGAGCTGCTCCAGCGCCGGCTGCCCGCGGGGCACAGCCGCCTCGGGGCATCGCCCTGCCCCGGCCTGGGGTCCCCGTGGGCTGCAGGTGGGGATCTGCTCCACCACGGCCCTCCACGGGCTGAGGGGCACAGCCTGCCTCGCCAGGGGCTTCACCGCGGGCTGCCGGGGAACCTCTGCTCTGGGGCCTGGGGCACCTCCTGCCTCCCTCTGCGCTGGCCTGGGGGGCTGCAGGGCTGTTGCTCTCACAGTCTCACTCCTCTCTGGCTGCAGGTTGCTGCTCAGTTTATCCCCCCCCCCCTTGCTAAATACGCTGTCCCAGAGGCGCTACCGCCGTCACTGATGGGCTCGGCCTTGGCCAGCGGCGGGTCCATCTTGGGGCCGGCTGGCGCTGGCTCTGTCAGACATGGGGGAAGCTGCTGGCAGCTTGGCACAGAAGCCACCTCTGTAGGTCCCTGCTACCAAACCACGGCCACACAAGCCCAATAAAGCATCTCTTTAAAATGATCAGAAAAATGGGGGGTGGGGGTGGGTGGGGAGGGTGTTTGTGCTATGACTGCTCTTTGAGCTCTGCTGCTAGTTAGCTATGTGGTGAGATAATATCATGAGCTACTAGTCTAAGCCACAGATACAGTTTTTCCAATAGATCTACTTGGGGAACTCAGGAATTTGAAGTGTCCGTGCCTGGATTTATAGTCTCTTTCAATTTAGTATTCCCTATAATGGAAGCCAAGGCTGATTTGCACTAGATGCTACTTTTTTAAAGTGGAAAAATATGTGGACATATATTTACATAATGTCTATTTGTTAATGTGAAGAAAAAAACCACTATATCTTTTAAGGTTATTTCAAATCGGTGTTGGGCTCTCTGAACCTGGCGGTCAGCTCCCAGTATAGAGTAAAATATTTATGTAGAAGGTCACTTTCAACTTTGAGTAGAACTTGTAATGTTTTTAAAATGACTGAAGAATCCCTGCCAGCTCCTTTTATAAGTTAATGGGAAGAACACTGTGCCTTTGCAGAGAATTCCCCATATATTACATATTATGAATGACAGTGCACTCAGACTATGTTACCATTTGCAGGGGTAGGGAGAGTTTTCCCTCTTGTGTGGGTAGTTTTTTCATAACAATGACAGTCTCCAACAAACCTGCCAGGTTTTGAATTTTTCCGTCTGTTGTTCATCATGGTTAGTCATAAGTTACTGCTACTAAGTGTATAAATCAAATACCACTGATTGCAGGGGACTCTGTTATTCTGCATTAAGGTCTGATGAAAGAGGTAAAGGATTACTGGAATTTAGTAACATATCTAAACAAAATGTTTGTTTTTAAAGAGAAAACAATAAAACTTACTCTTACCTGACAAGTGAATTTACCATTTTTGTTGCCAAAAATGTATTTAAGTACATTGAATTCAACAATTATGGTGTCAGTGGCAGAAATGGTAAGGCAAACCAGTGAGGTTGCTAGAGTAGCATAGCATATCATGGAAGATGTAGCAGGAACTGATTGCCTGATATACTTTTTCAAGGGGAAACATTGTTTTTCTAGATCTCAGTTGCTGAGAGAGATCACTGATCTAAGCTTGCTCCTGACCAGAAGGGACCAAAAGTCATTCCCACCTGGTGGGACTGTTGGTGATGCACATAGGCACAGCTCATGCGCTTACAGATAACTTGATTTCACTGCACACATATTGCTTAGCAAAGACCTAGTACTGAAAGTGTGCAAAAAATATTCCTCTTTGCTTGCACTGATGGGATGAGTGGACTCAGCTGGCTTAGCTGAGGAGAACAGGGCAGAACTAGTGGCTCTGGGATGAGGATGGTTAATCCTTGGGCCACAACAGCAGGAACTGGAAGTGTGTGTGCCTGCACTACATAACCACAGCACCCTTGCTCCATGTGCTGGGTAGTGATGTCCTTGCAGTGGAAGGAGTCTGTCAGGGGTTGTAGAAAGCGTGTGAACTAGCTGGCCTACCTCAGCCAGAAGAGCTGGAAATAGCTCTTCATAACTTGTCTGCCACCTTCTTGCTCCTCCTGTGGCACTTTTCCTCCTTTACACTGTGTCCTTTCCTGCTGTGCTCTCTCATTCCTCTCTGCTCTGCTCTCTGCCTTCCCTCATCTTCCTATTTGTTTTTCTGATCTTTCTTCCCCTCCTCCTCACTCCCTGGTACTCAGAGCACCCCCAGGAAGCTCTGGCACTCTCATTACACCCAACAGAGTCGTACAATGCTGTGAGCAGCCCGGTTTCTGTGCACAATGTCAAACCTTTGAGACTGATAGATTTTGTTTTTCCATTCATTACCAAAATGATATTTACAAGGCCAGGTTGGATGAGGCTTTGAGCAACCTGGTCTAGTGGAAGGTGTCCCTGCCCAAGGCAGCGGGATTGGAACTAGATGATCTTTAAGTCCCTTCCAACCCAAATCATTCTACAATTCTGTGATTCTGGTCTGTGGAGGCCAGAAGCACATGCTATGTATTTAATTTTTGGGTTTTTTTCCTCTTGTTGACTCTCTGGCTTTATTTTAGAAAGGTACCATGAAAGTTTTTCTCTAGCACACATGCCAAGATGACATGTTCTTGCAATAGGGTTGGAAGGACACTGGGATAGCTCCATTATTTTTCCCCTTTTAGACAAAAATACTATCTGCAGAGAGAAGCAGTAAAGGCATTACTGTAGTACATGCTTCTCATGCTGTGGTTCCTCTGTGAGAGAAAGTCACCTTTTCCTAAAAATGGGCTTTTAACAAAGAGCTCAGTGATGTTCTTCTTGTTGTGTCATCGGTAAAGGACATCTGTAAAGAAAAGCCAAGAAGAGAGGCTTTTTGGACAGGAAGTCTATGACTGGCATCCTACAAGTTTAGTACCCCTAGGAAGGCTAGAAATAGACTCTTTGCATACAATCTTTGCATAAGCAAGCAGGAGCTGTACTTTGGGCCAGTTCTGCATGGTCGGGCGGTGCAAGCAGTGTGATGATGAAACAGACTGGCACTTCACTCACCAAAAACAAGACCATGAAGCATGGGATGTATTTTGCAGTGAATTTCAAAATGCAGTTGTGAGATAGTGAGAGCACTGAATGGTTTGGGTGGTGGTGGTGTGTGAAACACTGCTGGAAATGTCAAAACTGTTCAATAGAGCAATTTTGAAGTGAAAAGCTTTGATTTTCTCTGTCTGGAATCATAAAGGTGTTTTGGTACCATTCAGAAGGTGTCAAACCAGACGAACCCTTTGTCTTTGGGTGATGCCTGATGGCTGAGGGTGCCTGAGAGGTTGTTGGGGGCAGCCATGCAGCAGCCTCATCATCCAGCATCCCACAACCTGCACCACACCTGGGGGGGCTGGCAGGGGAAGGGTTAAAACTGCACAATCTCTCCTCCACAGGACACCTTACAAGCCCCCAGGCCAGAGCTAGCCATAAGCCTCCCCAGCTGGTAAGACCCATGGACTTCTGGAGGTTTAGAGGCAATGCTCCTCTGCTAAAGAGCTGCTCTATTGCTGGCGTTCCAGCCCTGGAATGAAGCAGGCAGCTGCCCAGGCCAGCAGAGCTGAAGAGCCAGCTGGTGATCTGAGCTTGTCCGTGGTCTTAGTGCAATCAATATATTTTGTTCCAGATGTAGGATATCTGGGACTGATCCTGTCTTTCTTGCACTGTGGTGATTGCATCGTTATTGCCAATTACACTTTGCAGTTACTCACGAATTTTAATCTTATTGTTTTATGAACTGCAACTAATTAATCCTCTCATTCCTCTCAGCTCAACAGACACTATTGAGAATCATCTGCATTTTTGTTTCAGATGAAGAACCACAGCAGAGATTTCAGGAGACTTGTCAGTGTAATTAGAGGAGTCAAGGTGCTAGAAATTGGTCTCCCATCACTTGGAATCTGGGCACAGCTCTGGCTACGCATATGTTATTTGGAGTAGTCACACCATAAAATTAATAGCTGTGAGCTGAAATGAGGATGAGTCTTGTTGTCTTTTGTTTGATGTGTTTCACTTTCTGAAGAGGGTCAGGGACAACCTATTCCATTGACAGAGAGACACTAGCAGACACTGTCTGCCAGTCAGTTGTTGAGATTTAGTTCAGAGAGACTGGCAGAAGTCGTCCTGAGCGCTGACACATTTTCCTTTTCAATTATCTTATTTCTCTGCTGTGACACTGCTTTCTTTCAGGCTTCATGCCGAGACAAGGCTGTTGCTGAATGCTGATTACCTGCTGTTTGGGGAAAATGACATTTTTTCTGCATGCAGTTTTTCCAATTCTATATGCATGAATACAGACAACTTCTCTATGGACTGTGGTCGCAGTCAGTGTACTCTCTGATGTACAGAAGCGTACAACAGAAATGACTATGCTGTTTTAAAACACTAGCTAAGTCCACAGCTTAAAAATGCTTTGCTTTTCATTTGCTGTCCAGTCCATGATTCCCCCCAGTGCAGCTCACCACAGCTGACTTTGTTGGGTTTTGAAAATCTTTTTACATCAGTCCTACCCCAAACAGCCTAATTACCTGGGAAGGGTGTTCCTTCAATATGCCCTGGCTGCACCTCCAGTAGAGAGGCAGAGCCAGAAAGCTGGAAGGCAAAAAACCCCCTTTTAAATCCTTTTGCAGAGAAAGTTTGGTCCAGGCCCAAGGTATCAGGAAGCATTCTGTACAGCTTTATGTAGGTGATTTCCCCTACAAAAAAAATATTTTGTTCTTTTCATTTCTTACCTGTGGTGGATTAAGTTCCACTCCTGATTGCAAATGAATTTTCTGCCTTCATTTTTTCCTACAAACTCTACAGCCCTGAGTCAGGATATCTGTGGCAGCAAAACTGCATGCAGGTGGGTTTTTTTTCCCAATACTCTTAAAGCAGTGACATTACAACATCCGCTCTGAATGTGGATTTTCTAGGTGAATTTTGCTCACCTTGCCAGCTGGCCACTGCGAGACAGAGAGAATTCTACAGTAGCTTTATGCTACCCCGGTGCCTGCACCAGAGCGCTGCCTGCTCAGCAGATCAAAATCAACAGCACTCCCAGCTAAACCCAATTTGACCAAGCCAATGAAACCAAGGTGTTAACCAAACCGTAAGGCAAAGTGTTTTCCCAGAAGGTACACTATTAAGTACTATTTTCTTTTCAGTCTGGTCTCTGCCCAGCCCAGCTGAATGGGAGCTGATTTTCTTCTGCTTCTTTCAATTATCAGCTCCCTATCTACATCTGTGGTCTTGCTCTTGCAACTCACTCTGCCCTGGCAGATTGCTGTGTCGGCCCAAACGCATTCATTGGTGCCAGATTTCTGGTATCGGTATTCAACAAATTTAGCTAAAAAAAGAAAAACAGAACTGAAATAAAAGAAAGATGTTCTTGCTGTACAGATCGTACTGTCTGACATAGGGCAGACTCACTATGGCTTATGTTACGAAACTGTTATTTCCCTTTGTTGTAACATTGTGCATCTTCTGAATGTTTCCATAGTGAACATAATTATTACCTAAATTTAAAAAGTTTTATATGCTAGATATGTGACATAGGTGGTGATAGGGTGGTGACAGCTGGTTAGATAGGTGAGCAAAATCTAGAGCTACTGAGTGATCTATTTAATACACTAAAACTGCAAGAAGACTGGAAAAAGGCAAACCATTTTAGTTATGTATTCACTATTTATCGAGTCTTAACAAAAGGTAGAAGAACATGTTTTTTCCTGGGGTATTCCTTTGGAAACATGACTCATTATTCAGTGTTTGCTAGAGAAGTGAAGACAATGTCTTTTCTTTCAGCATGGATGAAGGATTTAAAACCTCCATCCTGTTAAGTGATCTGTCATATATAAAGAAGGAATATGGGAGATCTGCAAGGACATCTACAGGAACTTTGTCTTGGCAAGGACTGCAGACTGCTTAAGCTAAGGGCAAAATCCCTCTGCCTTTATGGTCTGCCACAAAAGCTTGATTCAGTTCTTGTCTTTGTTAAATCTTTTAACAACGTGATTCTGATTTGAAAGCCTGGGGGTTTTACGTGCCTAGAAAATCCCAATACTTGCACGTTGGGAAGACTAGAAGACTTGGCTAGTTCATTTCAGTGGTCCTCATTCACTTCCCAAGTCTTACGGAGTGCAAATGAGGGCTGTTGTATTGTTGCCTGCATCTTGATGCCTGTACGTTTACCCTGCCTCTGAGACATGATCCTGAATTGGTTACCTCTGTGTGGAGTGATTATTTTAGGCTGCTGCATTAAATAAGTGTGTGTTCAGATTGCAGCTCTTAGCTATGTGAATAGATGTTATGTATAGATGTTATGTATGGGGTGGGCTAATTTACTCCAGAGATTTCAAAAGTTATCATAAACCCATTTGAGATTAGATCACCCACATAGTTCAGACCTCTGTAGAACCATATTTTCCACATCATTCTGCCAATCACGAATTTTTATTGAGAGTTATACTGCAGGGAATCTAAAGAGGTTGAATCGTAAGTCATTAACAATGTTAATTATTTTTGTTTCCACTAGACTGCAAAGTGTATGTTGATATTTTAGAAGGGAAGAAAGAGAAGGGACCTTTTCCCCTGTTATGTTGTACTGGATTTAGGCCATAATAATTCCCTTGACAGTAAAGGAGGGTGGAAGAGAGGGCTCAGAGATAGGCATTTCCACTGATTCATCACAATCCTTTAATCTGGTACAGAGGGATGGTCCAAGGCTCTGCCATCAGCATCTGCTTAGCATGGGAAGGGAGGGCTGCCTTTTTGGCCCTCTGACTATACTGATCATTCTCAGTTTGGAGAGAGCCTGGAGCATCTATGAAAACCAAACATCCAGGCTTCCCTTATGCCTTGCTCAAAAGGCAATATAGGCATTCCCAGACCACTAAGCTCTTTGCAAAGTGGACTTTTCTCAATACCCAATACTCAATAATAAACATGGAAGTTAGAAACTAGTGGGTGTCCAAACAACGGTGTATATTTAACATAGTGAACGCTGGATGTTCTCATGTAGTGAAAAAGAAACTCCTCAGGCACTGTTTTTTCACTGTTAGCTAAATATAAATCTAGACTAAAACACTGGGGGAGGGAGGCAGAGGGGAACTGCAGGAGGAAAATAACAGCAGCGTGATGGCCTTTTGAGATGCCTCTATATACACGGGGAAATGAGAAGAAACTAAAATGAAAGGTATGACATAAGTGGATCAAAAGAGGTGGCACAATTGACCTGCAGGATGAAATTTTCAGCATAAAAATATGATACTCTTTGGGAAAGAAATGCCAGAAAAATAAGAGATTTGTGCTCTATATCAAGACTAAAAATACCTGCTTTTTATCTCAGAAAGAAAAGGCTTTTTGAAAGGCATTGAATGAAGGTAAATGGAAATTTAATGTGCATGAGGTTGTGGTAAGAAACTGGCTACAAATCGCCTATTTGGGAAGAAGTAGAAGGTGTCTGATTTGGTTTGAACCCGTAAGTAGGTATGCAGCACTAAGCAAATTAAAGGACTTGAAATAGTTGAATAACTACTGGGAGATAAAAAAAGTCTTATAAGGCGAACATTAAAAAAGTAATAGAACAGAGTTTTCAAAACAAGCTGACAAAAAGCCTTGTTCAAACTATGGAGGATGTTGTATGAGGTTAAGCTATTTTCTGTGTGGTCCCAAGTAGTAAGCAGGACTTGACTAAAGTACCACAGTGGAAGGAAGTGTAGATTAAAGATAATGATTGTATTTTAAATTTTTGGTTTTGTTTTTTTTTTTTTTTTACAAAATTTTACAGAGGAATAACAATAGAATAAGGAGAATGGATTTCAAAAAAGCAATGCTTCCATGAGGCTGGCAGGGAGGGAATTTCTGGGATAAATCTGAACCTGGGAGACCTAAAAATCAAAACTATATCAGAATTGAAAACAAGCTGTGTTTATGAAGGAGTAATTCAAGAATATAAAGAAAGTGGAGGTGCATAGTAGTCCTCAGATAGTAAGAGACAAAAATGAAAAAGATCATGTTAGAAGTGAAAGAAAACTACTGGTCTTTAGCAAAAAGAAAAGAACCGATAAGAGGGGAAGAAAAGAATGTTGAAAAATCCAATTATTTCTTTGCTTCAGTCTTTTAAAAAATCTAATGCAATCAGATACTTTTTTAACTAAGTGGTTATAGAAGGGAGATAAATTCACAAGAGACTAAAGAGCAGAATCAAGTACATTTAGCTACTAGAGATGTGTTCCACTTTATTGGCAAAGCAACATTAAAAAGCACCTTATAAGGGAATTTAAAAAAGCAGCCAATGTAGCCTGTGAACCACTAGCACTTATATGGAGAATTAATAGAGGACAGGGAAAGAATAGAGGACAGTCTCGGAAGACTGGAAAAGGATCAACATTATTCATTTTTAAAAGGCAGAAGATCCATAGCTTTCTGATTTTTTTAAGCAGCTGAACTTTGATCACTGGAAAGATTCTGCTCAAGTTATTAATCTTGATTTGCAAGATGATAAAATGGCTTTACTGAAAACAGAGCACAGTAAAACAATCCAATTTCCTGACAAGGTGTCTGGCCTGGTGAATTAGAAAAATGTGACTGGTGAACTCTGACTTGACTTAGCAGAGTTTTTGGCAGTGTCTTCCATGACATTCTTAAAAGGAGGCATTCTTAAAAGCAGGCAGTATGTATAAACAAGGTAGTCACCAAAACTTACAATCACTGTATGGAAGAATATAGTTCTGAAACAGAAATGGTGAACTCATGTCAAACTGGGAAGGTATTTCAAATATGGAAAGACCTATCAAAATATTTTGACAATTGGAGTATTTTCACATCCAGCTTATACACCAGTTACAGATGACAGGTGTTGGGAAAGCCATCAGCCCTGCGGAGATGTTAACTGAGTTTGTGACTCTGAAAGTGAAAAAAAGAGTAAACTGGTATCATGCCACTAGTAGGAGACATTCTTCCCCAGTTAAATTGTCTCATCTTTATAAATATGTCCATTGCAGTTTTAAAACATGACAGTTAAATCTAGAGGCTACTGATTCATATCCATAGTCAAAGTTGTGCTTTTTATTTTCTCCAGAGGATGAAACACACGTTCTTTGATATCCACTAAAACTTTATCCAAAAGGTCACTGGCCATGAATAATGTCTCCAGTCCAGGACATTTGCATATCAATCAATCAGGCCTGAGTTTTGTCCTAATTGCTTTTGGCTAATTGTCCTACTTTTTCCTTATGCTCAATGTTTCTTTAGAGCATGATTTTAATGAACTGCTCTTTGAATGAAGAGCCATTTCATATAGCTTTTATGATTTTATTTTATCCAACCACTTTATATTTAAATATATTATTGAGACCACAAAAACATCCTATCTGCCTCTTTAGCTAGCTATCTGCTAGATAGTTTGAAACAGCTTACAGCTTGATACTTAATATTAGTATGTAAGAGGCTGTGGTGGGTTGACCATGGCTGGATGCCAGGTGCCCACCGAAACTGCACTATTGCTCCCTTCCTCAGCTGGACGGGGAAAAGAAATTATAGCGAAAGGCTTGTGGGTCAAGATAAAGGCAGGGAGAGATCACTCACCAGTTACCATCATGGCAGACCAGACTCAGCTCGAGGAAATTAGTTTAATTTATTATCAATCAAATCAGAGCAGGGTAATGAGAAATAAAAACTAAATCTTAAAACACCTTCCCCCCACCCTTCCCTTCTTCCCGGGCACAACTTCACTCCCGGATTCTCTCCCTCCCCCCAGCAGCGCAGGGGGACAGGGACGGCATGGGGCTGGGTCAGTCCATCACACGCTGCCTCTGCCGCTCCTGCCCCCTCGGGGGAGGCTCCTCACACTCGGGCCCTGCTCCAGCCGGGGGTCCCTGCCACGGACACGGCCCTCCATGGACTTCTCCAACCAACGCGAGCCCTTCCCAGGGCAGCAGCCCTTCCCAGCCCGCCCCAGCCGGGTCCCCCCCCGGGCGCAGCCCCTCAGGCACAGCGGCTCCAGCGCGGGTCCCCGCGGGGGCACAGGCCCGGCCAGCAAACCTGCTCCCGCCTGGGCTCCTCTGCACGGGGCCACAGGCCCTGCCAGGAGCTGCTCCAGCGCCGGCTGCCCGCGGGGCACAGCCTCCTCGGGGCATCGCCCTGCCCCGGCCTGGGGTCCCCGTGGGCTGCAGGTGGGGATCTGCTCCACCACGGCCCTCCACGGGTGAGGGGCACAGCCTGCCTCGCCAGGGGCTTCACCGCGGGCTGCCGGGGAACCTCTGCTCTGGGGCCTGGGGCACCTCCTGCCTCCCTCTGCGCTGGCCTGGGGGGCTGCAGGGCTGTTGCTCTCACAGCCTCACTCCTCTCTGGCTGCAGGTTGCTGCTCAGTTTATCCCCCCCTTGCTAAATACGCTGTCCCAGAGGCGCTACCGCCGTCACTGATGGGCTCGGCCTTGGCCAGCGGCGGGTCCATCTTGGGGCCGGCTGGCGCTGGCTCTGTCGGACATGGGGGAAGCTGCTGGCAGCTTGGCACAGAAGCCACCTCTGTAGGTCCCTGCTACCAAAACCTGGCCACACAAACCCAGTACATAAGCCTACAGATGACTTATTCAAGAACAGATATTCATATCAGAGATGAAAATGAAAGATGGAACATGTAGGATGTTAGTTTTCTTTCATGATGTTTTTCCAGAATGCATTCCCAACAACTGTGTAATTCTCTGTGAAATAAAATTGCTCAATTTTCCTGGAGTTAGGGACTAGAAAATTATGAGGGTTTCAGGTCCAAGGCAGTTCAATGTTTGGTTTACCTGGAAATAAAAAATTGGAAATCTTCTAGTCTCTTGACAATTCATTAACCTGCCAAGTACTTTGGCAGGAAAGAAGGTGGAGTACAAAAGATGTCTGGAAAGCACTTTCTCACTGGTAACCTGCCTGGCTTTTAACCTTGAAGTTAATTGAAGTTGACAATCCTCCATAAGGTACTTTGATTTAAAAAATATACAGCTGTAGAATATCTAATCGGAATTTTTCAAAAGAGTGGTAGCTGGCAAGGAACATAGGAAGTCTCCTCATTTCCATTTGGTTTGTTGCATTATGCTTTGTCTGAGACTTCTGATGTGCAAGCTGAAGTGAATAGAGAATCAATTCATTTTAAAGTCCCATTGCCCTTTTCCAGGGGCAAGAAGGTCTAGGACCCAGACTCTACTAGAAGCATAATAAGCAGATACAGTACACAGATAAAAGTTCAAAAATTCAGGTGTAAAAGTGAGCCTTTCACAGGCAAGGGAATTATCAAACTAAGTAAAGGTGGGTTTGGTTTTTTTTTTTCTTTCCTATGTCTCTCATGAATTTTAGAGAATTTATTAAAAATGGGTGGCTTGGTACTGTCTAGCTGTTCTTCTAGACCAGAACTTCTAATGTGAGAAGAATAGCATAATGTACCATGGTGGCTGGTGTAAGGAAACAGGAGAGAGTAAATTCTTTGGGGCAAGGCAGACTTTATTTTATAGGTACTGCCCATGGGTTAACAAAGTGAAAACTTCTGAGTGCTGAAGGGGAAAAGAATTGTTCAGGTTGATTCAAAGCAGTGCATTTTATGAGAAAACAGCTTTTACTCAGCCACCCTGAAACACTCCTAACAGTGAGGTTGAGTGAATTAGCAGAAATGCGTCTGAGGAAAAAAGGCAGTTCTTTGCTTCAGTCTTTCCCAACTAATCAGAATACTTGCAAGTGAGCTGGAAGATTAGACATGGAAAGCTTGACTATGTAGGATTTTATTCAACTACAGCAAGCTAAAAAAGACAAGAAAAGTGTAACCAACTCTCTTTCCCCTCCCTCTCACCTCAGATTTTTTTATGATGCTGAGGGGTGAGAGCAAGGCCAATTTGGCATACTAAATCTTCCCAAACTCACATTTCTCTGATTTAACTAACATATTAAAAATGATACCGGATTTTGTGTGAAAGCTTATTTCCCTCCTGTTTTTTCCTTTTTCTTTTTCCATCAGATTACTTAAGAGATTAAAAACACATGAAACCTCCCCTCAAGATCTATTCTGCATAAGAGATTCTGTATGTCAGCTCAGGTATAAAAGAAAACCACTAGTATACATATAAAAGGATTTGTCAAGCTTGAACAAACTCACCTTTGCTTTGATGTATAGCATTTTCCAGTTTTAAAGTGTTCCATTGTACAACTAAACTGGGCATGACCAGGGAAACCCAATAATCTCAGTCTTTACCATTTCCTCACAAACTCTGTTCTTCACTTATTAGATTTAAGGTAGCAACTGCCAAGGCTGTCTTTCCCATCATTCTTTGATGACTGGGCTGCTAGTTTTTGCCCCAGAATAAAAATATTCCTAGCTTGAAATAACAGATCTCTTTCCTTAATGTCAACAAGTTACAGCTGTATTTGTATTTGTAAATGAGAGCAAATTACTTCTGTCAGCACCCAGACACTGTATGGCTCTGTCACTTAGTGTTTTGCCATCTATATTCTCTACAAAAACTGACTCTATTTAAACATTCCTTAGTGGATATTGGTAGCATAATATTTGGCCAACAGTCTCAAGTTTGAGAAGATATCAAAAGCTAGTCTTTTAAGGAATAACCTTACAATTTACCTAGCCACAGGGACAAACCTACAGGAATTTATACATTCATGGGCAAGTGTTGCAATGGAGTACATGTGCCTGGGAATAAGGGACATACTCTTTGATTCTACTGCCATAGTATTTATCATGCAACCTATCATACTGAGTGGCAGTGAGTTCTCAGAGTTATATGAAAACACTGCCATCCATTCCACACTTGTCAGTGTTGTCTGTCATTCACACTGAAGACAAACAAGGTCTTTTTAAACTTGAAATAATTAAAAAATGTTCAAAATAATTTGTTGGGCAGAGCCCGCTGAGGAATCACTTGGGTGACATCAGTCTCTAACCAAGTACAAGGCTTCACAGAGCCTCTGGAATATAACTTCATAGTAATATAAAAGAACATGTTTGTATTTGCAAAATGGAATAATTAGGACTGATTTCCCTAGTGTCCTGTAGCCTATAAACACAGTAAGACATTTTGAACAGTCAAATTCATAAAGATTCAAGTCTGAGAGTTGCTTCTGGAGGCAGAGACATCGGCTAGTGTAATAACAATCCCCCCCAAAGGGCCTTGGAGGCTTCTCTAGGCTGAGGGAAATGAGCAGTGAGAGGAAGAGTTGCTGGCACAGACAGGTGAGGTGTCGGAGACAGGATGGAGGTGTCCTTTCACAAAACAGGAACCCAAGACCTCCGTCACTCTTTTGGATGTTTAATGCATCACAGGAAGTGTGGCAAAAAGGTATTTTCCTTGCAGCACCAGCAGCAGCTTAAGGGCTCTGATGTCATGAGCACTGTCAGGTTTCATTGTGCTGCTCTGAGATGTTATTCTCTTTACCCGGAGGGAACTTCTGGCAAAGGTGTGGGGAAGGTACACTGAAATCAGTTCCAGCAGGAAGTCTTGGACAAACCTACTGAATTCAGCGACTACAGTAAGAACTCTTTCAGCCTTGGCAGAAGAAGTACCTAAGGTCCTTTTGCCTTAAAAACCTGGCTGCATCTCTTGGCCCAATCTGGCTACTTAGCCTAGGGAATATTTAGGCAAATGTAGTTGTATAAATTCTCAAGTGCTAATTTTATATTTAAATGGTACTACTTTTGTAGATAACATTGGCAAGAAGGGAAGAACACCACTTAAGAATGGCACTTCTGATTGCTTCTTTGTGACAGGGAACATGAGAAGATTGCACCTCTGCGGGCCTGGTTTGTCTGCCTGAAGCTTGAGTGGGGTCAGCAATAGATTCCAGCTGCCTAATGCACACACTGGTCTGCCGAGGATGGAAATCTGCGTGCCAGCTTTACAAAGGGGTGTCTTCTCAAAGAAATCTGATCAGTGAAACCCTGAGCCCAGCGTTTCTTTATAAGGATTTTAGTCATCTTTAACAGTCAGGTGCAATAATACAATAAATAGGAAAATAAGGTAGGAACCCTGGCTGGGACAGCCATAAGCTTTTGTGTAGGCAAGCAAATACATATTTCTGAGAATGAAGATGCATATGGGTGTTCCAATAACTGAAAGCATGCTGGAAATGCTTTCCTGGTTCTTGGACTTGTATTCACTGTTGGCTTTGCATATTTACATTTGAAATATCAAGTCAGAAGATTTTAATTCTGGTATTTTTAAAGTAAAACTAATTTATTGATTTAGAACAGCAGTGAGGAGAAGGAAAAAGGAGTGGGAGAGAAGTTACACAGGAAGAATGTGGTTTTTGGTCCACATCTTCATGCACCAATGTGAAGTACCTCTCATCTGATGCTGTTTGATGCTCTGAAGCTGAAGAGTGGATGAAATTTTTGAGATCTGTGTGTATCCATTGTGTGTGCCATAGCTTTTTTGTGATTTTGTTACTGTATGATACCAGTAAGCCAATTTTTATGATGTGTTGTGTTAATAATCATGCCTGCCAGAACCAACATACTGTGACTAAGCCTCCAACCAAACTTCTAGAGCAAGTACCCATGCATGTAATGACTTCCTACGACATCAGTTGTCCTAATAAAAAAGAGTCTGCCCAACAATCATTCAGGTGGGAGCTGGCAGAGATGATATGCTGAGATACCCTCTTCAGACTTGCAGATTCACAAGTGCAGTCTTAGTTTCAGTTAAAAGTGACACTATGATCCATAATACTTTGCTGCTAGCCAAAAGTGTTAGTCTGTGCAATAACGTGCTTGAAGCAAGTCAAGTTAGTCCAGCCAGAATGTCCCAATGTTGCTACTGTACAGTGTCTGTAACTGCACAGAGCTCCTAGTGATCTGTGCTTGATCTACAGAAAATCTTGGGAGACATTACTCTGGGCGATACTATGCTATTTTAAGCAGCAAACCTACCTGGCACATTCATCAAATGATATAGGGACTTATTCAAGAAGGGAGGTATGTGTAGTAACAATGCTGCCTTATTTCATACTACATGAAATTCAGGTCAGGAGGAATAGAAGGTTTTTCCACACCAGTGCACGCTCACTTCCACAGCTTCATGGAAAATGGTAGCTATGAAAGCCAACAGTCTGGTACTTCCTTTCTTCATTCCTCAGAGATTGATTCCACCTTGAATACTACAAAAGTTTTAGAAAACTAGCAAGTCTTGATATACAAAATCTTGGAGTGCCAGAAACTATCAAAAATGCCAGAGCACAGTAGGGAAGTATTTCCACTGAATTAAGTTAATTGGAAATAAAATGTATGATTCAAATCATACCTAATGCCCTCTGACAACCTCAAGAAAAGCCTACATTAGTGATATGATTAAAGAGATTATGGGAAAATCAAGTGACACAATTTGTTGCTACTGAAGTTTTAAAATTAGGTGGAATCTAATTAGGCCTTCATTGAATAAGAGTTGATGAATTACATATTCTGTTAATTGCTTGTATAAGAAGCAATTACAAGTCAGGAGAGGTGTTATCTGCTTTGTCCTGCAGCAATGATAATCTTTTTCTTAAGCAATAACAAAATCTAACTAGTCTCTTTGGTAATCAGTAACTTGTTTTGTAATGCTGTCGAGGTACTCTTGGCACATCAGTTTCAGTATTTTGTAATGTGTTGACCTTTCTCTCAAAGGAAGATTAAAGCCTATTTTTTCTTCTCATTTATAGCACATTTTTTAGAATATACAGGAGTTGCAGGGTGTTTGACAGGGGACCAACTTTTTGTTCCGTGTTTGTTCGGTCTTTACCTAAACTAGGGAGGGGGAAGGGGAGCGGAGATCCAACTGCTACAGGACTACAGATCTATAATAATAATAATAATGGATTATTTCTTTTCTCCAGTGTGATGAAGATTCACGGTAGATCCTTTTAAACTGAAGCAGTGTTACCAGAGCAGAGTGTCTGGGCTCAGTTCCAGCAGCTTAGACTGTTAACACGCAGCTAATGCTGCTCAGCTAGTAAAACTAGTTATTACTATGCTCTGTTCTAGTGAGTGCCACCAGATTAAATATTTGTTAAAAACTCAACATTATCCTTACAGCTTTGTCAACCTGAGAGACTGCAGGCTGGTATAAGCCTGCTCTGCCTGCAGATTACACCACAAGGATGCAAGCCGGTTCTAATCTATAATGAAAGCAGTTGTGATACCCTGGCATTGAGTTTGAGCTGCTAATTCCATGCAAGGTTTATAACCTCGGGCTGGGTGCTGTACTATCACCATGGGTTTGTTTATCCTAGAGAAAAGAAAACTAGGGAGGGGTGGGTTTAAGTGCAGTCTTCAGTGACTGAAGGAGGGGTTATAGTGAAGACAGACTCTTCTTGGAAGTATATAATGAAAGGACAAGGGTCAATGACCACATATTGCAGCAAGAAGCAAGGGAAATTCCAGTTGCATGTAAGCAAAAAAATTATTCACCATGAAAGGGGTTCAGCACTGAAAGAGGTTGAGCAGAGAGTCCTTGGAATCTCCACTCTTAGAGACATTCAAGGCTAGACTGGATGAGGTGTGAGCAACCTGCTCTAACTTCAAAGTTGTTCCTCTTTGAAACAAGAGATTGGACTACAGGACCTCAGAGGTCCCTTCCAGTCTGAACAGCTCAGTGGAAAAGGGGCACATCCTACAGATCCTGACATTGTATACATTCCCTCTTCCTCTGTCTCCCTCTGATGTGCTGATTTTTATGTAAAAATACATTTCTTATCATTGAAGGATTTAATTTAGAAATTGTTTTGTACTGGTGGCTTACTTCTTATGGGCTGTTACAGTATGAATGCAAAATACCATCCTAATCCTCAGGAAAACAAATCTCAGAGGAAAAAATGTTCTTGACCCTTCTGGCATGCCACAGAATTTTGAGCTGAACAGCAAAACAGTAAATTGGGTGCTTTGCTGCGTATAGGACATAGAAACAGGAGGGCTGAAGTTGGTACAAGAATAATTCTCAGCTCAGTCAAGCAGAGGGACTGCTTCATAGCTGATCTTTCTCTTCTTACAATGTTAATAATTGTTCTGGCATTAGGTTCCCTGTGCAAAAATATAACTTCTTCCTGGATACAATCTAGATGAGGGGTTGGGCCCCACAGCTGGGAAATTTTCCTCTTTGCCTGGTAAGACTTGATGTTTTGTTCCCCTTATTCTCTGTGGTACACAACACCAGCCTCCAGAGCATCCTATCTTGCTCTGGTATTTAATCTGCATTAAGATCACAAAGGTAGGAGGGAAGTGACCGGTAATATGAAGACAGTCATTGCCTTTGTTGACATGGAAGATGATAGTTATGAGAGGATGAAGACCATCAGAGAGGTTGCTTTGCTTTATCCAGTGTTCCAGAAAATGGTGCTCATCTTAAAAGATGTCTGAACCAGTCTTCACAGGATATTCTGTTTTTAAACAAAAAGCATCCAGAACTTAACTTTTACAAAAACTCTGGATTGCATAGCACGTAACCCCACAACTACTGAAATATCACCTCGTAAATGCAGAGCAAACCAGCTGCACAAAACAGGCAAATAATGTTTTTGAGAAGTAGCATATTAGCACTAAGAGGAGTCCTAGGATTTTTTCATTTATATTTTTGCTATATTTATTTTTCTTGATGGCTTCAATATTGGAAATCGAAACATTGTGGACTGTTTATATTCTGTGAGCCTCCATGTGCACCTTTTATACCTACAACAGCAGGTGACTGCAGTGAAGATGGAGGCCCATACCCCATTCTGTGAAAGAGATGCAGAAATCTACTGATGTTGTATTGATGCGAAAATCCCTTCACTTTTCCCAACACAGGTCAGAAAAGGAATGACTCCAGTGGGGGGAAAAAAAGCCTGGTGTTTGCATTTTTAAGATGATCAAGGTCAGGGAGGGTTATGAGGTTAAAAATCCCTGACAGTCCGGAACTTTGTATTGAAGCAACTAAGTAAAATGGGGACAATAATTTGCTGACTTACAGAAGTATAATGGAATTATATACATTTATACTCATTTCATTATTTTGGAATGAAGGACAGAAATCTATCGATCAAAAATAATGCAGTCCTAATTTACATTGGCTAATGCATGCTGATTTACATGGATTAAGAAAATGTATGTATAGGTATGCCCCCAAGGGAAGGGTCACATAGGGACAGCCAGGTATAATGGGGGCTACTTTTTTACTTATAAAATTAATATTTAGCTGTTGTCAGAAGACATAGGTCTTATCTAGAGCCAGTGAAATTAATGGCAATACTTCAACTGACTTCAGTTGATTTTGGATGCAGACCTGTGTGTTCTGTGATTCATATATTGTATTAAAGAATTACGTCAGATTTTGGCAAATTTACCACCTAAGACATTAAAACAGTATTTTGATTTCCAGTCTTTTTTGATTTATACTAGCTACACATTTGTACCATATTAATTGACCAAACTAACACAGCACTTGCATTGCTCAAAGCCTCTGCAAACCAAAGCAGTAAAGAACATGTTTTTTACCTGATGCTTAGTCCTAGAGAGCTTTCAGAATGACAGCAAAATTGCTGATAAATGTAACATTAATCCTGGAATTTTTAACACAGTATGTTTGAACCATCCACCTTTCCATCTTTAAGATGTGTCTATTTGTATTTCTGCAGTGTAAGAGTACTTGGTTTTCAACTCTTTCAGTGATGTCTTTGGGTACTGCCTGTAGCATTAGAGCATTGGTTGGCAATGAAGATAAATCCTTGAAGGTAGGTGGTGCCCTTTTTAGTGTACAGATCCCTGGTTTCCTGAAAATACAAGTGAGTGCTTGGAGTTTTTTAAACTCATTTAGGCTTGACTTCATTGATCTACTGTGAAAATACTTCCTTTCTTTTCCCTTTTATTAGATTTTTTTTTTCCATATTTTACTCCGTCTTCTGTTGGTTAATTTACTACTATCCTAGAAATGTATCACACAATCATAGAAATGTAGAATCAGAATGTTTTGGGTTGGAAGGGACCTTAAAGATCATCTAGCTCCAACCCCCCTGCCATGAGCAGGGACACCTTCCACTAGAACAGGTTGCTCAAAGCCCCATCCAACCTGGTCTTGACAGGACTATGACAAAGATTACACTGCAGCAGGGCTCACATGAGCTTCATCCAACAAGCTGGTTGATGATACCATCGGAAATATTGCCTACATTTGTCTCATAAGTACTGAGGAGCTGCATCTGCCTCAGAGAACTTGAAACTTGTATTAAACAGTAGGAGAGAAAGAGGACAAATTGACTTTATATTAAGCCTGTATCTTTGGAAAGTTCTTATCTTGCACAGAGTCCACCATTTCTGAATGATTTTTGCCTGCAACAACCTCTCTTGCTAAGTGCCTGACTCCACTGCTAGAAGGATGGATTTTATATACATGTGTAGAAAATCCTTATGGTTGGAAGTCCTTGCAAGGAAGTTTTAATAGGGAGTCTGTGTACCTCCATGTGTGACTGGGCTGGTACTTTCCCTGTATTTGACCTGAATGTTCAAAACTTAAACCAAAATTACCTTTCTCTGGCAGGCTAATTTTGCCTGAAAATACCTGCAACACTTTCTTATCCTATCCTAGACTCATGTCAGTAAAGGTTTCAAATTATAATCCAGTGTTATATATTCTTCTAAATATATCGCTGCCTATGATTATTTTTCAATCAGAATAAAACAGCTCACTTTAACACTGTGCTCATTATTTACACACATGCTGACTTTTAATAAGGTTTTTGGCAATTAATTAGCTAGCTGATCCAAGATGATTTGTTGATTTAAGGTTTTATATTTTTTCGTATATTTAATAATGTGTTCCTTTCAAGAAAAACCACCAAAATTTGTTTCATTCTAAGCTATACAGGCACCTGATAACCAAAGACAAGTACTATTAACATGAGTGCCAAATTGCAACAAATTCTGTTTTGATTGCTACAACATAGACATTTAGTGTCAATAGTTTGCTTTACGTATAGTAATTTATGTGATTGAAGTTATTGAATAAATAAACTTTCTGTTTAAGGGTCAAAACATGGTTTCCTCACCTGACCAGGCTTCTGAGAGCTCTAAGGTGTTTCTGTGGATTTTCTCCAAACTTCTGCTAGTATTTTCCCCGTTCCCTTTGTGGCACAACCGTCCCATATACTGACAATGTAGCTCTTGTTCTGCATGTTTTAAATTTCATATGGCTGGATTTTTATATATGTATATATGTGTGTGTGGTTTTGTATGTATACATTTATATTCAAATATGTATAAAAAAATAAACACACACACACACACACATATATATATATATATTTGTATAGTGGCCATCTCACCAGATCAGGTTTTCTTTCAGAAACATCCCCTTTATGACCCTTTTGTTCTGCATCTTCTGAAAACTTTATCAGCAGAAGTTTTCCATTCATATCTAGGATGCTAATTGCGGTATCATATTGTGACAGGCCAAAATGCCAGCCTTGGGCCTATCTGCTTGCAAGCAGATTCTGTCATTGTTGACAAGGCTGAGCTTCCTGGAAACCCCATTGACTAGCAGCCATGATATTTTTAACCTTAAGTTATTTTTGATGGAATCTTAAATTCCTGTTATACTACCTGGTTTAAGACCCAGCTAGACTCACAGGTTTGCATTTCCTGGCTTGGGGTTTTATTTCTTCATTTTAGGCTCTGTTCTTTTCCTTCAGCTTCATTTACTGAATGCCAGTATCTAATGTGTAATGATCATTCTACCCATTAACTTCTTTTCACCCATATTACTTCTTCAAATGACTTGTTTCTGTTTCCATGCCTCCTTTTAGCCAAGACAGCTTCTTCTACATTGCAATCCTATTGTGGCTGTTTTGGGGGTAATTGGTAGTGTATCTTGAAACAAGTGTCAGTAACACTTCTTAGCATACATGTGTATTCCTAGTCACTTATGCCAAAAATGGGGTTTCAGAAAATGGTTCCTCTGGAGTCCCAATCATGTATATTGCAATGAGGACATCTTTTGGAGATGTAATCATCACCAGGGGAGCAGTGCAATGGCTGATTTTACATGTTGTAATTAACACTCCTTTGTCAGTCAGCATGGGATTCAATAAGCAGTTAGTTCAAAGAGCAGTACTTTCTATGTGTACAAATCATCATTACTTTTTGAAATTGTACAAAAGCCAGGTGAAATCTCTGTGAGTGACTCTAGGCTGCGGTGATTTTTGAGTACGCAACATTTTTTCCTGTGCATTATGACACAGGAAAGTACATCTAGTAAACGTTTAGCAGTGGATCATCTTGTTAGCTAATGAGGTGAGGTGGACAGTAAAGATGCTTTCTAGCTTCCCATGTAATTAATTTATTTAGACATTTTATCCATGGTCATTAAAATTCCCGAGATCCTGAATTGTCATTGTCTCTGTAGAAGGGAATGGTATTTTCAGTTTCAAAACTTTTTCTGCTCCATATATACATATGCACACTGAAATAGATGTAGATACATAATGTCCCATCCTGCTCTTCCCTTCTCGTGGAACAACTTTTAACCATCAGTTGTAATGAACTTCAGGCAACCACTTTTCTTTTCAGATCTGTTTCCACTATGTTGCTTGTTTTCTGCAAACGTTAATTACATAGACATGTGCCCTTTTGTACTTGCCATTGTTACATGCAAATGTTTTGGTATTTTAGTGCAGAAACTGTGGCCTGCATCAACAGACATATGGAAAAGAACTGAAGATCCCAGTGGAAGTTGTTTGGAAGGCAAAGAAAGAGAGCTGCAAAATTCTGCCCTTTATATTTAATATCCCAGTAAATCTTCTAATCTTAATTCGATTTAATGTTTTTGGGTTTGCTTGGAGGCAACAGTGATGTCCTTTGCACAGTGCAAATTTGTACAGGTACGTCCAAGAGCTTGCATCTGCTGGAACGACCTCACTGTGCAATGCCATATGGAAATAATACCACATGACCTAAGAGAAGTATATTTAGGATAATTAGCTCATGATTTTACCACTTGTGCTACAAAATGTGCTTCCAGCTTTAACAATAGCTCTGCTGGTGACCCTTGTCTTGTGCTACATTATGCACATATTCTGCACACATGCTCAGATGGAAAGCAAACTATCATGAAATTGCATCTTATCCAAAGGATCACCAGTGAAAATCGTTCAACTGTGCTTGTCTTTGGTCTACTGCAAAATATATGATAAGAACAGGGCTCAAACCACAAATCAGTATGTCTTTCAGTTTCATCCAAAGCCAAGGATTAGTTTGATTCTGCCATTTAGTTATCAACAAGATACGAGGTCTTTTATCCAGAACTCTGTTATATTAAAATGAACCAACTCATTAAGATCTTACATGGACCTTATCCAAAAGTCAGTATGAATATTTACATCAAATTTAGTGGACTACATACAAAGTCAGCCAAGAAATATTTATCTAATAGTTTTATGTGTCTTCCTCATGAAATAGCTGCCTTTTTCCTGCCAGCTTAACTGATCTGATCATTATCAGTAAAATGTCAGACACTGGCCACAATAAAGCCAATTGGAGCACAGCTACATTAATTTCTAGATAAGTAATAGTTTTTCCTATATCTTCTCATGCAAATTGTTTTCATTTTAAGATGGTTTCAATTTACAATGCATATCAAATAAATTGCATTAAATGCTGTTGGCCTGACTGACAGGAGACCTTGTTCATTTACATAAGGAGAGGGTGGAGGGAAGTTGTTATGAAAGGGAAATGAAGAGAAGTAGCAGAAGACCCTAGTGATAATAAAATTTTGATATGTGAATTTTCCTGTTTCTCCATAAACTATGAATCACAATCTGTAGTGGCAAGTTGAAATTCCCAGAGAAGTACCAAAGACCTATACTCAATTTATTACAGTTCTTGTGAAAGACAACTTTGTTTTCCCAGGCTGGGTTCTTGGATCTGTTCCAAGCAAGTATCTTGCCTCTATGTTTCTGAGTGGCTTATGTATCTACCCAGTGGTTGTGCTGTGCTACTGCATGACATACTACATTAAGCGAGAGATGGATTTTAAAATCTGCATCTTTCAGTGGGCTTTTCTTTCACCTCTAATTTTAATGTGACAGGCTTATAACTAAGCACCCTAGGTCCATGTGGATGTAAACTAAATTAAGCCAAAGTAATCTCTCAAGAGTATTTTTAAAGGACTTTAGGAAACAACATTTTACAGGCATTACATTGTATTGAATTGTAATTTGGTGTGGAAAGTGAAGAAAAAAACCATCAACTTTCTGCCTTTTCATGTTGACAGTGAGATACATGCTAGAAGCTGTAGCAAATAGTTTTTCCCAGAATGCTTTAAAAGAACTGATGTCTCCCTTCCCCACCCTCTGCCCTTTCTTTGGTTACCACTTGTAACCTGAGCTGACAGAAGGAAGCACTTCCAGCACTCTGGTTCCTCAACCTTGAACTAGTGTTATAGCATTTTTTGCTACAACAATAAATGTTGTAGACCATTTATTGCAGAGCTCAGCCCCGACTTCCAGCATATTACTGTACATATCCTTTCCTGCTGCTCTGGTTTGGAAGCAGAGGGAGTAACTCCACAGAGGAAGGAGCCTGCAATTTGTATTACGTAAAGCTGTGGAGATCTGAAATTCCCTCTTCACTCTTGCGATGCACGTTAGTATCAAGTTAGACCAGGAAGACAGCAGTGCTTCTCACTTCACTTTAGCCATCACCCCAGATCTTGTCTGCTAGACTTCTTTAATCAGGGACATCAGGGAACAATAGGGCTTCCTTCCTGGCGTTGCACTCTGTGGAGCCAAAAACAATACTGACGCGTGTTGTAGCCAAGACGTTTGCACTACCATAGCTGTCAAATCTGAATTCCTTGTATATCCCTTGTCTTAGGAGCTCTTTTCTTGATAAACAAGAGAAAAGCAGAGCACAACTGTACTCCAGAAAGCACTGACTAGATGGTTTGTGGTTCATCCTGTTAATTCTATAGAACAAAAAGTAAATTTAACTTCTCAGTGCAATGTTTCGGGTTGTCTATTGGTGCTTGCATTAACCAAGCTTATTCAGTAAAGCCAGTTTCTGAGACCTGTGCAATGAGCTAACTGAAAAGGCCAGCCTGCAGCTTGAAAACAAAAACAAAAACAAACAAAAAAAAACCCCAAACTCAAACAAAAACCCCCAGCATTATGTTTTACTTCTCCCTTCATTTTGGTCAAATTTTCAGTAAGTTGAATAGCATTGTATCTTGACTGGAGATGCAACTGAAGTAGTTGCATGTGTTCCTTATAATGTTGGTCTGAACACACAGGTAGATGCAAGGAGGGAAGATTGCCAGGATTATTTCTAAATTGAATGTTATGGATACTTGCTTAGAATGGAAAACAGTTTAATTAATTAGAGATAAAGAGAAAAAATAGAGAAATCATTGAGGCAAGCAGCACCTGGACTGCAGGGAGACATTATGGTCCCATGTCAAAGGGTAAATTCTTTAATGCAACTCAGGTGAATGGTCTCCTTACCTAAGTACCATGGTTTTGACAGTGCTCAGGAGCAGATACTTTGAGAAAAACATGGCAAGGCAAATACATACTTTTGCTTTTCCATGTCTGCTTCCACTGGTCTGTCTCTAAGGCACTTCCCAAGCCGGAGTTCAGATTTATATCATAAATCAGGACTTCCACAGCTGCTGATGGACTTCTCTTCCATGAATTTGTCCAGTCTTGCTGGGATACTGCATCAGCAGAAGCAACATCGTGTAGTAGGGAATCCTACAGGTAAAAATAATTTTCTTTGGTTTGTTTTCAATTGATTACGTGATAGAATGAGCTTCTGTGGTAAACTTTTATGTTGTAAAAAGTTAACTTGATTGCAAAAAGACGTTCTGTGTAAAGAGTATTTCATAACTGTCTGCTATGCAAGGAGAGGTTTTGGTTTTCCTAAATGAGTCACTGGACTTATCTGGGAAGGCAAAACCTAGGTTTCTTATTAAAATAAAACCAGACAATTCAGGTGCTCTTTCCCATCAGCAGTTCTGTGGCAGAGGTTTATGTAACTTAATGCATTCTCTTAACACATGCTGAGATTTTCACTGTTTCTTGTTAGGCCACAGTGGTTTCTGGGATGAGCAGAACAATTATGGCAGTCTCAGATCACTTACTCACATGAGAAATGCTTGAATTCAACATTATTTGGCTGAATAGCTGTAAGTCTTAACTAACTTTTTATTGACAGAAGGTGGTATTGATTCTTCACACTTTCCATTGTTTTATGAAAATAGACGCCAAATTGGGGATTTTTTCTGTTCTTTTCATTTTTTCTCTGTCTAGCTCAAGCATTAACATCTTCCAGGGAAATGCCAGAGAATAATTTCAAATTTATTTTGTTTTACTTTCATGTCACAATAGGAAGAAATGCATAGGGAAAATAGCCTTATACATATCCTTTTATCCAAGAAGCGTAGTTCTTGATTGCCCTAAGCATTGAGTTGAATGCCTGCTCTAAGAGACTGAAATGACTAGCATGGCTCTTCAAAAAATTCAGTGTGCTTTTGAGTACTTGAGATCATTAAATTAATATTCATTTACTTGATTCTGTCTCCTTGTATGGCTGCAACCCATGCATGAAGCATGAATCAATGTGGAGACATCTTACGGCTGGCTGATACCAGGCCAATGCTTGCACACACCACTTTCTTCCTGACTTTCAAGCTTAATAAGAATGCTTACTTCATAACTCATCTCAGTGAAGTAATTATATGTAATTGCATAATTGCCTGTTACAGCTGTTTGACTTACTGGCATTTAAAATAATTAAACTAATGTGATGCAGAACCACAAGTTAATTTAAAACAAGAAAACCATAGAATGATCCCTCTTGAGGGTGTCTACACAGGCAGTGATATTGTGGTTGAACGGAAACTGAAATGTTGATCCTACATCTTTTCTTGAATCTATTACACAGTTTACTTTTAACAGGTGATGATACAGAGTTAAATAATAAACTATGTAATAATCCTAAACAAAAAAAGGTACATGGCTCTGGAATGAAAATAAACTTTCTTGCTCAAGAACACTTGCCACACTCTGACTAGTAGGAAGTAAGATTTCTTGCAGGCAAATAATCATGTATTTGTTCATTATAAACATTTCTCAGTGGTGGCTAAAGCTAAACTTGGATTTAGCTCACACCTGCTGGTATATTTTATTTTCCTCTATATAAAAATCCAGTATTTGACTCTTGTGCTCAGTCAAATATTCTGATATATAAATGACTAATGGATTGACTTTTTACTTATATAGTGAACACCCAAATCATACAGACAGGAATAAGATTCAGAATATGAACTTAAACAAAGAAAACTGAAGGATTAACATAATGAATAGCAAACAGAATGCTGTCTTTAAATCTGTGTTTTTGGAGACATTCATAATCCTACAATTACTCTACTGAAAAGAATGTGCTACTTAGTTTTGACTTAGAAAAGCACTATTTATGTACTTACCTTCTTAATTTGAAATTAGGTCTATGCATTTCTGCAAAGAAAAACCTTAAAAGCCACTCTTGCTGCAACAGATGAGCAAAGCCTTCATTCCGTTTTCCCCTGTTGAATTATATAAATAGACTCTGGTTGCTGTGATGCATTTTACTTGTAATAGGGATAAACAGAGAAGCACATGTCTACTGCGTGCTCTGAGAAGTGCAAAACTTTCCTGTAGTAAACAATTTATGGAGTCTGAGTCCTTCTTCAAAAAGGAGAAAGCTTTTCTGAGTGCCTACAGACTTCTGCCCTCTGGAATTGAGTCTGGTGTGTGTTATCATTTCATATATCTATGAAGCAGGTTGCCTGGGTATGACACTTCTTTTGAGAAACCTGTACAAGAGAAACAGAAGCACTTGACTTCCTCAGGGGAGAAACTCTACGACCTGTAGCAATATTGTCTGCTTTTTATAAGCGGTAGTTCAAAGAGTTCACTTAAAAAGTAAAAGAATATATAGATGTCCTTGAAACTGAAACTGCTTATGCAAACTGAGAGCTGCTTGGATAAAGGCACCAGACACGAGAAAGAGGAGGGATTTACTATTTTATGATTCTTATGTCTTATTTTACCATAATTTATGCTTTTTTTTTTATAATTTACAGCTTCTTTGAATGGAATTTACTGATAAGCACCAGAGGATCTAGTAATCTAAAAAGGTATTACAGATATACACTATTTTACTCCCAAGGTTTTACCCGTTCTCGAAGTTTTTTTCACAGCCACTCTTTCTGTGGGGTAATTTGAGGCCGCCTGCTACACTTCCGTGCCTCAGATGACCAGAAGGTGTTAATGCTTCTTTTCATGACAGAAAGCAAGTATTTCAATAGATTGCTTCAGTCTGCTGTTTAAAGCTGAGAAATTGCAAGATACATGCCAATGTCCTTTCACAGTTAACTAGCTCTATCTGTGAGACTTTTTATTAGCTGCTAGTAAAGGTATTGATGATTTTTTTTTTCAGCTTCTTTGAAAAATGACTGGAAATACTCCTGATAGCATCACAATTTAAAGCTGCTAAGAGAGAAAAAAGGGGCAGCAGTCCTGACCTCTGAAAAAGAGATCATCAGCAAATAAGAACAGCAAAATCATTCTACTTTGTGCAACAAAACTGGAAGTCAAGGAAACCAGAGGAGCAAGAATCAAAGTTTTTAAATTAATTTGAATGAGTCAGTTGTTGTGGGTTTTTTTAATCTCCATGATGAGGCATTTGGGTAATACATGCACTCTATAAGAGTTGTTCTTTGTAGAGGATGAACAGAGAGATGGCTATTAATAGATATATACGTAAATTTGTTTCTCTGTGTTGAAGAGGACACTCTTCAATAAGTTAACCAGAAATTTGATTTTTATTTACTAGTAAGATAAGGTTCATCTGGCATTGAGCAGATAAGATTGTTCTACTTTAGTGGATAAGAATGCCAAAAAATCATTTACAGATCAGTATTTTTCTCCTCAGATCCAGGTTTTCTGCTGCTAAAATAATTGAATTACTAGAATTGTCTATAAAATTCTGAAATTTGTAAAACACTATTTCATAATCATTACAGAAGCCTGGATTTCAATTATCTTGAAGTGGGTTTCAAATACAATCACAGAGGTTTTAAAAAGAAAGTGCTATAGCTGGAACTCAGTGAGGTGTTCATCACTGGCACCTTCTCCTTCAAAAGCAATATATCTGTAGAAAAGAAATCTCAAAATAAACTACTGGTATGATGCATCAAATACCACAATTCACTGTGTGGTGTGGGTTTTTGGGTTTTTTTTTGTTTTGTTTTGTTTTTTTAAACAGTGCTGAGGTTTTTAACTTGGGAAAGCTAGATGTAAGGTCTTTCAATAGAAGGCTAGTTCTCAATACGCTTTTTAAATTAAATATGGGTGTCTCCAGATACAAATCCTAAACTGTTCTGCTTCTTTTCACTGAATGATTGCTGCCATAACAGGCTAAGTTCACTCCACTTTATGGTACACATGGACTATTATAGATATTTGAACTCCTATTATCTTGGATTTTTAAATGGAGAATCCATATTAATCCTTGCTGGCATCATGATCTTGTAGGGCATATTAAAAGAGGCTCAGGGACTAGTCATAGGATTGCTGGGAGATATAATCAGCAACCAGAAGTACCTTACAGTTACTGACTGTACAGATCCACTCTGGACTGCACTGCACTGTATTTTCTCATATCTAAAGGCTGGATCTGTGGATCAGCTTACAAAGACTACCTTAAAAAGCTCCCCAAGAACATGATTTTGGTTGCTTCCATGCTGGGAAGTTAGCTTTAATTAGAAGTTGAAAGATCTGTTTCTATTACAGATTATCTCTTCATCTTGATGCTGAGAAGACAGCTCAGAGAATTCACAAAGGGAATTGTGATCTTGTTCTTCACTTCCATGATAGAGAACTGCTTTAAACCTAGAAACTGCCTGAGGATGAAAAGAAGAGCTGCATACAAAGGATGAGAGTGTTTATCTGGTCACAGGATTTCTTTTGCTGCAAAGCTTCTCTTACTTCAGGATTTAAACACCATACAGAGCCCTAACAAGCTTCTGTACTGATGTACATTCACTCACATTTTTGTTTGAATACTTGACCGTCATAAGCGTGGAAGAAAAGTTTCCATCAGCTTTGAGAAATTAACCACTCTGAAACAGCCCAGTGCTTGCTTCACACCACGTTATCAGCATGGATTCACACCAGCTTGGCCACAGAATGCAATTGCTGCTTCCTAGGCAATGGACAGCTTCCAGTCCAACTACTAATTCAGGTTATTTTATGCTGTGTGCAGTTCTTGCATTAGGAAAAGATAAGCAAATATCAGAAGATTAAAGACATTGAAGAGCTGTCCCAATGGCATGTGTTTGTCCAAAATTATCACCCTTTTGCTGTGTGGTTGTTGCGAACAAGTTAGCGCAGCCCAGAGAAGAATTAATGTTCTCCTGAGAAACTACTGACACCCAAACCCAATATATCACATTCAAACCTGAAGCAAGAACAAACAAATGTGTGAGGGTCTTTGTGAAGTTCTCACAGCAAGTTTTGCATGAGGAAGTTCCAGAGCTGGCACAGCTGTTTCTTATAACTCCTCTTTTTACATATCCTTGATAAACAAACCCTTTTCTGGGAGATGTCAGAGGCTTGACTGGCTTTTACATTACTCCAGTGATGCTCCAGAAAGAGAGGTTGGATCACCTCTATTGCAGACCCACAAAGGTAACAAGCAGTCAAATACGTTGAAATTGAACTTACCAATGTCTTAAGCCAAGACCAAATGTTTTAGTATCATTAACAATATTTTATTGCATAAATGCTATTGGCAGAGCATCCATAAATGTAATGCAAACTTCTCCATAAGTGTTCAGGACTTATGGAGTTATTAAAAACTCAGGGTTTTTAAAAATTGAGCTTACCAGAAATTTTGTGGGTTGTAGGGATAGCATTATCAAAGCAATGCAAAAATGATACTGAGCCCTGCCACTTACACTGGTTCCAATAGCAATCATACAGCTCATCCCATGGTACGATATCAAAATGTTTTACACAGTTGGCTCATGATTTTGACCGTGCAGTGCATTTTCCAGGACACTGGGCAAAGGCCAGTATGTTTCAAGTTATAGTTGCTCTTTTACAAGCAGTTAAGTTTAACAATACACACTGGAATTAAATAATTAGCATCATTTTATTCACATTAAAGCCCTTATTAGCAATTAATTCCCATATAAACTAGGAATCTCCTTCTTGTCATTAAGTTTCATGTTACTGGTATCCTCTTATATTTTTTTCCTTAAATGATGTGGAACACATAGTTCTAATAGGACTATAATTAGCCATTCTCACATGGCTTGAATTTAGTCATACATGCTGAGAATGAATCCTTTCTACTGATGTGTAACTCTGTAGTCTGACCAACACAGAAATATTTTTTGCTTGAGAAGCTACTAACCACAAGCTTTTTAAAATCACCTCATACCTCTTTCTTGGAGTGACAGATTTACTTCCTAAAGCACTTCATTATGCATGTAATATTTAAGCATGAGAATCATTCTATTAAGGCCATTACCTAAATCAGCACGTGCTCAAGTGTTTGTCTGAATGTCATTTTAATTAGGAGAGCAGTACGTACAGGATCTAGGTGACAGATGTAGTTTTCCTTGCTGCTAGCATCTCATTTCTTCCTCATCACTACACTAAGGATAGGGTGTTAAATTGCCCTATGGATGTTTAAAAAATCTGACATTGCCTGGGAGTAGTAAGCGCCAACACTCATGCAGTGAGGTTACTCTCCTGATTGGCATCATATCTGTCAGACAGGGAGAAGACGTGAAAGACCCTACTTTTCCTTTTCCAAGTGTGAAACTCCTGAATTTCCAAATTTCTTGGAAATTACATACCTGCAAGTGCTCCAGAGTAAATTCTTCTTACGCCCATCACCTTTAGGTTTTACACAGACCTGAATATGCAGGATAACATTCTGGTTTCCTTACAAACAGTAGGATATGGGCCAATGACTTAAAAAAAGGCCAGGATCTCACCTGTACTACACACTCCTGTTCAAACTGAAAGACTTCTGTATTTCAATATTTAATGTATTGAAAATAAATTTCAGTAGTAGCACAGTACAATTAGTCTACCATTGTAGTTGTCTCTGTAGAAGAAATTCACTCAATGAATAAGAAAAGCATGAGTTCTTACTTTTTTTTATACAGAATTTTGTATCAGTGGGAATCATAAAAATAGCTTTGCTCATGTCTGCAGATGTGCTGTGAGCATGTGCTTTTATAAGGATCTACAGTAGGTATAGATCTTTTGTGGATACATTTTTCTATGGGGACCTACTCCTGAAGTTTTAATATATTGCCAAACATATTCCTCATGAAAATGTCTTCAGGCTCCAGATGTCATGTGCGCCTATTGGCAAGCATTTCTTTTGTTATGCCCATCAACTGTAACAGGCTTATTTGTGGATTAGCTGTGTCTCAGCTGTAAAATTAATTCAGGAGCACAGCCTGCTGTTCCAAATGAAATTGCAACAGACGGAAATGTTGTTTCCCTGAGTTTGCCTTTTAAAGATTTGTATAATTGGTTAATGCTGTTTTGTCTTTTTGTTTTTTGGAGACAATTAATCAATACTTTGTCATGTGTAACTTTTATTTTCTATTTTCAGTACATTGCGGTATACAAACAGCAAAGTCAGATGATCGTGTCCTCTAGTGCTCAAGGAACCAGAGAGCCCTAATTGTGGTAGCAGTTTTAGCAATTAATTTTGAGCTACAGAGCCATGAACCAAAGCCTTCAGTTTTCAGCTTTCTGGATTTTTAAAAATTTAAATCAGTTCTTGCAGAATAAATGTATATTTTCACTCTTTCCCCATTCTCGGTTAAATAGAAGACAAACGGCTCAGTGCCTAAAGCACTGCCTTTGCACTCAGGTGCTGTGGGCTTGGTTCCTTGGTCAGCCTTTCTGCCTGACCATAAGGAGACCCCACAAGATGTGTGGAGATAGTTGAGACTTCCTTTATAGATGGCTTCTTAATGCACCAGATCCATCTTTTTGGACACGCCGAGTCTGCCCCCAGTTTGTCAGGTATTGCTCTTAGCTGGAAAACAGTAGCTCTCTGCCAAAGGCGGTGGGGGGCCTTTCAGCTGTAACAGGCTGTGTAAGTACCCCGAGCCAATTTCAGTGCAAAGTCCAAGGGATGAGTTTGAAGCACTTTCATCTTACATAGCTGACCAATTTGGTGCTCTGTGGACACCACCAGGCTGAAGCAACGTGTTGTAGCTGCAGTGTTGGTGGCCTGTTCTGTCTGGGAGGAGATGCTGTGATTTAGCCTGTGTGCATGCAGGGGTTTGCCTTCAGCTGGGTGAGATCAGGCTGCTCAGTTGCACAACACGACGTGGTGACAGGCAGCAAATGCTTTCCTCCAGCTGAAGCAGTTGAAAGCTCTGCTTTTAAAATAAACAGGACCCATTTTTGTCTTTGTTGGAAGAGCCAATTTAGTGTGGAGTAACAGTACCTGAAGTCTTTATATGGCTAAAGATTACCACTGGATAAATTGCTTCCTTCCTTCTGCCAGTGATCAAACCAGTTTCCTATGCGAGTTTCTAGGAAAATAGAAGACAAGCGCTTTGCAAAGGAAAGCAGCTGCTCTGTGAAGGCTCTTCTTTTCTCTTTGTTATGACAGGGATTTTTACCTACGCAGAAGCCAAATGTATGATACTTTGTTTCATAGGTACCTCCCCTGCTATCAAGGAAGTTTGCCTTCGCCCAGCTAACAAGTGGTGTGTTTTTTCCTACAGTTTCTCCTCCATTTGTCATACAGCCTGTCCTAGGACAGAGGCCCTGTACCAGCACACTCCTGGATGAACCTCACCATCTAACCACTTTCCTGTTGTGATGTGGCAAGGTCTGTCCTAGCATGTTTGGTCTTTGGCTTAAGCCAAAGAGTTACCATTTCTGGAAAAGCTGCTCACACTTTTAACTGCCCCATCCTGACAACAACCTTGAATAGTAGTAACCTTAGCTTCATTAGAAACAATCTACATTGCTTTTTCCTGCTATCTATGAAAAGAAAAAGCCACTGCATAGCTACTCTATGCCTTCTTTCATTAAGTTGCTACAAACAATCTCTTGGAAGTGAGCCGGTGAACTTCTAGATTGCCTTCCAGAAGCAGCTCAAATAAAGTACAGAATTGTAGAAGAAGGAAAGGTGGGAAAGAGGGTGTATATATTATATATATAATTATATACATCCAGTAGGATGCAAGGGAATGGAATGAGCTGCAGTGTTTAGTTTCTTACAAAAGAAAAGAAAAAAAGAAGTACATGACTGTCCAGGTGGTAATTTAATGGAAGCTAGCAACTTAATGAAAAAAAAAATTAATGGTGAAGCCAAAGCATGAGCTAAACTTCTTCTCTGTCCTTGTTATTCTGTGCCATCTTGCAATTTCCTCTCAGATGGCATTTTTTTCAATCTTCTCATGTTCAGCCAGGGTACATTTACCATTGTGAGTCAACAAAATGAAGATATACTCTTGGCCTGGTTCAGGTTCCTGATACTCAAGTGAGCTCAAATCCCTTGGGCTGCAGCAATTATATCATGATCATTGACAGCAGGGCTCCATGTAATTTAAAAACTGTACAGGGTACTGTGAGGTGAGTTATTAGAATCAGCCACCTTTTCATGTGCTCATCAATTAAAAGTAATAATAATTTTGGCAATTATACATGTAGCCCAAGAGACTTGATTGGGTCTCACTTGCACAAGAGGAAGATCAAAAGTCCTAAAGCTTTCACTCACATACACTTAAAGTCAAAAAACTGGTGAAAACTGACTACAGTTTCCCTCAAACCCTGGCCCAAGTCTTTAAACTACTTTGCATAAAAAACTTTCACTTTATCTGACTAGCATTGACAACATGGAAAATTCTTGCCTACAATGAAGGCCTGAATTTCTGTTCTCAATATGAGGATTCTGATAACATAGCTGTCTGCCAGGAGAGGAGAGAAATACAGCTTCTGCCTACAGTGCTCAGACTGGGTGGTGTTGGCCTAAACCCTAGACTTATATCAGCTGGCCAGCAAAATAATACCATTGCCTACTGTGCATATAGCAAGGCTCAGCTGCTTGTAGATCCTGGAGAGCTAGAAGAGTTAAATGAGTGAAAAATCTTTTTTTTTTTCTGCAAATGTTGCATATCTCCAACACAACTATGTTTGTAGAGATATACCAGAAGCAACTCTGTAATTGGGATGTAAAAAAGGCTCAAACCAGAGAAATCTGTACATGTTGAAGAATCCCATGTGTATGTCAGAATTCCATTTCAGCCCTTAGTTAGCTTTAACTATGTGTAGGTGGAAAGGAAGCAAAATGTTTTCTAGACTTATAGAATTGTTAGATAAAGCCCTGAATTACACTAACAGAGAGTTTCTCTTCCACGAAAGAATGAAGCTTTTGTCTGCCAATTGGTCATTATTATTGCTTGAAATAACGATTGCCTTCTTAAATAGCTCCACACTGATGGATTTTGTAAATTCAACATGCGATATTTCTAAGATTATTTCTATAAATTGCTGAGATTGAAGTGTCCAGGATATAATAATTTTGCAGACAACATTAAATTGACAAAGGATGACAAATAAAAATGTAAAACTATGCAACAATTCACTATATTTCATTGGAAAATTATGTAATTAATCTCTTTGATTCCTGTTTAGCTTCTGACAACTGCTGCTAGGAGGATAATTTAATCTCAGAAATTTTTCAATAGGATTATGAATGCTGTATCAAAGAAAAGTTATGATTTAAGAAAGATTAATTTAAGACAGTTAACTCTGCTGGTTTCAAACTGCATTAGTGAGAATCAGTAAGGTTAGAACAATGGCTCTGTATTACCTCATGGAAAGGCTGAGAGACAAAACCACTGTATCTGAAGGATGACTTCTTTGTAGTTCTTGCATTCAGACTTGGTGTTCCTTTGTCCTCTTTACAAACAGCATGAGAAACAATTTTATGTCATGGAATCTCATTGCTGTGACTCTTCCAGTTAGGACCCTGAAATATTTCAGTGGTTCAACTAAGACAGTTTCATGCACAACTGGGCATAGGCTATTTCTGGCCAGTTTGTTTTCAGGCATACACAACAAAAACCATAATGCGCATTTTAAGATCAATCCTGCTCCCCCCTCTAGCCCTCACAAAGTACTGTTCCATGTCGTATGGAGACACCTCCTTCCAGAAAGGCTGGGTCCCACATAAAGAAGGCAAAATTCAGAATATACATTCCAGATGTGCAGCAGAATTATACATTACTGTCATGCTGTTCTAGGAAATGCAGCACCTACCCCACATCCACTGAAGGAAATTCATGGAAGAAAAGATGAGAGGAAACCTCATACTCCATTTTCAATCACTAGAAGCAACCTGTAATGCTGTGCAGGTAGTCTGAGAGAACTCTGTGTCCAACAACATTTGGAAACAGAAATTCTTGAAATGAAGAATTAGCTGCATGCATGAATAAAGTCCTTGTGCCTTTCTGGTTTGAGCCTAGTAAGTGACTGTCAACAGTAAATTTGTGCTAATTTCTATTGTAAAAATAATGATTAAAGTATGAGTTTTGAGTTTCTACATAGAATATGAATAGGCTAGAAGTTCCCCTTCCCTTACTGCAATAATATTTGCCCCGTCTCCTCCTTTATCATGTGTCAACAGTATCCTGTCAACAATATAATTCTCATGAGAATGGAATGGTTGCACAAATCAAGAACTGGATAGAAATGCAATGCTTTTAGGTTGCCACCATGTCCTCCGTTAACAAAATTATAAGTAACTTTCAGTGTAGAAATTGTTCTGCAGCAAACTAATTTCATGGACCTTCTAGGTAGCTGTAAATCATCAGGTGTCACACTGTAGGTTTGCAATGTTCTATAAAAATGTGTTTGTGTGTATATATATCTTCCTAAATTATCAATTTAAAAATTGCACTGATTCAGAGATTACATATAAACTAGTACAAGCCTCATACCTTTATTAGGCATTCTTTTTAATTGCTTTGGTCATTGGTACAAATTTTATTCACTTGTAGAAAAATATGCAGTATAATAGCTTAAAAATTAAATGCACAGGCACAATTGTTTATGAGACCCTACCGATAGTTTAATATTTCTGCCACTCTTCCCTGTTACAGTAGTCCATGGATTACCAGGAGGAAGATTTAATCTGTCATAAGATTGGTCAGGAGCAAAATGTGAACAGAGAAACAAGCTTTCAATGTGTGAATTTCTCAGTGTGCTTAGTTCAGTTTACTTTTGGTGCATGTAACAAGCTGGGGTTTCTCTAGATTAAACTGAATTTATAAATATTTTTTACATTGAAGCCTTTCTCTAGAAGTCTTTTTTTCTCCACATTTTCTGTGGCCATCTGTTCCCTTCTTGATCCATGTTGGATGGAGTCTTGACTACCCTCAGCTGTTCTTCACTTTCCCATACTGCTCCCCGCCTCTCTACTGAAGAGCTTCTAGGAACCATGCCTAGGTTACCTTAATCAAAACCAGCTGCTTTTATTGAGACTTCATTGATTAGTTGATGTAAAGTAACTGATTTTGACCATCTTCACACATTTTCTTCCACTGAAAGGAGACAATTTCCAATAAAGAACCCTGAACAAACAAGGGTGGGAATTTCTTCAGCAAATACATCAGCTACTGATTTGTAAAGAGAGAATATAGTCACATGCAGGAGCTTAAGGCAATGTTTCAACTAGAGGAAATCTTGAGGAATTTAATGACTGCAATATTGAATAGATCTAGCTGGAAAATAGCCATCTTACACCACAGGGACTTAATGAATGAATGAGGATTGAAAGAGGAACAAGAAACAGAAGAAAATAAAGGGAAACGAATATAATGATAAACTGACTTTGTCCCTTCTCAACCCTCTTCAATCTCAAATCTGGGTACATGCTGACCTACTAATGTTGGGTGCATGTTTCAGGCCATCACACTCATGTTAAATACCAACAAGCGGAGGAAGAACCCTAGGGATCAAAGAGCAAAAACAGGCAGTGAGAAGGCAATCCTCCTCCAGTGAGTTAAAACTCCAGAATTCCCAGCTATTTTGCCCCTGGCAGTGCCCAATCCTCCTCCACTGCAGAATGATGGCACCATGTCTGATTTTGAATTCCTCTGACATACATAATTTGAACAGAGATTTATTATTTCTCAAAAAAAAAAATATATCTGTAAGAGGGTTGTTTCCTGTGACTACTCAAGCAAGTAGCATAATGGACATCGAAGTTGCATAATATTAATCCTATGCTTTCCTGGGATGGCCGATATGATGAAATAATATGAATAATACATTTTCAGTGTATGATGTTCAAATGTGTTAGAACTTAGGAAATCCTTGAAATATTGTGAACTTATAGTGGCTAATTATTTAATGAGACTTAGCAGACAACTCAATAATTGCTTTTGCTATTAATCACTCAGCTCCAACAATTTTAAAGATTTTTTTTTGTCAGAACATTAGAATACTGAATTAGCTGCAGCTGCAATGAATAGAGACTGTAGTACAGTAAACATTTAGCTTTAAATGGACACTCAAGAGACAGGTAGGTAGCATTTCTAGTAGAAAATTATCTAATTTCAAAGAAATTATTTGGTGTATTAGAATGACATCTAGTGACTAGTTCAGGTTCTAATGTTGAGTTATAAAAATAGAAGCAAAAAACTATAACCTTCTGATTCTGTCTTTGCTGCCCCCTAATGAAAGACATAAATATAAAGAACTACAAAGCATATCCAGAGACAATAAAACTTGAAAGAAAAGCAAGTTAAATTAGGATTAAAAGCAAACAGTGCATTAGTGTAAAGGGAAAAAGCAATAAAATATGTTTCTGAGATTCTGGGAATTCAAAATTAGGATTGCACCCCACTTTTCAATATGAGTTTATTGTTCAGGAAATAATCTACCATTTCTCTTTTCTAGGGAATATACCCAGGGAAAAAATTTGTAAAAGTCCCCTAAAACAGGTTCCTGATCAGGAATGGAAATTCACCTATATTGTGAAAACACAGTTTGACAGAGGCCCAAAGCCTCCCTTTTGAATGTTAATCAGCAGTCCTCTTCTATTCAACATAATCATGCCACTGACTCACAGAGCAGAGTAGAACAGGGAAAGAGTTCATAAAGTACCTCGTGCATGTTTAGCATTAGCAGGAGAAGGTCTGTATTTGGTCAATCCTAACAAGATGCAATCATTTTTCCTCCCCCATGTCTAATACTGAAGCCAGTGCTACAAGCTCTTGAGAATAGAAATTTGAGAGAGAACTGGGATGGCAGAGACATAAAAAGTAATTTCTATCTCTAAAAGTAGAGACAAAAAGTAAGTTTTAATCCAGTTGAAGATTCACATTATTTTTGCCAAGTATACAATTTCATATATGGCTGAAACAGAATTGTGCTTTTCTCACTGAAAACTGCAAGTACATTCATTACATTAATGATTTTTTCCAATCACATTTCTTCCTCTGAACACACACTGGACCTAAATAATGAGAATGCATCCTTTATAGGATAGGGCACCTGCACAGAGCCAAAGATTATTCTCCCGATGTTTAGCCTTCATTTCAAAAGAAAAGCTGACTCTGTAATTGCAATGTTTAAAAGCAACCTGTGAGAATACAATGGACATGTAATCATTACATGTACACCTGCCTGAATCTGTAGAGAACTGAAACAATAGTGGAGAGGTACGGACATCAGTCATGGTACTGTAAAGATCACTGTTAGGTATTTTAGTGCTCATTAAAAAAGCAGGTAAAAGAATATGTGAGGGAGGCAGCATTTTCTGATAACTATGCATACAATACATGTGCCATAGTGAAAATGTCTTGGGGACAAGTTTATAAAGCATAGGAGAATATGCTGAAGTTACAAGACTATAAGGACTGGTTTTGTATTCCCCAAACAATTTCTCATAATTACATGTAATGTTATACAAACAGAATCACAGAATGGTCAGGGTTGGAAGAGACCCCTGGAGATCATCTAGTGCAACCCCTTGCTAAAGCAGGTTCTCCTACAGCAGGCTGCACAGTCATATCCAGGCATGTTTTGAATGCGTCCAGAGAAGGAGTTACTCCACAGCCTCTACAGCAGCCTGTGCCAGTGCTCTGCCACCCTCAAGGCAAAGAAGTTTTTCCTCATATTCAGAGGGAACGTCTTGGTTTACAGTTTGTGCTCATTGTCCCTTGTCCTGTCACTGGGCACCACTGAAAAGACCCTGGCTCCTGATGCACCCCAGGATCCCACCAGCTCTCTTGGCCACCAGGGCACACTGCTGGCTCATGGCCAGCTTGCTGTCCACTAGGACTCCCAGGTCCTTCTCCACAGAGCTGCCTCCCAGCAGGTCACCCCCAGCCTGTACTGGTGCGTGGGGTTGTTCCTCCCCAGGTGCAGGACCTCACACTTGGCTTTGTGGAGTTTCATGAGGTTCCTCTCTGCCCAACTCTCCAGCCTGTCCAGGCCTCACTGAATGGCAGCGCAGCCTCCTGGTGTGTTAGCCACTCCTCCCAGTTTTGTATCATCAGCAACCTTGCTGAGGGCACACTGTCCCTTCAAGCAACTTATTGACGAATATTTTGAACAAGAGTGAACCCACTATTTACCCCTGGGGCACATCGCTAGCTACAGGCCTCCAGCTAGACTCTGTGCGGCTGATCACAGCCCTCTGAGCTCTGCCATTCAGCCAGTTCTCAACCCACCTCACTGTCCACCCATCTAAACCACACTGCCTGAGTTCACCTATGAGGGTGTTACGGGAGACAGTGTCAAAAGCTTTGCTGAGGTCAAAGCAGACAACATCCACTGCTGTCCCCTTGTCCACCCAGCCAGCCAATCCATCATAAAAGGCTATCAAGATGGTCGGGCATGATTTCCCTTTGGTGAATTCATGTTGACTATTCCTGATAACCTTCTTGTCCTGCATATATTTTGACATGACCCCCAGAATGAGCTATTTCCATCACCTTTCCAGGAATGGAGGTGAGGCTGTCCGGCCTGTAGTGTCCTGGGTCCTCCTTTTTGCCCTTTTTGAAGACTGGAGTGACATTGGCTTTCCTCCAGTCAGGCACCTCTTCTGTTCTCCGTGACCTTTCAAGGATGCTGGAGAATGACTTGGCTACAGCATCTGCTAGCTCCCTCAGCACTCAACCCTCAGACTTCAAAGCACTCAACTGTACAGCTACACCACATTATTTCACAGGTGCTAAAACTGAAATGTAAGTGACCTGACAGCATTACAAAAATTTTAGGTTTAGCACTTTGTGCTGAAATTGGTAATCTCTGTAGCATCCAAATTTTACCTGGGATCTTCTTCAGTGGGTAAAATACGTTTTCTGCTCTGGATCTCTCAAGCCTTTTGATAATGCATCATTACTCTTGTCCTATGATAAGTCTCAATTTCTTGTTATTTTTTTAACATGTGGAGATATTACCAATCACTACAGTGGCACTGGTATTGGTATTCCTGCAGCTTTGGATCTAGGCTGGCTCAGTGATCAAGACTACCATAACCCTCTAGTCTGCACAGCAGTTTCTTGTTAGATTTGTCTAGGAACACTTTGTGGAACCCAGCCATATAAAACCCTTGGAAAAGCATTCAGTTTCTGAATCCCAAGATCTTAACTACTTGACACTAGAAAGGGTTTGATGATTTGGGGCATCCTCAGGAAAACTTGTGTATCTAGTGACCTTCACATTGCAAACTTAGTTATCTAGGGACTTAATGTGTTTCTAGGGTTAGGATATGCATGAGTCAAGATTCTAAATGGGGGTTTACACCCTGATGTGGCTGCTAGAACAGTTTGATATTAAGTTTCTTGGGCAGATCTAAACCTTTCTATTTCTATTTTTCAGATCCTCATCTACAGAGTAGAGGGAGTTGTAAAATGCAGGGGTATTGAGGATATATTCAATATCATGACACACTCAAATACAGCGAGGCTGGAGAGCCAATATGTGCTTCAGATAGAAGGCATTCTGCATAGTCAGTGCACACAAAACTTTTTTCACCCTTATTCATTTCCTAAGTGACAGCAATGAACACTGCAATGTATGAGAGACAAAGAATTTACAAATGAATAGCCAAGAACAGAGAAAATGAGATGTGAACTGGAAGCCTGGAAGGAATATATTGGGATTGTCTGTATTTCAGTGTTTGGTTTGATTCACTCTGTGTGGGCATTGCTTACAAGAGAACCAGTCACAGAAAAGGTCAGAAAATGTCAGTATCAAATAGTATGGGTCTGATCTGACAGGGTTTCAGGGGGGAAATGGTGTTCTGTGTTAAGGATGTGGGCAGAAAACCCTTTAAATATTCAGTAAAAAAACCCCTAGGGTAAGTGTCTGTTCTGCAGACCTAAAGCTGAACTTTGTTGGAGCAACTCTGGAAACTGTTTCCTACAGAATATTAAAAGCTGAATAAGAAAACAGGGAATCTTGAAGCTCTTTTTAATGCTTACTGCACACTGATTACCAAAGGTTTTGTTCTAAGAAGCCCAATTTGTCTACACAAATTCTAAAATGCATGTTCAGCTGGGTATTTACATGCACTGGCTGGCTTCTGTAGGGGTTTCATTTGGATAATAAAACACAAAGAAAAGATGTAGAGTGAGACTGTGAAAACAGGCAAAAATGACACCATGCTGAAACTGAGGATGCCATTTTGCTCATTTACCTACCTAACTGCTGGATAGGCTGGTCCTTCAGCTCACTGCAGTCCTCAGCGTTGTACTGATAACCAATCTGACATTATATCACACTCTATTTTACAGTAAGAAATGTTTTAAATAAAAGTTAAATTTGGAAATACATGCAATTGGTATAATGTCTTTGGAGGAATTAATCTCTGGCTAATCACCATCTCTGGTAACTGCAGTGACAAAACACGTCCTATGTTGTTACCGTTTCTGGAACAATTCCATGAGGTTTTATGGTTCCTTACCTAACCCTTTTCTGACATATAAGCAAGAGCATATGAAGAAACACTCACAAACACACAAAATTTACTTGAAGCCACCTGATACTTCCAGATTTCTTAACAAATTTTTCTCCCAAAGTGTAAGCCTCATCACGCTGCCTCATGTTGGTAAAACATGTTTTTTTACCCAATTTGAATCACGTGATAAGGTCATCAAAATGAGATGAAGGAACACCTGTGACACAGGTCACAGTAGGGAGCGTGCCAAGGCCCCTTTGAGTGCAAAGCTTTCCTGCAATACATTGGCTGCGTATATCCCTCACTAGCTACAGAGCAATGACCTCTCCCCTCTGAGAGGCAGGACTGTCCAGGGCGATTGCGGCTCTGCTGCACCTTGCTATGGGCTGCAACCCTGCACCATGCTGCGGCGCAAAGGGGTAAGGTGCAGGCGTGGCAGGGGCGTGTGGAAAAACGTAGGAATACAGGCAGACCAGCGAATCTCTCTTTAAGCTTGTGAAGCCTGACAAGTCTTTGGAAGCCAAAGAGAACTGACTCTTTATTTCAGTCGCAATCCTTTCTTTAGGAAAGAATGATGCAGTTAATACAATAAAAAAAGATTTTGATACTAGTTACAAGCACACATGGAAATGTGACTTCTATTAGAGGAAAGAGTCTCACAGACTATTTTCCTTAATTATTCTAAATTTACCAGTTTTGTTTTTATGTTTATTTGTTTGCTTGGTTTTCTCAGTCAGACACAAATCAGTGAGTTACTGAGACCTGGGGAGAATAGCGTATATCCAGAAGGTTCATGTTGATAAATACTGAGTTGACAGTCTAGTGCTGTCATAATGGGTGGGTCTCTGCTCTCTGCAGTGCCCTGCTGAAATCAGCTAGACTCTGTATGGGTGTATAAAGTTAAAATTAGGGTGGGGGTGGGGGGGTGAGGGCTGACTGCCACAAAGAACAAATGAGTGAGTGGGTTTGTCCAAGTTACCCCACAGAGTTCATCATGCATATTAATTTCCTTTATCCAGAATCTGAGGTAAATCTGGTATCTTATTTGAAAACTTTCTGGCAGTTCAAGTCAAGCATTGTTTTATTGTATATTTTGATCTTGCATTGCATTTTTTTCTTTTAATATGCTGAAAGGAAATTAATGGCCTGAACCATTTTTATTCACTGACCATGGAAAATACCTATTGCAAGAACACTACATTAAAGTAAAAGATTGCTAATATCCTGGGCTTATCATATGTATTAAAGACATTTACATATTTTTCATCTTTTTAAAAGGAGAACAAGATCAATTCCATACCACTGCAGCACTGCAAAGCTATTCTGCTTGGCAGGCAGGCAAGCTGCCTAGCTGCAGTTGTCTTAAATCACAACTTTCCATTTTCTTAACTCAGGTGGGAACCATTTAAAAACTTTCACAGAACTCAGCAATAGCCAATCCTGTAATAAGCATCACACACTAAGCTGTAGAGGATGTTCAGCATTTTGAACAGTTTGAAGCAATTAATATGTGACTTTCTAATTCCCATGTCAGGTAAAAATACCATAATTGAATCTTCTCAGAAAAGATCTGTCTTTATTAAGTTCAGCCAGTACATGCAGATTTGCCAATTAGCTTTAGGTATACTCTAATCAGACCCTACACTGAGCTAGTCTCCAAGCTTCCTCTTGTTTTCGGCCTTTGAGCCATGCCAAAGCATGGTTTTGGGCGGGTTTTCTGTGACTGCAATTCAGGATTTCTCAGTGTATTTATGCGTGGGTGCACAACAAATGCATAAGAGGAAGTTTAATTTCTGTCCTCTTTTTTGTCCTTCGATCGGCCCAGGTATAATGCTGTGGCATTTCTTAACTGAAATATAGATGGAGAACATGTCACTCTCTGTGAATAACATTCATCTCTCCATATCGGATTTTTAAGTCTGATTTGTTTTATTGAAAAATAGCGGGGTCCAAAATGACTGGGAAGTGAACATGTTGTATTCCAGTGTAATGACTAAGAGCAATCTTTGTGCAAGATTGCAGCATTTAGATGTAATCAAGATCCGTGAGCCAGCTACTTGAAGACAATCATGGGAACTGGCAGCTTCCCTTAAATTTGATAATGGAATTAGCTCTTGTTCTGCCTTTGACTGATGATGGGGACCAAATGAGAAAAATTCAGCTGAGAAGTATTGATTGTTATGTACTATAGAAGTAACGGAGATAAAGCTAGGTCCCTCTGCTTTGTTAAGTGGGATGAACTGTTCTGAATGCGATGTTCCTGCTTTCCCTGGCAAAGAGGAGTGTACAATTACTAAAACAAGCAACACCTTGCACAGCTGTCTGTTTTTAATAGTTTCCTAATTCGTATTTAAACTGAGTAACATTATTGTTGGTATCTTATATCTACCTCACTAAGTCAGGCAGAATTAGATGTTTCCCTGCAGAGCATAAGCAGGAGCACAGCTGCTGCTCACTCTCTGCTCTAATGGAGAGGGAATGAAGGGAAGATGCACTCTTCTTTCATTTGAAATTGGGAGTAATTCCACAGAAATTAATGAAGCTCCCCAGCAGAAGATGAATGCGAAAGAAGAGCCTGGCCCAGAGGTTATAAATTAAGTGTAAGTGAAATTCAGAGAGAAAGATTTGTGCAGTAAGAAGCTATATAAAACCAAAATGTATTCTACTTGACTGGCTGAGAACAAAAATGAATAAAAATATTAATGAATACTGCAGACTAAGAAATAACTTCTGCTTCAGTACCTCTTTCTGTCTCTGCTTCTGCTAGTTTCACCTGGTTAAGGTTATTGACAAAGCCAATGATACGATCTCCTCCTTTATGCAAGTGATTGAGAGCCCCTTCAGACATAAATGAAGCTGGAAGGAAAGAATGTACTAAGTACTTATTTAAAATAAACTCTGAATTATGAATCTAACTCATTAAAAAGAAACCACAACATTCTAGTTAAAAGTGTGGGGGGTTTTGTTTTAGCAAAGTCTTAAGGTAATTTCAGATGATGCTGTAGCTGTATTGTTGAGGTGTACACCAGATATCGTAGTCCAATAATAACCAGCACTCATCTGAGTCTGATGGGAATAGGGACACATAAAAGACTGAATCAGTGCTTCTAAAAATAGCCCTGGCCACCCCCTTCTTCCTCAACAAAATAATATAACAGTTGAAAAGGATGAGGCTGATGAGGACAAAGAAGTAGCTGAGTGGAGAAAAGGGGCATCTGCAAAAATATGTCACTTTTTCTAGAAAGTGGTTCTTTCTTGCTTGCATTAAAAGAAGTGCCCTGTGCTGATTTAATTGCTGGAGTGTTGTTGAGATGGTAAAAGAAGTCATATAAACCTAGAAAGGTGCAGAAAAATACAGAAAATCAGAAAGCTGCTTTATCTGGAATTTATTTTTATTGAAATTTTTTTCTGCAGTGAACTGCTGCTATCCTTTAAAAGAAAAAAATGAGGAATGGCTCATGTTACAGTTGGGTGTTTGCAGCTGAAGTTCGTCTTTTGTCCTGTACACTACTATTGTGGGTTGCTTCCTTTAGGATATACTGTATACATGTATACTGTTCCTGAGTGACTGTTCATATGAATGGTATACTCAGGAGATACTGAAGTTTTAAGTTCCCTGTAAACAGATGGACATATATAATTACCTTTAAGAGCTGTACTTTGCGACTGTCTTAAAATATCTGCTATACCCTTGGCCAGGCAAAAAAAGTTCATTATTCCCTGTTTTATTTCAAAGTTACAGCTGATTAGTCTTTGATGTGCATTAATTTTCTTCTTCATAATACATGAGCATATGCTTATTCATATAGCAGTCAACTTGTACAATACTTCCACTTTGCTGTGTCTGTGACCTAATTCGATCAAAGCCAGGTGCAGGATTGCACAAGCAGGGTAACAGAACCGAGTTCCCTTTCCAAAGTCAGCTGAAAGGGACTTTGCTGCAGAGGGTGCTTCACTTGGAGGGTGTTTTCATTACTTCTCTGTAGTTCCTCTTGCTGATTTACACTTGGAAATGAGAAAAGATTAGGAATATATCATTCTGAAGGACCTAATTTTATGCCTATTTCAGCAATTTTGAAAATATGCTTAAGCAAGCATACTAAACAGAACCTAATTTTCCTAAAGTCCCAGTTGTGTAACCAATGTGGCAATCTTTTATTATGTGCAATACCTTCATAAAAATGTTTTGAAGTCATAGCTAACAAGGCCCTTTATAAGTAATGTTTAATCTTCTTAGCAGGCAGAATGATTTCTTGTTCTGCCTGAATCTACAGAAAGGGTAAGCAAATTAAACACGATTGAGAAATGGTATTGCTGGTCTTCTCAGAGTTTTATTGAATGGTTAGAGAAAAGTTATCTGATCCCTTTCATATTTGGGAAATGCTAGAAATGCTAGTGTTATATTTTCATCCAGAGTCAATCTAGTTAACTGATTTAACTGAGTGAGAAAGAGGTTTACAACCTCAATGATCTTCTGAACTATCCACAAATTTACCCATCCTCTTGTTTGGGGCAATACTGGGAAACCTGAGCCTGAAGGAGTTGACTGGATTGCTTTGGAAGACTGTTGGCTCCACACAAACTCTCCACCTTCAAAACAACCAACACACAAAACTATAAATCTGGGGAATCCAGGTAGTCTAAATCAGAAGTTTTTCAGTGGCCAGTAGCCAAGTTATGGACAACACAAAGCAACATCCCAGATTAACTTTCTAGAAAGATATTAGTACATTTGTCACTATGTCTTAAAATCAGAGAAGGATTTCCTTAATTACTATAATTGGTCTGTGCCACTGCAACATTAATTGCATCTAACCAGTGTTTCTGCTGTCATTAACCTGACCATCAATGTTTATGTGTCAATTTGCTGTCTTCTCTATTATATGCATTTGGTTATTTTATATACATAAAATATATGTATTTGGTGTTTCATATATATCTATGTTCAGAAGTGCTGGAGCTTAGGTTAAGCATTGTGCCCTAACCACCTTCACCAACTTAATTTAACAACAGAAGTCCACAAAAAAATGCTGCAACTGCTTGAACCAGTGCTTTGCTCCATTAGTCCCAGTGCCACACTTAAAATATTTTCCTGGAATTCACCTGCCAACAACCATGTCCAGAGCTTTTCACCTTGCTTTCCACGTTTGACCACACAGCTTATTCTCTTCTAATTTAATAATTACCTGTGTCCTCTTTGCAGCTAAAATAAACTCATTCTTGTCAAACCCAAGCACGCAACAATTTTTCCAGAAAAAATGGTCTCGTTTTTCAGAGGAATATAATAAATATGTGGAAAGTAAGGGATTAATTTGTAATACTACTGATTCTACATTTAAATAACTCAGACACAACATGGAACAATCAAGTCCAGAAATAAATTAACAGATAACAAAATTATCTGTATTTTGGGAATTTCCTCCAATTTATTTGGGGGGTTGGGGGTGGGTGGGGGATAGCAGAACCCATTTATTTGAGAAAAGGATTGTACATAAGCATTGAGAACAACCTACTTTGTCAGCAAATAGTACCTTTTTAAAACTTCAGAAAAGAAGAATGAACTCATGGTTGGTCTATTTTTTGAATATTTGTATATACTTTTTAGTTCTGCTTTGATTCTTCTACCTATAAAATAGGAATAATATTCCTTTGTCTAGTTTTCAGCTGTTGACAATTGTGTTTTCTTCATGACATGACTGATGAAAAAAAGTCGGCAGATTTTCCACCCCCCCTGAATGGTGCAGAAAGTTTTTAAAAAATCAAAGGACAGACATGAGTAAACACAGTACAGTATTTTATTTTTTTTTTAAAGGGGAAAAGGGAAGTGTAGAATATCTAGGATTTAATTAACTTTTTTTTTTTTACATTTGAAGGCAACAATAAGGTACTTCTTTTTAAACAAAAAATTCTTCAAGGTAAATTTTATTTTCTGCAGTGTGTATGAAAATTACTATTGGGATGGGATTTCAATTTCTGTTTGATAATGTAATAAATATGATAAGTGAGAAATCTGTCATTTAAATCTTTAATGCTCTGAAGTAGGAAAGAAACAGGCTTGTAGATTTGGGGCTAACTAATGAATTTAACCACTTCTCAGTGTAGACAGTATCTCCAGTTATTTACTTGATCTTTACAAAAAGCAAATATACATGTGGGTGGATGTATAAGCATATTTTAATGAAATGTTATCTAATTGACAAATAAACTAAGCATTCAAAAAGTCCCATAAAGATCCATGGAGTAGGACTGGCAACATGAAACACTAACAAATACTAATAAGAGACAATTTTTTTGATCAGCTTACAAGGCAACCTACATCATTGCTTTGTAATTCAATTCAGATGGCTTCCTTTCCTACTGTCTTAATATATTACAATATTTCAAAGGACTCTAATCTTTCAAACCATGTATGTGAGATTTTTAAAGAAAAAATCAGGCATATGTCTTATTAAAAAATAAATAATTTTCAAATCATGCAATTTTTATGATGATGTATCCATTATCTGTTAGTAATTTTCATTTTGTTTTGATGGAAAGATAAGTAGAATAAGACGAGAAAATAGAAGGATATTTGACATACCACTAAAGTAGGTGCTTCAAATTTTCAGGTCGGTTGTATGTTATTGGAGTTTATAGTTACTTTTTAGGCTTATTAGTAAGATCACCACCTTTCTGGTTCATTTTAAAGACTTGGCATTTCCGTTCTTGCAAATGTAATTAAAATAAGTTACCTAGGTTACAAGGGATCATTAATATGTGGAATCTCGGCAACATTTTTTGTGTTGGGTCATTAACAATTGGCACATGCTGCAAATAACTCCCATAAAGTGCTTTTAGAATGTCTTTTATGCTTTAGCCACCTTGTAGTCTATTAAAGAGTGTCTTGAGGTTATGAAGTGTGACCTGTGACGACAAATTCAATGTTCTTTCACAGGATCTCTGCAACACAAAATTGAAATGCAACAAAATAAACATGGCAAATAAAACACACTTTTAGAAATGGTACTGCAGTATGCTAATGATAGGTGAGAAAGGCCAACTGAAAGCAATCAATGGAGATGATGGGATCAGAAGAAGACACTGTGCAAGAATGTAATTCTGTTGATAGGACTGGCCCTAGAATGAACTTCAGTCAACATACAGCCATTTACAACTATTACACGTACAATTTATTTTGGCCAATTTTAATTTTCTTTCATTCTTGCCTCAGTCTTTCCAAAGAGTCTGATGTTGCCTGGCCGTCTATTAGAAAAGTGTAAAAATGACATATATAAAAATCATAAACTCTGAAGACAAGATTAAACTGCAATGCTTAAATCAGTTGCCTAGGCCTTACAGTGAGTAGAAAAACAGAGAGAGAAAAAAACCACAAACATTTACTGAAGGCTATTTATCTCATTCTAAGTTAGACAATTAAAATATTTCAGAATTCTAAAGCCAGAAATGTGAAACTTCATTGCCCTGTTCAAGGAAGAGGCAAATAACATAGGTATGACTTTCATTTATGCAAGCTGAGTGAAAATTATCTTTTATTTAAATACTTGTCTCTGTCTTTCCTGTTGATCTACATGGCATAAGGTAATGGAGTCAGGCTGGTGGTGGTTTCAAATTGATTATTCACCACTAAATAATTTCTAGCTTTTAGCATCCTGGAGGAATGGGGTGCCTTTCTCTCCTTCAGCTCTCTTTTCAGCTCTCCAGTAACCAAGGGCTTTTTTTCTATATTTTTGCTGCTTATGTACTATTCATACAATATTTTAATCTAAGAACTCAGTCTGTTTCCATAGATTGAAGGATGGATATCATATCTATCCAGTTGCTTTGCAGGAAAAAATGTTCTATTTATCTCTGCTGGAAACTACAGCACTATATGCACAATAATGCTATTTAAGAATTCACCCTCCTTTTGCCATAGAACACCTTTGTTTTTCCCTTTTTTCTTCCTAATATGCGTACTGACTCTATCACAGGGTTGGGTTTGTTGTTTTTTTTTCTTTCTCACTGGGAAGCATTCTGTAATAAAGATTATCAACTTTGCTCCTTCCCTCTTCTTATTTGTAAAGGCTATTCCCTTCTGTACAGACACTATGACATTTTACATTTATAAACTGAGGCAACTGCAAATATTGACCCTTGCTAAAAAGTGGATTTCTGTTCGTGTTCCATAATCTGCTGAACAGGCTGGTTGATCTTTGGCTTACTGGAACTGTGACGCTTACTGCTGTCACAGCAGCTGAGTCTCAAGTCTGATTTCTGGTTTCCTCTCTGAAAAGCTAGTGCTGTGTGTCTAGCAAATGTCCCAAAATGCAGTGTTTGCAGAAAACAATTCAACGCTTACTATATAATGTAGGAAATGACAGCTAAACATTACCAATAAAAGATTTAGAAGTATAAGCTGATACCATGCCTTTCCATTTGAAGATCTCCATGTGCATTATAGCAATGCCATGATGTCCATTTTGCAGGCCAGAAGCTGGTGGCCTGCAAAAGGAGCCAGTGAAGGCTGAACTATCTACCTTAAGACTAACAAATCACCCTATAATTAGTGTCTGAGGAACAGATTTAAATCTTTGTTGGATTATGAAGATGTGAGAGTTGTAACTCAGAGTTTGATGTGCCCTGCCACTGCATTTCACATTTGTTTATGATGATCAGAAGTCCAGATTTTGTTTTGCTTTTTGGGGGTGGGATGGTAGTGGGAAAACCCTTAAGCTCTTACTAGTTTTTCAAATTTTTATGAATAAGAATTTGGGAATAATTTAGAATTGCTAACCTTGCAAAGTTCACTGCCGCAGGTAAGACTGCATTCCTGGCAGGAACAAGTTGATTGGGTAGCAGGATTTAAAAAGAAAAAAAAATAATTGGAGATAAATTATTTTATTTCTTCCTCTCTCACATATGCCTTTTTAATGACTAGAATATAACCTTACCACAGAACAAAAAAAAAAAATAAAAAAATCTGAGAGACTGTGATTGTTATAGACATTTCAACCACTATCTGAGGCCTGAAGTCTGCCCGCTATAAGGGCAATGGACTAAATGAACACTCACTGTCTCGCAGCAACAAAGATTGTTTCCAGAAAAAAGACAATTGGGGAAACAAAGCACGTATAGGAGAATATATGCTCTCTTGCTAGCTTCTACCATCAAAACATCCAAAGCTATCTGTCCTTCTCTTGCCTGGACAGGCCGTCTGGAACAGAATAGATGAGACTTGAATCACCAGCAAGGCTGACGTGCTCAGCTCGTACCCTGATAAGAAAACTCAAGAAACTCAAGAGCTGACAGTTCCAAAACTGATAAAAAAGCCTTTGTTGTCAGTTTATTGCAGTGACAAACATCTCCGTTTTTCATTTGCCCATTAGCATAGTGCAAGTCTGTTTTTATAGATACATATATAGCAGTATATAGCAGTTTTTATAGCAACAGATACCTGAATAAAGGTTTGGAAGCATGTTCATGGCTAATGAACAAGCAGCAGGTGGAGAGAAGGGGTAAAGGGAAGGAAGGTGCTAATGTGCCAGTGGCCCTTTCTTGTCTGTGGCAATTGATGATCAGTTTGTTTGCTGTGCTGGTGTGGCATACCACCTTACAGCACGCTAACAAACAACAACATACTATCAAATGAGTCAGCAGATCCTCCTGAAATAAAAAGTAGGCATTTAAAAGATATTAATCTATATTGTGTAGCTAGCATTTCTGTATTCAGGTATGGGAAGTTCCTATGTTATTTTATGGAAGTTTGGAAAATGAATGGCAATTATGCCTGAAAAGTTATTGCGCTTCCTCAGCCTAAGCCAAAAGATGATTGCGACTTCAGCAGCTTAGCTAAGTAAGGGTGGAACAGAATGGATGCCTAGATGCTATGGATACTTGCATCCTATTTCTGGGTGTGGCCTTCAGCAAGGTGGTGGGGCACTCCAAGCCTAGAGGAAAGAGCCAGAGTGTGGACAAACTGCATTAAGTTAATGGAAGAGGCAGGTCTAATAATTTTTCATGAGGGACAAAAGGAGAAAATTGAAAGTGGAGAGGGACAGACTCTTTTGTGACAGGAACTTGGAAGGTTTTCTTCTTCTAATGCCCATTCTTTAGGAAAAAGAGATGCCACCTTTCTTTCTCCACTGCATCATCCTGACTTAGACATGCAGATTCACGAATACCAATAGACTTGGAAGAAGGAGGAGTCTTTAGACACAAAGGTGACTCAAGAGTAAATGGGAGATCATGAATCTGAGCTTTGGCACCCAAGATTATTTCTCAACAATAAAACACACTGACTGACCTTGCTGATTTTTCCTCAGCTGCACAGAACATAGAGCAGGACCAGACAACAGCAAACATATGCCTTGACACAGACTCTCTATGCAATCCCACTTAGCATTTTTCATTTGATGGGCTTAAGAATGCATATGTATTCAGTTACTGTAAGCCCTCCTAATGTCCAGCCAGTTACAAAATCATGTAGGTTCTAAGTGTGAGCCTTTGACATAGCTCCTCTTTCGAAGCTGTTCTTTTACAAGTAATCTCATCATTTGAAGTGATTACTTTTTGTATTGTCTCGTTGTGTGTGCCAAACATAATAGTTCGATCTGATCTGTAATCTTTAATCTCTATTCTATTCAATAAAGTTATAATAATTATAGCTTTGAGTAATACAGATTCTTAGCTGCTGATATGTTCAAATAAAATTATTTAAAAATGAACATGGGACTGATCTAATCACAGAAGTCACAGCATGGCTCATGGACTCCAAGAACATAAATAACGCTGGGTAATATATTTGCAATTTATTTCATCCTGCTTCAAAATGTAATGCTTCATCCTTACTGTCCCAGTCCAGGGGCAAGTTGTCTGACAACTTCCATTGAAACTTTGGCTTTCCATATTCTAGATCTGTGTGGTGCAACAGCTTTGTAACAAGGCTCCTGTATGTGTGAAAGAACTTGATTATGCCAAAAGCAGTAAAAAGTTCACCAATTTAGGTTCCAAACTAAAATGTTACTGTGTTCCATTAACAGAGTGTTTATTTTATTTTATTGATTAACCTGCTGTGATTGCAAGATGTTTAAATGTTCATAGAGGTTAGGATTCATTTAGCTCACCGTGCTGTCTGAGACAGAGAGGCTATGTCAAGAAAGAGGGTGGATCTGTTTGCTTCTCCATGACACAGAAACTCCTCAGCTTCTGTGGTCAGCAGGTTGGGGGTTACTGGAACCAGAAATTCAGAGCAAATCATTGAGTCCATCGGTAATTATTAAATGTATCTCCTGTGACTTTGACTAATTTTTCTCAAAACACATTAACTTTTGCCCCCTGTAACTTCCTGTGGCAGCAAGCTCTGCAGTTTAATTTTGCATTGTATGAAAATATACTTCTTCTTGTATGCTTTAAACTTGCAGCCTTACCATTTATTTGGAGGATTCCTGGTTTCTGTGTTTGAAGAAAGAAAAAAAAAAGAGTAATCACTTTGTTTTAGCTGTCAGATTCCAAACTGAAGCGTCCTGACCCATTTAGTTTCCTTTGTACAAAAGCCACCCACAGATCTGCCTTTTTCACTTCTCCTTGTACCCTTTTAAGTTATATATACTCTTTGGAGGTGGAATGGTCAGCACTGCAACCCTGAATTTATCCATTGAAAAAGAGAAGCTTTTTATATACCGCTTAAAAAAAATACATTTTCTATTTAATTTCTGATCCATCAATGAAATCTGGTAGACACAAACATCATAAAGTTCACTGCAGGACTGCAACAGCATATTTTCTGGATATTTTCATCTCCACCTTTCCGCAGATCCCCTATGTATCTGGGATAGTGAGAACAGCCCTGGAAATTTGATAGTTTAGTATTGCCTTTTAAAGCATTTGTGTCATTTAAACTCTTTCTAGATTTAGCTGAACATAAGTAGCTCTAAAATGATCAGCTAAGGATTTTGAACTAAGCCACACTGAACACAAAATAAATAAACGTGATTTTCAGGAAATGAAAACTAGAAATTATTTTCTGTTGATCCACAAACAATATAAATTACAGATTTTATTCTGTGTTACAGGACTATTTATTTTCAAATGCTTCTTTTGTTCACATGTTTATTCGCAAACTTCTGTATTTACTAAAAAAGATGGTACAGGAAAAAGAAATAAGAAACAAAGAAAGAAAAGATCATGGAAGAAAATAAGACAATTAAAAAACAATCAGTGAAAGCACAAATACTGCAGCATATATAAATAAATACTGAAAAACACCTAAGTAGCAAAACTAGAAGGAAAAAAAAATATAAGGAAAGGAAATAATTAGAAACTCAAACTAACAGAGCACATAGATGTTGGGTAACTGTGTCAGTATTGGTTGGTTGCTCTGTGCGTAGTTTCTGTAATGTAAAGCTTTTCCTGTGACTTTTTGTTTGCTTTCCACACAAGTCACTTTGTTTTTCCCTTAGGAGAATTGCATCGGAACCTTTTATTTAGGCAATCAGCTGGAAACTAAGGGGAGGGTACCCAGTGAGATGAAAAGGGTAGCTGTAGAAAACCTCATGACAAACAAAGCAAATTCTAACTCCAAAGTAAATAAAATGTCCAAGTTATCCTCAGAATAATAGAAAAAAAAGCAGAAAAGAAGGATGGTAGTCTTTCAATTTAGTACACAGTAACTTAGGTAATCTCATCCTCCTATGCTGTCAAGTCCTGCCATCACTAAAACTCAGAATTCTCTTCAGAGGTGTGTTAGCCATGGAAAACAGATGCTAAATAAGCTAGAGAGAATATTTACATTCGTATGTAGAAGGTATTATGAATTAAAAGACCTTCTCTCCCTATCACAAAACATATTTTCCAGACTGCCTGTATCTGACTTCATGTGCATTTGGTACCATGTCACTAATCTTCAATTTAAATATAATTTCATATCCATTCTTTGGTCTGTCTGATTGTCTCCAAAAGTGTTATGAAATACAGAAACTATTTCCCTTGTATCTTTTCATTGTCTATTCATTCCAGTTTGTATTTAAACACTTACACGATCATTCTATCAAAAGATCTTGGGGAAAAAAGTAGACGCATGGTCAGAAAATGTTCAGACTCAAGAATTTCTCAGAGATGCTGGTCTTGCTTTAGTGGTTTTTAAAAATCTTTATTCCTAAATAAATTTTAATATTTTTAAGACCTTCCTGGTTTTGGTTATATTTGAGAATACCAAAAATAATTTCACAACCACAGCTCACAAAAAATCAATATTTATTACTGCTTTTACTGCAGGGACTTGGAAAAATTAATTTAAAATTTTAAAGTTCTTTTTTCAGTTGTGAAAAACTCTCTGAGCAACAATACACAATTAGAGCCTCCAATCAGTTTTTGGCAGACTGATTTCCACAGCGGTTTTCAGTTGTTCTTAAAATGCATATGGATCTCCACAAACTTCATTTTTTTCATTGTGTTTCAGATCCAAATAAATCACCGTTTTTGAGAAGTAGCTGAAAAGACTTGTATTTTTGCAAGTTGTAGATGTGCGTGTGTATAAATACCTACAACAGAAGCACCAGATGCTGAATGTAGAACAGACATACAATCCTGAGGTATGGTGTATTTTCCTTTTTTTGTTAATACAGACCATAGAACAATTCTAGGGTTCTCTTCTGTGACTGCGACTTTTAGGCACCATCACAATACCAATAATAAATAATGGGAACAGATGGCTATTCTAAGACTGCCTTAGAGTTATGTAGGATACTTGTTCTTTACTGTCTGTGGGATAGGAAGCATACCACTAACAAAAAGCAAACACCTGTAGCGAGCCATGGAGGCTCTCAGCTAGTAGTACAGTCCTAGATCGGGTCTCATGTGGCTGTAGGTTATGCCAAAGGCTATTTTAGCCTTTTTTAGCTTTATTTCTTGTGATTGATGCTATGGCCTGGAGACAAAAGGTCTTGTGGCATGATGCAGCAGATCACCACTCATCTATAAGCAGGCAGACATACTTGGAAACGTACTGCATGGAAAGTTCCCACAGAAGTAAGTAGTTTAGCTAACTCTAAGGCAAGCTAGAATTGTGAACCAAAATCTATTTTAAATGTAGACCTAAATATGATTTTAAAAATACTCATCCAGTTTGGTATTCTTCATATTGTGGCTGGAACATTCACAGAATTCACTATTTCTAGAATTCCAAGGACTGGCTGTTTGTTACATGAGGTACAATACGTATAGTATCCTTTCCTCCCAGACTGCCTCACTTCCCCAAGGAGTAACTGCAATGCTGTTATAATCTATTCTTTTTGTCAAACATAATTTTATTGTCAGTTCTTCAAGCTCTGAGAGGTTGGCATATGCTCAGTGGGGGCAGAATCTTTAGAATTTCACTTGTTCTAAGAAATGAACTGCATTTTTTCAAATGCTTACTATTTGGCAACATTTAGGAAAATGTTCATGTCCATGACTGAGCAAACACATGGTGTAAAAGGCTACTCTTTCTCTTTCAAAATATAGATAATTTAAATTATGATGATGTATCTTGCTGTCTTTTGTTTTTCTCTTGGGTAGCAAGAAAGGTGAAGAATTCAGTGAATTTTTGCTTCCTGTTTTTTCTACAGAGATTTTCTTCCTAAGTTTGGGAAAAGTTCAACCTAGGAAAGACACTTTACGCAGGATTTTTTAAAATTAACAAATCGTCACTTAAATTATAATCAAATAAACAGAGATTTTGTAGTGGAAGGAAAAGCAACAATTATGGTCACAATCACCATCTCTACACAACTGCAGTACATGACCCTCAATGTAAATGAGATTGTTTTCATAAGAATACATTATGCATTTTTAGCGTTTCATTTTCAGATAGCATAATTAGAAAAGTAGCAAGATGACACTTTAGAAAAACTTTAGACTTTATTATTCAGGTGTGCAGTACACCAAGAGCTTTTTCTGAGGACAGTAGCATTGCTCTAGTTCTTAAGAAGATTCAAACTATTTAAATGCTGTCTCACACAGTAAAAAAAGCTGGTATTGAGAACGGAACAAAGTAGTGGAATTGCACTAACTGTAACCTTTGCTAAAGTTATCTGTGACTTGTGCAATTTCTAAATGAGACTGTGATAGAAAGTTTAATCAGAAAACATCTGTCTTCTGAGACATAAGACTCTACTCTCACTGAAGTCTGTTTAACACACTCTGATTGCTTTTTTCCTAATTGCAGTATAGAGTGGGACGAGATTGTTTCTATTTATATATGCAAAGAAATTGCGTCTCTGAGATAAGATTTTAGCCATGAAAAACAAAGCAAAGGAAAAGTCATCAAGCCTTCCGCAAAATCTTCTAGTAATTTATTTCATCACTGAAGCGATTACCAGCCAAACTGCATGATTTAGTTTTGTACTCTGATTCTTAAGGCTTGAATGACATCTTTAAAAGTGAGGTTAGGGAAGCAGTCCAAGAATGTAAGTTTCGCCTGCAGTCTGCTGTTAGAATTTCTTAGTCATATTCCTTTTTCAAAAATGTTTTAAGGAACAGCTATTACCTGAAATGTAGCAAATAGAGGTTTCACACTAATTCCAATGTCAGTAATTTGGGCCATTTAAATTCTGATTTCTGTAACAATAGTATTTGATGTTAGTTAGTGGTTATTATGTCTCCTTTTACATTTATTTTTCACCTGTACGTGTTACAGTGGAATAACTCCCATGATACCCAAATACTAAACCTACTATTTTTATCAAACTCTTTTCATACTACCCCTTAACAGCAAGAAAAATATTTTTTACTGGCACATCATCCTGGCTATGCAGATTTCAAACTATGCAGACAGCATTAAAAGGAATCTGTACATGCAAGATACTGTCTTTTCCACATAAGATGCTTACAATATTATGGCATAGCAAATATTTATACCCATGACACAGAAAAATTTATAAATCACCTAATCTCAAAACGATAATCATTATTAGATTCACTCTTTTTAAGATACATGACAACACTGGTTAAGACAATGAATGGTTTCCCACAACAATGATTGAATATTTGTGATTCTGGATATCTCATGTACCTCTGATAACATGGTGAATAATCAGCCACACAGCCTAGTTAACTGAGGCTCCTTATTGTAACAATAGAGCCTGTAAAATGTATATTAGGTGCTTCTTTCTCTCAGCTGATTATGTGAGAATTCCTCAGGTTATGTGAAAGGATTATCTTCTCTATCTAATTGCACAGTCCTCTCTTTACTCTTATTAACTAATATCAATATAGGACTGCACAATGTTCTGTGGCTCTGATCTGTACTATGGGGGAAAAAACGAGAGGCATACTCAGCCATAGAGTTTGCTGATGTGTACTGTTATGATAATGGTTTATTTGATCATATGATACCCTGAAATATCAATCCCCTGCTCCGACTGATTTTGGAAAAAAGACATCTGTAAATCCAAAGTTGACAATTAATTATTTACTGTGTCCCTTTATTTGCCCCTTTCGGTACTACAGAAGTTTGTTAGTAACAGCTCTGAACTAACTCTGAGAAACTGATCAAACACAAGTGCTCTATCATTGCAAAGATGAAAGTTAAGACTTCCTTATCATGATAGATTCCATCAAAGTATAAAAATGGCAAAAGTTACAGCGCACCAAACTCCAATCCTGCATAGGCAACGGTCTGTAAACATTCTTGTGTAGTAGAGTGGATACACATGCAGACAGACATAAGCCTCTTCCTGAAATTCTGCAATTGCCGAATTGCTGCCTAGTGTCCGTTTGATACTGACTTGAAATTAGGGATATAAGGATTGAAATCCTCTGAAATGGCATTCTGAATTTCAGATACATTTTCCAAGAAAAGTTTTACCTAAGCTGGTACGTTCCTCTATTTTGGGTTTGATGAACTAGCCTTCTGCTGGCAGAAAATTCTTGACAAATTCTTATAAAAAAGGAATATTTAACTTCATTTGTTGAGTTTAAAACTTAAAAATACCCTAACTACATGCTCTATTTTCTTTCATAAAACTTTAATATGACATGTCATAGTTTATTATATATTCCTGGCTCTTGACTTTATGAAAGTGTTACAGCTTCTGAGGAGTTTTGCATCTTTTATAGTTATTGGTAGATGGATATATAACAGTTAGTAAATTCATTTAATGGAAGTAGTTTCTAACATTTAACATTAAAATATCAAAAGCAACCTTTCCCTCCAAAAAAACCCTCCAGATTTTTTAACTGTTACTGAGAGAAATTACTTTACTTTGGGTTATCTGCAGTGTTAAAACAATATGAGATCCTAGGGTGAGTGTCTTCATGAAAACTAACAACTTGCCTCCCTCCCTCTTCAATATGTTGCATAGATTAGCTCTAGAACGGACACTGCTTGTGATCTATAGATTCATGAAGAGAGTTAAAAAAACTGCCTTTCTTTCCCTGGAGGTAATCTTCCCTAAAGTAGTAACCAAGGCTTTTTATAAGAAACGACATCTGGATCTACTTCAAACCAAAACCAGCAGTATCAGCTAGAGAAGTTAATTATGAGTGAAACGTGAATCTAGTTGTTACCTATTAACTTAATGAAAGACAAAAGGGCATGATTTTGCAAAATATCACAGCCTGGGAAACATGGGAGGAATGCTGGAAGCAAAGAATACAAGGCCTTGCCTAACGTTTCATTTTTTTCATTCTATCTGTGAATGAAAATAGATTCACAACCCTTCTTGTTGGATAATACTCTACTGTAGTAGCAACTACAACACACTTACAAACTTACTTCTGAATGTAGAACTCAAAGTTATTAAAAGTTATAAAGTTATTAAAAATAAGTTTTAAGTCCAAAGTTGTACTACCAGAAAAATCCAAAACATTCTTAATATACTTCCACTTTGACATCTGATTTAATTATAGGATTAGAACTGATGTAAAGAGGTTAGGTCTCATGACCTAAAACTTAAGTACATTACTCTAGTTCTCAGCACTTATTGGTGTGAGTTTTATGTGTTTGTGTGCCACATTGAAGGACACTAACTTTACTTGCTAAATTACAATCTAGATCACCCTGACACAACTTGATTTAAACTTTAATCATAATTAATCTTTAAAAAATTTAATCCTTAAAAATCTTACACAGACTGTGCATTTTCTTGGAATTGTCTGGCCTGTTCTTGTGCTTCTTGCTTTGTGCTTTTTAACTTAAATAATTTTAACTCCTTGTTGACCTTGCAAGAAGGATTACATATGAATTATTGTACGGGATCTTGAAATGCTACTGCCCTGTATAACAAAGCATTATCAATAAAAATCAAGCTGCTGGATCAAAGTAAATGAAAAACCAACAAAGTAACTGCTACGATTAGTAATGAAGTCACGTTATGCTCATTTATCCATTTTTATTTACTGTTATTTAGGAAAACAGAAAAGGCAAGGAAGAAAACTAATGCACTGATGGGCAAAGATTTAGGAAAGCAAGCCACAGTGAAGATTTCATGGAATTCCCTGTAGTGAGGAAAAAGCTGACCATGTACTTTTGCCTGTGGCTCAGGGGGTTGCTTGGAACTAATGGAGGTTTGTGTCTTGGCTGCAGCTCACCAGCCTTGTTTGGGGTATAGGTGGTGTGAGTAGGAAAGAGTTCTTGCAAAAAGAGTGTGCAAGCATCATTCTGCTTGCTGGGCTATTAACTACAGCCTAAATAAGGCATTTGGGCTGGCTTAGCTGGAAGTGAAGACAAAGCAACAGCCAGCAACCAGAAAGCAAACAAACATGACTGTACTGGAATTTAAAGGCAGATAGATTGGAAGAAAGGCACAATGATACTGGTGTTAATGATTAAACTTGCTGAAACAAAGGAAACAATACAAAAGCTGCAAGATCTATGTGGTACTTTAGTACATCATTGCTGATAAAAAGTGTTTTAAAAAGATAAATGACATGAAAAGTTGTGATGGAATCACACAATCTTTCTGCCTGAACAATATCGAATATGGAGGCATCCAAGTAAAACCTGGCAATGTGTAGTAGAGGATTATTAATTGCAGAAAAGACACACTCAAGATAGATCGTTACATAGAAGAGAAAAACCAGCTAGTTAAACAATAGTTTACTATATCTGATTCAAAGACTGGGTATGAGCAATAAGAAATAACATAAACATGCAGCAGTAAATGACCTGGAGAACAAAATGTAAGATTTTAAATTAGTATTGCAGACTGTAAAACTGGACATTATACGGGCAGCACATTCATACGTGTATTGTTTTACCCCCAGGTCCAACAAATGATTTAAGCAGAACACCACTTTCTACTTCCTTAGATAGTGGAACCTGTGACACAGCTTCAGTGACGCTTTTGTCGGGCTCAGGTTCTACACTTGGTGATTACAGTAGTTTGAGATACTTTTGCTTTCCTCAAGGTCTTCTGGCATTCCTTCCTGCCCATTGTCTCACAGCACCCTATATCCACAATTATAAAGCCACAATGGTTTAGGGTATCACTCTCAAATGGATTCCAGAAGTGAAGCAGATGAAAAAGCATCAAACCTCTCTCTTTTCCTGTAACCAAAAAAGTGCTGTTACTTTTCTCCAACAGAGCAGTGCCCTGATTTTGTTAAGAGAACGTCGCCACGCACAACTGTGCCCATGCAACATGAGAAGCATGTTAGTTTAGTTTCATGCATGTACTTCCTATGGCAGCATTTGCTGGACTTGATGAAATATACACCCTTTTGGAAGGACTGACAGATTGTGTTTATTATTGTAGCTTTGGAGACATTCATGAGTTTTGCAGTTGTTGCTCTGGTGAGATTTTGTCTGATTTTTTGCTTGTTGATCCATACAAAATTCACTTTTGGATGGTTAGAATGAAAACAGGAATGAGAAGGGAGCTTTTTTGAACTATGACCTTCTTCCAGAGTAAGCTACAAGTGTTTAAGAACTTCTCTGCATAAATTCCATTGCAGGATGAAATAGAGCAGAGCACAATGCATATTTGATGGAATTTCCTTTTCTGACAATATTAAGTACATTGCAATATTGTGACATTCAAAGAGTGATCCACTTATTGTGTGGTAACATTTTTACTGTAGAAAGTAATATTTAAAGAAGACGGAGGACATTTCAAGTATTCTTTTCAGAGCAGATACCTGGGCCTAGTCATCTACCACAACTGTGTGTGAGGCATGCTGCTGCTCCTGCAGTGTCTTGCTGCTGAAGATTTATTTAAACATGACACCTCTATCTTCTGAAATTCCATTTTTATATTCTTCCACAAATGTCTCTATATATTTAATTTATTATTCCACAGGTTTTCTCAGGCTCGTCACAGTAGCATTTAAAGTCTTACAAAAGTGCAGCTAACAGTCTAAGCAGTTAAAACAAAATTAATACTGTTGAGCTGAAGACATGGCACTTGCTTTTATTTATGCAGAGACAGTGATGTGTATGGCACCATTTAATGTTTCCCCCCAAAAAAAGTTAGGGCCCGTCTTAAGATTTCATGTACCATGGATCTCACTCTTGTCTCCAACATGGTTCTGCAAGTTGTCACTGCATTGGTCTTCTACTGCCCTTCTCTATGTTTGCAGCATAGAAACAAAACTTCCAAGACAACATCAAAAACACAAATAAAAATGGAATACCAGAGAAGCACATGTCAATTAACACTCAGTTTTTAGAGCAAATCAATAGCTTTAATACATAAAAATAAACTAGTAACAGCATTGCATCACACAAATTTTAATTTAACGTGAGATAGTAGCAAGACATAAAGATACAGTTTTTCTTCATATCCCAAGTTTATGTCTATAGGACCCTCTGTATTAGTCAGATGAAGCTTCAAATTTGAGCCATCTATGTATATAGTAATTCAATGTTGTATTTTTATAGCTAGTTTTACACTCTGCTCAATAAAGTAAATGTCATATATCAAGTTACATAGCCGCTGCTGGCAATTCAGAAACAATTTTGTGACAAAATGCATTGCTCAGTCTATCTATCTTTTACCCATCGCAATAACATCCATCAAAATATTACTGACAAATCTGTGTTTCAGAGCTGAAGGAAGCAGAATTTCTCTCTCCCATGGAAACCCTTACTGGGAAATTCGTATGTCTATGCTCTGAAGCAGTGACAATAAGGAAATTCCGTGATGTGGCTATAGATTGTTACTGTGCGTACTGTATTCTACTGTACATAGAAATGTTCCTGTTCAACATCTCGTAAGACTGGAGGACAAAGTAACCTACCGCTTTTTGACTGTTTAAGTAAAAAGGTCTTTTAAGTAAACAGGCAGGTTTGTTATTATTATCACTTACTTGCATCACTACTTCACTGATTAACCTGTAATTCTGTATTTCTAGCTCCAACATTTACATGTCAACTGACTTTAGGCTTTTAAATTTATGTTAAAAAAATATTGATATGGAAACGTGCAGGGTGTTTGGAAGCTCTTTGCCTGTGACTGAAGTGAAAGAAGCGATCAGGTCATCCCCTCAGCCTAAAGGATAAACTCTACTTGCCCATAAGCTGTGCTGGGTGAACAAAACCAACTTGTCTCAGTCATTGCTGAAACAAAATGTAGTTGTCACTAATGCCCATTGCATAAAAATCATAGTGCACGTATAACGTCTGAGACGAAATTGTATTTTGGGGAAGAGGGGGGAAGCAATTCTGCATCTCTGTTCTCTTCATTCTCTGAATAAAGTCCAGGCACGTTAACAGCACAGCTCTGGATTCTTACACAACTGGACTCCGCTGCCATCTCAGGTGCACTCAAGCACATCCTGGCCCGCCGCCAAGCCCTTGGCACACCTCTTCCCGTCAGTGACAGCGTGCTGCAGAGGAATGGAGAGATTACCGACTCGACCCCATCGCCTAGCAACTTGTGGTAGCCGCGGTTAGTTGCTAAAGCAAGAAATAGCTACTTGATGTGAAGCTTATGTTACCGACTTTTAAAACGCCTTTTTCGTGCAACGGGCTTGAGGGCAGACTGCTAACGCAGCGCGTAGGCTATCACATCCGAACTCAGCACATGTGAACGCGCAAGTGTGGCCAAACCTTCAGGAAACGCTTTACTCATCTGCCCTGCGGCGACCCCCATCCCCAACTGCTCTGCACTAGACGCAGCTCAAGTGCCACGCGACCCGCCTGCGGCCGCACTCGGCCGAGGGGCAGCACCGGCCGCGAGGGGAAGCGGCGGGCAGGGCAGCACCGCCGCCGCGGGCCGAGGCCCCGAGGGGTCCGGCGGCCCTCCCCGCCGCGTCCCGCCAGAGGCCGAGGCGGCGGGGCGCGGGAATGGCACCCCCGCCGGGCGGCCGGGCACAACGGGGGCGCCTGGGGAGCGGGAAGGGGAGCAGGCACGGCGCGGCGCGGCGCGGGGCGCCCCCCTTCTGCCCAACGGCTCTTCCCGCCCGCACCGCCGGCCCGCGGGCACCCGCCGGACCCCCGCCACGCCGGGCCTGGCCGCCTCGCGCCCCTCCCCCCGCCCCGGTGATACAAACGCCCGTCCACGCGCCAGCCAATCGCGGGGGGCGGGCTCGCTTCTCCCCGGGCTCCCATTGGCCGGGGGCGCAGGGCAGCACGCGCGCCGCCGCCGCAGTGTAGCGGCGGCACCTCCGGCCCCCCCGGCCCCCTCCGCCGGAGCGCGGGACGGGCGCGTGCCCGCCGCAGTTCTGCAGTCCGCCGCCGCGCCGGGGCTCGCGCACGCTCCAACCGCCGCAGTAGCCGGGTCTGGGCGGGGCGGGGCCGGGCCGCGTCGCGCGGCTGCAGCGCGCTCCCCGCCGGTGCGGGAGGAGGTGGGAGCGGCGGGGCCGGGCCGGGCGCGGAGGTGACTGCCCGCCGGTGGCGGGGATGCTGCCGCCGCCGCCGCCGCTGGTGAGGGGGCAGCAGGTGGGAGAGCGGGCGGCCGCGGCGCCCGGCGGCATGAGCAGCGTCGGGAGCGGCCCCCGAGCCCCGCGGCGGCGCTAGGGGCCCCTCCCCGCTCCGGCCGCCACCTGCGAGCCGCGGCGGCGCTTCAGCCCGCCCGGAGGCGCAGCGCGAAGCAGGGCAGGCCCCCTCCGCTCGCCCGCCCGCCAGGGGGGCAGCCGGGCCGGCCGCAGCGCGCCGCCGCCCTCCCTCCTCCTCCAGCCGCGGCGCTGCCCCTGCCGGCCCCCGCCGGCCCGCCCGCTCCCGGGAAGGCGGCGGGAGGGAGGGAGGGAGGGAGGGAGGGACGACGAGCGGAGACCCCTCGTCACCTTCTCGCTGCCCGATCCATGGGAGGAGCGGGCCGCGTCTTCCCGCTGGGAAGCGCCGCCGCGGCTCGCCGGGATTGAGCGGGGCGGCCGGCCGCCGGCGCGGAGGGAGGATGCCACTGCTCCGGAAGGTGTTGCGGGTCTCCAATCGCTCCATGCTCGCCTTCATCTTCTTCTTCTCCTTCTCCTCCTCCTGCCTCTACTTCATCTATGTGGCCCCCGGGATCGGTGAGTTGGGAGCCGCCCCCTCGGCGGCGGGGGGTGCGGGCGGGGGGGGTGCCGCGGGCGGGGGGCGGCGGGCGCTGCGGGGCGGCCTCTGGCGCCGGGCACGGCGGCGGGGGGGGCGCGAGCGGCGGCGGGCGAGGGGCGGCTCGGGTGCCGAAACGCCGAGCCCCCCGCCGAGGGAGGGTCGGGGCGGCGGCGGTAGCCCGTGTTAATCTCGCATCTTTGTTCTGTTGATTTCAAATGCTCTAGAAGATTCAGCTGCCATCCCGAGGTAGGTAAATGGTGTTCTTGCCTCCCAGGCCGGAAAAGTGAGGCAAAAAAGCAGCTCACCGTTTCGTCGTGTTACAAATTCATGGTAGAGACCAGGGAACGACTGCGGAACCGCCTGTTGGAGTTACTTGAATGCATTCGTCTTTTAAATCGTTAGTAACTGTGTTAATAATAAAGCACGTGTGAACAGAAATTGAGAAGTAATTTGAAATTTGTTGTTTACTTATGTCAGTGGGATCTATCTGAAGAAGTTTTATAGTTTGTTCACTTATGCTCCTGAAAGAACCACTTCAGAGGGCAGACAAACAGTTTCTTTAAGAAAAGCCACGTAAAATAACTGTGCAAGTTTGTGTCGGACAGAAAAAAAAACCACCCCTGTTTTCCTTAGTTGGCTTTTCTGCTGTTTCTGGGAAGACCGTCAGGTTTTTTCTCACTGGATGATCCTTTCGGAGCTGGTTGCATATCCTGTAGGGTGTTTCACTGTGTTAGGTGTCTGTTGGCTAGGCAATGCTTTCCCTCTTTTCCAGGGAACATTGACACTTTCTCCTGCACTTATTGCTTATCAGGTGCTACCTAAATACCTGTAAAACTGTCTTGCTCTTTGTCCTCAGTGCTTGAAGCTCCTCTCTGCAGTCATCACTACAAAATGCCCACATTGATTTGACCACTGAATTTGCAGGAATTGTTTCCTGTTGACTGGTGTCTTTATGCTGTTTGGCTTCCTCTTGTTCACAATCTTCCATTTAGCTTGTAAAATCCTTTCAAGGTACAATTACTTCTCCCACACTTACAGCACGTCATACAATATTGGCATGCCTGTCAATTACTACTACAGTTCAAATAAATATAAAAAAAATATTAGGGTATATATCATGGATTTGGATTGGAGTTCTTGAGTTTCTTGTCTGTCAGTGTTTCCCCACTGAAAGGGATGTAATTTAGTCTTGTGAGAATGATGCTGCTAGGGTCCATTTAGACATATTCTACGAGACACGAGTGCAGTATCAAGAGCAGACTTTAATTGTAAGCAGTTGGTGTATGATTTAGAAAGCAAAGTGCAGTTTCCACATCTTTATAAGTGAAACTATTAACATCTTGCATAGTGTATGCAGCTGGAGTTTTACTTCATTATTTAAATGTTTCTTCTTCGATGGGTGTCTTTTCTTACTAAACAAGGCTTATGCAGTATCTTGTTCAGAACCAGAGCCTCCAGTGTTTTTTCTTTCCCGACCTCATCTTGCTGCTCAGGTCTTGGGGTTTACGTGTCTGTTCAGTTTCCTTTGTACCAGGAGTGAAACAAAATCAACAGTATACACCAAAAGTATTCTTGGAATGGGTTATTAGGTCTGATCAACCTTAAGGAAAAAAGCATACTGAAACTGATTTCTCTTGCCATCTCAGATGTCTACTGCAGTTAGCCCTTGCAAGCTGTGGTTTAGTGTCTTCAGTGGGTGAGATTACGGCTCTTTCTGGCCTACTGATCAGTAGTGTGCTGCCCTAATTCTGTATGCAGCTGTGTTGTGAACTCATCCAGTTTAAACAAACCAAAACCTTACGATATTGAAGTTACTTGTTGTCTGTGGCACTTCTTGGATCCAGTTTGACATGCTGCCATGCTATGCTGGTCTTACTGGGGGAGGGAATATAGAAAATGGTAAAGTACAGTAGGAGAGTTTTACACTGATAATCTCAGCCTGTCATCTTGCAGATGTGGTGAGTTCCCAGGAATTTGCTTCTGGAAACGTTGCTGTGTAGAATGGAGAGAACAAAGGTCAAATATTATTTTAAAACCAACAGGCATCCTGGCAGTATTCTTGAGGAAAATGTAAGTTATAAGAATAGAAGATTTTCAAAAAACTCAGTGACACCCTACCCCCCAAGTTTATAGGCAGATGATTCATCTAATAATACTATGCTGTATGCTCATGCCGTTTGCATGCTGTGATAGAATTCAGTGTGCTTGCTCCTTTCCCCTGAGTGTGATGAAATAGTTGCATCTAAGTCAAAGCTGTGTGTGGAGAGAAGGAAGGCTTAAGGCTGCTTATGGAGGTTTAGCCACCTTACCTGTTCGTAGTTGGGATCTGTCATAATTTATGTGTATGGATACATTTTAGTGAAGATACTTTGGGTCATAAGAACACTTTCTTCCTAAAAAAGCTACAAGTCACAGTGGCAGAGAGGAGGAGAGTTCTAATTGTGTTGTAGGGAACTGGAGCTGCTTGCTGCCTGGTTTCTCTTCCTGATGGTCAGAGGAACTGAAAAGAGAGGGAGAAGTTGGATTCCCAAATGTTTTATGGAGCAGCAGTGTACTGAAAAGTGGAAGGGGAAAAATAAGTGTGTTATATAGCAGAATTGCTTCCTGAGATGACAAAGCTGAGTGAAAATTTGAATTCTTATGGGCTAATAGAGTGGGATTCCCTCCTAGCAAGCTTGGCTTATCAAAGGGAGGAGATGTCTGCACAAGTAAACCATGAGTACTGGGGAAATTCTCAAAGAGGTCATTATCACATTCCTTCTGTCCTTCACACTAATTAGAAAGTAGAATTACTGCAGTTTGTAGTGAAATTGCAGGTTTTATGACAAATGCAGTTCAGGTTGATTTGGAATACTGACAGTTTTGTTTAGAGGGAAGAATCTTAATTACTTATTTTAAGGTCTTTAATAATTTCTGTCAAATATTTAAATGTTTTTATTTGCACAATAATTACTTGTGCATCACTGATTTCTTTCCCTTTTTTTTTGAGGTCTCGCAGAATGTAAGTTCTTTGGGAAATAGAAACTTATGCCATGCCATGTATTTCAGAATACGAGGAGAGGAAAAGCATTTAAATTTCAGGTTTTCAGGCGCTGTTCTGTTTTGAGACTTACAATGTATAATCACATAATTTAAAAATACAGGGTTTATATATTTATATATATTATATTTATATAAGAATTCATACAACATGTTGGGGTGGTTCACGTGCCTGTTTTCCTCTCTTCTGTAAGAATAGAAGATGGGATGAGGTAGAGATGACTGCGACCCTGCCTCAGCACCCAGGTGGTCTTTTGATAGTCAGAGGAGCTCAAACATGGAAGCAGATTAGTTTCTAATTAGTGATTATAGAAGACAACTATTTTTCTGGTTTTCATTTTGCCCGGTTAATTTAGTGGATGTTTTGAAGCAAAGCCTAGAGGAATAGGATGGCAAAGTAAAATGATAGAAAACATTTCTCATGTGTTTAATGGAAGCAGATAACGGGGTGCTACTTCTCCAGAAAGGCCACTTTTCTGACAGTACTTTACCTGGTGTTCCTTCTCTGTTACATGAAATGAAAAGATACAAACTGAACTTGCTGGTTTTTAATTGGTCAGTGAAGATGGCTTGTAACTTCACTGGAAGTTACAAATACCCATATATATTGTAGTTAAGAGACTGAAGAAGCTAGCTGAGAGCAGGAATCTTTGGCAGCAATATGTTCTTTTTCTCGTGTGGTAGGTAACAGTACTAATAAACAGGACTCAAATAGTTGATGTCTGGTGCCGAGAACTATTCAGAACACATAATTAGGTTCAAGTTTATGTCATGGAAAGAATCCAAAGGTGAGGAAAATAAGACAAAGTAGTAAGGGAGTGGTGACTGGGAGAAGATTTGCTGGTCTTATTTCACTGTCAAGCTGATCTGAGTATTGCCAGAGATTTTTTTTTTTCTTTGCTTTTCCCATTTTCTATCAGCTTCACAACTGAAATCACATTGGACAGCATAACTGATCTCAGAAAGTGATCTCTTACTCATCTCTGGGTTATTTCTTTCTGTCTAATTCTAGCAGAGAACCTTTACCGGATTGGGTAGAAGAGCTCTAAATATTGTAGTAAATTGCAGCCTAACTAGGCCAGCTTGGACATGATGCCCTTTGTAGTTCTCATAAAAACTAGTTATGGAACAGTGCAGCCATCAGGGAAGATGCAGTCCGTCTTTGACATCAGTAACTAGAAATACTGAATGTTGGAGTGGTGTCGAAGAGTTAAAAACAGCTACTGTTTGTTTTCTCTCTTCTGGTCTTCTGCTTCTCTTATTAAAACTTTACTACTTTTCTGGCAGTTGTAATCAAAGGGCAGCTGCACAGGCTAGCTGGAATTTGGAAGTGTCTCCATTGGTTTTACTCACAATTTGATACCAACTTGTTTACTATTCTGTTATTAGGAAATAATTTTCCTAATAGGAAAGGGTGATATCACTCCTTTTTGAATGTGTGCAGAAATGGAGGAAAGAGCTGAAAATGCTGTCAGCAAGATAAATGGTTGCCAGTGCTTCCAGGTGCTGAGCCCATGGATACGGGCACAGCCTTTGTGCTAATATCCTTTGTTCCTGGCATCTGTGGAAGTTCTGGCATTTCTAAAGACTTACTATTTGATCACAGAATAATTTAGATTGGCAGGAACCTCTGGAAGTCATCTGATCCAACCCCCTGCTGAAAGCAGATCCTACTAGATCAGATTGCTCAGGGCCATGTCCAGTTGAGTTTTGGGTAACTTGGGGATGGAGATTCTGCAGTTTCTCTAGGAAACCTGTTCCAGTGTTTGACAACTGTGAGAAAATTGTAACATGTAATCATAATTTCCCATCTTGCACCTTGTGTTCATTGCCTTGTGTCTTTTCCCTGTGTACCTCCAAGCATTCAATTTCATCATCTCTATACACTTCTACATAGCTGAAGACAGCAAAAAAAAAAAATCATCCCTCCCTTAGCCATTTCTACCTAAGACTGAAAAAACTTGTTTATTTCAGTTTCTACTCATATATCATATGCTCCATCTTGGAAGCTTTCATCTGGGCTTGCTGTGGTATGTTAATCTCTATTGCTTACTGGCATTCCCAAACTGGACACAGTACCCCAAATACGGTTTCACAAGTTGCTGAATAGAAAATAGTTGCTTCTGTTAATCTGCTGGTTATGCCGTTGCTAATACGGGGCAACATACGGTTGATTGTTTGCCACAATGATACACGGATGGTAATACTTTGTCTAAGGGTTTTGTGATAGAGCCTGTGTCTTCAAGGCAATAAGTTTAATGCAGCTCAAGGGCTGCACTGAAATAGAAATAATACAGCTAGCCTGTTTAAAACAAAACAAATCCTTTGTTACTCTCCTCCTCTAATGCTGTGTGGAAATATCTGATAAAAGGCTGATGGGTTTTGATGGGTTTTGCAGGATGTGGAAGATGTTCACGGGGCTTTTTTTGCTGCTAGCGCCACCTTTTACTCCTTTCTAGGGGATTGTTCTCATGGGTTTCTTGTGAGTTTCTTGAGTGAATGAAACTTGTCTGTCACTTTGTTTCATAATTCCTGCAGGGAATGTTTGTACTACAAACCTGGTTGGTGTTCGGGAGCTATTTTCAGCTATATTCCTTTATTAAGGTGCACCTGTTGTTAAAGGCTTAATTTGGAGTCAGGAGTACTTTCATAAGCTGCAGTGGTCTTTCTTGTTGGCATTGCAGTTTTTCCCTTCAGTTCCGTAAATTATAACCAAACCC